>NW_024543092.1:12637500-13837500 GCF_018167655.1 Microtus oregoni | reverse complement strand
GGGGGGGGGTTATGATATAGAAATGATTAAAAAAAAGATCATTAAGTCTACTTTAATCCAAAAAAACCTGTTAATCTCAAAATACTTCACATTGATATGGATTGTGGATACAAATATAAGGTCAATTTTGTTACACTATATGTATATTTCTACTCTTGCTTAAGGTTTTACGTTATGCAGCTCATTTAAAAATATAAAGTACAGTTAAAAAATACTAATTAAAACTGGGTGGTTGTGGTGTACGCCTTTAATCTCAGCAGAGGCAGGTGGATCTATGTGTGTTTGAGGCCAGACTGGTCTATAAGAGCTAGTCCCAGGGCAGCAGGGCAGGCTCCAAAAGCTACAGAGAAATCCTGTCTCGGAAAACAGAGAGAGAGAGAGAGAGAGAGAGAGAGAAAGAGAGAGAGAGAGAGAGAGAGAGAGAGAGACACAGAGAGAGAGAGAGAGAGAGAGACACAGAGAGAGAGAGACACATAGAAAGAGAACGCGGGGAGAGAGAGACACAGAGAGAGAGCGCGGGGAGAGAGAGAAAGAAAATACAAATTAACAGTCACCTGACATATTAAGTTTTCTGGATATGCAGAGATATATTTCAGATGGGTAAGTAATCATCAAACACTTCAAAGACCTACAAAATATAGCATTTAAAATGTTTTAAGAAGTTAGACTTTTCTCGACAGTGAGAGACCTGACAGCACCAATTACTTCAAGAAGATGATGGGCATTGAAGAAGCTTTTTATGGAGTTTGCTTTCAATGTGGAAAGGCTAGCCATTTGGCCAAGAAACTGCTCTTGCCTGGACAGCTTGACAATATGCCATATAAACTGAACATGCAGTATCCATAGGAAAATGATGGTTGAACTTGCCAAAACAAGGTGGGACATTCCTTTAGGGTTCCTGCTTCATGAAAGAGTCTGGCAGACATTCTGTAGGACACGGAAAAAATAACTGCCAAATTTTGCCAAAACAGGCAGGACAGTCCTTCAAATTTCCTGCTTCATTGAGCAATTTGCCAGATACTCTAGGCCTGTAGGCTGAAGATGGAGGGCCCAATGTTACAGATAAACTTGGGGTGACTGTCCAGGCAGCCAGATATCTCTGTCACTTCTAGAGTTTTGGAAGTTGCTTACAATGGACTTCCTTTTTACTTAGGTAATATTGTATCCTTCTGGGATCTTTGATGGAGTTGATAGATAGTTATAATTAGTTTTCCTTAGTTATGATAAAAGATAAACATGAAACTTAAGGCTGACAAAAATAGGATAGATGATAGACTATTGTCTTTAATTTTGTTATATACAAATAAACTAAATATTTTAACTGTAATCCTTGCTTGATAACCGTTTTGTTATATGTAATTTACTATGTTAAAGTTAAAACCTTCCTTTCTGATTAGACAGAAAAAAGGAAATGATGTGGGATATCTCTCTGTAAGCTATGACTATGTTTTATGACTCTTGGTTAATAAAGAAGCTGATTAGGCCAACAGCCAGGCAGAATGGAGCCAGGCAGGAAATCCAAGCAGAAAGACAGGGAGAAAGAAGGTGGAATCAGAGAAACACCAGCAGCCATTGAGGAAGCAAGATGTGAGGTACCAAGACAAAAGCCTCGTGGTAAAATATAAAATAATAGAAATGGGTTAATTTACATTGTAAGAGCTAGTTAATAATAAGCCTAAGATAATAGACAAAACAGTTTGTAATTAATATTAAGCTTGAGAGTAGTTATTCAGGAACCGGGAGGTGGAAAAGAATCTTCTAATTACATACATGAATCTACAAATACTCTGAAATTAAAATTTTAACTCAGAATAAGCAAAATCAATCTAACCATTACACAATTCATCCTTCAGTCTTTAAACAGGGATAGGGACAAAGTAATTCATACTTCCTCAGACTGGCTTCTTCACATGGACTATGGAACAGCCTTCTCTAGGCCTTTCCAAAATTCTAAAGTATCTTACTTGACCAAACACATTTCTACCCCAAATCCCATCATCAAAAACCCTTCATCTTCCTGAAACCTGAAATGGATTTCTGTGTGTGGCACTAAGGGATCAACCAGGAAATGAGACCCCAGGCTCCTCATCAAATTCATTCCAGGAAGCCTCCCCATACATTTCCTGTGTAGTCAAATTTAAGGGTAATGGCGTCAATTTTAGACCTTGTAAAAGATTCTTAAAAGATTTACACTGGGGCTGGAGAGATGGCTCAGAGGTTAAGAGCACTGATTGCTCTTCCAGAGGTCCCGAGTTCAATTCCCAGCAACCACATGGTGGCTTACAGCCATCTATAATGAGACCTGACGCCTCCTTCTGGCTTGCAGGTACACATGGAAGGAATGCTATACACATAATATAAATAAATAAAATATTTAAAAAAAAAAGATTTACACTGGTGGAAAAGTTTAGTCACTAACACTGTGCTTTACAGTTTGATTTTCTTTAAAAGTTACTTATCTTTATCTAAACGTCTTAATCCCAAAGTAAGTTAACCAATATTTTATGGGAAAAATATTTTAAAAGGAGGGAAAGGAGGCCGAGAGATGGTTCAGCATACACTGTTCTTCCAGAGGACCTGGGTCTGATTCCCAGCACCCATCTGACAGCTCACAATTGTCTACAGCTGTTTTTGAGGAAATTTGATGTCTTCTTCTGCCCACCATGGCACACACACTTACATAAACAAAACACCCATACATATAAAAATAATAAATATAAAAATTATTTTGATTTTTATTTCTTGGTTTTGTGAGACATGGTCTCTACATAGCCCTGGCTGTCCTAGAAGTCAGAGATCCTCCTGCCTCTGTCTCCTAAATGATGGGATTAAAGACATGCACCACCAACCCTGCCTAAATTAATCTTTGTTAAAAGAGAGTCAGGATGAAAAACAGGTTAGATAAATTATTCAAGACAACCGAGTTTAGAGACCCAGTAGTCGTACTTTAATCCCTTCACCTACCATAGTACATAAAAACCTTGCTAAATGTTAATGCCAAGTAAGTAAAGTCTAAATTCTAAGACGTAATTCTTAAATACACCTGCCAGAAACCGTCATCAACAGAATGTTGATCATAAGTAAGAGTACTAAGAACAATGACCTAGTCACCTAGAATATTAATACAGATTGTAAGTGTGCTGGACAGTTTTATGTCAACTTGGCACAAGTTAAAGTCATCTGAGAGGAGGGAGCGTCAATTAAGAAAATGCTTCCATAAGTGCAAGCTATGAGCCAGCTTATAAGGTATTTTCTGAATTAGTGATTGATGGGGAAGGATCCAGCCAATTGTATGTGGGGTCAACCCTTGACTGATAATCTTAGGTTCTATAAGAAAGCAGGCTGAGCAAGCCATGAAGAGCAAAGCAGTAATCAGCACCCCTTCATGGCCTCTGCATTAGCTCCTGCTTCCAGGATCCTGTCCAGGTTGCGTTCCTACCTTGGCTTCCCTCAAAGAACTTTAAGATATATAAGCCTTTCCTCTCTAATCATGGCATTTCATCAGACCAACAGCAACCCTAACTAAGACAGTATGAAAGACAGCTATTTTCAACTTTATCTGCCTTATTTCCCCTGGATACGATCTACAAAATAAGATGTAGCACTGTTTAATACATTAATGGATCAGACACAGTAAATGAAGGGAACAAAAGTGGATGGGAGACAATATTTAACCCATATTTTACATAGATACAGAGTTACTTTTTAAGCATACAGTTTAAAATGACTAGTGAGAATCTCCCCTTAAGGCCACACACAACAAATATTTGTAACATTTGAAAAATCAATCATAGTAACTGTTTCTAAGAAAGGAATTGAGCAAAAATATCTGCCTACAGGCTACCATTTTCAGACTTATCAACTAGCACTTTCATTTTATTTCTCAATCAAAACCAAAACAACTGGAGCCTTTTTGTCTTGAGAAAGAATGTGACACAGTCCAGATGGGCATCTTCTGGCTAAGACCAACCATGAAGCTAGGTAGTGTCCAGACACTATGCAGCTATGTGCCTGCACAATCCTATGTGACAAAGTGCTGGAGACGGAATGCAGAGGCACTGGTATGCTATGCCAGCACCTCACCTGCACAACTACATCTGCAACACCTGGGAGCTTCTTTTTAACAGTTCATCAAAACTTAAACTCAAGTATTTGACTTAAAGGAGAACATAAGGGGTCAGAGAATGGATCAGAGGTTAAGAGCACTTGCTGCTCTTGTGGAGGGTCTGGATTCAGTTCTCTGCACAAAAATGGTCATTCACAAGCATCTCTAACTCCAGTTCTACGGGACCCAGCACACATTTAGTGTAAATACATACATGGAGGTAAAACACTCATACAAAACATTAAAAGTATTATTTAAAAGTTAAATTACATGCTTAAAAAAACATAAATAAAAAATGAAAACACAAGCATCAATACAAAACTACAGCACATTTAGCCTAGGGAGTAAAGAGCACATGTACTTACCTTCTGAATGAATTTCTCAACACTTTGTACCACGTGTTTATAGAACTGTAAGAAAAAAGAAAACGTGATTCCACATGTCTGAAGGGCTCCAAATGTCCATTAAAATAATAAATTTAGACAAAACGTTTGTGATTCGCATCATTCACCTTTACGGAAAACTAGCCATTATACTTAATTCTTTAAAATTCTTTGAAGCACATATGAATGAATTTATGTAAAGAATATTATAAAACTTTCAACATCTTTATAAAAGCACACTTTGACAAAGTGTACTGATAGCAAAATATTGTACACTGGCAAATGTTTTTTCCAGAGAGGAAAATGTAACAATGCCCTACAGTATCATTTTAATACCTAAATCAAGGACAATACTAGAAAAAGAAGTAACTCTACCAGCAGTACATTAATAAATATGTTTCAACCTCAGGCAGAGAAGTAATGTATAATATGCTAATAAATCATATAAAATGAAATGATCCACTATCAATTGTGAGAACACTTAATGTACAATAAAACATTCAACATAAACCTGAATATAAGTAAAATAGAAATTATAGACAATACAATTTTAATATGTCAATGGTAATACCACTATTAAAACATTTGTTTTGAAGAACTTGAATTATACTTCCATTCTCATAACTTCTGCCCCTTCCTGTGAGACATAAGAACTAAAGCCTTAACACTGAAATGTATACATGGGTTGACTGTAAGCATATTAGCACAAAAGCATTTTATCCAAATGAAATTCATACATGTTACCAACGTACTGTGGTTTGGTTGTTTTCTAAAAAAAATGTAGGGTCTGGAGAGATGGCTCAGGAGTTTGATTGCCCTTCAAGAGAACCAGGGTTCAATTCCCAGCACCTACAACACAGCTTACACTGCCTGTAACTCCAGTTCCACGGTTTCTAACACCTCATACAAACACACATGCAGGCAAAACACCAGTGACCATAAAATAAAAATAAATTTAATAAAGTGAAGGGAGGGAGGGAGGGAGGGAGGGAAGGAAGGAGGGAGAGAGAGAGGGAGGGAAATGTCAATGTTCTTAGGAGATTTATATACACATATATAGGAATCTTTTGGGGGGGGTTCAAAACAGGGGTCCTCTGTGTAGCTTTGGAGCCTATACTGGAACTTACTCTGTAGACCAGGCTGGACTCGAACTCACTGAGATCCACCTCCCTTCTGGCCCCCAAGTGCTAGGATTAAAGGTGTGCACATCACTGGCTAAAGGAACCATTATTATTGGGATTATTATTATTAATATCTTAAACTATCAAATAAATCAACCAGGAAAAAGAGAAAAAAAAGTAAAGAAAAAAGAGAAGAGGAGAGGAGAGGGAGAGAGAGAGAGAGAGAGAGAGAGAGAGAGAGAGAGTGTGTGTGTGTGTGTGTGTGTGTGTGTTTTGGTGTGTGTGTAAATGATTTTAGCCAAAGGCTATAAAGTGATAACCAAGTAGAAATCAAGCAGATGCGGTAAAAGGGTACTGATAGATCCAAGGGGCAAAAACATAGTGCTTGTCACAATATACTACAACTTTTTTCAAAACTAAAGGAGGTAATAATACAAAAACTGCAGTATACTGTAAAAACTGAGTTACTCTCAATTGACAGAAACCCCAATTCAAAACCTACAAACTATACTCTTCTGACATCTGAAAACAGAAAATACTAGAACCTATACTAAGATCAACAAGTTCTGTTCAAATTTTATAAAACATACCAATTCTAATTTTCTATACTAGTACTGATATTAACATACATGTTTGTATATTCTCAGAACCAGGATCCAAAGAATCAGATCACACTGGAGACAGTGCAAACTAAAAGAGAATAAGGTTATGCTAAATTAGGCCTATCAATGTTCTTAAAAATAATAATAATAATAATTTCCCTTCAGAATTCTCAGGCTTATGTGGGCTTGTTACCATCTTATCTTTAATTTTTTTAAACAAGAAAACACAAGATTTTTAACTATAATGGGGTAAGATACTACTTTCTACGATCTACTTCTAAAATTCAAGTACCTTATACACAATGAAGCCCAGTTATTTTCCATGATTCAGTTTTAAATACATAAAGAATCACTAAGAGAAAACAAGTACACTAATTTTTATTTAGAAATCTTTTACCAACTTATATAAGATTCTGCACTCAGTGCAACTAATGCGGCGTCAGGACACCTACTCCACGACGCGGACGTAGCCACACTATCTCCTAAGAACAGTACAGAAAATGCTAGTTTCAAAATATAAAAGACTGTTTCTTAGACAGGTGGTGGTAGCGCACATCTCTGATCCCAGCATTTGGCAGGCAGACATAAAAGGAGCTCTGTGAGTTCGAGGCCAGCCAGGACTACAAAGCAAGTTCCAGGACTGCCAGAGCTGTTACACAGAGAAACCCTATCTTGAAAACAAAACAAAAAAACCAGACTGTTTTCAAGGATAGTTTTTTTAAAGGCTTATTTTATTTTCTTTGTATGAGTGTTTCCCCTACATGTATATGTGAACCAGGTGTATGTTCAATGGTCTTGGAGGGCAGAGGGTGGCACTGAACTTCTAGAACTGGAGATGGCTGTAAGCCAGTTGTGAGACTTGGTGTGGGCGGTGGGAACTGAACTCAGGTCCTTTCTAAAACCAGTTCACTCTTCTAACCACTGAGCTTCTCTCAAGATAGAAGAATCTTTTCAAACTGTGTTTTTATGTAAATGTGGGGGGTTTTTGCAGGTGGCAGATTTTCTTTCCACACCTGAGTATACATCAATACCATAAAGCCAAAGTAAATATGTAAAATCTACAAAATGTGTTCCTTTAAAATACTAGAGAGGGGCTGGGAGGACTGTTCAATAGGTAAAGGCTTGTTCTACAAGCCTGAGGGCCTGAGTTCGGATCTCAAGCACCCACATAAAAAGCAAAAAATGATGTGCACACCTGTAATTCCATTGCTGGGGAAGTGGAGACAGGAAGATTCCTGGGTCTTACCAGTTAACCAGCTACCCTAATCAGTCAGCTATAGATTCAGTAAGAAACTACTACTCTCTGTCTGCTTCACACAAGATAATCATCAGCTAGGAAAGAATCTCAATTAAGGAAATACCTCTGTAAATTCAACCTAAAGGCAAACTTGTAGGGCATTTCCTTTAATGACTGATATGGGAGAGCCCAGTCCATTATGGCTAGTGCTAACCCAGGCAGGTGGTCCTGAATGGTATAAAGAAAAAAAAAAAAAACCCGGCTGAGCAAGCCATGAGTAGCCGGCACTCCTCCACGCCTTCTGCTTCAGCTCCTGACCTGGGTCCCTGATTTCCCTCAGTGACAGACTGTGACTTGAGAGTTGTGTGCTGAAATAAACCCTTTCTTCCCCAATTTGCTTCTGGTCACGGTGTGATGGAGGAAGGTCATTGGCTAATAAAGGATCTGCCTTGGCACATTTTATTGGTTAGAGGATAGGTGGGAGGAGTAAACAGAACAGAACGCTGGGAGGAAGAGGAAGTGAGCTCAGAGACTCCTCAGCTCTCTAGGGAGCAGACGCCTCAGAGAGACGCCATGCCCCGCTCCCAGGCAGACACAGGCCATGAAGCTCCGACCCAGGATGGACTAGGCTAGAATCTTCCCGGTAAGACCGGTGCTCACAGATTATTAGAGATGGGTTGATCGGGATGTGAGAATTAGCCTGTAAGTGCTAGAGCTAAAGGGCCAAGCAGTGTTTAAAAGAATACAGTGTCCGTGTAATTATTTCGGGGCATAAGCTAGCCGAGCAGGCAGCCGGGGTGCTGAGAACACAGCCCTGCCGCCCTTATTACTTCAAAGGTGCTTTACTACAGCAACATAAACCCTACCACAACCCATTCAAGACAGGATGACAAAGAACCCAGATCCTTCAGGCATGGGTCACACCTCCAGGAAAAGAAGCAAGACCTGCTGAGGTGACTGCTGAGGGTGGAGCAAATACGGACTGGACAGAAGAGGACGGTCACTAGAACTAAAGACAGCTGTAACTGACAGGAGTGCACCTGTCCTATTTTGCTAAGAACACGTTTGTGCATACACACGCACAGATATTAAGCAGATATTTATGTTTTCTTTATTCTATTTATCTATTATGTAATGCACTATAGATTGAGCTAACAGCTGAAATACTAAGCATACCTCAAGAGACAGTGCCACCTATTCTAAAACACATACTGCACTTACAGTTTAATGTGGGAGACCGAGGTGGAACTATAACCTGGTCATTGTTTTCATTTGAAATTTAAGCAAGAGGGTGTGTGACTGTGTGTCAATTGACAAAGGATGGTTTAATCTTGGTTGTCAACTTGACTACTGGAATCAACTAAAACCCGAGTTTCAGGGCACACCTATGAGGAATTTTCTTAAATCATTTGAGGTGGTAAAACCCATATAAAAAGGCCATGGAAGAAGGAAGCTTTGGCTTTTTTCCTACTTGTCCTCATTCTTAATGGCAAGTTCATAGATCCTGGTGCTGAGGGAATTCATTAGTATTAAAATCTACTCCTTTGGGATTCCAACATAAACTGCAGACCAGCAGCACTCTAGGAACCTTCCAGGACTAGCTCTAGACTGGGGTTACTGAGCCATCCAGTCTCACGGACTGAACAGAGCTACCTGACCTTTCTATCATAAGACAGTCATTGTTGGACTACCCAGACCACAGCCTGTAAGCCTTTCTAGTAAAAGCTCTTTCAATAAATAAATAGACTCTCCTGTTTCTCTAGGGAGCACTGTATTAACACAGTAGTTCCAGTCGCTGTGACAAATATCCTGGAAGGAACAGAAGCTTGAGATACTTAAGTCACACTGCATCCACAGTTAAGAAGCAGAGAGGACAAGGGACATGGATCAGTGGCTAAAAGAACTTTCCAAGCAAACTCAAGGACATGAGTTCAATCCTCACCTCCCAGGTTGGAAGAGGGAAAGCTATCCCCCGAACGCCACACATGCCCACAGCACATAAGTGCCCACACTCACAAGCATACACCACACAGAGTAACAAAAGTTAAAATTTAAAGCAGCAGCAAAAGCAACAAATATGAATGCCTGCTGATACACAGTTCCCTTTCTCCATTTATACAGCAGGGGAAGAGACCACCACCCAGAGTGGACAAGCCTGCCCAGCTCAATTAGGGTAATTAAGGAAATTCTCCACAGGCATGCCCCAGGTCCATCTCCCAGGTGATTTTAGATCATGACAAATTGATAATTTAACACTATCCTTATGTGGGACAATAGTCTTATACTCTGTAAAGTTCTGTCACTTGTACTGGTTAAATAAAATGCTGATTGGCCAGTAGCCAGGCAGGAAGTATAGCCGGAGCGACCAGAACCAGAGAATTCTGGGAAGAAGAAAGGCTCAGTCTGCAGTCATCACCCAGACACAGAAAAAGCAAGATGAGAAGACCTTGCTGATAAAAAGTAGCAAGCCACGTGGCTAACACAGACAAGAATAATGGGCTAACTTAAGATGTAAGCATTAATTGATAAGAAGCCTAAACTAATAGGCCAACCAGTTTATGATTAATGTAAGCCTCTGTTTATTTCTTTGGGACTGAATGGCTGCAGGCCTAGGTGGGACGGAAACCTCAGCCAGCACTATCCCACAGACTATCTCAAAAAAATAGACTGGAGCACAATGGTAGAAGATGTCTGATAAAACCTTTGGACTCTACATGACCCTTACACATGGCACATGTATCTGTACGCGCGCGCGCACACACACACACACACACACAAATAAGAGGTTATTTTATTTAAAGAACAGATTTATTACTCACCTTAATAGCTTTGATGGCTGCCTTTGTAATCTGGGTCATTTTCGCTTTAGAAATGGGTGGTTTATAGTCATTCAGCGAATATAACTGAGAAAGAAGAAAAACAAATGTTAAATATATCACAAGTGCCTCTAAGCTATTGTGAAACTATTAGAACGTCCATTTTTATATTCTCAATGAAATAAATACACAGGAAGCTTAAAAAAAATCTCAACAACACTAATGCATGGAAACGCAAAATTATAACCAGAAATTACTTCACATTTGCTTATTCATAATCAATAAAAAGAAGACCATAAAAACTTAGAATCCTCATACTTTGCCAATGTGAAGAGCAAATGGCACAGTAACTTTATAATACACTGAAGAGCTAGCAATGTTGTTCAGAAGGAGAAGGTGAGAGCCTCCAAACCTAACAATCTGCGTTTACTCTCCAAATCCACATGGTAGAAACAGAGAACCAATTCCATCTAACAAACTGTCCTTCCTTAGGATTACTATGGCATGTATATGCCCCACCACACACATGTACATATATGAACACACACCAGATGTAAAAAGAAGAGCATGACAGTTTCTCAAAAAATTTTAAAAATAGCCACCATGTGATCTAGCCAATTCCATTCTCAAGTATACAATAAATATTAAAATCTGTGCCTCTGTTGCAGAGCGTGGTGGCTGACATCTTTAAACCCAGTTTTAGGAAGAAGCAGGCTGATCTCTGTGAGTTTGAGGTCAGTCTGAGATCAGTCCGGTCCATCTATACAAGCAAATTCCAGAACAAGTCAACCAGGGCTATATAGTGAGACTCTACCTCAGAAAAGGGGAAAAGGGGGAAAGGGGAAAAGGGAACGGGGAACGGGGGAAGGGGAAAGGAAAGGAAAGGAAAGGAAAGGAGGGGGAAGGAAAGGGGGAAGGAAAAGGAAAGGGGGGCATGCACCTGATAATCTACAAAATTATTTACATAAAATTCAAAGACTCACTGAAAAAGTAGAGACAACCTAAATGACATGAACCAATGACAAAATTGTATTCAATGAACTGTCTTAAAAAGAAATTAGGGCCGGGCAGTGGTGGCGCACGCGTTTAATCCCAGCACTCAGGAGGCAGAGGCAGGCGGATTTCTGGGAGTATGAGGCCAGCCTGGTCTACAAGAGCTAGTTCCGGGACGGGCACCAAAGCTACAGAGAAACCCTGTCTCGAAAAACCAAAAAAAAAAAAAAATTAGGATATATAGATATATCTGATGTATATTACATGTGAATTTTGGAAATGGGAAGGGAGGTGAGGTATCTTACTAAACTGTTGTTGACCTCAAACTGGCAATCCTTTTGCCTCAGCCTCTTGAGTAGCTAAGATTACAAACATGTGTCACCATTGTGTCTGGCCCTTGAAAATACGATGCTAAGCTAAAGAAAACTGGGGATGTAGCTGAGTGGTAGTACACTTGCCTTAAAATCTTGAGGTACTGGGGTTTGCTCTTTTGGCTTTCTGAGGGGCCCAGTACCCAGCTCCCAAATAAATCACACACACAGGCTTATTCTTAGTTAGGAATGGCTGGCCTTAGCTTGTTTCTTGCCAGCTTTTCTTAAACTGTCTACCTTTTGCCCCTGGGCTTTTTCCTTTTCTTACTTCTGTAGATCTTACTTTCACTTCGTGGCAGGCTGGGTGACTGGGCTCTGACATCTTATCCTCCTCTCTTTGTTCTCTCTTGTTCCTGCTCTCCCTCCACTCAGAGTTCTCCTTGTATACTCTTCTGCCTGCCAGCCTCGTCTATCCTTGCTCCTGCCTCTCTACTGGTCATTCAGCTCTTTATTAGGACCATCAAGTATTTTAGACAGGCCAAATAAATAAATAAATAAATAAATAAATCACAGCTTCACAGATTTAAACAAATGTAGCATAAACAAAAGTCACACACCTTACAATAATATTCCTCAACAGAGGACAACTCATGATTAGCAATTCTTTTAAAGACAAAGAAAATACCCTAAAGTTAATTGCAATGATGGTTGCACCATGTGGTGACTATACCCCCAAATGGCCATATTGAGCTGCTGATTTTATATGTGAATTCTAGCTCAGCAAGTCTTTTTAAAGCCAGGCATGGTGGCACATGTTTCTAATCCCAGCAATTGGGAAACAGAGGTAGGAAGTTCTCTGAGTTCGAAGAAAAGCCTAGTCTATGCTCAGTGTGCTAGGCTATCCAAGGATTTGCAGTGTAACTTAAAGGAAAAGGAGGGGTGGAAAAGAAAAATAAACCTGGCACACACCTTTAATAACAGCACTTGGGAGGCAGAGACAGGTGGAGGATCTCTGTGAGTTTGAGGTCAGTCTGGTAAACAGAGCGAGTTCCAGGACAGGCTCCTCCAAAGCCACAGAGAAACTTTGTCTTAAAAAACCAAAAACTCGGGGCTGGAGAGATGGCTCAGTGGTTAAGAGCATCGCCTGCTCTTCCAAAGGTCCTGAGTTCAATTCCCAGCAACCACATGGTGGCTCACAACCATCTGTAATGAGGTCTGGTGCCCTCTTCTGGCCTGGATACGTACACACAGACAGAATATTGTACACATAATAAATAAATAAATAAATAAATAAAAAGAAAAAGAAAAAAAAAACAAAAACTCAACGTGTCTAAGGTTTCAAGACAATTTGCCCTTCAATCTGTTTTAATAATTCCTCATGGAATGCTCAGAAAGACAATAATTAAAAGAAGTGGCAGAAAAATTAGATAATAGAAAACTGGGGTTAAACGAAAACTGACCAATTCCATTGCAGTCTGTGATGCTATGGCGAAGACAGTATTTAAAAGTTTGTTCACTAGACTTTGGCCTATCAAACAGACCACAGTGAAATAGCCATGTCTCACCTGGAGAACAAGTAAATGGATACTGCATGCTCTCCTACGACATTTATAGCTATCTTAAAAATAAAAATAAATAAATAAATCTCCCTTCACCACTACTCGACTTCAATAAGCAGGAACTTCCCTATGGAGAAAACAAAACTTCAAATGAAGGACTCGCTGTGTGACTTTCATCAGCATCACGGTCAGTTTTCTCTTGTGCCATGTTTATATCCCCCTGCTCTTAGTACACACTCTTCTCAGTTCCCAGCCACAGGACCCTTAAAATGAGATTTATTCTATTCTATTCAGAATATTCCCTACCAGGGCCTCTCCGATAGCTAATGTATACTTTTCCCTAAATGAACTAAGGAGGAGAGGCTTCCATTAACTCCCCACTACCAAGCTTCTCTGTATGTTTTCAGTGTTTCACCATTCACCTATCAAGCCATTAATTTGTCTGATTACATCTAATATTTTACTTTTCAAGAAGAACTGCTACAAAGCTAATGTGACTAGCACTAATAAACACAGGGTTTAATTCCTTTAATACAATTTAAGGTATTAAGTGGCCACCTATACACCAACTACTTTGCAAACAGAAAGCAACCTAGGATTCTAGTTAAAAATTACAAACAACCCATCTGGGTCAGGACTGCTGCCAAGGGCCATGTCTGCGTCCATGGCCCTACCCATACCCAGGGTCTGTATTGACGTCCATGGCTCTGGATACCATCAAAGGCAATGCCAGAGATCTAGGCCACCACCTGGGGCCATGAGGGTGGAGCTATTGACAAACGGTATACTGTGTGACACACCACAGCTCCTGATGCTACGAGGATGAATGGAGAAGTGTTGGAAAGATGGAGGAGCAAGTAGGTTTTGGTTTTTGTTTTTAATTAATTTGGGGGGGGGGGCATGCTGCAGGAGAGAGGGGTAGATATGGAGGAATTAGGAGGTGAGCAGGACTGAGGTATATCATGTGAAATTCCCAAAGAACCAAAGAATTATGTTTAAAAAAATTACAAACAGCCTTTCTTTTCAACGTCCTCTGGGGTACCCACATTTCCATTACAATCATCTGACTAGAATAAGGCCCCAACGATACTAAGAAGGTTGATTCCAAGTGTGGCAGTGGGACTTAAAAGGACAGGCCTGCTGTGGGATAGTGTTCATGTACCCAGTAAAGATTTGTCATTTGTATTGGTTTAATAAAATGCTCATTGCTCAGTAGTCAGACAGAAAGTACAGGCGAGGCGACCAGAATAGGAGAATTCTGGAAAGGGGAAAGGTGAGAACAGTGGCCACCCAGACACAGAGGGAGCAAGATAAAAATGCCTTACTGAAAAAAGATGCCAAGCCATGTGGCTAAACATAGATAAGAATTATGGGTTAATTTAAGCTGTAAGAGCTACTTAGTAATAAGCCTGAGCAAAAGTCCAAAGTTTATAATTAATGTAAGCCTCTGTGTGTTTATTTGGGACTGAACAGCTGTGGGACCAGGTGGGACAGAACTTCCATCTACAGAAGCCTACTGGGAGATCCTCAAATAATATGGAGGCAATGGCCACAGAATAAGCTTGTTCTCCAGCCTGAACCTGGCTTCACTGGTCTCTCTGCCTCATGTGATCACAGGCACACAGTAAATGCTCCTGCTGACAATGGAGGTCCTCACCTGACAAAACCCACTGCAAGCATCACATTCCAGAACTGCCAAAAGGATAAGCTAAAAGGACTCTTTTGTACCAAGCATTTCATTATAATGGCAAAATGCTAGTAAGGCCACACTGTTTCTACTATATCACTTCTGTTCAGGTCTATTCTTGTAGCAAGACACCAATAAACTGTATTTGACCCAAAAAAACCAAACTGTATGATAAAAGAACTTAGAGCAAAAGTCAACCCTTGAATTTGAATAGTATCTGAATTCAAGATGGTCGTTCCTCTTTTTGATAAACAATGTACTCTCACTAGACAACATTCTTCTACCCTCATATGTATTGAATGAAACTCATCACCCAATTTTAACAAAATGTTTTCAAACTATTTCAAACAAAACTTTCAAAAAACATTTTAGTGTCTTTGCCGATTTGATCAATACTCAATTAATCCTATGGCTTTGGCAGAATCTAAGAGAACTTACAGGTCCTAAACCAGAACCACCAACAGACATCTGACTGTACATCAGCGCAGTGTGCCTTCAAGGCTGCTGAATCTTTGACCAAATGCATTAAAGCATAAATCAAAAGTCAAGAGTAGCTAATTCTAGGGCTGGAGAGATGGCTCAGAGGGTAAGAGCACTGGATGCTCTTCCAGAGGTCCCAAGTTCAATTCCCAGAAACTACATGGTGGCTCACAACCATCTATAATGTAATGAGACCTGGTACCTACTGGCCAGCAGTATGCTTAATAAATAAATCTTTTTTAAAAAGGGGGGTGAGGCCGGGCGGTGGTGGCGCACGCCTTTAATCCCAGCACTCGGGAGGCAGAGGCAGGCGGATCTCTGTGAGTTCGAGACCAGCCTGGTCTACAAGAGCTAGTTCCAGGACAGGCTCCAAAGCCACAGAGAAACCCTGTCTCGAAAAACCAAAAAAAAAAAAGGAGGGGGGGGTGAGTTTAAAAAAAAAAAAAAGAGTAGCTAATTCTTTTCCCAAAATAACCCCTTGGGGCTTTAAAAATAAATCCGTATCTCTGAACTCTCCAAGACACGAGAAACCTCACAAAAGTTCCTGCCAATCAATATGATCTTGACACTTTCAAGGCTGTGAGCAGACTAGACACAACCACTTCTTCCTCCTATTCAGAAGACAATGACTTTCATAATGAAGAAAAAAAGGGAGAAGTAACAGATAACTGATGTCATCAGCTTTTAGAAAATGGAAAAGGGTTGGTAACTGGTAAGACAAGGAAAGCAGAGCCCTAGCACACACATAAGACACAGCCACTGTATAAAATACATTCTTTCACGGCTCACTACCCAAGACCAAGATCTGAGAGAGTGCAGGAGCAGTAACTGTGAAAAAATGCCCCCGCCTACTACTGCAACAATTATTAACGTCTAAAACTCAACTGACAGTGGTATTAAACTTTATTTAAAGGCTTAATAACCTTAAGGGTTAACAAGAGAAAAAGAGTGGTCTTTGGGGGGGGGGGAATCAAGCAAAGTCGGAGACTTCAAAATCATTCAAAAATTGAATTTCATTATTTTCATTCTAGTCCACTTGTGCATACATCATTTCCACAGTTCACCTTCTCCTAAATTCTTAGATTGAAGTCGCAACCTTCACTATGACTGTATTTTGAAGGAGGTGATTAAATGATATCATATAAACAGACTAACAAGGATTACTGTCTTTCAAAAACTAGATAGCTCAGCTTTTGCTATCATACATATCCACATTCTTTCTGCACCCCACTCCTCCCTTCCTCTGTGAGAAGGCAAGTATCCATCAGACAGAAACAGTTTCTTCTGGGAACTCAATGGTCAGCACCTGAAGCCTTGACTATAGCCTCAAGAACTATAAAGAAAAAAAATTTTTAGTTGTTTAAGACACTATAAAAAAAATGGGTTAGATGAAACTTTCCTACCATTTATAAACATGTTATTGTTCAATTAGAGCATTGGGAAAATAAAATACATTCATAGCTGTAAAGCACTTATGTCCTCCAAACTGAACATTCATTCTTCCCAGTAAAGGAGGAAGAGGGATTCTCACATTCAGGAAACTCAACAGGCAAGATTCACACAAGAAGCTCAGGAAATTCATGAAACCTAACAGATACAGAAAGCTCTAAAATATGGGTTTCGTGAGCTGGCACCCATGCTGGATGGGCCTTTCAATACTGAGGTTACCTGTGAGTCATCTGTGCTACTGGAACTAACCCTAATAAACTTACTGGTTCATCCAGCTAGATAGGTGGAACTGTGTCTTTAGTTTGTCATCAGTGGCTATCTAGGATAAAGGCATGTTTTGTACACTTCTCCCCAGGAATGATCACACAAAGCAACTGGTGCCCAAACATGAACTAACATAACCAAAGTGAGGATAATATAAGCAAATCTTGGCCAATCTTGATGTGGGATCCCCCTCTGTATGTTGTGAATATCATTGGTTAATGAAGAAGCTGCTTTAGGCCTACTGCAGCACAGAGTAGGTCAAGGTGTCCGTTCCAAGCAGATAGAGAAAAGAGTAGGCAGAGTCAAAGAGAAGACATGTGGCCACTGCAGGAGACAGACACCGGACAAAACTTTACCGGTAGGCCACAACCACGTGGCAATACACAGATTAATAGAAATGGGTTAATTTAAGATATAAAAGCTAGCCAAGAAGAAGTATGAGCTAATAGTCCAAGCAGTGTTGTAATAATACAGTTTCTGTGTGACTATTTCAGGTCTGAGCGACAGGGAAACAAACGAGCAGCTTCTGCTTACACAATCTGTCTGAGGATGAAGAATTCACGGGGGCAATCCCAATATGACTACTTTTTCCCAGGATGTGGTAAAGGATGGTGTGCCTCCTTGTAATGACAGCTGTGTGTGTCCTGTGATAATAATATATAGAATCCAGGTGGAGCCATTTGAATAGAGCACCTTTTGGAAAAGGGGAGGATGTTCCAATAGCCACTGTCTACATAGTATGGGAGAGCATACTTCCTTGATGAATGGTATCCCACACATTATGAAATTCTTAACGGACTGGAGAATGTAGTACAAGCCCTGAAGTACTGCATAGGAGAACCAATCATAAGCAAGCTACAGAGGCAAGTTATGTGGTCTTTGCTTTGGGCCATACAACATTCAACTGAGGCTCATCTTCCAGTCTACAAAGAACAAACTCTATAAGAAAGAAATTACAGGGCTGGAGAAATGGCTCAGCAGTTAAGAGCACTGACTGGGGGTTCAGTTCCCAGCACCCACATGGCAGTTTATAACTGTCAGTAACTCCAGTTCCAGGTGACTCGATACCTTCACAAATACATACATACAGGCAAAACACCAATGCACATAAAAATAAATTACTATAACAAAGAAAGGAATTACAAAAAAAAATGGATGCTATCCTATTCTCTATATTGGCCTCTAACACACACATGCACGCACGCACACACTCAAGAAAAATAAGGAAGGATGACATGAAGATGTTGGTCTGCTGTTCGTTATGCTGGTGAGACACTAACGAAATACCAATCATTATCTGCCCTTAAAAACCCTTACCAGACAGAAAGATTTGTAACCTGGGGCAAAATTAAATAGTGAAGGAAAAATAGAACAGAAGATATTCCTAGGGGTTAGAGAAATGATTTCTGTGTAAAGATGCTTGCTAAAGAGTCTAGCAACCCAAGTTTGATATCTAGAATCCACATAAGGTGGAAGCAGAGAACTGAGTCCATAAAATCAGCCTCTAACCTGCACACACATACCATACCACATGCACCACCACCCCGACAAACACACAAACACACACATATATATCATGCACATACGCAAACTAAATAAATATTTTTAATTAAAAAAAAGAAGATACTTCTCAGGTCTGACCTTTTCTACAGAATGGACAAATCCAAGACTCAGTATACAGATGAGGGCCTTAACAATGAACCAGTACAGAAACGATGATAAACAAGTAATATATTCCATCTAAACTGCTTCAATTGGAAAGACTTTTAAATAAGAAAGGAAAACAACTCCCCACAGTCTAGTTCCTGAGGTATGAGCCATGGGGATAGATAAGATCAGTCTGAGTGCCAGGGGAATGGAGAAACCAGAAAGCACCTAGCTGTCTGTCCTTGAGACAAAGGCAGCACAATCTGAGGCAATGTAACAGAAATCAATCCCTGATAGACTGCCTGTTAAGATCCACATAAATATAAGCGGGAAGCAAAAAACAGCATTACTGAGGAATACTGGGTGTGTGAGAGACAGTGCTTAATTCCAATTCATCAGGTCCAAAGGACTGTTCACAAGGAGGCAGGAAGAAGCTAGAGCAGCTGGTATTCACAACTGGCATGGGGACTTCAGCACCATCAATGAGCCATGTGGGAACAGGTATATGGATGGGACTGACTTCAGAGCAGTTATGTAAATAAGGTTCAGAGGCTGCTCCAGCACTCAAGACATGATACCACAAGGGCAAGCAAAAGGGTCTATCTATCCAGTTCACTTGATGGTAAACGTGACGAGATACATGTGAAAGGAAAGTACTAAGAAATGTCAGAAAACCCAATGTTGCATTTGTTTCCGGAAGGCCAAACACTTCGCCAAAAGGTTAAAGAAATGACAGAATAGTACAAGTTGTTTTTTTTTTAAGGGGAGGGGGTAGGAATTAGTATCCTAGAGTACGTTACTACTGGGGGGTAGAAACTGTTCATCCACCCATTGACCTTTGCAGTCAGCTGTGGTCAATGGAAAGGCAGTGGCCTCAAAACCAGCCCAGAGGTTACAAGAAATCAGCTACAATGGCAGTCAAGGTAGGCAAAAATGTGGTCCTGCTTCCCCTGGTCCCTATCCTGGTCAAGTACACAACTCCACTGAGCCTGTGGGGTGGAAGTGCAGAGCACCCTGGAAGCACTCTAGGATGGAGAATCAGGATGGTTCACGGACCACATTATCAAACCTCATCACTGCTCTTCTGCCAGAACAAGGATACAATCTTTTCAGGCTGCACTGGAACTTGCTAAGTGATCTTTTTAATATTCTGCTAAGTGATAAATCCTAAAACCAATGGATACTTCCTCAAAAAGAACAATCCTGGATGGGCAAAGATCCTGCTCACCCTTTGTAAGACGATCTCATTATGTAAAACCAACTGTTCGGTATCCGAGATTTAGAAAACTGAAAAAAAGTTAATTTAAATAAATGCACCCTACTTAAAGAAGGAAAAAGGAAAAAGAAAAAAACATTGACAGCAGCTGTAAGGTTATTAAATGAAAATCCCTGAGCCCACAGTAACTCTACCCCTATGAGTTCTTGGTCAGGGAGGCCCCCATATCCTATATATAAATCAAAAAGACTATGGCCCTTGGTGCTGGTTGTTTCCACAAATTAGATGGTAAGTCCTTTTTTGCTAGGACAGCACAGATTTTGGTTGCAGAACTAGGGGAAATCCAACTACTAATGAGCTGGACATGTCCTGCCCTGTTCACTGAATCTCTGGAAGACACTCCACAATCTGCTGTGCAAAAACTGTCGCCAACAGTCCTGCTGGATTACAGATTCTGACGACATATCATCCATCATGTATGTGCAGGAATAATGGTGATAGATGAGGTCCCTATTTTCTGTTTGACTTTAAAATTATCTTCCCTTGAGGAAACCGTATTTGATACTCTAAGTCAAGATAAAAATCTGTGGCTGGGGCTATCCAAGGCTTCAAAAGGAGACTAACTGCTACAGATGTAATGTGCCTGTCAAACTATCTTCTAGACATCAGCTGCTGATGTTGTTGCCCCTACTCAGGAAGGCTATTCTTCTTTGCAATGGGCAGTGGCTACTGTAGAAACTCATAACCATTCATACTAAATAAACCTAAAATACATACAAACTAAAATAACCTCTGCTGTGGTACAATGGCCCAATGGTAAGCCATAAGGATGGGTTAAACAGACATGTAAATTACCCCTTTCTAAACTCAGAGCATCACAAAAGAAGGGGCAGATAAATACTGTGAGGTAGAGGGAAAATGGAGTGCTGTGAATACATTTCTTCACATTAGAACATTGCCCCTGGAGAGCTGAGGGTGGCTCACCCCACAGAGATACAGAGAGCTCTTGAAACTTTTAAAACTCAGGGAATACTAGAATTCCAGAGATGAATCATCTTGCCTGGTTCCCACAGCTTTAAAGAGTTATTAGTGTAATATACAAAAACTTATACATTGCACACTTCAACAGATGAAAAGTATAGTGTGGATGTCTCAATAAAGCTGTTGTCTAAAAACAAAAAGTGAGGCACGGTAGTGCACATCTTTAATCTCAGCTCTGTGGAGGCAGAGGCAGGGGGATCTCTGAGTTTGAAGTCACTGAGTCTGATCTACACAGGAGATCCAGGGCTACAAACACAGAGAAACCCTGTCTTGAAAAAAAAAGAAAAAAACCCACAAAGGCTTCAAAAAGCTACAAACAACACAAGGCCCCTCCCCAAATTAGGAGAGCAGTTAAGCAACTAGAGGGAGAAAACTGGTGGAGCAACCTGCAATTTAGGCTGGCAGCTGCAAGGATGCAGCTGTCAACCACGTTGGGGTAAACCTTTCAGTGACGCAGCTGTCTCTAAGTCACCATGTTCCTGTAAGGGACCTCATTAAGCTCAGGGTCACTAAGGCCACACTTGGATACAGTTCTTTCTCCAGACTCCCATCAGTGCCTTACCTGAGGGAAGCAGACATCAGCTTGGACTATTTTGGAAACAGGACACAGAAAAAAGTGGCTCAACTGTCTTTGAAGTTTCCTGCTTCATGGAAATGTCTGCTGGATACTATGGGCCTGTAGGCTGAAGATGGATGCCCCAACGGTACAGAGGAACTTTGGGTGACTGTCCAGGCAACGAGATATCTCTGTCATTTCTAGAGTTTTGGAAGTTGCTTATTTCTTGATTACTTAGGTAATATTATATCCTTCTGGAGTCTTTGATGGAGTTGAAGAATGCTTAGTTATAGTTACAGTTTTCCTTAATTATGATAAAAGATAAAATAGATATAAATATTGTGACTGTAATTCTTGCTTGATAACTGTTTTGTTATATGTAATTTTACTATGTGAAAGTTAAAAACTTCCTTTTTGTTTAAATAGAAAAAGGGGAAATGGTGTAGGTGGGTCATCTGTCTATGTGTTATTTTTATTGGTTAAATAAAGAGACAGCCTTGGCTTTTGATAGGGCAGCAGCTTAGATAGGTGGAGTAGACTGAATTCTGGGAGGAAGAAGGCAGTTTGGCAGACACCATGGCTCTCAGGCCCGAGATGGACATAGGCTAGAATCTTGTCGGTAAGCCACAATCATATGGTGATACACAGATTTATTAGAAATGGGTTAATTAAGATGTGAGAGTTAGCCAATAAGAGATTAGAAGTAATGGGCCAGGCAGTGTTTAAACGAATACAGTGTCCATGTAATTATTTCGGGTAAAGCTAGCCAGGCCACAGGACGTAACCAGCTCACCTCATCACTACACTGGGGTAAAAAAGTTGCCAGAGGGGAAAGATGTGAGCTGCCAGCTGGAACCTTGCAGATAGGCCACAAGCCTCGTGGTAAAATATAAAATAATGGAAATGGGTTAATTCTAGAGGTAAGAGCTAGCTAGTAATATGCTTAAGTGATTGGCCAAGCAATGGTTTAAATAATTAGTGATTATTTCCAGTCTGGGTAGCCAGGAACGAACAAGCAGCCTCCTACAACAATAAATAACTTTTCTTAGTTATAAAAGAATGCTTATGATTCTTTTCCTAAAACATATTTTAATTACATTATTTATGTATGAGTTTGTGTACACATGCCAAATGGACGTCGAAGGACAACTGCAAGAACAGGTTCTCTCCTGCCATATGGATCAGATCCTCTGGATTGACACCAAGTGGATTTATCCACTGAGCCATCTCCTTGACTGACCTTTATTTCCAATTCAAGATATTTTAATACAGAAAATATGGACTAATTTAAAAACCACAAATGAAGGAAAAAACAAATTATGTATAATCTCACAATTCATCACTCATTCAAAACCTACTCACTGAAACCAGACAGTAGGAATGTACGACAAGGCCATGAGGTCTGCCATTAAATTCACGTTTCTAGAGCAGGACAACAGTGCAATAACGTAACAGCATACACAAGAGTATGAAATAATGTACAACTTTCTCAGAATAAAAAAATCTAAAACATTTTTTGAAGTACAAAATATCAAGAAAGGGAAACATTTGTTTTTCTAACATTATAACCTCTATAGCTTTAGTAGGACCTGGTGTTTAGCATGTGTGACACCTGGGTGCACAATCCCCAGCACCAAAAATTACAAATCAAAGCAGTTATCAACACCATTACAGCACCATGAGTTCTGGTATGTTTCCCAGTCCTTCCTATGGGCTATAAGCATTCTCATGTGGATAGTAATTAAATTAACAATATCCTGCTTTTCAAGTACAGTAACTGCCTAAGGATAATATTAGTTTTTGAATACTATTTGAAAGGAAAATATTTTAGAATCTAAGTTCAAAATTGTATTTGCAGCAAAAATAAAAGTCAACATTCCCTATAAACAAACATTATTTAAAGAACTATACTTAAGCCACAAAGTTGTGTATAGAGGTCCTTTCATGTCAAATTGTTGGAATGGGAGAGCTAAAAATACTATTAAGAAGTACACATTTCAGGTCAAGATTGATAGGTCAAACACATGTCCCCTTCTGCAGCCCCTCCCTGTTGGCAACTGAAAAAACCCAGGACTAAACAAAATTACCCAATTACTCAAAAGTATAAAAGCAGGCCAACTGAAGATGAGTGTCAAGCCTCAATGCTGTGTGGTGCCGGTATGAGGAGGCTTTAGAGAGCAGGTAAATTCCAGAGCACTGGGTACTCCGCCATCAGGATGAGCCCAGTGCTGGCAGAAACTGAAGAACTGTGCAGCCAACAAAAGCAAAGCAGCCAGTAGAAACCTACCCTGTATCCAACCAGAAGAGCAGAGAAAAAGGCACTAGGGAGATGGTAAGGAGGAGCGGGGAAAGCAAAGAGAGACTTTTCTTTCCCCTTCTCCTGCTTCCTTTTTAACTGGAAGGCAGCTCCGTTTACAACATGAGCATCAACCCAGAAGCACAAGGAAAAGGAGACTGCATTATCTAAGAAACGGAAGGTGTGAGGCCGTCCTGTTTCATTGTTTTTCTTTACTTCAATCATAGCAGGTAACTTTCTGAACAGAAAAACAGAAGAGTCCTAAAATCTGGAGACTGTGGGAATCCCAGTGTGAACAGGGGACACTCTTCTGTGTATGAACTAACAAGTCCTAGGCTCATTCTGGACTATGCCTCCATAAAGACTTCTGAAGAAGGAAGGCAAAAGTTGAGACTAAAATACCTGTCAACTATTAGCCAACTTTTAGACTACATCAAGCAAAAAGTGTGCTAGGTACATTCAAGGGACAAAGCAGATGGTTTGCAAACAGACACTGAATGCGTGCGCATGCGAAAAAAGACAATTAACTATTAATCACAAAAGGACAATTACACTAGAGTCATCAAGAAACTTTAAAGAAAATAGAAAAATAAATGCCTGCGCTCCAGTAAATAACACCACACCTTTGTTTCTGCCAGCAACCCTAATTAAACTGAGTAGGCCATTAAATATGAGGGGGCATGAGAGAGACTTGTTAGGAAGAAAAGGAGGTTCAGAGGAAGTGGTAGAGGGTAGCGGGTATTGTAATGAATGAGTATGATCAAAATATACTATCTACGTGACTGAAACTATCAAAGAAATCAACTTTTAACAAATACTTTAAAGAAATTACATACTATGAACCCTGGAAATAAATACACATACAAGTTTTCAGCACAGAAAAAGAAACTAAGAAAAAAAAAAGCAAAATGGTCATTTTATACACAACTTTAACACCCAGGAGAAGTTGGCAGTATGACACTAAATGTAAGAGTCAAAAAATTCTTCTACTGACTTAACACACTTAACAGGCCATAATCACAATCTCTTTCGTATCAGCATTATAGATGATACAAAAAATTAAAAATAAGCCCCCTCAATAAAAAAGAAAAAAATAACTTACATGGCCAAGAAGAGACATTTAATACTGCTAACCCAACTAACTTAAATAATTAAGATGAGAAATAATAAGCTCTGTCCTTGTATTAGCATAGTCAATGAGGTTTAAAATAATTATCTTAGATGATGTGGGAGTGTCATATATCAATCTCTTGATTTCACTGGTTAAGCAATAAAGAAACTGCTTCGCCCTCATAGGTTAAAACATAGGTGGGAGGAGTAAACAGAACAGAATGCTGGGAGGAAGAGGACGTGAGCTCAGACTCGACAGCTCTACTCTCAGGGGCAGACGCCTCAGAGAGACGCCATAGCTCAGCTCTCGGGGGCACACGTGATGAAGCTCCGACCCAGGATGGACGTAGGCTAGAATCTTCCCGGTAAGCGCACCTAGCGGAGCTACACAGATGATTAGAAACGGGCTAGATTAATATGTGAGAATTAGCCTGAGGCTAGATAGAAATGGGCCAAGCAGTGTTTAAATGAATACAGTTTGTGTGTTGTTATTTTGGGCATAAGCTAGCAGGCGGCCAGGGTGCTGGGGACACAGCCCCGCCGCTCATATTACTACACTTAGAAATAACAGAATATTTTAATATGTTACATAATAAGTGTAAATGTTTCAAATTCATTGTAATATCCTAAATATATGGACTAAATACAAAAACAAGAGCAGGGAAAATGATCAAAAATTGTCAACTGGATATAATAAACATAAGTAATTTTCTAAAAACAAAACAAACCCTCCCGTCGCTCCCTCTCCGATCCCGTAAAATGTCACATTAGGTAATCAAGGCCAGCTCTAAACTTGTGTCAATCCTCCTACCTCTGCCCCAAGTGATGGATGGGGTCATTAGTGGAGACACCAAATCCAGGTTCAATAGGAAATATTGAACTGCACTGACCAGTCCTCAGCAACACAGATCAAATCAGCTGACTACTTAATCAGGCCACAAACTATATTTTGTATTATAAGGCAAATATTTTTCAGCATCTCTTTTTAAGATTTCTTTTTATTTCATGTGTTTGAGAGTTTTTTCTGCATGTATGTACACTGTGATGGAGGAAGGTCATTTGTCTATCTGTTGCTTTCATTGGTTAATTAATAAAGAAAACTGCTTGGCCTGATAGGGCAGAATTTAGATAGGCGGAGTAGACCAAACAGAATGCTGGGAAGAAGGGAAGTGGGGCACATGCCATAGCTCTCCTCTCCAAGATGGATGCAGGTTAGGATCTTTCGGGTAAGCCTCGTGGTGCTACACAGATTATTAGAAACGGGTTAATCACGATGTGAGAGTTAGCCAGTAAGAGGCTGAAGCTAATGGGCCAAGCAGTGTTTAAAAGAATACAGTTTGTGTGTTGTTATTTCGGGTAAAGCTAGCCGGTGGCCAGGAGCCCTCCTGAGTGGCGAGAAGCGGCCCACCACTCCACTACAACACTGTGCATACCTGGTGCCAGTGGAGTCCAGAGAGGGCATCAGATCCCATGGACCTAGGCTTATAACTGGCCACATACTTTGCAAGAAGCAGCAAGTACTCTTAACTTACTTTACAATATCTCCAGCCCCAAGAAATTAAGTATTTTTTTGAAAAACAATGTTATAGTCCACAACTATCAAAAGGCAGTACTAAGAAATTACAAGGAAAAAAATTTTTAAATTCTCTAGATAATACTACTTGCCCAAAGCTAAATCTAACGAATAACTTTTTAGAGATTAACAAATATATATCATCACAAAAAACAAAGTGGTTCTCAACTAAAATGTTCTGTACTGAAAGATGGAAAGTGAATCTCTTTTATACCTAAAATTACAATTTGACACCCATGTTCTAGCAGAAACCCCGAGTTCTTTTCCTCTCCATCTACCCTGGAAAAGTATGACCTTACATTAAACAGTAGCCAAGAAAGTTTTTTGTTTTGCTTTGTTTTTTTTCTCATCCACAATAGCTAAAATTTACTAAGTACACATGGACGCTAAAAGGAATTAAACAATCCAATACAAGATAGCAGAATGAATTTACTCAACTTCCTCATGATTAAATTCACTTGAATACAGTGATCTCATTCAAAGATGTGTAACCAAAGCCTCAGGACTGATATAAACTTCTCCCCCCACCCTACACACACACACAATTTAACTTAAAACCTTGATACCCAAGCTGGGCAGTGGTGGTGCACGCCTTTAATCCCAGCACTGGGGGCAAAGTCAGACAGATCTCTATGAGTTCAAGGCCAGACTGGTCTACAGAGTGAGTTCTAGGACAGGATCCAAAGCTACAAGAAACCTTGTCTCAAAAAATCAAAAACAAAACAAAAAATACCTTGATCCCCTACTGTCATAAAATGAAGTGCTGTCCTGAGGGAGGGTACAAATGGGGGAGACAGAAAGGTCAACACAGCACGGTGCCCACTCAAAGGATCCCACCATCATCTGGATGCTTTGTAGTTTCTTTTAGGGTAGGCAAGATAGCTCAGAGGGTAAAAGTGGTGGCGGTGGAGCCTGACATGAGCTCAATCCCTAGAACACACATAAGATGGAGACAATCAATTCCACAAAGCTGTCTTCTGACCTCTCTACGTGTACAACAGCACAACACCCATGTCTATCCCACACACCAATAAAAATAACCATCTTAAATAAAAAAATCATCCCTGTATATAATTGACATGTTTACTTTGAGAGTTGATCATTAATTCTCTCTTGTATAGTCTTATAGAAAGCCTTATAGTAAAGCTGTAAAAAAAAAAAGAGAATCTGAAAGTTTTTTAGTTTTTGTTTTATTCTGAGACAGATCTGTCTATGTAGGCCTGGCTGGCATGAAACTAGTTTACGTAGACTAAGCAGGCTGGCCTTTAAACTCAGAGATCTGCTTGCTTCTACCTCCCAAGTGTTAGGATTAAAGGCTTATGCCACAACGCCTAATTTCGAAGTTTGAGAATCTAAGTCATTTTAGAGAAGCTAAAGAGATAACTTCCATATAAATTAAAGACAGAGGTCATCTTAAAACTGACAACAGCAATGCAAAAGAGAAAGGATGCATGCATGGATTAAAGATTCAACGTGGAGAATAAAAAGGGAAGGATGCAGCATGCATTAAAAAGTAGCTCATTGGGTTTCACAACTGAGGAAGACAGATGAATCACACGTTTTTGTGTCAATATTAAGAAATATGGCTTTATTGCCCCAAGTAAACTGAAGTCTTAAAAGCAAAAAGTGAATTGAAGAAAAATTTAGATTTGGGGTAACAGGAACATGACTGCAATTATAATACACTATGGAAAAAAAAACGAGATAATGTAGAACTGAATCTCATAAAACAAAAATCTTTTTTAAAAAAGAATACCTGTAGAGGTAACAGAAGGCAGATAAAGAAATAATAATTAGTACATTGGTTTGAAAAAAAGAAATAGATGCTGAGATCTAGGAGAAAAGTAAAATATGTGCCTGTTAACAGATCTTCAGATCAAGCTTTCAAAAGTGTAAAGAACCAAGACAGAGCTAAGGGAAAGGAGCTGCACACAAAGAGAAAAGAACACTTCAGATCTGAGGCACTCTGCCAACGCTCAGTTCTGTCAGGACCGCTCAAGCACTTTCTCCTTCAGAATGGCCTGCCAAGATTGATAGTATTTGCATTTTCTTGATTTGTAACAAGTGATAACTAAATTAAAATTGTCATAGTACCACCTCAAATACATTACAGACTCGTGTCTCAAACAGTACTTTTGGCTCACAGAAGGGATGGAGTTTCCAAGAACAAAACTACCCATGCCTATATGGAATGTCCATACTGTATGTGGCCCATGCCTGTAATCCCGGTATGGGAGAATTGAAGTAGAGAGAGTTCGAGGTAGCAGGGATACATAGCAAGCCCTTGTCCAAAATAAATAAATAAAAATTAAAAAAAAAAAAAAGAAGCCGGGCGATGGTGGCGCACGTCTTGCCGGGCGATGGTGGCGCACGTCTTTAATCCCAGCACTCGGGAGGCAGAGGCAGGCAGATCTCTGTGAGTTCGAGACCAGCCTGGTCTACAAGAGCTAGTTCCAGGACAGGCTCCAAAACCACAGAGAAACCCTGTCTCGAAAAACCAAAAAAAAAAAAAAAAAAAAGAAAAGAAAAAAGAGCCAATGGGCCTGGCAAAAGCACTAGCAGTTCTTCCAAAGGACCCAGGTTTAATTCCCTAGACTCAAATGGCAGCTCACAGTTCTAACATTGCAGGTCCCCTACACACAAATGATACACAGACATCTATGCTGGCAAAGCACCATACACCTAAAATTCAAAAAATAACTAAGTAAATGCCACCAAAAAACAAACAAACAAACAAAAAAGACAGAAAGACAGAAAACAAATCTATCAGCTAGGAGCCATGTAAATCTACACAACTGAGTCCCCAGTGAAGATGGAAGACTATGGAAACAATGACTCCCTAGTGAAGATAATGGATTTAGGAAAACATACTATACCATGGTGTCAACCTAATAACCAAGCAGATTTTTCATAAACGTAAAGTGTTTGTGAATCTACTTATCAAATGACTTGACAAAATTCACCTAAACATGAATTTTACACAATCATTAATAAGGCTTTAGGGCTCAAAATCCGTAACAATGATAGTCCCTGTAGTGTTATCTTGTTTGTAATCTAACAAATAAAGCTTGCCTGAAGATCAGAGTGCAGAGCTAAGCGACTATTTAGCCACAGAGGCCAGGCAGTGGTGGCACACACCTTTAATCCCAGAAGGCAGAGGTAGGTGGATCTCTGTGAGTTCAAGGCCACCCTGGGCTATACAAATATACAAGACTGACCCAATCTAAGAGAGAAACAAAGTCAGGTTGTGGTGATGGCACACCTTTAATCCCAGTACTTGGGAGCTATACACCTTTAACCCTACACGAATGAGATGACTGAGCACAGAGAAGACTATAAGATAGGAGGAGACAGGAGCTCAGATGCAGTCTGAAGTTTCATAAAGGCAGCAGTCAGTCTGAGAATTCAAAGAGACAGAATCACCCCCTCAGTATGAGCATTGGTAGAGGTAAGCACTCTCTAGTGGCTGGCCGCTCTGCTTCTCTGATCTTAATCCCCATATCTGACTCCAGTTTTTCTTCTTTCTTTTTTTTTTTAAGATATATTTATTTTATGTACAATGCTCCTCCTGCCTGTACACCTCCATGCCAGAAGAGGGCACCATATCTCATTACAGATAGTTATGAGCCACCATGTTGTTGCTGGGAATTGAACTCAGGACCTATGGAAGAGCAGCCACTGCTTTTAACCTCTGAGCCATCGCTCCAGCCCCACCAGGTTTTTATAAAAACTATTTAGAATCCGTGCTACAAGTCCGTTTCTCTAAAAGCCCCTCTAGGGCTCTTTTCTAATCCCACCATGTGAGTGATGGACTACCACACGTCTCCTTGCACAATGGATACTGTCCCATATTCCTTTGACAGCAACCATATTTAAAAAAAAATTTTTTAAAAGTCATCCTGGCCAGGTGTGCTAGCACACACTCTTAATCCCAGCACTCAGGAGGCAGAGACAAGTGGATCTCTGAGTTTGAAGCCAATCTGGTCTACATATCAAGTTCAAGGCCACCCAAGAACACCATCTTAAAAAAAAATCCCCCAAAACCCTAGAACATTGAATTATATAAATACATAAATGTAGTTGGGCATGGTAACTTACAAATCTGTAATTCCAGCTAGGGAGGCTGAGGCAGAAGGATAGCTATGAGTTCCAGTCTGAGCTACAGAGACAGATAAGTGTGACTTAAAAGAAAATTATTAATTTACTCTAATTTGACTGCTCATAGGTATGTATCCTAAATAATACATAAAGTACGAGTGCTCATCCTCAAGTCTACCGAACGACATCTTTCAAAAGTCAAGTTTATGCCAAGAACTGAACAAGGGAGTCAAAAACAAAACCAGACTTCAGTTCTGCTTACAGCTCCCGATGCACAACACAACTACAATGGTATTCAGTTACCATGTCAGAAAACCAAGGGCAGAAATCATTCTTGAGATGAAACAAAATACATAAGTACACAGGTAGATGTATGAAAACCTTCAGTTAAATTCCCCCATGATTTAAACAGCCCACATTTGTCTGAGGCCATCACAGTGGAACAGTAAGACCACGACGTCCTCTTAGTTTGAGAAGTGGTAATAACAGCAAAGTGACCATAGGAGACGGGAAGTCATCAGGATATTAAAAAGCTTCTTGGCAGCAAGTTCCCATAGCTGTATTAACTACAATTTCTCAAACAAATGAGCTATTTCTAATATTACAGTAGTTTAATTTAGTTTCATGATTATAATAAAGAACTGTGTAACAAATGTTACATAAAATGCTAAAGGATTCAAGCAGGCTTAATACCAATGTCCTAATAAATTGCCACTACCACAATTTAAATCTTTAATTTTTTTCATAGACCTTTCAATAAACAACTAAATGGTTTCTTTTGGGGGACAGGGTTTGTCTGTATAGCCCTGACTGTCGTACAACTCTCTATGTAGACCAAGCTGGCCTTCAACTCAGAGACTCACCTGCCTCTACTCCCAAGTGCTGAGATTAAGGATGTGCACCACCATGCCCAGCTACTACCTAAGTTTTAATCATACCATGAGCCTGACACCAAATGAAGCCTGAAATTCTTGAAGAAATGGCTAATCAAGGTTTGGGCAGGAATAACTTACTGTATCACAAAGTAAGGGGCTATTCCAAAAACTCATTAGCATATGTCAAAGTGCCCAAGAGTTGGCTTGAATAATCTCTGATTAGTCAAAACTGACCACGCAGGATCTTTCGAGACAGGGTTTTTCTGTAGCTTTGGCGCCTGTCCTGGAACTAGCTCTTATAAACAGGCTGACTTTTGAACTCACAGAGATCCGCCTGTCTCTGCCTCCTGAGTGTTGGGATCAAAGGCGTGCACCACCACCGCCCAACTACCATAGATCTTTAAAAGCCAATGAATAAAGAATCCATGAGTTTACAACAAAATACAAAATTATATTTACGTAGAAATTAAGAGAAGGGAAAGCTGTCACAGATACAAAGAAATACAGACACAAAGAACTTAGAAAATAACATTTGGTGACTATATCAGGCAAGAAATGAATTTATGCTAAAAACCAGTGAGCAAATTTGGGTGATGTTTTTTATATTTGCATCAAAATATCTCACCTACAAGAGACATGGTACAAAGGTAGAGAAAGCAAAGAAAGCTGTAGCCAAGAGCTACCACTCCTGCTAATGACACAAATTAGAAGTCTCAGAAGTCAGGATGCCCACAATGTTATTTCTGAAGGACTCCTACCTAAAACACATAAAGTTACACAGCGGATGAGTCAATATGAAGAGAATTCTAAATTGTCCTGCTGTCATCAAACACCACCACCTCAAGCTCTAAAAAAAATAGAGTAACTTCCAAATTAAAAGAGATAAAACACTAAAGTGTGGTATAGAAATTATTCTCTAAGGAAAACCATGGGTGCAATATATAGTGAAATTAGGCAAAGATCTTCAACAGTAATTATAATCACTGTTAACCTCCCAATGGATAACACTGTATTTCGACTAAACAAATACCTTTTTAAAAGAAAAGAGACAGCTATTCAGAGGGAGCTGGCACTCTGAATTGGTATTTACTTCAAAATATTCAAGAAAAAGAGCTTGTGTTCATGTGTTATAAAAAGAAAGAAAGCTAAAGTATCTAACACAAAGAATCTGGGGCTAGAGAGATGGCTCAGTTCTCTTGCAGAGGACTCAGGTTCAATCTTCAGCACCCACACAATGTCTCACAGCCATCTCTAACTCCAGTCCCTGGGGATTCGACACTCTTCAGACTTCTGTCAGGCACCCACTCGATGCACATACATACATACAAGCACATACATACATACACTCTGTCATATAAAATAAATCTTTTCTTTAAAAGAATCCAAAGTATGCACCTAAAAGTTTCTTGCAACTTTACAAATATGTTTCAAGTAATTTTTTAAAAATGAAAGTTATATTTGAACATGATGTCTATTAAGTTACTAAAACATTAACTAATGGGCCTCCTTTACAAAAAGCAAGGAAGAGGACTGGTGGGGTCTTGCATTTCCCCCACAATAGCATCTCCAGGTTGGGTGACTGGATACCTCCTGTTCAAGCAGAACCCATAGGCGATGTGGCCTTATTGGCAGCTAGGGCCTATGACCTGGGTTCCTTGTATTATTAGCCACTCCTGGGCTTTCGGTTTACAAATTTCTGAGTCACTCCTTGCTTTTATTCTCTGCAGAAATGGGCATGTTCATGAAACCTGGGAGAGCAGTGTTGGTCCTGACTGGACACTACTCTGGACAAAAAGCCATCATCATGAAGAACACCGGTGACAGCACTTCAGACCACCCTTATATCCATGCCCTGGTGGCTGCAATTGACCATTATCCTCAAAAAGTGACAGCCAATGGATCAAAGATTTACAATCACCTCAAGTCTACAAGATCCTCTATGTGAATCCTCTTGGACAAAACTGTTGTCAACAAAGATCTTTAGAGACCCAGTTCTGAAACACAAGACTAGGCAGGAAACAGCTTTGCATTTGTGTATTTCTGTTTCCATCATTACAAATTAAAAAAAAAAAAAGCAACCCCCAAAGGGCAAGAAAATCAGAGGAGTGCTAACTCACACGTTTCTTTCCTGTCTAACAGCTACAAAGTGCATTTCTTTGGTAAAATCACAATGGCTGACCATCTGCAAAGGGAAGAGCACCCACCAAGCTTTTACATAGCTCTCCCAAACAATGGCTGAAGCACCACGCTGTGTAACAGGAAGAAGAGTGCTTCTGCATCAGTGAGTTCAAGCACCCACAAATCAGAAATATTCAGGAAAGGCTGGGCAGTGGTGACACACACCTTTAATCCCAGTACTCTGGGAGCAAAAGGCAGGTGGATCTGAGTTTGAGGCCAGCCTGATCTACAGAGTGAGTTCCAGGACAGTCAAGGCTACACAGAGAAACTCTAGTTTCAAAAAATTAAAAAGAATCAGGAAAAAAAAAACTGTCCTGAACTCATGCTTTTTCTCTTGTTATTCCCTAGAAAATTTGGTGTACCGTATTTGGTGCAACAAATGCTAGGTTTAGTCTGCAGAACCAAATAACAACTCATGGAAGAGGATTTTTACCTGAATATTTGAACTGCTTTGATTAATTCAAAATACCGTGTCAACTTTATGCATCAAAAAATTTACTGAATTAAAGAAAGCCATTGAACCTGTTTGTGGCAGTCTTTATGGTACCACTATGTAGGAATCTCTGCATTACTGCCCAGGTTGTATAACCTCAACTGTTTTTACTTTAGCTAGAAGGAAGGAAGGAAGGGAGGTCTGAGGAACACACCAAATTCAGAAAGTGTTAAAACAAAGGTACCAATTTCTTCTATACTTAGATCAAGTAAAAGATTTTAAATAAAAATCTATTACTTTTCCAAAACTTAAGCTTTTGTCACTGCTCAACGGAAGTTACACATAGAGTAACTATCTCAATGACAGAAGAAAGGACTCTTAAAGATGAGTCTTAAAAGAAGTAGTTCTGATTCTAAAAGAACAAATGAAGGGTGTTTTTTAATGTCAGAAATTTTCAAATACAATTCAACAGCACTGTCTTATTTCTGACTGTTGGGCAAACAGGCTGGGTCTACTGTGAGCACAACACACGCAGGGTCATCTGGCTCTGGGAGGCAAACACTTGGACTATTCGGCAAAACTGGGCCTGGACAGCAGGATCCCAGCAGCTCCAACAGGGCAGGAAGGAATGCAGGCACTTAGAGGGCCTAGCCAGGCACAGGACAGACAGGCTCAAGAGAGTGCAGATCCCTCTAAGGTAGATGTTCTTTCCTTGCCTCATTTATTGCTGTATCTAAGGAAATCTCCTGGCATACAGTAAGCATCCACTAAGAATTAAATTAACAACAGGGTCAAAGAATGAAATCCTAAGCCTTTCCTAATCAACCTAGAGAAGTGACAAACTAGCCAGGCAGTGCTGGTGCAGGCCTTTAATCCCAGTACCCAGGAGACAGGGACAGGTGGAGGCCAGCCTGATCTACAGGGTGAGTTCAAGAACAGCCATGGCTGCACAGAGAAACCCTGTCTCGAAAAACAAAGTGACGAATAACTAAGTTGCAGATTTTAAAAACGTGTTTGATACACATTTGCTTATCAGTCATAAATGTCTGCAGGGAAAATAGCAATCTATTCTTCACTCTTAATAAATAAGGTAATGTCAAAGTCTGAGGTATTTCTTGACCCACAGTGGGAAGTTACAAACTCATTCCTATGTCTTAATTTGGCTTTATCAGTTCTTATAAAGATGAAATAGGTACATACAATCTGAATCACAAAGAACAAACACCATGTTCACAACCAAGTTTGAGACAGACCGTGGGAGCACTCAGGCTACAAAACACTGTTCACCAGCCCTGACTTTCGAGACATCTGTACCATAACTAACCCCTCTAGTAGAAAATCTAAAATCTGATTTAGTTTTTGTTTCTCCACTCCTATATCATACGTCGTTAATTTATTTCCAAACCGTAAATTATGAGGTCTGTAAGTAACTCATATTAAAATGTTATCAAAAATGTAGTGAAATTATGTAATATAGAATGCAAATAAATGTAATGCAAATTTATGATATATGCTCACTATTAAGCCCAGTAACTTTTCCTTCCCCATTTTTAAAGAAATTCCAACATTTCTTATAAAGCAATTAAGTTTTATTCCCTATATGATCTTTTTAAGATTACTAATATATTTTAAGCAGCAAAACTCCACCTTCTTCCCAAGTACTACCCATACAAGCAATACAGAATTTCACTACCAAATTAAACCTAACATTTCCCAGAGAGCCTGCCTTATGTGGGTTAGAATCATCTTACTATGCTTCTTGTGTCCATGCTGCTGGAAAAGCAGTCTGTACAAGCAGGAGTAGAGGCACAACCCTGAGAGAAAGGAGTAGAGAAAGATGTTGAGAAAACAAAAACAGACAAAACGAGCTCACTCAAGAGTTTGAGCTCAGCCAGTGTTCACGGTCATGGTTGATCACATTTTTGTCATACCACTGAGTCAGAAACTGTCCATTAACAGCAAATCTGGCCCTAGAAAGAGATATCTGAAATCGTATGTGGAAGCAATAAAAATCACTACTAATTCTAAACTACCTACTGCAAATGATGATTAAAATACAACTGTTCAGAAGAGTGGAGATACATGAGTCCCTTAAATATCAACAAATTACTCTTACTAACTTAATACTAGTCTAGAATACCTCGGTTTAGTACTATATGAAATGGATTTCTACAGTGACAATTTCTTTTGTAATCTTGAATGGTTGAGATTATATCAATCAAAATGCAATATCAAAATCTATTCAATCTGAATTATTATTGTAGTATAAATTTTTATTATTATGGATAAGAAAAAACTATTACTGTATAACCAACAAGGTAGAAAGAAAAATTACAGGTTGATAAAATTAACCAAACTTCCCCTACAAAACATGTCTTAAATCCATAGGCCCCATCCTACCTTCTACTCAGCCTACTCAGAGCGAGAAAATGAAACATATCATGGGGCATCATCAACATAACCAGCTAGAAAAGCAACCTACACAATTGCATCACTGAAGCAGATTCTATTATGCTAAAGACTTAATGCTAATTTTTTTGATGTTTAAAAATATGGCTCAATCCAGCCTAGAACAAAGTATGCAACCCAGACCAGTCTCAAATTCAGAGTAATCCTCCTGACTCAACCTCCTAGGTACTGAAATTACTAGTGTGTGTCAGGACACCAACTTTCATTATTTTAAACATTTGAAGATTTAAAACTGTCTCGGTAACAAACAGTCATGATAATTTTATGTAATCCTCCTGACTCAACCTCCTAGGTACTGAAATTACTAGTGTGTGTCAGGACACCAACTTTCATTATTTTAAACATTTGAAGATTTAAAACTGTCTCGGTAACAAACAGTCATGATAATTTTTTAAGCTAGCCAAGAGTGTGGTGCCACACACCTGTAATACTGTAAACACTAAGTTCTTAAAAGACTCCAATACCAAAGTAAAAATGCACCTCCTCTGGTTTTGTCCAGGCATAACTACTGCTGATCCACTCCTACACTTTTCCATGGATTACCTTATGAGTATGTTTTAAAATTTCTTCTCCAATTGCTCTGAAATTTTCTAAAGAAGAAATCATGTAAAGCCATTCTCTTTCCTTATGCTTTTCAAATACAAGACACGAGAGAGAGAGAGAGAGAGAGAGAGAGAGAGAGAGAGAAATGAACGAGAGGAAGAGGCCTCTATGCACTCAAGGCAGCCCCAATTCGGTCCACAGTTAAGCTGTCCTTCTCACTAGGTGACTACAGTGACTCCAGGTCCCTGTAAGAAGTGAACACCTGGAATGGCATCAAGTCCAGTACCTGGTAAAGACGAATCCATGCTCGTTTAGCTGCTCTATTCAAGCTTGGATTCTCGGGGAGTCTTCCAAAATAAGGACGACTCTCTCACTGTATCAGAATTGACAATAATGGCCATAGGATTAGCTCTCATTCAACTCATGATAATGAAGAGGAACAGTATCTTTAATATAGTGGTGAAGGACTGAGAAATTCTTTGAGAAATTATGAGAGGAGGAAGTTAATAGGGGATGATGACTCAGACTAAAATTTTTTCACATTTTGCAGATTAATTTTAAAAAAGGCTGTATTCTTAGCTTCACAATCTCTAGCATTTTATTTCCAAGATAATGTTCTCTGCTAAACAGGAAATAAGACGGGGGTAGTTCAGTCTTATAAAGCCTAAGAATCAGCAAGCCTTTCATATTTTAAGCATGTTTGCTTTGTTTTTATTTCAGAAGGGCTGTATAATATGGCTCAGTCTGGCCTAGAACAAAGTACGTAGCCCAGACCAGTCTCAAATTCAGAGTAATCCTCCTGACTCAACCTCCTAGGTGCTGAAATTACTAGTGTGTGTCAGGAGACCCAACTTTCATATTTTAAGTATTTGAAGGTTTAAAAATGCCTCGGTAACAAACAGTCATGATAATTCTTTAAACTAGCCTAGAGTGTGGTGCCACACACCTGTAATCCCAGCACTCAGGAAACCGAATCAACAGACAGACCCTGTCTCAACAATACTAATGATAGCTATTATTACCATGAGCTGAATTTTGATGCCTTAAAAGCCAAATTCACTGTGAGCACTTGAAAACATGATTTCCTCCCAAGCCTGTAATTCAGACTTCTTTTCATCTCTGTACTTTACAAAACAGGACTTAACAGAACAGAAATGAATGAACTGCTCCAGGGCTCTCCTGCAATAACAGACCACACAGGAGCCACATACGCACAACATTATAATCAATTTCCTCTTTTCTAAATTAACAAGCCTATGCATCCTGTGCTTAAACAAAAGTATACAAAGCCAAGTCTAGTGCAAAATGAGAATCCTGCTACTAGAGAAGCTGAGGCAGGAGGATCACATAATAAATACAAGTCTTATCTGAACTTGAGTGAGTTCAAATGCTACCAGCCTAGGCGATCTAAGAAAGGACTTCTCTCATGGCAAAAAACAGGACTGGGATATTCTAACTCATGGATGGAGCCCTAACCTAAGCATAGAAAGCATTCAATTCTCAGTCTGAGTCCAGCCTAACTCCACTCTAGATCATTCTAATAATAAAAGTTTCCATCATAGTGAGACAGAAAGGTAAAGGTTTAAGTTGTCTGAAATCCTTAGGGGAAAGATGGGAATTGAGGAGGCTACACACTAGAACTGGACCTCACTCTGCTGCAGCAGACACGGGAAAGCCTGTTCTCCTCCTCCACACTGCGCTACTGTGGCCAGAGCACTAAGTGTTGTTTACACCTACCATGGTCCAGAGACGTGGAAATAGAGAAAGGAGGGATTTTGTTTTGTTTTGAGAAAGGGTCTCTGTATAACAGCTCTGGCTGTTCTGGAACTTACTTACTCTGTAGACCAGGCTGGCCTTGAACTCAGAGATCCACCTCTTGGCCTCAGTACTAAAGAATTTAAATATTAGTGCTGTATGTAGCAAATTTAAAAAGCCACATGACTTTTTCTATAGCCACAAAATATTAAAAGTAGTTAATTACAGTTATCACTAAATTCCCTTTATTCCATATTCTAAATATAGATCATTGAGTGGGAGAATAAATTTTATATAAGGGACTATCTGACCCGACTACCAGCCATAATTCAGAAGCTTCCTGAATGCATCGCTCTAATGGTCAGGAAGTTTACTACTACCTAAAGTAACATGCATAACTAAAGAGCCATGAATTTATCTAACTTTTAACCCCTTTGCAGCATTTCCCAAATGCTGCCTTAAACAGGAAAAAAAGTAAGATGAAATTGCATAAAGGCATTTAAAAACACATGTGGACATCCACAAATTCTCTTTTAATAGATCATGTACTTAAAACATTAATAGTCATATTAGTGAGTAAAGCATTAGTACTTCCAAATCAAAAGTTCTGAAAACTATGCTAATTAGTTTGCATTCATTTAAGTATTTTTCTAAGGGGTACAAGACTACAATGATGCTGACTGAGCTGATATTTGCTACATTTAATATTCGAATTAGGTCCTAGTGATATTATTCCTTAAAAAGAAACTGATTTTTTTCGAAGCCTGACTTCCAATCAGATCAGTAAATTCAGCAGTGAAAATCGGACACCTGCCTTAAAATATGTGTCTGCATATATAATACATAACATATTATATATTATATATGTGTGCGTATATAATTATATGTGTATAATATATAATATATAAAATATGTTATATATCATATATGCTTAACCTGACACATGAACGAGCCTGTGGCAAATGATTCTCTAAGCTTCTTCCATTCTTGGTGCACAATGTCTCCCTAATATTCGTGTCTTTCTCCCTAACTCATGATCAGAAAAGCAAGAATAGGAAAAAATGAGGGGAGAGGAGTGGGGGAAGAGAGAAATCACGGAATAATGTTGCCTCCCTACCAACCATCCAATTAGCTAAGTCCCTGGCTGGCAAGTTACCTAGTCAACAGAACCTCAATAATAAACACTACGTGTAACGTGACTTCGGATCACCACCCCGTGGGTCCTCTCCAAGGCCTCGCATCCGTGTGTCAGCTTCCTCAATCACCCGGGAGGACCTGCAGAGTGATGTCCCGCAACAGTTCAGACCCTGCGGGGCCACGGGCTGCGGGTGGGCGGACCAGACTTCGGTCGAACCCACCCGGGAGCGTGGCGCGGCGGCCTCGGGAACCGGCCCGGCCTCCGGCCCTCCCCCTGCCCTTCCCCCTGCCCTCCCCCGGCCCTGCCTGGCCTGGGGAGGGGCGCGGGCCGTTCCCCTCCCCCCCGCCTCACGGCCGCCCGGCCGCCGTCGCCCCACCCGGAGGGAAACTGCGGCCCGCGCCCTTGCTCGGCACGCGAGCCCCGGGCCGGCTGAGGCCTGGCGGGAGGCCGGGCTGCGGTACGAACCTCGCTGTTGAAGGTCTTCACGGCCTCCATGTTGTCTGCGCAGAGGCCCGGGGCCCGGCGAAGGAAGAGGCGGCGGCGCGAGCGGAAGGGCGGGCGGACGACGGGCCCAGGAGGCCGCGGAGCACGGCGGGCAGGCGACGCTCCTCAGCGCCGGCGAGGCCCCGGCATGGCCGCGGGGCGGGCGCAGCGAGCAGGACGGAGGCCGCCGGGGCGGGTCGGCGGCGGGGGAGGGGCCGGCGCGGGCGCCTTCGCTGCTTCTCCGCCCCGCTCGGCAGCGGCCTCGGCGCTCAGGCTCCGGTCGCCTGCACTCTCCACCCACTTCTCCTCCTTCCTCTTCCTCCCGCGGACTCCCGTGTGGCCGCGCTGCCGCCTAGGCCGCGCAAACCTGCAGCGCGCAGCGAAGACACAGGAGGAAGCGCTGACCGCGGCGGCTGCGGCATCCAATATGGCGGACGCGGTCGGGCCGCGCACTCGGAGTCGGCGGCGCCGGCCAGCGCGCCCCCTGGCGACCGGGCCGCGCGTGGCCCACGGTCGCGCCGGACCATCGAGACGCGCGGCGCGGGCCAGAGCAGCCCGAATCGCCGAGGTGGGAGAGGGACGGCGGCGCCCGCCGCGGGAGCGAGCGCTGCGGCGCGGACGGGAGGCACTGACCGTGGCGGGTCCCGCGGAGGAGCGCTGCTCTGAGAGGAACCCGAAGTGCGGGCGGGGGGCGGGGAGGGATGGAGGGAACGGCAGTGTCTCCACGGCCGTCCCCCAGGGGATGGCGTCGGCCCTGGAGGCCGGGGGCAAGTGCCTTTGACAACTTTCGTGGGTATTGACTTGGAGGAGAAGCCCCGGGAGGATTCCTCGTCGGCAGCGTGTCCCCAAGCGTCCCAGAAGCGGGGAGCAAACGCTCCACACAAAAGCTGGCATGGGACGCGTGCATGCCGCAACCGTGCAGGCAAATGCGGGCTTGAGCGATCGGGGCCTGAGCATCTCCGAGGCGGAAAGGAACCCAGAACGTCCCGTTTGGACGCGGAAACGCAACCCATATTTTTTTAGGAAGTGGGTTATTCTCAAGGAATTTTTGCCCCAGATTATCAGTGCAGAGGATGGATACAGATTTTAGGATCGAGAAGTGCTACTGGTGAGCCGCTGTCGTGCTTCTTTTGAAGTTTTACCAACGAGGGGTGTTCCCACACGTACGGCCACCCTGACCACCCTTGTTGAAAGCCGTTTGCCATAGCTCTCCCCAGATGCAAGCAAAATGAAAAAAGTGAAAATGGGCAGCTTTAAAGTGTTTCCTAAATCCAGAGCCCTATGAAACACAAAGCAAGTTCCTTCCTGGCGTTTTAGGGTCTGTACGTGCTTCATTCACAGATATGCTGTTGGCACTGGCTGTTAGAAGGTAAAAATAGTGACAAGAAGCTTCCAATTTTTTTTTCACCTGCTATCTCAAGTGCACACCGCTTCCAGTGTTCACAGGCCATGCCTGACGATCCTGCTGTCTCCGCGTACCTGGCATGATCTCGACAGTAGCCTAGAGGCTCTGTTTTAGACACATCTCTCGTTTAGATAAATACCTGTGCTGCTTCTCCATTGCCCTTCAGATACATCCTAACTTACAGGGGTGTGAAGGCCTTGTTACCCCACACGTGCCGCTCACTATCCCTCTGTTAGCTGACAGCATAGCATTTGCCCACCTGAGTGTTTCTATGTGCCTCTTCCCTTAGCTAGCTGCTGTTGCTCATATTTGGTTGGTTGTTTTTGTTTTTCATAACTGACCCTGCAAAAGGTCTCTGATCATGCCATGCTGGAATTTGAGGCATCTTTCTCCTTCGGCAGCTACATGGGTCTCCTTGACACTGTCTCTTCTCTCTCTATTCTGTTCAGATTTCCCACCTGGCTTTACTCTGCTAAGTCGTTGGCCAAAGCAGCTTTATTCATCAACCAGTGAAAGCAACACATGTACTGTCTCAAAAAAAAAAAAAAAGAAAGAAAGAAAGAAAAAAAACACTAAACAAACAAAAAGGGTGTATCTATAGAATAAAAAAAAAACTATTCAGTCCTAAAAATGAAAGGGACTTCTGATACACCCACAGCAAAATAAAACAAAGAAAACCTGCTAAGTGAAGTAAGCCAGTCACAGAAGAGCATGCGTGCTGATCCGTATAGACAGACTGAGGTTACTGGGTGGTAGGGTGAGGGGCAAATTAGGAGTTGGTATGTAATGGATTCAGGTAGAGTTAGAGAGGTGAGCAGGTCGGGTGGTGGGCTGGACCGCAATAGGGTCTACTTGAGTCTGTAGTAAGGCACTTAGGGATTGACATTGACGTTTTAGACACTTTAACCACAAAAGATGCTTAAACTAAACCTAGAAGTACAAAAACTATAAGCAAGAACTACTAGGTACAAATGAATAGAAAGCAAACTGCGGATAACACGTGGAAACTGAGCTATTTATGCTGGCCCCCAAATTTTGATTGTTAAAAATTCTGTCTGTACTTGGAGGTACAATGCCTTTACTGGGGTAGCTCAATTACAACGAGGCCAATAGTGTGGGTCCTAAGCCAATCTGATGTGTGTCAGAAGCGATGAGGATGCAGAGGCCCACAAGGGCAAGACCTTGGTGAAGTCAGAGAGGAGAAAGGCATCCTCAAGCCTTCAAAGACCCAGCCCGCCAGCACCTTGCTCTTGAACTCCAGGACTCTTGGAGAGTGAGGTACGCACGGATGCTATCACTGCCTCTCGGCTCCATCTACGGTACTCCCTCACAGCCTCATGGAAGCAGCTCAGGTGTGCAACACTTTGAGGCTAAGAACCCAACACTTTACAAAATCTGCAGGCTAAACGCAGTGAGGACAGTTGCCAAACTTTTTTATTTTTGAAAGCCATTTGAATTTTCCTCTTGAGAGTAAATTGTTCTTCACTGAGAAAGGATGCTATTTTTGTTTACATAGGTAAATTCAACTTTTTTCTGCCACAAAGCTCAGGGAAATGAAACTTCCTCCCACGGCTCCCTAGGATTCCATGTACATGTGCTGGTGTTGCTGACAGAGTTCTTAGGCCAACTTAAAGTTAGAATCAAATTGTGACAGGTGGAGAAAATGGATTCCAGCTTCTCATGAGTCTTGGGAGGATTACATAGCCTTGACTAGGAGAGATTTGGTCCCAGGCACCTGATCCCAAAATCTGGGGTAGTCCGACCTCTGCAGGATAGCAGCCTGGAAACCATAGAATTTTCCTGCCTTCTGATTAGTTTAGAACAACAAAACATTAAGTTTTGCAGGTAAATAAAGCAGAGGCTTAGAATGGTGTGATTTGTTGGGCATCGGTGGCGCACACCTTTAACCCCGGCACTCATGAGGCAGAGGCAGGCTGATCTCTGAGTTTGAGACCAGCCTGATCTACAAAACAAGTTTCAGGACAGCCAGGGCTACACAGAGAAACCCTGTCTCGAGAAAAAAGAAGAAAAAGAGAGGCAAGTTCTAATAAAAAAAGAATGGTGAGGTGGCAGGAGGTAGCCTGGTAGCTAGGTATCTAGACAGAGGTCTAGGCGCTCCTTTAAAGTTAGTAAAAATAGTCCCTATGGCTTTCAACAAGAATGAGGGCAGAAGTCATGTGGGAGTGTGAATGGCCAGAGATTACTAAACACCCTTCACCAAGAAGCCACTGTAAAATAACACCTAAGGGGGAACAGGAAATAGAGGGCTTGATTCCTGAGTGTCCATCAAGGTATCCTAGGTCACAGCAGCAGGATCAAAGGTACCACAGATGGAAACAGCAGAGGAGCAGCAGGCCTGAGGACAGTACCCATTCTAACATCAGTCAGTGACCTTTCTTCCAGTGTGGTCATATTTGCACAAAGAGGGAAGGATGCCTTTAAGTAAGGTAATTAATTGTAATTCTTGTCATTTTAATTACAAGATTTAATTTAATTACACTTGTAATTCTAGGATGTGCAAAGCCTTAGGTTTGATCTCCGGCACTGAAAAAAATTACATGTCGTTACACATCACAGAAACCCTAGCATTCAAACATCCCAAGTTCAAGGCCAACCTCAGTCACATATCACATTCAAAGACAATCTGAACTACATAAGATCCTATCTGAAAAACAAAACAATAAGCAAAAGCCAATATTGTTGACATAGGATGTAGTTAGTAGTCCAAATGATTTCAAAGTTACGCACCTGCCTGACAAGCATGGACAGTCTATCTTAAGCTCTTTAAGGATGGAAAGTACAGGGTAGCATCAGCAACAAAATGGCTGAAATCTACAGGGAGCAGGAAACACCGAAATGCTCATAGGTGGGGAGGAGACAGGTGAGGAAACGAGTCTGTGTCAACACTGGAAACAGTGGGGAGAGGGGAAATGCTGCCCTGTGACTATGTAACCACAATCACCTCAAAAGCAAATTTGTGGTGTAATTCCTAATACCTGGGCAATGTGAAAAACCTCATGCAAAGAAATGATTTTCAGTTGGTGTTGGATTGTTCATCTGCCAGTCAGCTGCAACAACGAAATAGAGGCTGCCAGAGGAAAGCAACTGACAGACTCATGAAGGTGTCTGGCAAAAAGTCTGTTGCAAATATGGTTAAAGAATGCTGACTGAAAAAGCCTTGTTTGGATTGTTTGTTGCTGTTGTTTTGGGTTGTTGTGATTCTTGAGGCAGCTCAGGCCCACACAGGTGCTCTTTGCCTTGAGCAAATGTCCCCACAATGGTAGTGGGAAACCATGCATGAAAGCTTCCAGAAACAAGAGTCCAGGAAGTGGACTTGACAGAACCAGAATGCAAATTTTTAATAAGCTTCCTGCAATCAGAGCAGCCTCACTGATGGAAACAACAGATGCTGGGGAAGGAAAAAAAAAAAGTCTGGTAGGCTCTGAAAGAACTGAGTGCAAGATAGCAAGATAAAGGCTGAAGACATGGAGAGGAACGGGAGACCCTGAAATGGCGTTTGCCTTGGGAGGGTTTTTTCGTTCCAGGCAAACTTGACCTTTGGGCTCTGACAAGCTCCTAAGCGAAAGAGGGCAAAAGTCAAAACTTAGAATCTGACCAGGGGAGAACCACGTGGGACCTCAGAGGGCTACAGCTCAAGTCAGGATGAAGAGGGAGTCTGCTCATTTCCCCCCTGCACTCCAGGAGACCCCGAGGACAGTTACCTCAACCTGAGCAAAAGAGAAAGTACTGCACAAGAAGTCCAGCCAGCACAGGTGCTCTTCAGGTGCCCTGGCATAAAGTGCTCCCGTAATGGAAGTGCCATAGGCATCAAGGAGCAACAGTAAAACCAGTCTCACGGCTGCTCTAAAAGTTCACTGCCAACTGGGCTTAGAGATGGCTCAGTGGGTAATAGCACTGGCTACTCTTTCCAAAGTCCCAAGTTCAGTTCTCAGCACTTACATGGCAGATTTTAAGTGTCTGTACACTATAGTCCAATGGGATCCAGTTCCTCCTTCTGGAGCATTGAAGGTAAAATGTTAATATAGCACTTAATATAAATATAATAAAGCATAGTTAACATAAATCATCTTTATATTTTTCCTTAGCTTATGGCTCCTTTTTTTCTAAGAACTTTTTTTTTTTTGGTTTTTCGAGACAGGGTTTCTCTGTGGCTTTGGAGCCTGTCCTGGCACTAGCTCTTGTAGACCAGGCTGGTCTTGAACTCACAGAGATCCGCCTGCCTCTGCCTCCCGAGTGCTGAGATTAAAGGCATGCGCCACCACCGCCCGGCTTCTAAGAACTTTTTATGTGAACTGGATAGCATAAGTATATAAAAGAGGCAAGCAAATGAAACATTTACTAAAAGTGAATCATTTATTTTAAACAATTTTGACATACATAATTTTAATATTTACTAAAGGAAGTGTGTACATTGGTGACACAGATGGGCTCATTTTTTCCCATACAGAGTTAATATAGGATAAAAGGGCCAGCCAGAGAAGCTCACCCTGGCCCTAGGATCAGGGCCAGTGAAAGAAATATGCCCTGGCCTTGAAATTAGAGCCAAAAAGCTAAAAGGGGCCTTTGAAAGAAACACACTTTGGCCCTGAAAACAGAGCCAAACCTGTCTCTGACCAACTAAGCAGAAAACCAACCAATCCCTGAGCAGGAAAATGAACCAATCCCAGAGCAGAAAACTAACCAATCCCTGAGGATGAGATCTAGTCAATCTGAGCTCAAGGGACTGAGATCTAACCAATTCCCACCTGAAAATCTCATCCCTGGAAAAACATTACCCAGAAGAATCCCTCTATAAGCCCTGCAGCTGTTCAGTTTGCTGCTGCCTTCCTCCACCCTGGCAGATCTCATCCTCAGATGAGATGAGACAGTTTTTAAAATCAAACATCATAAAACTGTACAGTCCAAGTAGATACTAATTTTATATCTACATGCTGAAGAATAACGGTCAGAAAATATTAAACATTTTTGTAATTAAAGTGCTACATTTCTGTAAGAGCTTATCTGTCTCTCACTCTGGGTTACTAAATATAAATGCTTTAAACTAGGCATGGTGGAACACGCCTTTATCCCCAGCACTCACAGGGCAGAGGCAGGCAGATCTCAGAGAGCGGGAGGCCAACCTTGAAGAGGATTCAGTTATAAGGTTTTCTCAGGCAGGCGTAGCTAAAGCTAAGGTTGCAGTTAGTGAGATGAAGCCAAAACTCACCTGAAGGTTCTTCTGAGAAACTTGTGTAAGTTTCACACCTGTTTAAGTAGAGTATGCATTTTTGTTTTGTTGGTTGGTTATAGGCCTGTTCATTGGCGTTTGCCAGCTGTGTTTAAAACATCTGCATTTCATTAGTCCACGTCACTTCCCGACCCCCATGGCCACCTCAACTATGTTAGCCAGGTTATATTCCTCGCCTCATGATTTCATCTTATTGCTCTGTATTGCTTTAGGTAGTAGATTGTGTTTGATTCCGTTCTACTCTTAATGCTTTCTTCCTTTGAAAACTCAAGGTGAAAAACACTGAATAATATGTGTCATATTAAAAGTCCTTTCCAGCCAGGAGGTGGTGGTGCACACCTTTAATCCCAGCACTCGGGAGGCAGAGGCAGGCGGATCTCTGTGAGTTCGAGGTCAGCCTGGTCTACAAGAGCTAGTTCCAGGACAGGCTCCCAAAGCTACAGAGAAACCCTGTCTCAAAAAACCAAAAAAAAAAAAAAAAAAAAAAAAAAAAAAAAAAAAAAAAAAAGTCTTTTTCTAGCTTTACTTCATTTTGATGTAATATTTCTATCTCAACTATTTGCTTTCAGGTTTTCTGCATAACATTTTCCTATAGGAACTTTGCGATGCTTTGCTTTTGCTTTTTAATTCAACTTTTAGGAACCTTTTATGTTTTGAATCTGTATTAGTCAGGGTTTGTTAGAGTAACATTGCACACACACACACACACACATTTACACATCAGAATTATTAGAATCACTTCTAAGTTATGGTCCAACCAGTCCAACAATACTTGGCTATGAATGGAAAGTTCAAAAATCCAGAAGTCGCACAACCCACAGATTTAGATGTCTCAGCTGTTCTACACTATATTCTGGAATCCAAAGAAGTAGGCTCTAATGAGGGGATGAACTTGCTAGCAAGGAGGCAAATAGCAAAAGCGTCCTTCCTTATATAGGCTTCCAGCAGAAGGGGTGACCCAGATTAAAGGTACCTCGAAATCAGTATCAAAGGTGTGTGTCTTCCTACCTCAAAGGTCCAGACTAGAAGTAGATTCGCCCACTACAAACCAAGCAAAACCAATCTCTTACAGCTGTGCCCTCTGTTTTTGGGTTGTACTTCATTCCAGATGTAGTCAAAGTTGATGATCAAGAACAGCCACCATATAAATTTATTGTATTTGCTTAAATAGAATAACATATTTGATGGAAGGTTTGAGACAGGGTCTCACTATGTAGCTCTGTCTGTTGTAGAACTCACAGTGTAGGCAGACTGGGTTGGCCTCAAACGCACAGATAGACCTACCTAAAGGCATCCACCAACACATCTGGGTCTTAAGACTTTTTATTCTTTTATTTTATTCTTTTATTTATTTAATATTCTTGGTTTTTCGAGACAGGGTTTCTCTGTATAGCCCTGGCTATCCTGGAACTTGCTCTGTGAATCAGGCTGGCTTCGAACTCAGAGATCTGCCTACCTCTGCTTCCCAAGTGCTGGGATTAAAGGCATGCACCACCACTGCCCAGCCCCTAAGCAGTAGTAGTAGTAAAGTTTGTCATAGATGCGTTTTACTGTACTGTCTCATGTTTGCCCCCTTTACTCTACCTTGACCCCTTTGCCCCCTCCATTGGTTCCCTTTTCTCCCCTCAGATAGTTTTCTTTTAGCTTTCATTAAATATATTATATAATATATTTCTATATTAAATAGATATTAAATCTAAACTCTTTTTATGAGACAAAAAATATATTTGTTTCCCCCCACTACCCTCAGTTTTCCCCTCTAGACCCCATAACCTTCCCTACTTTCATTTCTTTTATTATCCATATTAGTACTTCATAAGATCCTATTTTTTCTTTTTTCTGCTGATTTCTCTTTTCTGAGTTTTGTTGAAGAACTACAGATTTTGTGTTTGTATTCCTTCAATTGGAAAATATTTACAGGATTCTGATTTGGCATTTTATATGGTTACCACTAGTTTCTTAAGCCCTACACTTACTTAATGTCTCTATAAACTTATCAGCACCTAGTGTATTTTCATCTCTTACCACCTCAGTCACCTCCTGCCCGGGCATTTGACAGTAAGAACTTAGGTTCTGAGTTGCTGAATGCACGTCTTGTTTCTGCCACAAGCAGAGCAGTGAGTAGTGATTCTCAACCTGTGGGTTGAGACCCCTTTGTGGGTCAAAGGACCCTTGCACAGGAGTCGCATATCAGATATCCTGTGTTTGAGACATTTATATTATGATCCATAACAGTAGCAAAATTACAGTTCTGAAGTAGCAACAGAAATAATTTTATTCATTGGGTCACCACAACATGAGGAACTGTATTAAAGGGTCACAGCATTAGGAAAACTGAGAAGTACTGCTTTAGAGTACACAGGTGTCACTAAGGCCTGAGTTTCTGTGTGTGTTCTGGTATTCTCCTGCATTTATTTCCTTTCTAACAGGACGTTTCCCAAGAGTGCATGTGTTCAGAGAGAGATTCATATTGTTGTGTGCTATCCACCAACGAAGACTCACCTGACACCGGTTAAGCCGACAGAAAGTCTTCAGTGGTAGGATAACAACTTACACTAGGCATTTGCGATCCCAGTGTTGCCATAGGTGTGTTTCCCAGGGTGCATTTTTTTTTTTTTTTTTTTGGTTTTCGAGACGGGGTTTCTCTGTGGCTTTGGAGCCTGTCCTGGAACTAGCTCTTGTAGACCAGGCTGGTCTCGAACTCACAGAGATCTGCCTGCCTCTGCCTCCCGAGTGCTGGGATTAAAGGCGTGCGCCACCACCGCCCCGCCCAGGGTGCATTTTTAAGCACAAAAACCACGTTCCAGGTTGACACACTTCAGTTAACAAGAACAGTTAGCCAGAAGCACAAAGACAGAAGCCAAAGAGCAAGGTTAGTACATTCAGAGTCTTTCCCAGGGCTATGGACTTTGATGGCTTAGGTTTTTGTTTTGGCTGGTGTTGCTGTCTACATGCTGAATTATAGGACCTGAATGGTATTTCCATCATGGAATCAGTTGTGCTAAGGTCTGGAAGACTACTAAGGTCTGGGGACCTGTTAAAATATGGCAAAGTTCTAAGTCCTTCTGTCTTAAAGTGGATTAGTTGCTTTTTCTGTTGCTGTCACCAAATATCTAGCAAAAATAACTTAAGAAAGGACTTATTTTGGCTTACGATCACAGGTCAGTCACATGCTGGTGGTGAAGTCATGGCACCAGGAGCCTGAGGCAGTGGGTTTCATTGAACACCCAGTAGGAACTAGACAGAGAAGAATGCTGCCATCGCTCACATTTAGGGAGGGTCTTCCCTTTTCAATTAAACCACTTTGGAAACACACCCTGAGCTTTATTTTCAGGGACTTTAAATACTATCAAGCCAACAATCAAAATTATTCATCATAGCTGGCTGTGGTGCTGCCTGCCTTTAATCCCAGCACTCAGGCAGCAAAGGCAGGCAGATCACTGTAAGTTCAATATATTTATGCCATCACATAAAGTGTATCCTAATTATCTATCTATCTATCTATCTATCTACATACATACATACACACACATATATATTTACTCAGTTTTTTGTTTATGTGTACATGTGTCTACATATGTCCATACACACATGCGCGCACATACCTATGGAGGATGTGTTAGACCTCCTGAGCTTAGCTGAGTTACAAGACAGTGCAAGCTATCAGACGCCGATGCTGGGCAAGGAACTCAGGTCCTCTGCGAGAGCAGTAAATATTCTTAACCACTGAGCCATCTCTCCAGCTCACTCCCATCCCCAAAGTGCATCTTTGTTGTAGCCTTGTCTTTTCAGAAAGTTTAGCGTAACAAACTCTGAGGTTTTTTATTTATTTTTTTGTCACTTTAAAAATCGTATCCCCTGCCTTCCTGTACCCAGTGTTGCTTTCGCTACCACTCACAATACTCACTTTTTTTGTGGGTGCTTCATTCTCATCTGGAATACTTTCAGAATTTTCTCTCTGTCTTGGATGAATAAAATAAACATGTCATTTTCCTTGGCAGTCTCAAATCCTCCTCTCCTCAGATCTTTCAGTTTCCTTTAATTCAGGAAAATGACTCATTATTATTCCTAAACTATTTCTTCGCCCAAATCTCCTGTTGGGGAAGTGTTGACAGTTTTGCTTCTAGTTTTCATAACTAGCTTCTTTCATGACTTTTCAAGGATTTCCAACTTGTGTTCCTTCCTTCTGTCTCCCAGAGGGTCCCATCTTCCTGACAGTTTGCCCATAACTTCCGGGTTTTGGCACAAAAAGCCCTCAGTCCTGTGGAGTTTCCCAGCTCTGGCCCAAACCAGCATGGCTGCCTCACCCGTCCAGGTTGGATGAACAGTGCTTGTTTGTCTGCCTGACTTTTGCTGGTTTCAATGACTGCATTTCATAACCTATGTTCCCCTTGATTCTGCTTTATGACCATCCAGCTCTCATAACTCTCTGTGAGGGAAGCTTACTTGTTTTTCTTTTCTTCTTTCTTTTCCTCCTCTTCTTGTCCTCCTCCTCTTCCTCTCCCCTTCTTCTTCTCCTCTCCTCTTCTTCCTCCTCCTTCTTCTTACTAGAGTGTCTTATGTAGCTTAGGCTGGCCCCAAACTCCCTGTGTAACCCAGGCTAGCCTTGAACTCTTTATTCTCCTGCCTCTGTCACCCAGATGCTGAGATTATAGGATGTGCCATTATACCTGGAGGAAGTCACTTTGAAATAGTAACCAAAATATTCCATTGATTCTGCTTTACTCTGGCAATATTATCTTGGCTCAGTGGCTGCTGTTTCACCATCTCCACATTCTTAGCAATGGTTAAGATGATATAAGCTGTTTTGATTAGAACGTTCAACAGAATAAACAGAAATCCTAGCTTCCCTTTCTGGGGAATTTAGGGGTGTGAGGTGTGTGTGTGTGCGCACATATGTGCATGCATGGGAAAGTCAGAGGCCCACTAGTGGGAATCACTTCTCTCCTTCTACCATGTGGGTCCCAGGGATCCAAGTCAAGCCATCAGGTTTAGTGGCAGGAGCCTTAATCGCTGAACCATCTCACAGGGCCACAGCCTTTGTTTTCCTTCTTAGGAATATGTTTCCATCCTTCAACTTTTAGTTCTGTGTCACTTCACTTTTTGTATTTAATACATGACGTCTAGCCTGACTCCGGATCATAATGTGACATTTTCTTAGCACGTGACTGTCATCCAAATATATTTACAAAGAGACATTATAGCTGTGTATGGTGGTACATACCTACCATCCCAGACCTCAGGAGGCAGAAGCAGAGGCAGGAGGATCTTACGTTCAAGAACAGCCTGATCCCACATAACAAGCCTGTCTAAAAAAGCCAAGGACTGAAGGGATGGGGAGACAGGGGTGTGGACAGGCACCTGCTATGCGTGCAGAAGACTGGCTTTGACTGGTGTCACCAGCACCACACAATAGATATAGCGTCTTTCACTGCTGCCTTTTCTTCCATTCCCTATAGTTTTATATATGGGTTATGTTTGTTGTGTTAGATCATGAATGTATGAGCTCACACTCTGATACTGGCGGATCTGGCATTTGCTTACCTGTTCCACAGATAATCTGATTTGTTGTATCAACTTGTATATGTGTTGTATCAACTTGTATATGTGTTGTATCAACTTGTATATGTGTCAATAATCTTTGAACTAGTAGCTTCTTCATCCATAAAAATAGAAACATAATTCTTTTTTTTTTGAATTCTCTACAGTTTTATTACTGTTTTTGGTTAATGGCTAAGCAGCCAGAATCAAACAGGTTTTCTTTTTTTATTTTTTTTTACATAATTCTTGTTTCATAAAGTAATTGTGTGGACTAAAACCGGACAATGCATATGATGATCTTCGTATAGTCCAAAATCAGTCATTAACCATCACTATTCTGCATTAGCTATTGGAATATGCTGCCAATATTTAATATTAGTATTTTTTTCTTTCTTTTTTTTTCTTTCAAGATAGGGTTTCTCTGCAGAGCTCTAATTGTCCTGGAACTCACTCTCTATGCCAGGCTGGCCTTGAACTCAGAGATCCACCTGCCTCTGCCTCCCAAGCACTGGGATTCAAGGCGTGTGCCACCATGTCTGGCTGAGCATAGTATTTTCTTTTTCTTTCTTTCTTTCTTTCTTTTTTAACATGGAACGCGTCACGAATTTGCATGTCATCCTTGCGCAGGGGCCATGCTAATCTTCCCTGTATCCTTCCAATTCTAGTAGATGTGCTGCCGAAGCGAGCACGAGCATTAGTATTTTCAAGATCAGTCTTGAACCTATGCCTCCTGAGTGCTGGCATTAAAGGCATGTGCCGCCACTGCCCAATGACTTAAAACTCTTGATGTAACTGAAAATTTGCTTGACTCTCAATGTAGAGTCCAGGAAATGTTTTTATAGCCATCTGCATTCACAGACCATGGACATGTGAGCCAACAAGATGTTTCAGCAGGTAAAGTTGTCTGATCCTGAGTTCAGTCCCCAGGATCCATCACGGTAGGAGGAGAAAACTAATTCCTGCAAGTTTTCCTCCAATCTCTATATGCATGCTGTGGTACGCACCACCCCCATAAACATACAATCAATAGATACATGTAAAAAGTTAATTTTAAAAGAAACACCATTGACATATCAAATGTCACCTTCCCCTTATTTAATTTTAAAAAATAAAAAAGCCCTCTACACTATGGAATAAATGTTAGACAATTTAATCCAGGAACAGGGATGATGACTTAATTGCTGAAGCACCTGCCTTGTAAGCACCTGGACGTGACCTCAAGCTTGAGAACCCGACTGAGGAAGACACTGGATGCCATCCTCTGGTCTCCACATGCACGGGCACACAAACGCAAGACAATTCACAACAATTCTAGGATTTTTGCTGATTACATCAGCGTGTACATAAGGATTTGAAAAACAACCGTCATGATCTTCTGGCTGTTTTGGAGCCCTGTAAATGTATGGTTTGTTGGGCGATGTAGTGTTGACCCATTTCTCCCCCACCATTCAGTGAGCTAGAGTGTAAATGTTGGAAGAGGTAAGGGCCAGATGTCTGTATGATGCTGTAAGTGGAGGTAACAGAGATGGTGGAGACCAAAGCACACTTCCAGAGCATTCTCCTTTAAGAGGAGTGGCTCTGGTCAAGTCTGCCAAGAGTGAATGGAGGCCAGACAGTGCCAGATCTGATTGTGTAAGAGAATCCTATGCAAACTTTACACAAAAATTTCTGCATTGATTCAGGTGACTATTAGAAACTTAGTCAGTAACGTAATATTAAGTTATCTCCATGGTGCTTGCGGGGCCAATAGAACTCAAGCTGGAACTAAATCCAGGTCGGTGGGTCCTCTTCAGAACCTCATCCAGTGTCTAATGGCTCCTGAGGTTCTGTACTGGTGCCAGCTCAGATTAAACTCACCATCATTTCACAGGATGGGTTCTCAGAGATGTAAGGACAATGGGGACATCTCCACAGTCTTCCCACTTAGAACGTGTGGTATGGTAACTTGGGACATAAACAGTGCTGTGGTAACTGGCTGCAGCTTCTCTACTAAGCAGTCCAAACTGCATGGCATGTGCCAGGCACTATCCTGTCCAGCGGGACACGAACAGAGGGTCCCTGATAAATCTGGAGGAGGAAGATGAACGGAGGGGACAGAGAAATGACAGCCAGACAAGCTTTCTGATCCAGGTGCCTCTTTATTAGTCCTCAGGAGCTGTTATAAAGCAAACAGGCAAGGTGAGCGGGAGTTAGGATGCTGGAATTCAGGTCTGGAGACATCCCTAGCTGATAAGGAAATACTGAGGTCTGTGACTGTTAACTAATACAGGAAATGCTAATTGCTTCTAAAGCCTGGGGCCTGCAAGTCTCACTAGGTTAATTTTCTATGCCTGGAACTTGCCCTGCAAAGTGAATATCTTACTTAACTTTTGAACGTAAGATGGCATACACAAAATACAGGTCTTTGCTTCCAGCAAAGCACCTCCCCGTGGACTGTACTCTAGTAAAGTCTGTGATAAGATATAATAAAAGAATGCACTTCAGTGAATTGCGTGCCAAGCGCTGCCCTAAGGGACTGCACTCCAATGAAGTACATGGCACGAGCCAAGCCCTTCTCCATGGACTGCCTTCCAACAGGAACATAATTAACCAAACTTCACAACTTAAATCTCTCTTCAGTGTCTGTCTTGGAGTTATTATTGCTCTGATGAAATGCCCCATCAAAACCAATTTAGGAAGGAAAGGGCTTATTTGGCTTACATATCACGGTTCCTTAAGGGAAACCAAGGCAGGAACTTGTAGGAGGAAGGGCCGCTTGTTGGTCTCCGGCTGCTCTGAGCCCCGAAATAATCACACAGAAACTGTATTAATTAAATCACTGCTTGGCCCATTAGCTCTAGCTTCTTATTGGCTGACTATTACATCTTAATTTAACCCATCTCCATTAATCTGTGCATCACCACGAGGTCATGGCATACCGGCAAAGTTTCAGCACGTCTATCTCCAGCGGTGGCTCTATGGCTTCTCTCTAACTCCTCCTCCTTTCTTCCAGTTTCCCCCACCTAGCTCTGTTTGGGCCTAGCTATAGGCCCAAAGCAATTCCTTTATTAACCAATGATATTCACAGCATACAGAGGGGAATCCCACATCAGGAACTCAACCTGGATTGGGGCCTCGAGGCAGGAGCTGATGCAGAGGGATTGAAGAGGAGCTGCTTATTGGCTTACTCCTCATGGCTTGCTCAGCCTGATTTCTTATAAAACTCAGGCCCATCAGCCCAGGGAGAGTCCCACCCACTATAAACTGGGCCCTCCCCCATAGATCACTAATTATGAAAACATCTAAAGGACTCCCTGAAGCTCTGTCCTATGGAGGTATTTTCTCAACGGAGGCTCCTTCTTCCCTGACGGCTTTAGCTTGTGTCACACAAAATTAGCCAGCATACATTTCAATTGGTTCCTCTTATTTCTGACATTAACATTAAGACAAATTCCCTAACTATCTTATTTCTAGATCTAGTTAACCACCTCTACAGTCTTTTGCGGGTGGAGGGATAGAGATAGGGTTCCTCTGTGTAGCCATGGTTGTCCTGGAACTCACTCTGTAGACAAAGCTGGCTTCAAACTCAGAGATTCACCGGCCTCTGCCTCTCGAGTGCTGGGACTGAAGCCTGCTAATCACCTCTAAAGCTTGATGCTTTTATTGAAACAGGGTCTCATTACAGAGCCCGAGCTGATCTCAAATGTGGGATCCTCCTGCCTCATCCTCCTGATGGTTGGGATTCATATGGTTTTGCCTCTCTTCCTCCCTCCTTCTCTCCCCTTTCTCCTCTTCTCTGTCTCTTTTCTTGCTCATGTATTTTTAACAGCACAAAATTGTTTTTCATTTCACTTACAGAGCCGTTTTCTAACAATTACATAGACCATTTTAATTGCAAATGCGAACCTCCAAATAGCTAGGCAAATTAGCATAAACCCAGAACCGAAAGCTGTCAGGGTAGTCTTAAATTAAGCTGGCTACAAGGGATGCTTGTGGTTAGCGAGAACGGTTAACCACAAACATCTCACGTAAGCACTGTGGACCATTCTTCTGGCTCCTGGCCGCGTACAGCTGTGCCCACTGCCTCCTTAGCAAAGAGCGCTTCTGAAACCCAGCACGCTCAAGACACACCTGCCAAGAGAATGGATGAATGAGGAGGCTCACTCTGCTCACTTTCCCCAAGCGTTCATTCTGATTCACTTTTAGTGCGTGTGTGTGTGTGTGTGTGTGTGTGTGTGTGTAGGTCAGAGAGCAATTTGGAGATCTGGGCTTCTTTGACTGTGGGCTCTGAGGTGGAACTTGGGTCATTATGTTGTACAGTAAATGCCCTTACCTAACGGAACCACCTCACCAGCCTGCGGTGCACTCATCTAGATGCCTCCTCTGGCTAATGCTGTTAGCAGACTGACGTCATCATACTCACCTCCGCTAAAATATCTGCACTGAGTAAATGACGTGCCCTGACGCAGAGTGGGTGTGGGTATGACACTTGTGTGGAGCTCAGAGGACAATTTTCTGATGTTGGCTCTGGCCTTCTCATCTTTGAGTTAGGGTCTCTTTCCTATTGCATCCTCTGGCTAGTTGGTCCTCTAGCGTCTAGGGAATCCTCTTAGGGGTAGTTTAAATGTAACTGGCCCCCAAAAGCTCATAGAGAATGGCACTATTAGGAGGTGTGGCTTTGGAGTTGGTGTGGCCTTGTGTGTCACCGTGGAGGCGGGCTTTGAGGTCTTGTAAATGCTCAAACCACTCATGGTGTTCCCTGCAGGATCAAAGTTGTAGAACTCCCAACTCCCTTCCCAGCACCATGTCTGCCTGCATGCCACCATGTCCCACCATGATGATCATGGACTGCACTTCTGAACTGTAAGCCACCTAATTAAATGTTTTCCTTTATAAAAGTTGCTGTGATTATGGTGTCTCTACACAGCAACAGAAACCCTTACTAACGCTCTGTCTCTGCCCCCGGACCCCCAAAGAGCTTTACTTGGGGGATCAAGCTCAAGTTTCCATGGCAAGTGCTTTTCCTCGCTGAGTTGTCTCCCCACCCCTTAAATGAAATCATTATAAAATCTTGTTTCCGTCGTATTTTCAGTTTGTTTCCTGAGGGTTTCGTAGACACAGGAAATGGACCCTGATCATACTCATTTGCTTCACGTTTCAACTCTGGCTACAAATGCAATAAGTCCGCCCTCCTGCCCAATCAAGGGCATCACCTCCTAAACACACCCCCACACAACCTTTCTGTGCCACTGAGCACCAAATAAATCCTCGGTGCATGAGTCGGTGCAGCGGATACCTCATTTCCTCAGTGAAACATTCCTTGGACCTGTTTAGCTCACTTAGCATTTATATTTATCTAGTAATAATAGCTCAACACCTGGCTCCCAAGCTCCCTGGCTCATCTCCACATCACACCAATAAACTCTCTAGAGGAATGAAACCTCCCCCAGGGACAGGGAAGAACAGGAAACCCAGTGTAAAGACAAACAAACAGACACACACACACACACACACACACACACACTCTGTCTCTCTTTCTTTAAACGCAGTGAAAGATAGCCTTTTATTATTGCTGGCTGTTCCCCCTTGTCCTCCCCGTAATAAGCTCCTGCTGCAGGAGACTCTGTCAATCTTCACTGTCTGCTTCTCTGTCCCAAACATGGTAATAGCAGACGCTTTGAAATCCCTGGTACATGGAGAGATCCTCTGGTAAAAATTTTTGTCTAGGCAGCTTTATGAAAACGCAATTGGAATATTGTTCCCTAATGTAAGTATTTATGAAGAATAAGTACTCCGTAGGCTTTAACGATCCTTGTTTGGCTAGTGTGCAAGCTCTACTTTCCTCATCATAGCAAAATACCCGACAAAAGCAGGGTGGGGGAGGAATTGTTTATCGTGCTCATCATAGGCATCTGGTTGCCTGGCCCCAGGTGTTTGAGCAGCACATGAAGCTTGTGGCTGGAGAAGGCCACTCGGCTCCCTGTATACAGGATGTAGCACAGAGTAGTTCGTATCAAGGTGGGCAGGAAGCATAGCAGTGGGTAACAATAACAGGTGTGAGCCTTACTAATTCCCTAGGTTCTTCTCTATCTAATCAAGCTGACAGTTGAAATTGCCCTTCACGGTTAAGACAGAAAGTGTTTCACATCCTCCACGTTACAGGTAAAATAAGGCCCCTGAGATGATTTGGGAGCAAGCTCCATTAGGGTCTATCTGTAAGGACTGATGTTGGGACAGATTCAAGGACAAATTCCTTCATGGATATTAAGTAAGGTAGGAACACGGAAGAAGATGTGAGTCTTGTGAAAGCCAAGAACCCAAAATTTCATCCATGCAGATTGTTTTATGTTTAGTGGGTGGGACCCGAATCAGTACCAACAGGTCTTCAATCTGGGCTGTAGGGCTATTTCAGTCTGTCTCGGAAGTTCTGCTAAATGTTTTTGGGTTTTTTGGTGTTTGTTTGTTTGTTTCGAGACAGGGTTTCTCTGTGGCTTTGGAGCCTGTCCTGGAACTAGCTCTTGTAGACCAGGCTGGCCTCGAACTCACAGAGATCCACCTGCCTCTGCCTCCCAAGTGCAGGGATTAAAGGTGTGAGCCATCACCGCCCAGCTAGGTAGCCCATTTTTATTATCTGCTCATCAGTTGATGGGATATCTAATCTGTGTCTATGTCTTGCCTATGTGAATAGAGTCCTGATTCATATGGATGTCAGTGTAGCAATTTCTCAGAAAATTAGGAAACAACCTTCCTCAAGACCCAGCAATACCACTATTGGGTATATATCCAAAGGATGCTCAATCGTGCCACAAGGACAGGTGCTCAACTATGTTCATAGCAGCTCTGTTTGTCATAGCCAGAACCTGGAAACAACCTAAATGCCCCTTGATCAAAGAATGGATAAGGAAAATGTGGTACTTTCATACAATGGAGTACTACACAGCAGAAAAAATAATGACAGCTTGAATTTTGCAGGAAAATGGATGGAACTAGAAAACATTACTTTGAGTGAGGTAACCCAGACCCAGAAAGACAATTATCACATGTACTCACCCATAGGTGGTTTTTAAACATAAAGCAAAGAAAGCCAGTCCACAAATCACAATCCCAGAGAACGTAGACAACAATGAGGACCCTAAGAGAGACATACATGGATCTAATCTACATGAGAAGTAGAAAGTAGAAAAAGACAAGATCTCCTGAGTGAATTGGGAGCATGGGGACCTTGGGGGAGGACTGAAGAGGGGAGGGGAGAGGCAGGGAGGGGATCAGAGGAAAAATGTAGAACTCAATAAATATCAATAAAAAAATTGGGGGCTGGAGAGATGGCTCAGAGGTTAAGAGCACTGACTACTCTTCCAGAGGTCCTGAGTTCAATTCCCAGCAACTTCATGGTGGCTCACAGCAATCTATAATGAAATCTGATGCCCTCTTCTGGCCAGCAACCGTACAGACAGACAGAACACTGTATATATAATAAATAAATAAACCTTTAAAAAATTGTACACATACACACACATCAGGTTATATGTGTGTGTGTGTGTATGTATACATATATCAGGTTATTTGTGGGTTCCTAAATGCACCGTGCTTGCTGCATTCTTTCTGCTTTGTAAATACTCTGTAGAATGCCCTACCTAGCTTGAGCAGTGTGAGAGCTCACAGTTCTCCCGAGTGCAGGCTGCAACATCATTGCCTCTACAGTCCTTTTCTTGTCTAGACAAAGGCAAGAGCTCTGCCCTCCATCGTGCTGGTTGTGTCCCAAGGCAGCTGTGCCTGCTTAATAGGTGAATTGTCTTGTCTTCTGATCTCTTTTGAGTACCTCGAACAGTGGGCTTGGCTGTGTGATGAGAAGCACTCAGTGAAAGTGTGTGGATAGGTAGAAACTCGGTAGTCAGCAGGGAGCAGTACATCCTCAGAGGAACCGAAACTTCCCCAAGACCGTCTCCATTAAAAAACACAAAAGCGAAGGGCAGTGGTGGCACTCGCCTTTAATCCCAGCACTCCAGAAGCAGAGGCAGGGGGATCTCTGAATCAGAGACGAGCCTGGTCTACAGACCGAGTTCCAGAATGGCCAGGGCTGTTACGCAGAGAAACCCTGTCTCACAAAACCAAAACCAAACCAAAACGACAAACCACCACCACAAAAGCAACTTCCAGAATCGTACAGAAACTGCTTTGTTTCGGATATCATTGTGTTATAGAGTTGAAAGCAAAAGAAAATAAAAGAGAGAAAAACTGTTTGATAGTTTGCTTCTCTAACAGCAAATTCCTAATGGCTCTGTGGGCCTACTCCCTTTGTCTCAAATCCAATTAGAAATTAGTTAGTCCCAGCTTAACAGTTATTCCACTACCGCGCTACAGGACACATCTCACCCCAAGGCTGGTGTTGACATAGGGTTCAGGGCTGGGTAACCTCATCGATGTCTTTTCTCCTCCAGCAGCCAGGGCAGCACCTTCCTGCTCTGTGAAGGCAGGGAGGATGCTCTTAACCAGTGGGAGATTAATTTGTGCCCTGCAGCCAAAGTGTGGACGTCTCCATCAATAGGGTCTTTGTGACAGCGATTGGCGTGTAATTTAGAGCTGAATGAAGAACCTGTACACCCCTAGAACAGATTTGGAGTCTTTCTCCACATTGCAGGTTACGAAAGCAAGGCCGGGAGGGCAGCGATGATGAATGGGCAAGGCTTGAGCCTGAAGCAGCTGATTGATTGCTATGTACATGTGCTGGGCACCGCTGCCGGGATTTGGATATAAAGTGTTCTACAGAGGCTTGTACGCCACCGAACGCTTCTTTCCCAGCAGGTGGTAATGTTTTGGGAGGTGGTGGAAACCAGGAGAAGGGACAGAACTGGAGGAAGTGAATCACGGAGACTTCCTTGCCTTTGCAGGTTAAGTTCCGGGTCCTTGCCTCTCTACTTCCAGGCTACAAGGAGGTGAGCAGCGTTGTCTGCAACATGTTCCGGTAGCCATGACATTCGGTCTCACTACAGGCTCAGACTGAGTGGCGCCAATGAGTACAGACTGAAATCTCTGAACCACGACAAAAATAATTCTCTTTAAGGTGCGGAGATCACGGGAAGCCCACGTCCCTTGGCATGAAATTCCTTCCCCTGACCCTCAGAGGTTTGAGGATTCTAGTCGTTTTAGATTTCCATGTGGGGGCAGGCACCCACGAGTGAGAGCGGCAGAGGTCACTTGCCACCGTGATCTTCGTAAAGGAAGCTTTGTCCGCTGGCACTAACTGGTGAGAGTGGAAGGAGCCTGTCTGGACATGCTGTGAGTGTCCATGAGGAAAGAGAGGAAGCTCCGCATGGTGTGAGGGGCTGGGGAGAGCACCCTACAATAAAAATGAAATCGTTAATAAGACATAGAACTGAGGGATGCTGTAGAGGACTCGCTGAGGCTTGAGGGCGGTGGCGCTCACAGAGCTGAAGTTTTTATTTCATTTCTGACGGTTGACTGATCGGGACAATTTTATGGCATTGTTTGAGGAACAGTTTCTTGCTAAGTTCATTTACAGACATAAGATTTACTCACTAAGAGGAGCCGGTTCCTCAGAACCCACACGAGAAGCTGGTTGTTTTGGTGCTCGCCTGTAGTCTCAGAGTTGGGGAGGCAGAGACAGGAGGATTTCTGGAGTTCCTGGGCCAGCCCACCCACCTGAACTGGTTGGTGATATCCAGGCTAACGAGACCCTGTCTCAAAATTCAAAGTGGAACACCCCTGGCCTCCACGCATGTACACATACATGTACGTAATCCCCCCCCCCCCAATACAGGTAGACGTCTTGCTCCTGCCATCCAAACACTGGATGCTGTCCCCAGTTCTTGGCTCTTCTGAGGAAGAGTCTCTCCACACTCTCCATACAACAAGGCTGGGTTCACATGGGGCAAATTAGTTTTCATAACGGGATCCGGAGTTAACTGTTTCAGTAGTGACCATGGAAAGATGCTAACATTTTCTTCACTGTCATCCTTAGTGGGTGGGGTTTTGCTCCTGGAGTACCTTTCAGATGGAAAGAGCAGCAAACTGAGACTCATGACAGGCATCAGGCCTGGGTTTAGATGAGGGATCTTGGTGCATGTCTTCTGTAGGTTGCAGCTATAAATGGGGTAACCTAAGTGAAGTCCCCAAGACAGGAAGTCGGTAGGCCTGCTGCAGGTCTCGGTACACAGGAGTGAGATGCTGAGCTAAGCCTTAGCTGGAGCCTCAGAAATTCTTGTTAAGTAGTGGGGTGAGTGCTTGGGGCCTGAGGGAGCCTCGCATGACGTAGAAAGCCAGGAACACACTGTGGAGTCCCCCCCACCTTCTGCCACACCCAGGTCTTCACTTACCCTGCCCTCATGGACCACCTACCTGAACTGCCCATGAAAGTAGGAAGAGAGACAGTGGAAAACACTGGGACCCTGTGGTCTCCTCACCTTCCTGATCTCAAGTGTGTCTATAGGGTTTGGTAAAATCTCATACAGGAAAGAGCCTGAAAACTCAGTCTGAGCTGCCAATCCTGTCAACTAAATATCTTTCATATCCTCTTTTGCTTGTTGTTTCCCAAAAAAAAAAAAAAAACCTATCTTTCCTTTTTTTTTTTTTTGATTTTTTTTTCAGAAGACGAGTGTGTGTATGTGTGTGTGTTTGAGTTAACTCTAAACTCTACTGGTAACTAAATAACGTCATATTGAAATATACATTAAAATAACAGATTTAGCACGGCCTGTCTTGAGGGATTAAACTCTGTAATCACAGAACGGGTGAGCTAAAGCTACAACCTATTGATCTTTGGGAGTTTAGTGCCATCTGCTGGTCACATTGATGTCTGCAGCCAAGACCTGGCCAATTTGGCGGGTTTCCTCTAAGAGACAACAAAAGGTAAGCTCCACCATTAGGAGGGGGACCTCTAGTGCACAGACCTGGACATTTCCCCTTTTCATGGAACTTGCAAAGGTCCAGGATGCCTTTCGGGCAGTTTACAATTAGAGGGCAAAAATCAAAAGTACTTTGATCGTATCAAAGTCATTAGCTATGTCCAACTCCTTTTACCCTAAGAAAATATCATAACCGTATAACAGAACTAGACTGGTTGTAGCAGTCTACTTTAGGGATGTATCATTTTGAATTCCTGTGTTGTTTTATAATTTATTATTAAGAATTCAGGGAGAGATGGCTCGGCAGTTAAGAGTATGTATCACTCTTGCAGAGGACCCGAGTTTGGGTCCCTTGTTGGTCAGCTTATAATTGCCTGTAACTTTAGCTATGGGGACCTGACGCCCTCTTCTGGCCTCCAAGGATACTGCACTTGTCGTGATGCTCACACATATACACAAAAATAAAATACATCTTGAGAGTGAAAAGAGGTCTGGAGTAAGAGGTGGGTTAAAGCATAGGCTTTGTGCCTACTAATGTTTCATGTGCAGTAGGTTGACTTCTGTGTGCCCAGTGTCCTTTACTTAAGATGGGAACAACTGAACCTGAGCCTCAGATGAAAACAGTGCTCTGAAAGGCAGCGCCTGACCACTGTCACCTTTTTTAAGAATTGAACCTGAAAGTGAAAAAAAAAATGTAACTTATGTCATTCTGAGATTGCATTGGTCTCTGGACTTGGTTTTTGAGGTGGGTGAGAGAAAGCTGAAGAAGAGAGACCTGTTCCAAGGATTCAGAAGGAAGAGAATTCAGAGAAGTAAGCCCAGTGCTGGGCACCGATTTTCTCTCTGCACATTTGGTGTGCTTTTGTTTGTTTGTTTGCTAGGATTGCACTGTGTACCTCTAGTTGGCCTGGAACTCCCTTCGTAGACCAGGCTAGCCTCCAACTCACAGACATTTGCCTGCCTCTGCCTCGAGGCAGAGGTTAGAAGTGTGTGGCCCCAAGCCTAGCCGTTTGGAGGTCCTTAGGAAGAGCAGTTTAAAAGGCAGAGAAATGGAGCGGGAACAGGCTGACAAGCAACAGGTATGAATTGTGTGCATAATGAATCTTTCTGACAGAACACACCTTCACCTTCCTACCCTACATGAAGGTTAAGCCACAGAACGAATCCAGGACCTCAGGGGGCTCTCACAGGGTCACTGCTCAGTTCCTTCACAGGTAGTCACTCCTCTCAGGTTCGCTACCTCGAGTTCATTCTGCCAGTTTTTAAAACTTAAGAGTGGAATCATGTCCTACGCATCCTTTTGTTTGGGGCTTTCCCCCCTTGTCTTTATGTCGAACACTCATCCATGTTGCATACGCAAATGCTGATTATGCAGAATATGTCATGAACTCTGTCTATTAATCGTCTTCAATCTGTCTACTTACTCTTGGCGCACGTTTGGTTCATTAACGCATCTTTTGCCTATTTTAAATAAAGCTTGTGTAAGCATTCCTGCAGACAGTTTTTGATGGCTTGAGAACTCCTTTGGCTCACTCTGTGCCTGGAAGTAGAACTGTTCTGTAATTGGAGCTTTGTAGGTTTAGCCTTAGAAAATTTTTATAAAACCTTCCTCAGAATGGTGTACCAATTTATCGCTTTACACCAGCGCTGTCTGAAAAAAATATTACACTGTGAAGTCTCAGAGCAATGAATTGACTCGGAAGCCACACTCGCAAGCTTGTGGCTTCTGAGATGTGTATCTCTTTCAGCTTCTCCTCTTTTCTTCTTACCTCCCTTGCCTCCTCCTCCTCCAATATTGCCTCCATCCATGGGATGGATTTTGCTTTTGTATTTGTATATCTATGTTTGAGAATTACTTCATTATTAATTTCCACCAGTCAGTAACAGAGATGGAAACCATAAAATGTATCTCTAAGCTGTTAAGATTACTTTTTTAAACCTTGCGTTGAAACTATCTATCAGTTTGAAGATTTTTGATTGGGCTTGTAGTGAACAGGTTGGCAATTTTGAGAACGGGTGTCTTACTGTTGGACCCATGAACGCTGTCACCTCTGTCCATATTGAAAACAATCTTATTATTATATTTGCAATTTTCGTCATAAAGTGCTGCACATTGACCATGGGACTTGTTCCTAGGTATCTGAACATTTGATGCGATTCAAATTGCTTTGAAAAGATTTAATTTTTCGGCTGTTGCTGTAGATATGTACAATTGATGTTAACGTACTTAGCTTGTGTCTACTTTCTTCATTTTAATAAACTTTTCTTGTGGACAATTTAGGGCTTTTTCCTCATATGCACTCGCATAATGTACAAGTGACAACAGATTCTTTTATTTTATTTATTATTTTTTAAGATTTATTTACTTTTATTTTATGTGCATTGGTGTTTTGCTGGCAGATACGTTTGCATGATAGTGTCAGATCTTCATTTACAGATAGTTGTTAGCAGCCATGTGGCTGCTAGGATTTGAACCTGGGTCCTTTGGGAGAGTAGTCAGTGCCCTTAACCGCTGAGCCATCTTTCCAGCTTCTGACAACAGCTTCTTTCCCGAGGTCAATACCTATTTATTTTATGGATGTGTAGCATAGGCTAGGACATTTGGTTTACGCTGCATGCCAGCAGTGACGCTGGGCTTCTTTCCTTGTTCCCAATCTCGGGGAAGCACACTCCATATTCCACATAGTCTATACTATCTATGGTGTTGGCTGTAGATCCGTTGTGGTTGTTCTTCATGAGACAAAAGAATTTCCATCAGGGCTGTGAAGCAGCCCCCTGCCCTTTTTTCCTTCATTTGAATGGGTCTTGAATTTTATAAAGAACTGTTTTTGTACTCAGTGAGAGGGCTATTGACCGACCATAAAGCACACCATTTGCCGATATGAAGGGAAATACCACCGCTTTGCCCCCTTTACCTCGGGGGGGGGGGGCAGTAGACTGATAGGTTTTGTAGGGTTTTGGTTTGTTGGTTTGTTTGTTTTTATACTGATCGGAAACCACTCTTACCCTCCTGAAATAAGCCATATTTGGTTTTATGTATTTCCGGATTTCCTCGTCTAGCGTTGTACTTGAAATTTCAAGTCTGCTCACGGGCAGTGCTGATAAGCACTCGTGACTTCTTCAGGCTTCAGTTTGGTGGCGCTGAGCTGATAAAGCGAGCCGAGATCTAGTGCCTCCTCTTCTGTGACAGCGTGTGTATAATGGGCACTGGTTCTTCATGTGGTGTTTGACAGGATTTGTCACGGGAGAGTCCTTGTTGGGCCAATTTAAATTGTTTGCTGGACTTATTTAAAAGATACAGTATTATTTGGATTATATGGTTTCACTAACTGTAAGAAGACATTTTGCTAGGAATTTATCCATTTTACATTTTCAAGATTATTGATGAAGAGTTGTACATGATATCCTTTTGATATATATATATATATATATATATATATATATTCAATCAATTAATCAATTTGATTTTGGGGCCAGGATTTATCAGTGTAGCCCTGGCTGTCCTGGCACTTACTTCGTAGACCAAGCTGGCCTCAAACTCAGAGATTTCCAGCTTTGCTATGATATGCTATGGATGGATCTTGAAGAGACTATGCCAAGTAAAATCAGATGGCGAGCAACGAATCAACGCTGTCTGACTCTGCTTGTCCAAGATAGCAAGCTGTGTCAACTTTAGACAGACAGAAAGTAGAGTAGTGGTTGCCGGTGCTGGGGGGGAGGTGGAGCCGAGTTGGTGTTTAGTCCTCAAGGTCTGTTTGAGAGTTCCCTGGGAGGTTATGCCCAGATACCCAGCCTTCTGGATGAGGCCAGCAGGGGCTCCTGCCACAGGGAGTAGAACTAAATCACGACTTTATTCTTAGTTTCAGTGCCTGGTGCACAGACTGTGTTCCACGAGTAAATAAACGAACAGGAAGTGTGTCAACCTAGGTTATCAAACTTCAAGTCCAAGTCCTTGCAGAAACTGCATTTGCTTTTAGGTCCACTCGGAATCCAGGTTCTTTATGCCAAGCCCAGGTTAGAGTCTGGTAAATGATCCCAAGGAGGTTCTAGATGATCAGAAATGTCACAGAAATGTCATTGCCAATCCTGGACTTCTAGCTATCCAACCTCTCGCTCTGTCTCTTTACTCTATCCGACCCGCTTTTCTTTGGTGAGGATTTTGGTTAAGTCTGGGGAGCAGAACCCACTAAATCTGTGAAATCCTTAGGGAAAGAGCGGGAGGAGGGGGGCTTCCTGCCATAATCTCTGCCCGCCTCCCCCGTACTCCTCCCTGTGTTCTGGAACTAACCAGGGCCGGGGAGGAGGCGGTGAGTTCCAGGGGGAACTCGTGGCTAAAGGCTAAGGGGTGTTGTCTCTCTCTGGGGATGTTTTATAGTGGGGAAAAAAAAGGCAGTTTCATTAAATCTTGAAATATTTTGAGGTTTAATAAAATGACCACATTAATATTCCTATGAACAAAGCTTCATTTTTTCCATAGAATACATTGCATTCTACAATACACACAACATATTTCCAAAGTCTTGTTCTCTTTCTTGGAGGGTTTGCTAACAGTTCCCTTCTCCCCTTTCTCTTTTCTTCTATTGACCTTCACCAGATTTCTGCTTTAACCGCCGCAGGCGTCCCCTTATATTTAGTCCAAATGAACAAAAATATGTATCCACAAAGGAGACAGAGTAGAAAACAGTAAGAGAAGATTGCAGCATAAAAGAATCCCATTTTATTGAATAATTTTTTTTTTTGCAGTGCTGGTAGTGGAATCTAGGCCCTTCACACGATAGGCAATTTCTCTGCCACTGACCACTGAGCCGCATCCCCAGGTCATTTACAACTTATATGTGCACACATGTATTCATAGCTAATAACTACTTAGTAACATTGTCTTGGGCCAGAGGTTTGCCCCAAACCAAACTACTTACTTACACTGTCCTGTGAAGGGTCGTTTCCTCCCAAAATGTCTCTTCTCCTCCTCTCTGCCTCCACATCTCTCTATCTCTTTATCTTTATATACCTCCCTCCCTCTCTCTCTCTCTCTCTCTCTCTCTCTCTCGATACATACATATATATATATATATATATATATATTAGGAGAAAAGAAGGAGGAGGGGAAGGGAGAGAGGGGAAGAGAGGAGAGGAGAGGAGGGACAAGCTGTGCCTTAGGAAGTAGAGAGAGAGAGCTCTTGAGTGTCCTCAGTGATACCAATGAGCTGATTCCCCACCAGGGTGGGCAGACACAGACCCGAGTTCTGAAGGAGAGGAAGAAGGCACAGGAAGGATGTAGTCTTTTTTTTTTTTTTAAGAAAAATGTGGTACATTTACACAATGGAGTACTACACAGCAGAAAAAATAACGACAGCTTGAATTTTGCAGGCAAATGGATGGAGCCAGAAAACATTGTTTTGAGTGAGGTAACCCAGACACAGAAATACAATAATACTCATAGGTGGTTTTTAAACATAAAGCAAAGAAAGCCCGCCTACATGCCACAATCCCAGAGAATTTACACAATAATGCAGACACTAAGAGAGACTTACATAGATCTAATCTACATGAGAAGTAGAAAGTATAAAAAGACAAGATCTCCTGAGTAAATCGGGAGCATGTATAAGGATATAGTCTTTAAAGGATTCCTGCCTTCCGTAGTGATTTCCCAATCACCTGCAGTCTTCCCCACAGAGCAGAACTCAAGCCTGCTGTGAGGCATACGGTTAATCTAGACAAAAATAAGGAAACAGATGGAGGCTGTGAGCGAGGAGCTCAGGTGAGGCCAGGAGTGGGTTTGGTACACACCCCACGCTTTTGCCATCTGCTAGGATGCTCTGGAGCGGGGTGGGCTTCTAACCTGGCCCCAGCATTCTGGCAGACATGGCGAAAGAGACAGATGGCCACTAATAAAATCTGTATGAATTATATCTCAGCGGATGGACCAAAGATATATATTTAGAAATAGCTTTTTATGTTCTTCTGTTGTGTGTTCTCGTCATCTAACCTACAGTTACTTCCTGTCTCTGCTCTCTTGACAGGGTTGTGCCTGGCAGTCACTATTACACCGCCCGTAGGCGACGTCATGCTACACATTCTAGACAAGGCATGGCAAAAGTCTTCTGTAGCAGAATCAACTATCAAAGGAATTTACTTCCCTTGATAGCAATCAGATGGCCAAGTGAGATAATGGGTAGAATGCAGGGTAGAATAATATTTCCTATAAGAGTTGAACAATTTAGAATCCAAAATTTCAAACATGCAGAAAGATTAAACTGGGGAAGCACAAATTTTATTTTATATGTATGCTATTGTGTTTTTGAGACAAAGTTTTGCAGTCTAGAGCCAGGTGGCTTCAAACTCAGGGTCTGCCTGCCTCAGCCTCCTGAGTGCTGAGACTACAGGCCTGTGCCATCTACGAGACTGGAACTCACTTTGTAGACCACGCTGGCCTCGAACTCACAAGATCCACCTGCCTCTGCCTCCTGAGTGCTGGGATTACGGGCGTGTGCCACCACTGTCCAGCTGGATGCTCGGTTCTTTAGGAAAAGCGGTTTAGTGTGTTAATTGACTGGGCCAAACTTTGGTGAAGCCATTGGATTTTGTAAGATTGAATATTGCTCATTTGGGAACTCTCACTAAATAATGGATCAGCGAAGGCTCCCGGGGTCATATGCCCTTGTTAGTGTTGTTTTCATGTACCTTGGTACAACGAAAGAGCTAATAAGGTTGTGTCTATTCCTCTGTGTCTGTCCCAGAGAGTCTGAGCATGAGGTGGGGACTGATTTCCCTGCAGCGGTTCACAGTCATAGGACTACACGGTTTTGGCCACTTTCTCTGATGTTACCGTAATTGAAGAAGGTCAGAAGCACAGAAGGTCACATGAGGCATTTACGCAGAATCAGCTAATGGTGTTTGTAAAGGTACCATGTGTGCCTTGTGACTTTGTCCACGTGTCTTCTCAGAAGCCCAGTTATGCCATCATTTCCTTCCATATTTCAGTTGTGGCCCATTATAAATGAAGCTTTTACTTGCTTTATTATGCTAATGCCCTCCCCTCCACTGGCGAGCGGGAGGAGACAGTGTGCAAGTCTGCTTAGTCTCATGCTTAGGAGTGACAGGCTCGCTCAGTCTTTCTTTTAACAATTATATATTTCTTTGTGTGTGTGCACATTTGGGGTCAGGGGTCAATACTGCATGTCTTCCTCTACTGCTTGCCCCTTTGTTTTTGAGCTAGAATCTCTCGGTAAGCTTGATCTTGCCATTTTTTCTTCTTGGCTGCTCTGCCTGTAACCCATGGATCCTCCTGTCTCTGGCCCTTCCTCCAGGCCTAGGCTTGTAGGCATACTAGCCTCTCTGGCTTTTATGTGGGTGCTGAGAATCTAAACCCAGACCCTCGTGATTTCACAGTTATATCCCCAGTGTCTTTTCGGTGTTTGTTTTATTGAGACATGGTCTCACCGTGTTTCTCTGGCTATTCTGGAACTTGTTATATAGGCCAGGCTGGTCTTGAACCCACAACTATCTGGCTTCTGAGTGCTGGGATTGAAGGTGTGCCACCACAATGGCACTCTAGCTTCTTTAGAATTGAGTTTTAAAAAGGGTTTATTTATTTTTATCTTTTTATTTGCATTGTTGTTTTGCCTTCATGTATGTCCGTGTGAGGGTGTCAGATCTTCGGAACTGTTACAGACAGTTACAGACAGTTGTGAGCTGGATGGGTACTGAGAATTGAACCTGGGTCCTTTGGGAGAGTAGTCAGTGCTCTTAACCACTGAGCCATCTCTTCAGCCACTGTGGCGAGTTCTTGTTCTCTGTAATTCCTGCTCTGTTCCTTACTCCACTTTCTCCATCCATGTGGTAGGAGGCAGAACTCCACAGAAGATGCGTGGAGTAGAGACGATTCTGGAATCTGGTGCCTTCATACAACATGTTTCTCTCTCTCATTCATTTCTTCTGGGGCTTATCACTGGCCCTCCTGCAAGCCAAGATCCAAAAACTCTAATTCTGTCTGAGTGGATGCTCCCCCCCCCCCCCGTTCCCCCAGCCTTCCACAAACAAACTGTCCTTTCCTACAAGGAAGGAAGGAGATGGCAGGTGATGTTCCTGTAAGGTCTGGAGCCACAGCGGAGTCCTTTAAATCAGGTAAAGTTAGCTCTACAGCAGGCGAGTCCTGAAGGTCCCTAAGAAGCCAAACAAAGTGACTATATGCTTGCTTTCCTTGTCTCAGACTTGGGGTTGCGTGAGTTATGATGCTTGGTTAGGCAGGAGGCAAACACAGACTGTGCGTTGTTGGAGGGTAAGCCGTAGCAGGCAGTTGGAAGCTACCAAGCACCTTCACATTCTGATTAGACTCAGAGATAGATGTCTTACAACTCAGTTGCACTTTCTGATGGGCAGGATGCAGCCCTTTGGCTCTGCCTGGCCTGGCCTGTTGACGCTGACAGGAAGGGCTGCTATGACAGCCGGGAAACACAGGCTGCACAGGAAGGCCTCCCTGGATGCTTCAGCCACATCCCTGCCCGATCACTGGCTGTGAGCTGTCCAAACACTGGGGAGTTTCCAGCCCTGCTTTGATTGCTTTTCCCTGGATGTCCCTGTTCCTAGAACAAAGTCAAGTTTTCCACATGATTACAAAGAAGGCAAAAATTACACAACACACCCCAAACAAGAAATACTCAGCTAACTCACCAGTTTCCCCAATTCACAGAGCACACCTTTATTTCTGTTGCGTTAGAAACTCAGAATAGCATCACCACCTGCACCCTACCACACACACACACACACACACACACACACACACACACACACCCCAAAGCTGCTTTGGGCAATAGACACTAGACATTTGTCTTTCAACGGCTACAGAACAGAAAGACAAAACATAACCGAGTCCCAAGTAATAGTGCTTTTCTTCAAGGGGGGAGTGTGGGAGAGGGAGGAGTGGAGTTCCAGGGTTCTGTCTGCTTTGCCTCTGACGGTGCTGCTTCAGTTCTGTGTAGTGGAGAGCTGTGGGCCGCTTCCCGCTGCCCCAGGTCCCGGCTGCCTGGCCAGTTTATGCCCTGAAATAATTACATGGAAACTGTATTCTTTTAAACACTGCCTGGCCCATTAGTTTTAGCCTCATATTGGCTAACTCTCACATCTTGCTTTAACCCATTTTTAATAATGTGTGTAGCACCACGAGGTGGCTTACCAGGGAAGATCTTAACCTGTGTCTGTGTCGGGTGGGAGAACCATGGCGACTGCCTGACTTGGCTTCTTTCTCCCAGCATTCTGTTCTGTTTACTCCACCTACCTAATTTTCTGTCCTATTAAAGGGCCAAGGCAGTTTCTTTATTTAGCCAATGAAATCAACACAAAACAGAAGACTCCCACATCAGTTCTGGCCTAGCTTCTCACCATCTCCTATCTCACTGACCAGTCACTCCTTCGCGGCTTCCTGCTTGTGGGCTGTGGTGATATGTATGATATGATAGTGTGTATGATATGATAGTGTATATGATATGATGATATGCTATGGTGGTACGTATGATATGATGATATGTATGTTATGGTAGTATGTATGATATGATGGTATCTATGGTAGTATGTATGATATGATAGTATGTATGTTATGGTAGTATGTAGAATGAATTCATGCTTCACCTTTCACTTCCTGGTCTTCTCCAAAGCCTACACATTTCTCCTTCTGTTTAGTGATGCCGTGTAATGGACAGCAGGCTGCCACTGGAGACAGGCCATGCCTCTGTCTCCTTTTCTTCTCAGGTCAGTTGATTGGCAGGCTGGTCAACACAGAAAGCCGTGTCCTCAGGCTACAAGCTAGAGGTGATGCAGACCCCTGGGTCGAATCAAATAAAAAGAAGGCTCTTAGAGGAAGAGGGGTCCAGGATGAGAGATGGATCTTGTCATTCTGGGTTGGGCTCGATGCATCTTTGTAAAATCTAGAGTTTCTGATTTTACAAAGAGGCATAAAAAAAATAGGAAGAAGAAATAAAATTAGAACAAAACCATGGAGCGGTTCAATAATTAACTTGCCTAAACAATTACAAGACAGCACGGTCCATGTTGGCTGCTAGCATGTGCCAGGGATCTTCTCATAATGTCACTCTGGGTTTAATCTGGGTTTAATCAGCTCAGAAACTGACAAGTTCTGTTAGCATGAATGACTAACATTTTAGAGTCTAAATCTTTATTGTCAGTTAAGGAAGGCGCCAGGAGTAGAGCTGAAGCAGCTCCTTTGGGACTCATGTGCAGAATGTTCTCAGACCCTTACCTGGCAGCCTGCTATACTGGGGTGTGTGCCCTCTAGAATTCATGTGTTGGAAGCTGGATTTGCAGTACAATGTGTTAGGGGGTGGGGTTTGGAATAGTGACTGGGCCATGGGGTCCCCACCTTCCTGACTGGTTTAAGGCCAGTCTGGCCATAGATTAGTTCTCTCAGGATGCTTTGTCACCAGTGGGCTCTTTCACACACCCTGACTTGTTCCTCTGCTGTCTTATGAGGCCTTTCCCAGAAGCCTATATTGTTCTAGAAGCCTAGGTCGTCCACACAGGTGACGTGACATATCAACAATGTCTGGTACCTGTCCCACTGAACTTGTGACTGTCACTAACATGTCCTTCAGAAAGATTTATTCGTCCCCCACACCCTGTATCAGAAATACATATGGTCATTGACATATCTATTTTCCAGTAGATGGTGCTATCTTGTCAGGGCCATGGCAGAGCTCACAGACCCATCTTCTGCAGTTATCCAGTTGTGTTCAGGCATGTCTGGCACAATGAGACATTGAGATATCTTAAACAAAAGTTCTTAAAAACACTAACAATATATGCATTTAATTTATCAACTATTTTTCTTCCTTAGTAACTTCTGTTCATTGAAAATCAGACATATAATGAATTCATAAATTGATTCTGACTTCTTTTTTATTATTTATTTTTATTTTCTCTGTATGAAAGTTTGCCTGTGTGGAGGTATGTACATCATGTTCTGCAGAGGCCAGAAGAGGCCAGCAGAGGAGTGTCAAATTCCCTGGAACTAGAGTCAGATGATTGTAAGCTGCTATGTGGGTGCTGGTAATCAAACCCAGGTCCTCTGCAAGAGCAATAATTACTATTTAACTGCTGAGCCATGTCTCTAATCCCAACTTCTGCCTTCTTAAAAAAAAAAAAAGTAATTACTGCTAGGCCATGGTGGTGCACGTCTTTAACCCCAACACTCAAGAGGCAGAGGCTGGCAGATCTCTGCAAGTTTGAGGCCAGCCTGCTCTAAAGAGTGAGTTCTAGGACAGCCAGGGCTACATGGAGAAAACTTGTCTCAATAAATAAACAAATAAATAAAACAAAAAAGAAGAAAAACAACAACAATAAAATGAAAACATCATAATCGAATGGGTTCACCCTCAGGACAAGGTTATTTCTTGTAGTGAGTCTCATGTCTTGGTAGGCATGCACGCTGGTTCTTTCCATTCATGCCTCTGGTCAGGTCAGCACATACCTTCTCCAGTGACTTCACCTTGTGGAAGGTGAATTCAGGTCCCATGGGTGTCTTTCTGGTTTCTCTAAAAGCCATGGCTACTGCATGAACCATTTGCACCTCTGCAGGAGTGAACATCAGTGAGTCAGGACAGGAGAAGACAGGACAGAGCCTGGCTGTAAGCATTACCACTAACCCTAACCCTAACCCTAGCCCTAACCTAACCCCTACCTTAACCCTAATCCTAACCTAGTCTTAACACTAAAGCTCCAGAAGAAATTCTGATGGCTTCATTCCTATGTGTCAGTTAAAACATCCAAACTGATGTAACACCTAGCCACCTCTCTCCCTTCTGCTACACCGTCCGCAGGCAGTTGAGGCCTGAAGCTGGGATCATTCTGTAGCTGGTTAAGGGGTGGAGATTTGGCTTTCTTCCTTCTCCCGCTCTCCCCCTTTCATTTGCTACTATGGCACAGAGATAGGGAGGAAGCAGGAGACAGGAAGGTGCTTTCTTACCTGGCTCTATCACGAAGTGGCTTAGCATTTTCAGGACCTGGCAGGTGTTATTGAATGGAAGACCCCCACCTGACTGTCACTCTTGTCTCTTTTTCCTGTGTGGAGAATGCAATCGTAGCCTAGCTGGTTTCCGTAGTAGCTAGAGGACCTCTGATGATCAGTTCTACTTTTCCTTGCTAGGTCTTCGTGTCCCTGTAGTTTGTCCTTATGGCTAGGACTTAAAGTAGCCACTTTGTATGAGGACCACATCTGGGCCTTAGGAAGCACTCACTCGTCTTTCCTGCTCATCCACTGTGCCGCAACTGCTGGTGACCCAGGGTAACGTTTGATTACACCTTAGCCAATTCGTTGATTACTGGTCATCTTATGTCTTGTAGATCTCCCAGCTAAGAATCTGACAACAAAGAATTTGCTGTCACCCCAAGTTCACAGACCCCACCTCAGCTTTCCTTAGATGGCTTCATGAAAGGGACAAAGATCTCCAATGGCAGGGGATAGAGTGAAGGCATACACAGAATTCCCCCATCTAAAATACCTATATCTGCTCTTACTACTTAAAGCCCCAGTGAAGTGAGAGACTCAGGAGCTTTCGGCTCATTGCCCGGGGAAATCCCTAGAAATTGGCATAGTGTTTGATTCTTCACTCTGCTGTGTCTACTCTACCTTGAGATAGGCCTGAGCCAGGTAGGTTTCCATCGTGAGCTTGCTGTTGTCTCTGAGATGTCTTGGAAGACAGGTTTCAGGTACCCTTCTATCCTAGAATAGCCCAAATCTCCAGGCTCTGGGTTCCTCACGGAAATGGATACAGTGTTTGCATCTGACACTTTGTCTCATCTTTCCCCACGATACTATCTGCACTCATACCAGCCCCTGCAACTATGAAAATGTCTGAGACAAGCAATTAATAACGAGAAATGGTTTTTATTTGTTTGCAGTTATAGAGATTTTGTCCTATGGTTGATTTGGGTCATGGCAAGGAAATATGGCAGAGGAAAACCACGGGGTGGGCTGGGTGGGAAGAGCCATACGAACTTATCCCACTGTATCCTACATCTCCTTCAAGATGGCACCTCTAATTACTTGCAGGCTTCTGTTAACTCCACCTCCTAAAGGAGTTACCGTTACCTGATAGAACCACAGTGGGAACTAACTGACAATTCAGTCTACATGTGGAGCTCATAGATACACACGCGCACATACACACGCACACACACATACACATTCATACGCAGCTGTGATTCACTGACCAGCAGGGAGTCTGGCAAATGCATCATTAGATGATTTCAGCACCTAGGCACCACAGATTGTACTTATGTAAACTGAGGTGGTGTAGACTGTGACGTCACCAGGTAACATAAACGCACGGGACCATTATCATGTTCGCTGACAAACATCATCATGCAGGGCATGACTGCGCATGTGCTTTCCTCAACACAGAAAAAGTATTTTTCAACTAGGAAATACAAGAGATCGAAGTCCGAATAACTGTGTTTTGACGATCCTAGGAAGCAGAAAAGCAGCAGAGCCATACAGATATGTGTCTGATGTGTGTGTAAGTGTGCACATGTTTGTGTGTACACATATGAAGGGCAACGGGAGACATTAAGTATCTTCCTCAGTTGCACACCAGCCTATTTTTGGAGACTGATTCTCTCACTGAGTCTAACACTCACCAATTTGGCTAGATTAGATTGCCAGGAAGCTCCAGGGAGCATCTCCCCAGTGCTGGGATTACTGGTTCATTACTTGGTGCCCAGGTTTTATGAAGATTCTGCAGATCTGAATTCAGGTCCTCAGGCTTGTGCAGTGGGCACAAAACTGACCGAGCCATTTTCTAGTCCTGATACATAGTCCTATGTAACACCTTTTTTTTTTTTTGACTTCTCAAGACCTGGTTTGTTATTAAGACAATAGCATAATTCTTTTTATTTATTTTTTTATTTTTTATTTTTTAGTTTTTCGAGACAGGGTTTCTCTGTGGCTTTGGAGCCTGTCCTGGAACTAGCTCTGTAGACCAGGCTGGTCTCGAACTCACAGAGATCCGGCTGCCTCTGCCTCCCGAGTGCTGGGATTAAAGGCGTGCACCACCATCACCTGGCTCAATAGCATAATTCTTTTGGGATATCGTGAAGCAGTTATTACAGTGTTTGAAAACTGCTTAGCCACATGCTTGGCTTGGCAAACTTCTGCTGCCAAGTATCACAACTGTAAATCTGTAGTAGTTAAGACAGCACGGCACCAAGTTGACGTCCCCTAAGAACACAGCCAGGGATGCCTGTAACTCCATAGACGACGGACTAGCAGGCTCCGGTGTGTTTGTGCTCATGACTGGACTGCTTTACAAGAGGATGCTCGACAAGTTAGGCGCTGTGGTGAAAGGAGACAGAGCACAGTACATAAAGTGAGCTCAGCAGAGGGCCAGACGTGCAGGGCACAGCCTGAAGGGAGCAGAGGAGGCGCCAGGATTCCGGGTCCACAGCCTCCCTGTGCAGCCAGACAGAGTGTGTTTAATTCTCTGTGTTACAGCCGCTCATGTGAACCGTATATCCGAGAAGCTCAGCGGAGACTTCATATCCAGGGAGGAGGCTTCTCACGGAGCCTCTCTGCCCAGTGTGAGCCCAAGCTGCAGGCTCCCAGAAGGAAAGCAAATCTTCAATAGACAGAGTATGCTTATATAAGCACTTTCGACGCAATGAGCTACTCTTATCCATTTAAAAATTGATGGGGATTCTCCCCAAATCTTGTTTCCCAGATGCCAGCCAAGGGTTAATCTCATATGCAGGCCTATCAAAGGATAGCACAGGCAAGCCTCCTTGGTTAACAGCATTACGAACAGGTGCAAAGATGGGAATTATAATAGAATGGAAACTGGTCCAGACATAGACCTGTCAACAAGTGGTCACCCAACGAATGACAAAGCTTGGCACTGTGATAGAGCAGAGATAATATTTTTAATAATTCTTAATAAATGATACTGCTCATTGGTGTATTCATATGGAAAAAACAATTCTGGCACTTATTTTCTGCTATGCCCAAATATCAATTCTAGATGGGTCCAGATAATAAAGCCCGTGGTGGATAACCTGCTATTTTCTTCAGTGAGGTAACTGTTGTTGGTACCTTGATCTGGTGAATAACTTCCCATGTGTGCTCCTGTGCATGTTCCTATTTAAACTCAGGGGGTCACAAAAAGACTAAACCAAACCAAAATCAAGGAAGGCGGAGGGAGATGCATTAAGAAGAAGGGGTTCTGTGGGGATGACAGAGAGTAGAGATGAACAAAAGGCATCGTAAACATTCAAGGAGTTGCCAAAGAATGAGAAAAATAAAGTAACGAGTCAAAACATATTCATCATCAGCAAATGAATGAGGATGACACGTGTAATGTCTTTATGACCTTAGAGGCAAGATTTTTCTTTCTTTTTGTGTTTTTGTTTTTGTTTTTCTTTTTTCAAGACAAGGTTTCTCTGTGTAGTTCTGGCTGTCTGGGGCTCCGATGCCCCCTTCTGTCATAAAGGCATACATGCAGATAGAGCACTCATACATAAAGTAAATAAAAAATAAATATTATAAACAAAACAAACAAAAGAATCCCAGCTAGAGCCCGGTGGTGGTGGTGATGGTGGTAGTGGTGGTGGTGCATGCCTTTAATCCCAGCACTTGGAGGCAAAGTATAACATGTTTTCATGTGTTAGAAAAGTATACAGTATGAGTTTGAGGCCAGCCTGGTCTACAGAGTGAGTTCTAGGACAGCCAGGGCTACACAGGAAAACCCTGTCTTGAAAAACAAAAGCCCCAAAATAATAACAACAAAAAGAAAAGAATTACTTTGATATCACACAGCCACACACCATTCAGTCCTAAGGGAGTGCTGTTTTTCCTTTGGGGCTCAGGAGGCATGGGAATATTACCCTGTGGAACTGGACAGATCTGCCGTTAGAAAGGAGGTAGGTGTGAAAGAGAAAGGGAAGAGGAGGAGTGCGATGAGGTGAGGAGGAGGGGGATGAGGTGAGGAGGAGGGGGACGAGGTGAGGAGGAGGGGGGAGGGGGATGAGGTGAGCAGGAGGGGGACGAGGTGAGCAGGAGGGGGACGAGGTGAGGAGGAGGGGGACGAGGTGAGGAGGAGGGGGACGAGGTGAGGAGGAGGGGGACGAGGTGAGGAGGAGGGGGATGAGGTGAGGAGGAGGGGGATGAGGTGAGCAGGAGGGGGATGAGGTGAGGAGGAGGGGGATGAGGTGAGCAGGAGGGGGATGAGGTTAGGAGGAGGGGGACGAGGTGAGCAGGAGGGGGACGAGGTGAGGAGGAGGGGGATGAGGTGAGGAGGAGGGGGATGAGGTGAGCGGGAGAACAAGGCATGTACAAAAGGAATTATGAACAATAAAGGGGTTTTGTCTTAGTTCTGTCTGCAGTGACAAAGGACAGCCTAGGTGGCTTATACACCACAGACATTTATTTTCTCACAGTGTTAGTGAGATCAGAGTGTCAGCACAGTTGGGGCTGGGGAAGATCTCTTCCTTTGAGATTGCAATTTATTATTTTATCATTGTTTTGGTGTTTTTAATTTAAAGATTAGAATATATTAATGATACACAGCGATGGGTTTCATTATCACATTTTCATACTGTATATAAGGTATCTGGGGCATGTTGCCCCCACCGTGCTCTCTTGTGTCTCTCCGACTCCTGTGGACCCCCTTCCTCTAATTAGTCCTGCTTTTACTTTCATGTCTTTGTTGCTGTTGTTGAATTAATGAATTTAATTAGGGTCACCTGTAGGGGCAACAGATGCTGCTGCTGAACCCTCGTCTGCTGCTGAAGTACCTTATGAGTATGTCTGTAGACGAAAACCATTGTTTCGTACAATAAAACATCCACCAATAAGAAAGAAAAAGCCACGGTAAAGGTCTAACGATCCATAGGGATGTTCAGAGATTCATAAAAGGTGAGCTGATGTCATAGGGGGCCGTGAGCCCAGCTTTTTAAGTCAGAAGTTTGAGACCTGAGAAACAAAACGAGGGGAATAGGGAGTATAAGGTGACACGGAATTAAAGTCACAAAGATAAGGGAAGGCAGGGACGAAGCAAAGTCACTACTGACATCCGAGGCTTCCTGTTGAGGATGGGTAGGGGATATGGCTCAGTCTTTAAAGGGATTGCAGCACAGATGTGAGGACTGGAGTTTGGACCCCCAGTACTCACAGAAGTGAATTCACCTAAGAAGTGGAATGGCCCACGTGCAATTCCAGTTCTTCTTTTCTTTTTCAGTTTTTCAAGACAGGGTTTTCAGCCAGGTGGTGGTGGCACACTCCTTTAATCCCAGCACTTGGGAGGCAGAGGCAGTTGGATCTCTCAGAGAGTTCAAGGCCAGCCTGAACAGATCTGCCTGCCTCTGCCCCCTGAGTGCTGGAATTAAAGGTGAGTGCCACCATTGTCCAGCTGAAATTCCAGTTCTTGGAAAGAGGATTTGCTAGTTCTTTTTCAGTTGCTATGACACAACACCATGACCAAGGCAACTAATACAAGAAAGAGTTTAATTTGTCTTATGTTTTCAGAGGGTTAGAGTTTACGTCTTGACCAAAAAGAAGAAGGCAGAGAGAGAACCCTGGGAAACTTCAAAGGCTGACGCTGGTGACACACCTCCTCCAATGGATCCACACCTATACCTCCTGCCTAGCTATTGGCTGTTCAGCTCTTCATTAAACCAATCATAATGACATAGTGACATATCAACAGGCCTCCATATGCACAAGCACATGCAAACACACAGCCCCAAATGTGTGCACTGTGCACTCCCACAATGAGAGTATGCATATATACATGCATACTGTGTACATGTACACTAGACACACACACATACACACACACATATAGACATGGAGAAAGAGAGAGAATATGAGCGTGTTAGACTAAGTAGGCAGGGGAAGAAGAGAGAGAGGAGACACTCAAGATAGAACAAGTAGTCGGACATGGTGGCGCACGCCTTCAATTCCAGCACTTGGGAGGCAGAGGCAGGCAGATCTCTGCATTCCAGACCAGCCTTCTTTACAGAGTGAGTTCCAGAATGGCCAGAAATACGCAGAGAAATTCTGTCTCAAAAAATAAAAACAAAACCAAAAAAAAAAAAAAAAGAAAAGAAAGAAAGAAAAAAAGAAGAAGAAAAGGAAAAAAAAGAAAAGAAAAAGATGGAACAAGTATGGCCATGCCCAAAGAAACTACTCCTGTAACAAGCAAGAGCCTGCTTAGAATAAATTTAGGAACAAACTGTAATAATTGCACTTGAATCTGTTTTGAGCTCTGGATCTACAGAAAAGATGACAGAGACTTATTGTGTGCTGGATGCATGAGTGAGGTTAGTCACCCCTTCCAAAGGAAATACTGCATCTTTTGGCTCTTTCTAAGATCCCCATTCCTGTCTGTGTTGGGTACATATTCAAAACATGGGTCTTTTCATAGAAAAATACAGTTGCTACTGAAGATGGATTGAAAACAACATAAAATAAACCCAAATGTTACCCAAAAATTTACAGCAGTTGTGGGTGGCCCAGCTTGTTAATTGCAAAATAAAGCCCTTTACTGATGTTACATTGGAAAAAATGTGAAAACCAAACAAAAACTTGGTTCAAGAGAGGATACTTAATACTGATCATCCCATAGGAGAGAGGGCGTTGGAAGTTAAGGCATTAGATGATTGCTTCGGTGAGCATTCATGGTCAATAAAACAGTTAACAGACCCTCGTGTCCTGACCCCTAGTCCCACATCCAAGCCAGCTACTCACACGGAAGAGATTCTAATCAGCTGTGTTGAGTTTGGTCCAAGTGGACCTTTCATTCCTATTGTTTCTCAGGATAAGTGGATTTATCTTGGCTCCTCTTATTTTAAGGAGATGCTTTGCTTCCTGTCTTCTTTCCTGCCAAAGGCATGGGGACATGGAGGGGAGGGAGAGAGGGAGAGAGAAAGAGAAGGAGAGAAGGAGAGAGGGAGGGAGGGAGAGAAGGAGAGGGAGGGAGGGAGGGAGGGAGGGAGTCTGTTGCAGGCAGAGGCTCTGAAGTTTTGATTCTATTGTTCTCAGGGCTCTGTATATGAATCATGCTTTGGTGTATATCCTTTCTGATTAAATTTCTTGTTCATGATAGCTGCTTTTGGTTTGAGTGTGAAATGTCCCCTATAAACTCACATTTTGAACACTCCGACCCCTGTTGGGAGTGGGCCTTGAGGTATACAGCCTAGCTGGAGGTAGTGAGCGGGTCACTGTGGGGTCAGACCTCCGGTAAGCTGCATCTTGCCAGGCGTTTGATCACAGCAATGAGAAAAGCAACCAACTTAATAGCTTTTGGCTCATAAAATTTTTGATTACATTTGTTGTTTACCATAGCTTAAACAGTGAGAGGCCTATTGTACTTCTGTGACTATGGAGGCATTTTGATATAGCTAGTTATATCACCTCTTAATATCTGTTTTGTACCTAGTTCGCTCTTAGTATCTGTGTCAGTGGTCCATATCCGCTGCTGTAGGTTCCTCACACTGACGCTAGGCCCAGCAAAATGGCTCAGAGGAAAAGATGCTTGCTGCACAAGCCCGATGTCCCAAGTTTGGTCCCCAGGACCCATAGTTGAGTCTGCACCAGGTCCTCTGTGTATGCATTATGGCTTCCAGTTTAGTGTTTCCATGGGATTCATGAGTGCGTGAATGAACGAGTCTCTGGTTCTTGTGTCTTCTCTTGTTCTCTTTTCCTTCTGTAGGTTTGTCTTGTCCATCTTTGATATGATAGCCTTTGTTTTATTATATTTTACTTTGTTGTATTAAAAATGAATGAAAAGAATGAACGAAAACCTGGCCACTAGGGTAAAGGTTAACAACCGAACTGTCATGTATTCCTGCTGGGAGAGGAAAGATCAGTTTTCTCCAGCGGAGCGACTCTGGGTATATCAACTACTCCAGGGCAAGCCTCATGTTCAGGAGGAGTTGACCAACATATAACGGATTCCCCAGTTTTTGTGTGTGTGTATGTTTTTATTTGGTCACAGCTTGGCGTTTTGCTTGGGTTTTGGGGGTATTGTTTTATTTTGTTTTCTTGGTTTTGGGGGATTCTATTGTTGTATTGGGTTTTTGTTTGTTTTTTGAAAAAGGACTTAAAGTTGGGTGAGCAGGGAGGGGGAGAGGATCTGGAAGGACTTGGGGGAAAGGAAGAAGATGATCAAAATGTATTTAAACTAAAAAATATTTAAATTAAAAATTGTTTTAAATAATAAGAGGGAGAGAGACAGAGAAAGAGAGAGAGGAAGAGAGAAAGAGAGAGAGAGAGAGAGAGAGAGAGAGAGAGAGGAAGAGAGAAAGAGACAGAGAGAGAGAAGAGAAAACTCAGAACTGACTTCGGCAAGCTATCCTCTGCCCCCATATCACCTGAGGTACTACATGGTGTAGCGACTACTGACCTGAAATTCACACTGTCTCGGCCTCCTCCTTCCTCTGCTTACCAGCTGCTGGATCACACCTGTGCGTAGTGATGTTTGTATTTTAATAAATAAAGCTTGCCTGAAGGTCAGAAAAGCAAAACAACCAGCCACTGGTCCTTACCTCTACCTCAGTCTGAAATGGTGATTCTTCAGGAATCTCAGAATGAGACTGAGAGCTGTCTCCTCCCGTTTTATAATCCTCTCTAGGGCTGGGATTAAAGGCATGTACTACAGGGTTTCTATGGCAACTAATGCGGTGACTGGGATTAAAGGTGTGTGTACCACTGCCTGGTCTGTAAGGATGACCAGGGGGGCTGTTTTACTTTCTGATCTTCAGGCAAGCTTTCACTATGCATGTGGACCAACATGACTGATAAATCTCCTCTGTGAGGTGTACAACATGGCGCTTTGACATTTGAGCAGCTGTTTAGTGTGTCATTCTCCTGCCTCAGACAGCTCTGCTTTGTGTGACAAGGACACAGATTTATGGAACTTCAAATGTATAATACGTCCTTATTAACTATAGTCATCAGGCCAAATATGAGAGCTTCAGAATGTATTCATCTTACAACTAAAAGCTGGTACACTCTGACAAACATCTATCTCTCCACCCCCTTTTTTTTTTTTTTTAAAAAAAATAGGATCTCATATAGCCCAGGCTAACCCTAACCTCTCTACTTAGAGAAAAAGACCTTGAACTTCTGATCCTCCTGCCTCTACCTCCCAAGTGCTGGGATTGTAAACTTGTGCTACCACACCCACCAAGTTTAGCAATTCTTGTGTGGATTTTAGATTTATAACCTAAGGGCCTTCTTATTTAAAGCACTAACGTACAGCGCAAGGACTAGAGTCATAGTGATATACACTGGGAATTTGCTGAGCAATTAGATTGTTTTAGTAATGGCATGAAAATTTATTCATATTTAAAACTTTTTGAAATATTCATCTCCCCAAAATTTATTTATATTCAAAAATATAAAATTTATATTATATTTAGAGTAATAATTATACAAAAACAATATCATCATTGATGGTCTGAAGAAGTCACTTGTCTTTAAAAGTAATTAGCATATATTAATTGTACAATATAATGTTTCATTAAAATGTCTTTTTGTATTTTCTTTTTTTGAGACAAGGTTTCTCTGTGTAGCCCTGACTGTCCTGGACATTCTGTAGACCAGGCTGGCCTTGAACTCACAGACATCCACTGCCTCTGCCTCCCAAGTGCTGGGATTAAAAGCATGTGCCACCACTTCTTGGCTAAAATGTCATTGTCTTTTGATGTAAAAAAGTATATAGTAAGCATATGTTGGGACCAATTGAGTCCTGGCCTTCAGCTGCTCTTCCCTGTCTAGAGCCTTCTAATTGAAGTTACTAGAAGCTGTGCCTAGCCTAGAGGATCAGAGGATGGGATTTTTCACCTGTTGGCCATTGACTGCCGTGTATTTAAGCCTCCATGGTGCTATTAAAGAGGGTCTTTTGTACTGTATGTTCGTCTGTCTCTGCATGTGTTTCCTCAACCTCCAGCCCCTTGCCCAAAGCTCGCGAACTGGGTTCTAGCACATAGAGCACAGACGGGGGCCTCGGTGCGCAGCAAGCATGGACAAAGAAGAAGTAGAAGCCAGCTGAGGTCTGGAATCCATGACGAGAGATGCACACTTGGATATGGTAGCTGCCCAAATCTTGAACAGACACCTGCAGGTTGTCTGGCTTTCTCAGCCTCAGGCAAATAGTGACCAGTGACCTCACGAGTGCTATCTAGAGCCCTAATCACCTGGTTAGTGGGACAAGCTCCCTGACGGGTACAGGTAGAAATTCACTTGAGTTTCTTTTTCTAATGTCTCACGCCAATTTTTTTTTCCTTTAGGTAGATTTTATCCAGCTTTGTTTATAAAGTAAAACATATAACCCCATGACATGACCAAAGCATTCAGTTGAAGATGCTTAGGTATTAAAGTATTTTTTGTTCTTCAGGGGATCTAACCCAGGTCCTTGCAGGTTAGGCAAGCATTCTGCCACTGGGCTCAACCAACCCTCAGCAGGATCTTGTCATATATCTCAGGAATCTAAGCTTTGAACTTTCCATGTAGGCCTGGCTGGTCTTGAACTCCAGAACCACCTGCTTCTACCACCTGAGCTCTGGGTTAAGTGGGGACCACCGCATAGGCCTCACATTTTAAAAACAGGTCAATTTAGCTGGTTAGAGACTATTAATTTTTTTTTAAGTCAACACATTTGTGGAACATATGAAAAGAATAAACATTTCAAATTTTGTAGGGAAATTGATTACTAGGACCAATCAGAGTTTGACAGATGACTCCACGAGACCCATTTCTACTTGCAGAATGACCTAACGGGACTTAAGAGTTTGTTCTCAACAGTATGCCAAAAGACACCCGCTGAGGACAGCCCTCTTAGAAACTGGAGCATGGGAAAGACTTCCTCCTACACAGCATCCTTCAGATCAGATGGGCCAGCCTGTCTAGATGAGCCAGGCTCTCTGTGGTGCTGTCAGTACCTTGGCAAACTCAGGTCCTTGGCTGTCCAAGAACTCTCACAGCTACTAGCTAGAAAGCTACTCCATCCGCCCTCTCAGAGGACCCTAACAGGCCGTGAACCTCACCATCCAGAGTGCACACAGAGGATCATCGGCAATAGTTTTGGGTTTGGCCCTAACCTGACTCTGTATTCATTGACTCACGTTGTTGCAGGCCTTGGAAATCTCCCTAGTTCCTAGACACCCTCACTTCCTCACAATGGAATCCTGTAGCCCAGGGTCTTGAGAAGTGGCAATGGGCAGCTCTAACAAACCAGGGACAGGGGAACCCATGAAAACGGCGGAGATTTTTTAGTTTAGTTTTGACTACTTACTTTGAAACTGCAGAGTCAACAGAGTCAAACTGTTTATTCTGTTTTACAATTGCGTTTCGTCCAGATAATCTTCTATTGCCTTGACATTAGTGGGCAGCATCATGGGCATTTCTAAAAGCCTTCTAAACTGCACGGGCCTTTAAGATATTACCTATGTAGTAGCGTCTTAAACTCTTGCAGGCATCAGGAACGTATCTCCACAAGTGGAAAAGCGGTGTTTTATGACCTCTTTTGCCATTTGCTTGCCCGTGGTGCTCATGCCAGGGAATCTAAGTGGAGCCTTGAAACCATGACCCTAGCATATACCTCTGTAGGGCTCCTCAGTCTAGTAGAACAGTAGTCGGCTTTTCCTATCTACAAGGAAGCCACTCTGCTGTCACAGGTCTACCATGGCCTCTACCCACTTCCAACTGGTACCCTGACTTGAGAGCAGATTTCAGGTGCTCTTTCCAAATAAACAAACCACTGTGTGAGGTGACAGATAGGACAATCTGCTTCTCTTAGTAATCATTTTATTACTAAGAGAATCCCACTGGGGGGTGGGATGGGAGGTGGAAAGACGGCACAGTGTTAAGGGCACTTACTGCTCTTCCAGAAGACCAGAGGATCTACATGCTCACAACTGTCTGCAACTCCAGCTCCAGGGGATCTGATGTCTCTTTATGGCCACTGAGGGCACCTGCCTACATATGGCATATACACAGACATATGCATACATAAAAAGGTCTAAAAATATTTTTTTTAAATCACAAATGACATTGTAAACATATATGGAATAAAATAATAAAAATTAGAAGTCCTCCTCAACTATGATTTCAAAAATGGCTTCTAAAGAATTTCTCTTTATTTTTGTTATATGATGACCTTGTCTGCTCATGTCACGAGTTAGTGGTCACAGATGTAAGTGATGTGTATAGAACCAGCAATGGTTTCTGAAAGGGAAAGAAGATGAGATCTAAATAGAAAGAAACCATCCCTAGGAGGCCACAAAATATAAAACAAAAGAAAATCAAAAGCAAGCCCCCCAACAAAAACAAAGCGAAACACTGAAAACACAATTGCAGATTGTTAAGTGTACGTGTTTTCCATACACAAACAAGATCTTCACTTCTCATTAAAAGAAATCTTTATATTGCGTCCTGAAAAAAAATTGTTTTACTTAATTTGAAGCTGAATGTGATTGTGCCTCTCCAAAGTAAACAGTTTCTGCAAACCACTCAGTGTCTAATATATCAGATAAAGAAAGCCTTATTAGCGTATTTCAGGAGGACAGTCCATGTGACTGAGGTTGTTTTTCTGAGTTCAGGCCACAAAGAAGCTTTTTGTATCATTGGATTCCACCAATATGGGAACACTGGGAGGATTCCACAGAGGGAGTATAGAAAAACTCAGCACACAAATTTCAGGGTCAAAGGCAGCAGAAGAAAAAAACCAGCAATTTTCTCTGGTATTTTGATAACTTTACTGAGTTTAAGAAAATTTTTAGGAAAACAAGATTCATCCAGTGGAATGAACTGTTCTGAGTTCATGATCCCTGAAGAATGGCGGTGGTATTCACTGTGCTCTCTGAATGCATGACGGGGAGCCCATGGAGAGAACGAATTCATGGTTTATGAACGGGGATTCTATTGAGAGTCCAGATCAACAGGAAGTTAGCTTAGAGATCATCTTTGCAATCTTTTTGATTTGTTGGTTAAGATCACAGGGCACTGAGTGTACAGTGCCTTCTTGTATTCCCAGTGCTGGGCAGGCTGAGGCAGGCTGAGGCAGGCTGAGGCAGGAGGATTCTGAGTTCCAGGATAGGCCATACAGTAATACCTTGTCTTAAAACCAACCAAACAAATGCACAAGCTAAGTGTGTCTATTATCTCAGTATTTGGGGCCAGAGGCAGGAAGATCAGAAGTCCAGGATCATTCTTGGCTCCATAGTGAGTTTGGTGCCAGCCTGGTCTACATGAGACCCTGCTGATAAACAGAGATGCAGGGAGAGAGAGAGCAAGCAGCTGAAGAAGTGACTAAAGCTGAGCCAGAGCGAATCATCCCGTAGCATCTCCATAGACTTATTAGCAAGTATCTTTAAATGACGTATTTATGGATTTATTAAAGCTTATGAAAACATAGAGAGCGGAGAAGACAAAGTGTGTTACCCTTGTAAGGAAAACACTTGACAATGCCAGGAGTCAGTGAATCCTTCAAGCTGATTGACTAGCTGCTGAGCTAAATGCGTGAGCTCCAGGTTCAGAGGGAGACTGTCTGTCTGTCTATAGAGGTCAAGGAAGACATCAACACTGACCTCTGGCCTTCATACAAACACATGCGTGTGCATCCCCACATACAGGTGGGCACAACTGTAGGGACATGTACATATAACACATACATACACACAACATCGTCTGAAATAAAGTTTTAAGATTAAAATAAAAATGGAGTTGACCTTAAGAACTTAAGAGTTATTATTTGTTTGTTTGTCTCTTTGTTTTTTGAGACAGGGTTTCTCTGTTCAGACAGCCCTAGCTGTCCTGGAACTAACTCTCATAGACCAGGCTGGTCTCAAACTCTGAGACCCACCTGCCTCTGCCTTCCGAGTGCTGGGATTAAAAGCATGTGCCACCACAGCCCAGCAAGAGTTATTTTGAGATAAAGACTAAGGGCACGGAATGTCTTTCCTCAGAAGATCTTTCCCGTTAAGATCTCCCCCAAAGAGAAAGCGAGTCCATACAAGACTATAATTATCAAGAAGAGCTAAAAGCCGAGAGGTTTTCTGAGCACGCTATTGACTTCTTGAGTTTCCAGAACATGGTCCTGTCAGGATCGCAGAACTGGCTAGTCTGTCTCCTCCATGTGAGGTTTTCCTGGTGAGAGCCTGATGGAAACTGCATCACATCCCACCGAGCCGTCATAAACTTTCTTTCATAAATTAGTCTTTAGAAATAAAAACATAGACCGGGTCAGAGATGTGGTGTTATGAGAATCTCAATTGCATCAGTTGCCTTTTGGGATGACTAGAAAGTTGTCTGGAGGCAGAATTCGGACAATTCAATTGCAAAAGAAACCACGTTTTTGAGAGTCTGGGTTCCACAGTGAGAACCAGAATGGGTGAAAATGTTTAAATGCAGAATTTGTCACAGTCTTGCCTGTTGTACAGACAGCTTTTATTCTTTAAAGAAAAAAAAATAAACAAAATAGAAAGCTGAGGATGCATCTCAGTTGCTAGTGTTTGCCTCCTGTGCACAGCGTCCAGCCCCTCGTGTTCTGGGTGTGATGGCACGCACTTGTAACTCCACTGTTTGGGAGACTTAGAAGGAGCAGAAGTTCAAGGCCGCCCACTCTAGAGGATACCCTGTCTCAGAAGCACACCCCAAACCAATCCACCGTCATAATCCAGCCGCATCAGCTGCAGCCTCAGAGCAGGACTCTCCTCCCAAGTCGTTGACTCCACTGATTCAGAGAAGCAACTAATTAGGAGAAGGTCCTAATTTGTAACTTGGGCTTTCTTATCATGTGTTTAAGAGATGGAGAGCAATGGCCTTGTAGGAAATTGAGGACAACGGATGCAGAAGTCGGCCTAAAGTCCTGGTTCTGCTGTTGCTTGGCTGTGTGACTTGGAGTGAACTCTGAAAGCACTGAGAGGTAGAAATCGTCAGGTCAGGTTGTTTGCCATTCTTGATAGGACTTTCTGCAGTTATAGTGAATGCGCTGCCATCAAGACGAAAGAGTCTCCCCTGAGGTCCTCTTTATGATTTTTCTTTTAATTTGCTTACTACCTCCTCTGTTTTGTTTTGTTTTTGTTTTTTGAGACAGGATTTCTCTGTGTAGCTTTGGAGCCTCTCCTGGAGCTCACTCTGTAGACCAGGCTGGCCTCAAAGTCACAGAGATCCACCTGTTTCTGCCTCCCAAGTGCTGGGATTAAAGGCGTACACCACTACTGCCTGGACCTGCTATGTCTTTATTCTTTCATTTACATGCCAGGGTGTTTTGCCTGCACATATGGCTGTGTACCACATGCATACAGTGCCCACTGAGGTTAGAAGACGGAGTTAGATGCCCTGGAACCAGAGTTACAGATGGTTGAGATCTACCATGTGGATGCTGGGATCCAAGTGTAGATCCTCTGGAAGAGCAAGAAGTACCCCTAATCACTGAGCCATCTGTCCTATCCCATTTTTGTTTTTGAGAAGTAATTTATTATGTGCTCTTCAAACTTCCCTTGAGAACAAATAACTAATCTGCAGAAACTTGTATGACCCCTTGAAACTAGCACCGTATCCTTAAATATTTCAGGTGACTCTTTAAGTGCTGAACATTAAAATATAAGGTTCAGGAGTGCTTACCAACCACTGTTTAAGGTTTTACATTAAAAATTGAGGTTGGGGGCTGCTAGGTTGGTACGGTGCTTCATGCAAAAGTGGGAGGGACTAAATTCAGTATCCATCATACACATGGGTGTTGTGATGTGTGCCTATAATCCCAGAACTGGGGAGTTGGAGGCAGGAGGATTTCTGGGGCTTGCTGACCAGCCAGTTTCAGCAAGGAGTAAGTTCCAGGTACCCTACTTCAAGCAGTGAGGTAGAAAATGATTGAAAAAGACACCAGGTATCAACTCTGGCTTCCACATGAATATGTATATGTACATGCCTACACATATGCACACATTCACAAACGTGTATGCCCACATGCACACATTACATTAGTCAATTGTCTTGCTAATTGAAAGATTATATGTTTGGGGCATGAAACAAACAGAAATGTTTTTTACTTAATTCTGAGCTGCTTCAATAGTCTCCTTCCTTCCTTCCTTCCTTCCTTAACAGAGGTATTTTACAAAACAAATTGAGCAACACAGAACATGAAATGTGAGAACCCAGCAAACCTTTGGGACCACTTCTGTTGGATCTTTGCTCCGGCCACCAACCTGAAATGCAGCTTACAAACCAGAGCCTCTCTCCGTGTTTTCACAATTCAAGGAGTGATATGTTGCAGTGCAGACCCGGGGAGCGGGAGCCAGATTTTAATAATATCCAGCCTTAGATGCCATCAGCAAGATGACATTTCCTGGAAAGAACCGTGTTATTACAGGATTATTATTTGTAATGATTTGTTCGATATGATCAACAAAGAAACAGTAAATTATCCAAATGGGACTTCTGGCAGGCATCTGCATTCTCTTTAGGAGAAACTTCAGTGTGCCTCACACATTTGAGTAAACATGGAGATGGGCTTGATATTAGGAAGGGGCCTGCTGACGGAGACCACAGGAATCTATAAAGCCACGGAATTCTGGTTTCTCCTGCTTCCGGTGAAATTTCTGCCAGACTTTTTAGCCGCCTGAGTCAGGATTTATATTTAAGGAAAGCTTAGAAGTCAAAACAATAGAGTTGCCAGGTGGTGGTGGCACAGGCCTTTAATTCCAAGCACTCAGGAAGAAGAGGCAGGCAGATCTCTGAGTTCGAGGCCAGCGTGATCTACAGAGAGAGTTACAGGACAGTCAAGACTTCGCAGGGAAACCCTGTCTCAAAAAAACCAAAACAACAACAACAACAAACAAAATAAACAGCACAGTTAGCATAATGTCAGGGCCTTATTGTTGCTGTTTTTAAGGTGCACAGATGAATGTCATAGACTCTGAAGCCCCAGGAAAGACAGCAAGAGAGAGTGGAGAACACAAGATTCCAGACTCAGTGCCAAGGGTTTGCAAGGTTTGAAGACTGAGTTAGGACAACGACATTGACCGTGTGGCTGTTGCTCAGTTTGCAACAGCAAACTCAGACACAGAAAACTTCAGCACTCTCATGCACGAGTTTGGTATAAAAGAGGCCACAGAAAACTCAGCAAAACCCAGCTATGGATGAGCGAGGCGGTGCCTCAGTGGAGGGGGAGCATGGACTCCATAGCTGTAGCATGTGCACACATGCATACACACACACACACACACACACACACACACACACACACACACTCAGAGAGAACACCACCACCAATAAGAAAATAAGTAAAATTAAACTAAGATTAAAAAACAAAAAAAACAAACCCATATTACTTTACTTTTGCCTTACTTTGAACAGTTAAAAATTATATGACATGGGGCTGGAGAGAAGGCTCCGTGTGTAAAGCACCTGTGGGATTGAACCCGACGTCAGTTTGATCCCCAGGCCTCACATGGTGGAATGAAGGAACTGACTCCCGCAGGTGTCCTCTGAAGTCCATGTGCGTGTGCAGGCTATGACCCTGTTGTGGAATAATCTTTTTGTACACTGTGAAGATGTGCTTTTACTAAGGTTTTTTCCTGATTGGTTTAATAAAGAGCTGAATGGCCAATAGCTGGCCAGGAAGAGGTTAGGTGGGGCTTTTGGGCAGAGAGAGGAGGAGATGAATCTAGGTGTGAGATGGATGTCAGAGGCTACAGAGAGGAAACAGGAGGTGCGAGATGGAAGAGAGGTAAAAAGTCATGAGGTAAAACATAGATTAGTATAAGTGAGTTAATTTAAGTTATATGAGCTAGTGGGACAAGCCTAAGCTATAGGCTGAGCTTTCATAGTAAATAAAAAATCTCGAGCTGGAGAGATGACTCAGTGGTTGAGAGGTCATTGTCGGATGTCTTCCTTCATTGCTTTCCACCTTACTTTATGTTTTTAAGGCAATGTCTCTGACTGAACCCACGGTTCAAGGACACAGTAAGACTAGCTGAACAGCAAGCTCCAGGGATCCCCCTGTCTGCCTTCCCAGGGCTAGGATCACAGATTTACCATGACCAGAATTTTACATATGCTATGATTCTGAATTTATTAGGTCCTCACGCTTGTACAGCAAATACTTTATTGGTTAAGTCATCTCCCCAGCCCCTAGAATTATTTTTAAAGATACAGGATACATATTCTGTCTTAATTGAAAAACAATCATATATTATGTTGTTTGTTTTTCAGTTTATGCTGAGAAATGAGTCAATATGGAGTGATACTTTGTATTTGAAATAAGCAGAGTTGATTCACTTAGGAGTTCACAAAAAATTAAAACTTTATATAAAAGTATGCCCAGATCTACCTGAGAAATTGGACCCATGTGTTTAAATTAGGAATGTGTTATGAATCCACTCATCGGCTGGTCGCGGTAGGTACTTGAGAAACACAATGAATCTGGAGTCTGATTTCCCACAGTTCTTTCCAGGCTTACACTTGATGGACTGTAATGACTTATCAAAGGTAGGCTGCCCCACACGACTGGGTACTGTTGTTAACGAGCAATCTAGACACAACGGAAATTGGATTATAATTATAAAGGGAAGCAGGTGTGGTGGGTGACTCATGCCTATAATTCTAGCATTGGGAAGCCTCCGTGTGAGGGAGGGCCCAGCTGGATTGCACAATAGGGTCTAGGCAAGCCTGGGCTACAGAATGAGACCCTGACTCACATAAGTCAGAAGCAAACAGAAGTGAGCCTTTCTTGTACTGTTCTTCTGCCTCCTCTCTTTCTTTCCCTCTTTGCACCTCCAGTCCTGGCATCCTTATATAGAGGATGGAGTCCCAGGTGGATGAGAAATTTGAGCCTCCTTTTCAGCTCTTGGGCCAAAACACTCCACACCTGCGCATGGATGTCTAGGAGTTTCTGGCTGATCGTTAACTGGAATGGAATGTAAAAACAAGTGGTTACAAATGGAAACTGATCCTTTAGCGCCAACATTTGCAGATGTCTTGGCTCTGATGTGATTGGACGAAGGCTAGCCAGTCCAGGTGATCGTCACTGTGACTGCTATCCAAGCCGGGAGAACCCAGAAGCCCAAAGGGATCACGGAAGAGAGGGCTGGGAGTTCTTCCCTCTTCCTTGGTTGTTTCTTTGGATGAAGCAGTGTGTTCTTTTCACAGAGAGGAAAATAGTTCTGTTTCCAGAATTCTCTTGGGTCCCATTTAAAAAAACTACCTGGGCATTTGTGTTCAGTAGGAGGGTTCCAATCCTCCTGCGTGTTCTCTGCTTCGCATGCCAAACATGGACTTCTCTTGGGACTCTTCTCACTGGGCTACATTCTGAGCTCAGGGATCACTCTTTGAATCTGAACGCTGGGGAAGATTTCCGCTTTCAGGACCCAGGCTGCCCTTAGTTGCGGAAGAATCCATACACAAAGACTCGTGGATGTCCTGTGTTAGGACTGGCAGGCATGCAGACATCCTCCCTCCATCATCGTGCATAAGCATGTAGACGTCCTTCCGGTATCACGTGACACTGGCTCTTAGGCCCACCTTTTCTTTTCAGTATTATTATTTCCCAAGAAGGTTCTTCTCTTAGTGTGGAATGTCTTAATAAAACACAACATTAGCGTAGATAATGACGTTTCCTCCGAGGAACCTGGGATCTATGACTGTAGTGTTGGAAAGTTTAAAGAGGCTGGCTCTGTCCTCTGTATTCAGAGTCCCGTGACACATCACGTGATCTCTAACCTTCGTATAGTCTGGGATTAAGATAATCTACCATTCTAACAGACACAGGCTATTAATATTATTATTGTTTGTTTGAAGGCTGGCCTCTTATTCTCTGCCACCTTTTAAAGAGCTGTGCCTCTTATTTATTTGGTTAGTTTGGTTTTTTTGAGGGAGGGTTTCTCTGAGTAGTCCTGGCTGTTCTGGAGCTCACTCTGTAGGCCAGGCTGGTCTGGAACCTATGTAGAAGCCTCTGCCGCCCAAGTGCTGGGGCTAAATGCTTGGGCCACCCAACTACCTGATACTTTAGTATTGTCTTCAGTAGGTGCTGCTCTGGGCATCTGCAGACACCGACGCTCAATCTGCGCAAGAAAGGCAAGCACGGTTATTATTAGCATTTACCGGATGGTGAAATGGGCTCCGGAGAAATTAAGAATCAGGCTCCGGCCCGTGCTCTCCGTCTGCATCACCACCAACTTGATTGTTGAAAAGATGACTGAGAGCCACAGAGACCGCTCAATGCCAAACCCCAAATGTGAGCGGACACCATTGCATATTGCTCTGCTGAAGCTTCGCACTCCTGCTTCTGCTGTGAGGATTGTAATTGGGCCGTGGGACAAACCCAACAGACATTAGCGCCCAGCCGAAAAATCTCCATAAGACACCACCGACGGACGACTAGGTGCAGGTATGGTGACCAAGTCCAGTGGCTTCCGTCGTCTCCGTGTCCCCTGTGTCTGAGTATAAACTTCCCCACCTGGGTCGCTGCTTTACCTCTCCAGCTCTGGCATTCAGTGTTCCTCAGCCGCTTCAGAAAAGAGGTGTTGGCTGTTTTTTTTTTTTTTTTCACTGAAATACTTCAAAAGAGCATGCTGCGGTCTGTGAAGGAGGTGCTGGAGGGAGTGTGCCTCATTGTTTAAACAATGTGAAGCTCGTTGAAAACTATGTTCCCTCGGAGCGACTCCTTTAAACACACACATGCTCTTCAGCTGTTTGGGTCATGGCTATTTATTTTTAAATACGGTTTGTTTTACGGTTAGAGTGAATTGATTGCCTAAAATAGGATTAACCTCTGTACCCTTTAGAGATGATTAAACAGCACTCCTGTTGCTTGCACACATTCTTCACAGAAAATGACGTCTCGTATTTTCCCCTGCGTTTCAGTACGATGGCTCTGAACCCACAGTTGGTAAGGAAATCATCTGGTTTTGTACCCTACAATTCTGTTTACGTATAATTATCCTGGATTAAGAGCATGTTGTGAAACAGAGTCTCCTGACAGCAAAGAAAGTTCCAGTTATCCTATGAATAAAAATAGAGCGGAATGATGGGTAACAGGGCTATTATTTTTCCTATACCATTTTGTTAATCTGTTAATTGATCAAGCAGATTACAAAAGCGTCAATGAAAACGATCATAGATTGTGTGTGTTTGTGTGTGTGTGTGTGTGTGTATTGCTGCTGTTACTATTCCATACAGCTGTTCACCTTGCCCTCCTGGCTCATTTAGAGAGACAAATACTCTTTTGGTACCCAGCATCAGCCCACAGTACCAATAGGCTCCAGGACAGGAGAATGAAGCAAGAACTGGGCACAGATCTATGAACGTCAGTCAGAGGTCGCTATGTAGCCATATGTACTGGCTCGTTATAGACAGTTGTGAGCTGCCATGTGGGTGCTGGGAATTGAACCCGGATCCTCTGGAAGAGTAGCCACAGCTCTTAGTCACTGAGCCCTTTCTATAACTCCTACACAGCTTTGTTTATAAGGTAAAAGGAAGGGGATAGTAAGGGATAGTAAGAGCAGCATGTGACAAGCACAAGACCCTGGGTTCAAACTCCAGTACAAAAGACACTTAAGGAAATGTTAAACATCCTTAGTCATCAGAGAAATGCAAATCAAAACAACTCTGAGATTCCATCTTACACCCATAAGAATGGCCAAATCAGAAACACTGATGACAACTTATGCTGGAGAGGTTGTGGGGAAAAGGGAACACTTCTGCATTGCTGGTGGGAATGCAAGCTGGTACAGCCCCTTTGAATGTCAGTGTGGTGATTTCTCAGAAAATTAGGAAACAACCTTTTTCAAGACCAAATAATACCACTTTTGGGTATATATCCAAAGGATGCTGAATCGTGCCACAAGGACCTGTCCTCAACTATGTTCATAGCAGCATTGTTTGTCATAGCCAGAACCTGGAAACAACCTAAATGCCCTGCGACCCAAGAATGGATAAGGAAAATGTGGTACATTTACACAATGCAGTACTACACAGCAGAAAAAAATAACATCTTGAAATTTGCAGGAAAATGGATGGAGCTAGAAAACATTATTTTGAGAGAGGTAACCCAGACACAGAAAGACAATTATCACATGTACTCACTCATAGGTGGTTTTTAAACATAAAGCAAAGAAAACCAGTCTAAAAACCACAATCCCAGAGAACCTAGACAACAATGAGGACACTGAGAGAAATTTACATAGATCTAATCTACATGGGAGGTAGAAAAAGACAAGATCTCCTGAGTAAATTGGGAGCATGGGGACCTTGGGGGAGGATTGAAGGGGGGAGGGGAGAGGCAGGGAGGGGAGCAGAGAAAAATGTAGAGTTCAATAAAAATCAATAACAAAAGAAAAATAAAATAAAGAAAAATCTGAATGTTGGTGTTATAGCTAGACCTTTAAGGCTGATTTGTTGCGAAGTTAGCAGGCCCCAGATCTAATGTTCTCCTGTTTCCCCATCTCCTAATCTGTTCTGTAAAACTCTCGGAGAAGTGGGGACAATTTGGGGCTAGAACAACAATTACCTGCATCTGTTTTACTAGGGACTAGAAGGAATGTGTCTTTATTTATTTGATGAAATTCCCAGACAACTACTAGCTTGTTGGTGTGGCCCGGAGTTACGTGCAGTCTTTAAGGCTAGTGATGATCACCACCTCTTGGGTCAGTCCAGTTAAAGGGTTAGTATTTTCCCACCTATTCTTGCCAATATGAATGATAACTCATAAAATGTGCAGCAACTGTTTAGCTCTGTTTTCTGGTGTGTGTGTGTGTGTTGCACACACATGACTGCGTGGGTTCACAAGGCCAGAGCAGGGTGTTGGATGTCTTCCTCTAGCTGTCTCTAACTGATCTGGAAGCTTGCTGTTTGGGTTAGGCTGGCAAACTATGATGAGTGGGCCCAGGAGGTCCTTCCCGCTCCATGCTACAGTGCTTGAGATACAGGCATGCACAGCCACAGTCAGCTTTTCATTTGGGTGCTGGATTCAAACTTGGGTCCTCAATCTCAACAAAGCTGGTATTGCGTTGACCACGGAGTCAACTCCCAGCCTTCTGCTGTTTAGTGATTATTTTTGAGTGCCATCATTGTTTTGTTTGAGACAAGATCCTACCCAGGCTGGTCTTGGTCTTGGGACAATATTCATCTCAAGTTCTGGGTTTATCGGTGTAAGCATCAGGCCTGATTGTGTGAACATACCACGCTTGATATGTGGTCCAGTGTCCTGTGAACAGACTTTGTGCTTACTCAGCCTTTAGAGGGGAAGACGCTATCTTCCATTTCAGAGAACACAGAGTTCAGGGTCACAGGATAACGTATCAGGTCCAGAAGGAAGCATGGCCTTGGCTGGGGGTAAGAACTGGGTAGCTACTGTAGTGTCAATGTCCCGACCACTGGGTCAGAGTTTACTCAGGGTTGGAATGACTGCAGATCCTGAATATTTGGAAGTTTGGCAGAGCTGAGGTTTTTAAGTTTTGCTTTGAGCTTTGTCTTTGGAAAACTATTTGTTGTTCTCTCCATGAATCTTTGCAGGGGAAGTGTAAACTTCTCCCTTCATGACCCCAAGATGGTGCCTTCCTTTAGTAAACTTTACCTTAATCCCAGAGTCAGGGGACTCCTTGGACCTGAAAGTGGCCACGGTGGAGAGAGCCTACCCCTCTAAGCCACTGAGTACAAGGCAATTAACCTCATTGATGCAACAACTTGGGGCAAGCCCAGACTTCTGATGGCTTGTTCAAGCCCTGGCACTTTGCTGGGCCCCCCAGTTTATGTAACCTGGGAGAGCCTGCCCTGGACCATTGCATTGCCTTGAACACTCCATAATGTCCTGCAGGGTTTTGCCAGCTAATGGGGGTGACACAAAACAACTGTGAGTAGAGAGTGGAGCACAGAAGAATTGTGAGTGAGGGTGGAAATGAGCGCAGTGAGACAGAGCAGTGGTGGAGTCACGGGGGGCAGTTATTCTGTTTTAGACTAGCTACTCCGCCTGTCAGGCCTTAGCCCTCCTTTGCTGCACAGGAATGAGTGGAGGAGGGTCGATGTGTTACTTTCATTGGTTAATAAAGAAACTGCCTTGGCCCTTATAGGACAACAAATTAGATAGGCGGAGTAGACCAAACAGAATGCTGGGAAGAAGGGAAGTGAGCCAATCACCATGATTCTCCCACCAGAGACAGATGCAGGTTAAGATCTTTCCTGGTAAGCCATCTCGAGGTGCTACACAGATTACTAAATATGGGTTAAAACAAGATGTGAGAATTAGCCAACAAGAGGCTATAGATAACGGGCCAGGCAGTATTTAAAAGAATACAGTTTCTGTGTAATTATTCTGGGGCTAAGCTAGCCGTGTGGGAGCCGGGCGGTGGGACGCAGCCCGCTGCTCCTATTACCACAAATGAGTGTCAGCAATGGAAACAGAAGTTCCTATATTAACAAATTCTGACAGTAGTCAAGGAGGGTGGAAAGGACTTGCCATGAGAACCTGATCTCAGAAGAAGCGAAGGAATGTCTAGACTGGAGGATACAGGTTTTTTCTATTTATTAAAATTTTCTCATTTTTTTTTACATCCCTTTCTCCTCTCCTCCTGTTCCCTCCTCCCACCTCCCCTCTACCCTACCCCTGCTATCCACTCCTCCCCTGTCTAGATTGGAAGATACTCTAAACCAGCCATTCTCAACTTCCCTAAAGCTGTGACACTTTAATCCAGTTCTTCATTCTGTGGTGACCCCCCCACCATAAAATTATTTTCATTGTTACTTCATAACTGGAATGTTGCTACTGTTATGAAACATAATGTAAATATCTGATATGTGGGCCCCAAAGGGGTAGAGACCCACAGGTTGAGAACCTCTATGCTAGGTAGAGGCTCAGCTGTCAGTTCAGACAGGCTGTGTGATGGAACTCTCCCCATCATCTGTGAAATGAAGCTCCAGTGCTCGTATGCAGGGCTGGAGGTGTGCCTGTGTGGGGAAGATTCTGAGTCACACGCTTACCATTTGGGATCTCATTTCCCGTAGGCTCCTCACGGACATCTCCATAAGAAACAGGCTCCAAAGCCACAGAGAAACCCTGTCTCGAAAAAAACAAAAAAAACCCAAACAAACAAAAGAAGCTTCCTTACCGCCCACGCCGAGAGGGTGCGCTGGAGATTTAGTGGTTCCTCATTTACGATTCTGTGTTTGGCAATCCACTCAAGGCCACAAAGAGCTGTTTTCTTATTGACAAGATCAGATGTGGGACCAGGGATTGGGGAAAGTTCTGCACGGGTGGGAGGTGGGATGTCGGGACTTGTCTCTCCTTCCCTCCTTGCTGGGTATCCACTCCACGCAAGTACCAATTATGAATGGCTAATCATAAACAGGACACGGCAACCAGAAGCAGCCCACGGACCCATGAGTCACACAGAGAGGATCACGGAGCCCCTGGAGAAGGGAGATGGGAAGTGAGCAAGTAAACCACGCCTGAAGGATTGCAGAAACTACACAAAAGGGGGCGTCGGAACTAAACATTGAAGGAAGGGGGGGGGGGGTACAAGGCCACGCAGGCGGGGCGATGGGTGGCAGAGGGAATGAACTCAGCGTTCAGAAGACGCTGGGGAGGACAGGACTTTACAGAAAGGGACTCAAAGGACGGACATCTCAGCACATGGACTACGACCCCATCTGGGCTCTTCATGTTTGGAGCATCTAATTTCTGATTTTAAAAAAGGTATGAGTTACAATAGCTCATTATGAGACAGAGTTTGGGATTCTGGGAGTAGACCTAGGTTTGTGCGAACATTATAGTTACAGGAAGAAAAACCAGAATGCTGTGGTTGGTGGTCAGAAGAAAGCACCCGGGCCGAAAACTGGAAGGGTATGGAGGGGTTGCACAGAGACTCTGGAATAACATCGTCTCCTAAAAATCAGGTTCTGTCAGTGTCACCAGCGATGATTCAGTAGTGCAGGAAGCAAAAAGACAACTTTTATCATGTTGTTCTATGTTGAAACGCTGTTAATTGGTCTTTCAATTAAAACTAATTAAATGAACACACCCTACTTGAAGAAAGGCGCGGTTAGCGATGGGCGTTTCTTGAAGCAGGCTCAGTTCTATGGTTCCTGGACTGGTAGTGGGGGTGAGAGATGCGCTGGGAGGAAAGCAATCTTAATGCATATTTAAAATGTGATTCACTGCTCCAGAGGAGTTCGCAGCTTTGTGCCTTTCATCTGAGGGCTCAGAAGGTTATTTGTAGACTCCGCAGGGTTCGTCAACACTCATGCGCTCATCGAGTCTGAGTGCCAAGTCCTTATTAGGCTGGCTCCTCTGCCAGCCGGAGGATACGCATCTCCACGGGCAGCATGGTCTGCTAGAGAGAGGATTAAATGTCTGAGCACAAGTTCGAGATATTATTTGAGAATCTGCAAGTTTAATCTGTACTAATCACACACGTTAATGATGCAGGGGCCAGGAAAAATAAAAGCATATTTCCTCAAAATGAAATAATGACTTGATGAGATTTTTGTTTTCTCTTCTTCTCAGACTCCCGGTCCTCTCCACTCAACTTCATTCAAGCTTAGCCTGATCCTGAAACTGCCTGACATTTGTTTTCTTCCCAGCTAGCTCTGCTCTGGGCCTTACATCGATCTGTAGTTCTCAAAGTGCATTCCCAAGACCCCGATCTCACAACCTGCATTTCTTTCTTTCTTTCTTTCTTTCTTTCTTTCTTTCTTTCTTTTTCCTTCCTTTCTTTCTTCCTTTCTTTCTTTCTTTCTTTTCTTCCTTCCTTCCTTCCTTCTTTCTTTCTCTCTTTCTTTCTTTTCTTCCTTCCATCCTTCTTTCTGTCTGTCTTTCTTTCTCTTTCTCTCTCTTCCTTCCTTTTTTCTTTCTTTCATTTTTTTTCAAGTTGTATTGTATGTTTACATGTGTATTATGTCTTTGTGCACATTCAGGTACTAGCTTTCGGTAACTTTTCTTCTCCTTCCATCAAGGGTTTCAGATATTGACCTCCACTCGTCCGGCTTTTATAGCGAGTGAGCCATCTCACCAACCACTTCTCTCACTCTGTGAGGAGAATAAAGTGGGTTTTTCATAAATTTCAGGATGTGTGGTGTTATCTATCTTTAGGCAGACGGGATGAGTGCTTCCAAATCGGCCAGAGAGCAGCCTTTCTGAGAAGAAGATCTATTAGTTGCTGTGAGTTTAGAAACTCCCAAAGACTTCATGGTTGTGGTTTTCTCTATTTTTATTTTTAAATTACAGAATGACACATCAAACCAATCTTCAAAGGCTCTTAACCATCTGGCCTCAGTCTATTACTTGCTCCATGTGCTACAGCCTGGGCACGCCAAGCTAGGGCAGCAAGTCAGAGGCACCAGCCTTCTGTGTCACCTCTAATCCCTTCCAAAAAGAGGGGACAATTCCGGAGTCTATTCTCGAAGTCATGTGTTTCCTCTCTTGCTACTTCTTACAGTCTAACTTCAGTGAGAATGATGTTGCCTGCTCTTAGTCCCTCTGATGGCGTCAGACTTCATCTTGTTCGGATACAGATAGTGGCAGGTTCACAACACTCAATAAAAAGTATTGCGTTGAGCAAATGAACAAATGAATGAATGACTCCCAGCAACAACCAGGTTGTGTTCTCTGTGAGCATTTTGAGATCCTATGGATTTGCTTATGGGATACTATGGTGGATGTTTGACTCTGCTCACCCCATGAGACATAGAAGACATTATTTGGTGCCGTTTCTAGGTTGGTAAAATAGTATTGCTTCTACCAGTTACCCACTTTGCTCATTAAAGTCGTTAGGAAGTGGCTTTGATCTTTTTCACGCTCAGGCTCAAAGCACCAAAATCTGCCGCCGCTGGGATTAACCAAAGGAGCATGTCCTACAACACCGGACTCAGTCACATTTCTGCAGTGTTCCAACCAGCGCATCAGAGACTCCTTGAGCTGGAAACATTGGCAGCTCTGTGGGTGATGCTGGGTATGGAGATGAATGACTAAGACTCCTTCTTGCCTCTGAGACCTTGTGGGCTACTGCGGAGAACTGAGGGCCAGGCACACAAACACAGCTCCTAGCCATAAGGGTGAGGTCGGGGAGTAGCTGTCCCCACTTAGCCATGGGCTCATTTTTTTTTTTTTTTTTTTTTTGGAGATTCTAGTTACCTATAACAGTCAACGCTGGCCTGGAACTATTACAGAAATGTTGAGAAGACAGTTCAGTGATTCCCCTTATGCCCTAAAAGTCATGTTTCCCTATAATTAGTGTTACTCTGGTACATTTGTCAAAATCATAAAAAATTCTGAATATTATATTAATTAAGTTCCACACTTCATTCCAATTTCATGAAGTTTTCTTAATATCCGTTTTCTGTCCCGTCCAAGTCAGCACACCATACTGACTTCTGTGTCTCTTAAACATTTCTCGACTATGACAGCTTCTCAGACTTCCAAGAGTGTGTTGTGTAGGAGACTGTGGACTGGCCCGTGGAAGATCTGTGGGATGTTGTTTGCATTGTAAGGATAGGGTCCTAGGGTTTCTCAGATGGCCACAGGTGGGCAGAACTATTCTTCTTACATCTGTCTGCATGGCTGTCTACACAGCTGACCGCTTCTTGTGTCCTCCTGGGCCACCGTGTTGGAGAGGTTTCTCCCCAACAGATTGCTCTCTCTCTCCTCTTTCCACACTCATCGGAAAGGGGTTTCCAGGGGAATAAGGAGCTGTCCACTTAGAATATGGAGTCACACTTCACTTCCTTGAGAGTGGAATATTCATAAAATTACTTAATATATGCATGGGAGATCTGTCTTCTCTCTCCCATTTCACTCTAGTGATATTTTTGTTTGTTTGTTTTTGTTTTTTTTTTGGTTTTTCGAGACAGGGTTTCTCTGTGGCTTTGGAGCCTGTCCTGGAACTAGCTCTGTAGACCAGGCTGGTCTCGAACTCACAGAGATCCGCCTGCCTCCGCCTTGTTTTTGTTTTTTTAAGACAGGGTTTCTCTGTAGCTTTGGGGCCTGTCCTGGAACAAGCTCTTGTAGAGCAGGCTTGCCTTGAACTCACAGAGATCCACTTGCCTCTGCCTCCCGAGTGCTGGGAATAAAGGCATGCATCACCACCGCCCAGCCTCTTTTTTTTTTTTAAATCATTACCATGAGCCACATGTTTAATAAACAAGCATTTACTGTGGGCTCACTATAATAAATCAGTAGCAATATATTATTAAACAATAACGTTTTTCAGAAACAACTGGGTTACAAATGGAGAAACCTTATCTGTCCCGCCTGTCTCTGGTGCTACCCTGAGAACAGACTTCAGTAAGGAATTTCATATCAAGCTCCCATTTCCTCTTCTGGAAAATTAAATGATGGAAGGAGAATAATTCCAAAGCTTCTTCCAGATATGAGATTGTTTATTCAAGAGAGACGGGTTTTAAATTGTTGACAAAAAGGAATTAGTGATGGTTGCAGTAGTCTGGCCAAGAGCAGGGAGATCTGTACTTAAAAACCTCCCCTGTGGGCCAAGGACACAACTCGGTTGGATGTGCTTGCCTAGCATGTGGGAATCCCTGCATTCAGTCCCCAGCACCGTATAGACCGGGCTACGTGGATCATGACTGTAATCTTAGGTGGTGGAGGCAGGTGGATCAAGGCCATCCTTAGATGCATATAGCAAATTCAAGGCCAGGCTAGGCTGTATGAGAGGGCATTTCTCCATCACACACAAATAACAAACACATAAGATTAAAAGGATAAAAACTCCCTTGCTGTTTGCCTCCAGGAGAGTATTTTTTTTTGTCTGCTATGTTATTTTCTTATGACTCAGAGTTGAAATATATATATGAAAATATCGAGTGGATGAAGCTAACTTTGTTAGCAGTGTAAGCTATTTTATGACCAAGGAGAAAATGCCAGGCCATCTGCAAATGACTGTTTTATAGATTTAATTGAAACCACTACCTATGGAGAAAGTAACAGGGAGTGAAAGCAAAGTAAAGGGTTTGGAATCTGGTCCAGTGATAGTTTGAAGTGGTCTGGCTCCAAGAGGACTCGTCCAGACCCTTCCTTACTATAACATAAGAGCCAAAATGGAGTGGGTGAAACCTAAGGGCAAAGGTATGAGTTCGATTTAAGAGAGAAAACTGCAATCAATCATTCATTTCTAGCTTCTGACCGTCCTTCTTGTTGGCCTGAAGGAACAAGGCCTTGGGAGCAAGGCCTCTGGAAGGAGTGTGGGCTGCCAGCTGGCTCTTGCCTCGTTGTAGGGAGAAGGCAATGCACTCTGGTCCATCACAGCCCTTTGCAGACTTTGATCAGGGTTTCCTGGACGGCTGGAGTCTCTTTTCACTGACGAATGCCTTTTAATGTGCTTCTCGAAAATGGTATTTAATGGTTGTTGTTTTCCGGGCTTTCTGGGAAGATTTACTCCTGTAAGCTCAATAGTTGTCAGGGCAAATTATTGTTTAATATAACTCAGAGAACAGAGCACACCCTGCCAGCTCTCGCCTCCGCACCCGCTTTCCGCTGCGGCTCTACTCCTCTGGGCCTGTTCATTGACCTTGCCAGATCTCAGTGGCCTCTGCTGAAGAGGAGGCACAGGGGAGCTCTGAGGCTCACTTCCAAGCCTGTGTTTCCTGAGACAGAAGAGCCAAGACAGTAAAAAGAAGGGAGGAAGTGAAGCAGCCCGTATCAGACACTCTTAGAGCGCCCATGACATGCCAAGAACTGTGCTTGAGGAGAGAGAGGCTAGTGGGACGTTTCCTGGAACTTTCAGCTTCGACAGGGCACAAAGACATGTAGAGCAAATGACCATTCCAAGCAGCAGCAAGATAAGGGCTGCACAAGATGGGAGGAAGAGTCAGCCAGCCCTTCAGCATCTCCCCTGAAGGCCCAGCTGCTCCGCTGAGGCTGTGAGCTAGGTCCACGGGAGAGTCAAGAGGAGAAGGAAGAGGGGGGGAAGATGGGAGGAAAAGCAGTGGAGAGAGAGGAGAGGAGTCTTATCCCCAGTTATTCCAATCTGGCAATAGAGGAGAATGGGGGGGGGGGAGATGGGCAGGGAGGGGAGTCTGCCCCCGTCACCAGCATAGACATTGGCAGTGTGGTCTCTCTAGCTTCTTGCCTGCTAGCCTCAGGGAGTATCGGGAGGAAAGTGGAGAATGAGGCCTGCCATCTTCAGACCAGAAAAGTCCCTGACACATCAAGCTTTGTCATCAGCATCAGCACCAGCTTCTGTCAGATGTGAGCATGCAAAGAAAGACCTTTTGTTTGGAGGCCGGGGCTGATTCCCCTTGAGTCTGTAGGAGGCCTGGGAGTGTAAATGATCCTTTTAGCAGAGGTGCTGCTGAGGGTTCTGAGGTGGGGCACATGTTCCTTACTGGGAAGGAGAATGAGGAAACGGGCAAGACTGACTAACTGATTGGGGCATCTGGCTGGGGTCAGGTGGCCTACTTGGTTTGTGATTCATCTGATTTGGATGCTCTGCCTCTCCGTCGGGCACAGGCACAAAAATAATAATAAAATCTAGAATTTGCTGAAAGCAACCAAGAGTTTTTTCTGAAGAAATGGGGAGCTCCCAACATGTCCTAGAATGGTAGGCTTTTTAAAGACGTCTTCACAGGAGCAAGGACTGTTCCTGTCTTTTTTTTTTTCCATTACTGTGACAAATGCCTGACGAGGAGCACTTGTCGCTCCCTGAAGGGATGACAGGTTTATTTTGGCTCCCTTTGATGGTGTAGTTCATTATGCTGGGGTAGGCAAGGGGCCAAAACACAGGAAGCAGAGAAAGACCGAAGCTGGTGTCCAGCTCATTTTTTCATTTTTATTCCTCCCAGGTTCCTAGGGTACAGTGCTTCCAGTAGTCAGGGTGGGACTTCTTTCTTTAGTTAATTTTCTGGAAACAGTATCATGGACACATCCAGATAGGTTTCTATGACTGTGGCAAACCTAGTCGAATTGGCAATGAAGATCCACCATCGTGTTCTCCTATACGTGGAATTGTTCAGAGAATGTAACGAAGATGGAGAGCCACCAAGGGAACTCTGGGCCTTGGTCTGGTGTGCCTGTCATCACGCTGACAAAGCTATAGTCAATGTCGATCAGAGGAAACTGCTGATTGCCAGATAAAGTTATAAAGTTGCCCCAAAAGTCTCCTAAGGTGACAGCCTGCCAATATTGTCACTTGATAGCTGTCCTTTCCCACCTCCCCCAACTAGCGTCAAGAACTGTAGTTGTTCTGAAGTTTTAAGCCAGTTCAGTTGGCCTCTTACATCCCTGTGGACAGGGGGGAAGAGGCTGAGAGGTAAAGGTTCGTGTCACTCACAGCAGAATGAACACCATCAGCACTGACGAGTCTTGTTAGTCTCCTGACCTCAAGCGTGAGGTGAAGGCAGAGTGTGGAGGACACAGGGAGGTCACACGGGTACAGGTTTGTGCCCGTCTGAGGATGGCTGAGCTTGAGGAACCTAGCGTCTTGTAGTAAGCAGTAAGCAAGATTACTCGTTTACCCAGAGAGCTATGCCCCTCAGAGACACTCATTGAAAGTACACCCTGGAGAAATGATCTAGGTAGAGAGAGCACGAGGCTTTGCATTTGGGGAAGTCTCGGGGGTCTCAGAGATTCCCCATAAGTAGCTGTGCCGGTAAACAATCCCTTTCTTGGCTTCTGGCAAATTTCGCCTCAGGAACTCCTGCTCACTAGTTGGATAGACAGATGCAGGTAGGGACTGGGAGGAGTTCTAGCACATATGTCTTTTCCAATATCGAACTAAGGTTTCTGCAGGCTTCTGTTACTTCAAGAATTCTACAAGTGCTCACCAGGATCTTGCCTTCAGCCAACTCTAATAAATCCAAGGGGCCACAATGGGTGGGTTTTTTTTTTCCCATTTGGACAAGATACAGTCAGGTTACTATCATTTGTCATGATTTATATACGGAAATTTAGACTAATCTTTGGGGTTGCAGTAATCTGTTTTTTCTGTTGCTGTGATAAACACCGTGGCCAGAAGCAACTTCGAAAGGTCCTCTTTAGCTCACACTTCCGCATCACAGTGCATGAAGGGAAGTTGGAGCAGGATCTTGAGGTGGGAACTGGGAGGCAAGAATTGAAGCAGGGACTATAGGGCAATGCTGCTTCCTGGCTTCCTCCCAGGCTAACGCTTAACTACCTTTTTTATACCAGCTGAGATCACCTGCCCAGGGCTCACATTGCCCATAGTGGGCTGGCTCCTCCCACATCAATTATTATTTAAGAAAAATGCCCCAACAACATGCCTACAGACCAATCTGCTAGAGGGAATTCTCTCTTCCCAGATCTGTCAATTTGACAATGAAGATTAGCTATCAGAGGTGTCATTGACAATAATTACAGGAGGCCATATGTGAACCAGAAAAGTGACCAACTCTTACTCCAAGTGAAGGGGACATCCCATGCTGTGCTGTCTGTCATTCACACAGAGGAATATAGTCCAAGAAGCACAGGCTACTCTCATTTGGGATTTGCTACTAAACTTGGTATTTGTCATAGACTCGGTTAAGCCATGTGGGCAGTATCATTGAACGGTTACACCCAACTCTGCTAGCAGAGCATATCCAATGGTCATTTAAGAGTCAGAGAAACATAAATTTGTATTGATCAGTTTGAAACAAGCTGGCAGTCCAGGAGTGAAGGCTGTTGTGTTTGGCAGCTGCTCTGTGTAATATCAGACCAGCCATGTTGTTGTGAGTCTGCTATTTTTGATTTATGGATATGAATGATCAATATGGCAAGGGGTCAGATTGTTGTGTGTTCTACCCATCCCAGTTTGACCATACATTTGCTTTGGAGCATTGATTCTTTCTCTCCCCTCTCCTGCCATGGTCTGAAGCAGTGCTGCTCAACTTTCCTAATGCTGTGACCCTTTAATACAGTTCCTCATGTTGTGGTAACTCCCCCAACCATAAAACTATTTCATTGCTACTTCTTAACTACAATTTTGCTGCTGTTCTGAATTGTACTGTAAATGTCTGATATGCAACCCCAAGGGATCCTGACCCCCAGGTTGAGAACTGCGGGTCTGAGGTGTCAAGGCTATTGCTTTCTCTCCGTGGCCATGAAGTTAGGGTGTCTCACTCCTGTAGTTATACAGCACATTCCTTTCTATTACTCCCTAATGAAGCCCAAACATTTTGTCTAGAAAGATCAAAGGTAAGTGGGAAGAGTGGTTATTTAAAAATAAATTTATTGAGATGAATTATCCATCTTGCTTCTGTGGCAGCTAAGAACGGTGTCCCAGCCAAGTAGCCACAGTTAGGATCTCAGATTCAAGAAAGAATTCAAGCAGTTGGGCTCAGTTCAAAGACTCTGTTGACTGACTGGGGGCAGCGTACCAGTTAGGCTGGCTTGGATTCTGTTATGAGAAAAAAATATCTGTCATCCTAAGGCATGGAGAGGGCAGACTACTGAAATTTCAGAGTGGGATTCTGTAGCTCCTTAGCACTTCCATCGGGTGTACCATCCAGGAGGAAGTGTTTTGGGTGACGGATGTATTTAGTGGCCTCTCCAGGAATATGGACCATCTTATGGCTCCCATTTTGAGTCAGAAGTCTTTTGATTTTTGAGGAGTTCGTTTCTGTACTCAGAAATCTCTGATGTCTACATGTGTGGGATATCCATCAAACAGCTTGACTGGGCTTCTTGTTGACTCAACAAGCAGGCTTTTCAACAAAAGGCATACTATTTTCTGATTAGCAGTGATACAGGACACAGAAAAAAAAAACAATACAATTTAATTTCCAGACCTGCAACCCTCTGACTGGAGTTGACCATTTGGGTTGGAATGGCAATGCTGTAACCCGGAAAGTGTCAACAGTGGTGAGGGACAATAGCTTCTTTGGGAGGTAAAGGTCTCAGGTATTTAACTTTTCAAGGCCAAAATACTTTGGCCTTGGAAATACAGTGAATATGTCTTTCATCAAAAGATAAGTGGACTCATTCTTGACATAAATAATAATGTGTTAGAAGCCCATACCTTTGTTGTGTGCTCGGTCCATAGTGATGGACGAATTACCATGACCAGTGGCCTACAGGGCCTAAGGATGAGGATAACAATGCTAGCTTAATTAACAGCTTCTCTTTAGACCCATCAGAAAATGGGTTATTCCAGGGCTCGTCGTAGATAATTTGGCTCGGTAGGTAGGTGCACTGGAATCCAAGCTTGATGACGTGACTTTGGTCCTGGGACTCCACATGGTAAAACAAGAGAACAGACTCTCACAAGTTTTCCTCTGACCTCCACACACTTGCTGGGCCACATGTTTCCCATCTTCACAAGAAATTAGAAAACAGAAGGGAAAACAAGTTCGAAAAGAGGAGAACAGAGTAAAATTCCAGAGGAGATTCTGGCTAGCTGACCTCATCTGCACCTAGTCTGTGCTACTGGACACGGACCTGCCTTTGGCATGGGGATGGGGCCGGAATTGCAATGTCAGGCCAGCAGATATTCTCCTAATTGACTCTTACTTCACTAGGGAGGTATTCCACAGTGTTTACAATCGGCTTAAAAGATGTAGCCCATTATAATGAAATTTGTTAAGAGCCCTTATTATTTATGTTCTTATCCCTTATTATTTATCTTCTTATCCAGGAAATCCAAGGAGGTGTTTACTGTTTGGCTGGAAGGATAGGGAGGCATCCTCAACCACAAAAAGAGAGCAATTATAAAGATTCCGTGCCCACGGAATAAAAACATCCCACAGCTGCATTGTTCCTCCTCAGCGAGAAATTGGGTTTGAAAACTGACGTAGGCATCGGTAACGCCGCTTTGATGGGCCTGCATTCCTCAGAGCTGGGTTAATGTGTTGGAGGCAAGGATGAAAAATACACACATCCCAGCTGACAGCGAAGGAGGGTGACAGGGTCCCTTTGGCTAGCAGAGACACAAGTTTGTAAAAATGCAGTTTGGTCATAGAAGAGCTGCTGGGCTGTCTGGTCGAGAAGGACATCTCCAAAGCAGTGTTTCTCAACCTGTGGGTTGCGATCCCCTTGGGGGTTGACCAACCCTTCCATAGAGGTCACCTAAGACCATTGGAAAGCACAGGTATTTATTTTAGGATTAATAACAGTAGCAAAATTAGAGTTCTAAAGTAACAATGGAAATAATGTTATGTTTGGTGGTCACCACAGCATGAGGAACTGTGTTAATGGGCTATAGCATTAGGAAGGGTGACATCCACTGCTCTACAGGAAACACAGAAGCCACACAGATACAGTCTCTTGTCTTACTATTATTCTTCGTTTAGCTACACCACTCTGTTTGCTGTTGCTACCTCCTTCTGACAAGCCACAAAATGCACAGAATAGGTTGGCTCTGCCGTCAAGAGGATCTGTCCACACACTCCCTCTACTGGAAGAGTGTCTTAACCCTTCCGTATCTTTATGTTCCCACGCCCCATAGTGGAAGTCCTGCAAAGAGAATAGAAGTCAGCCAAAAGTCCTGGTTCTGCTGTTGCCTGGCTGTGTGACTTGGAGTGAACTCTGAAAGCACTAGGCAGTTTATCTAAAGCAGCAGACTCCATGTTTAACAAGAGATAGGGTCTCAGTATGTCGTCCAGGCTGGTGTCCAACTGTTGGGATCAAATGATCCTCTGGCCTTAACCTTGTGAGTGCTAGGACAGCATGATTCCTGTGGAGTGTGTGTGTGTGTGTGTGTGTGTGTGTGTGTGTGTGTGTGATGCTCACCTGTGAGAGAAGTCAGAGGTTGGCATTAGGAGTCTTCTCAATACAGTGTCCGCTGTATGTAAGCATGTATGTGTTTATTTTGAGGTAGATTCTCTTACTGAACCTGAAGTTCACTATTTGGATGGTTGGGTGTTCAGTGAGCTCTGAGGATCTGGCTATCTCTGCCTCTCAGCTCTGCAGTTACAGACACTCACTCCTGGGTGGTTCTGGCAATCCAAACCGAGGTCCCCATGATTGTGCAGCCATCTCTACAGCCCCCAACACCTTTATTACCAAATATAGACAACATCTCTGCTTCACTCATTTCCCAGGGCTGCTACAGGCACCCACTGAGAAGCTTCTAGCTCAAGCAGGCACTAGGAAGGGTGACCTTGACCCTGGGTGATCAGTGTTTTCTGGGTTTCTCTATTCTAGTACAGAAGCCCCTGCATGGAGATTTTCGCCTGTCTCTCTTTGTCAGCGGGTGGTAGGCTCCTTGAAGATAAGGAGTGTGTCTCAATTAAATTTGAAAACTTCTACACCACCTAGCGAATGACTTATAAAAAATTGGAACTCAACAAGTCTTTACCAAGGAGTAAATGGGTCTGTATGCTAATAAATAGCAGTTAATGGGATACTCCTAATTCAGTAATCTTAAAAAAGTTTTCCAAGGAAGTGTTAAACTATTGCCAGATGTGTTTATCTGTGTGTATGTGTACATAGGCGCATGCACATATATGTGTGCTGAACACTGAAACTTCAGGAGACGAGGTCAGAGGTTACTTGTCTGTGTCAAAGTGCAAGCTGTTTTGGAGAGTTAAGAGATATATGGGGTACACATGTTTTTATGGTTGAGTGGGAGGCTCTGGGGGTAACTTATCTTTGTGGCTGTTATTGGGAGAAGTGTTTTGCCTTCATAAATATTAAAGTCGGCTATGACAATGCACCCAGTTTGTCTGTGATATAAAGTCGACTGCCCTGTGTATTAAGCAAAGATGGCTTACACGGGTACTGTCTGCTGTGGGTTGGTGACTAGATAATCTTTTGTTTAATAGTACATAGATCTGGGTCATCTGAGGCGTTTGATCTCAGGTGCCTCGTATTCACCTCTCTTTAGTGACTGTCTGTTGCTCTTACTTGCATGTGGAGCACAACAGTAAATCAAATATGCAACTGTCTTTTAAAGTTCTTTGAACCTACTAGACTATAGAGAAAGCTCCTGTTGCCCAGTATTTAGGGAGAAGTTGCTAGGCTGTCAAACGTCCATCCAGCCAGCCACCCACCCATCCATTTGTTCATTTGTCTGCCCATCCATCTATCCATCATTTGTTGGGTCTCCAATGAGTCAGACACTGCTTTGGTGTGTAAAACACCATCTAAACTGGAAGTGAGAGTTGCCTCTACAAGCTTCCTGGCACTCGGCTGTGATCTCTAAATCTACCAAGAGAGACGGAACGCCCACATTCAGCAAGCTTGCAGTCTAGTGAGCGGCTACAAAAAAACAGAAACAGAATATTATTATTTTTTAAACTATCTAAGGCAGACACTAATGATGCATACCAGGAGTAAATGAAAGATGGAACGGAATGGGCAGAGGGAAAATGGCGTCTGTAGGAGAGAGCATTCTAGCCCTTTCGGAGCTAATGCTTAAGAACCATTGGCCAGTTTGCAGAGTTACTTTACGCTTCCTTTTCACTACTAACTCACACTGCCCTCATCACATCAAAGTTTCTACAGAGCTTTGCAGCTCTTTACAGTGTTAGTTCTGAAGCGCTTGTCTGACTTGCTCCGTATTCCCTTTGACTGTTTGCTTTCTAAATTCATCTTCAAGAACTTGCTGTTCAGACTCCAAGCTCTTCTGGACCATAGCGAGAGGTTTCTTTGTCCTTGTCTTTAGCCTCTTCCTTCCTATAGTCAGCCAGGCCCCAGTTTGGAGCTGTTTAAGTCCATAAACATTTAATGAGACACCCCCAAATTTGAGAGAAGAATTGAAGCAAACTTAATGCTTTCAAACCTTGTTTCTTAAAATCTCTCTAAAACATGTATTTACTTTACATATGTATGCACACTAACATGCATATACACAATCACATACACAACATATTTAGTTGAATATAAGCTTTAAATAATTGAGGTTCTCACTTTGCTTTTCATCGCTTTAAACACATTACAGTAAATCCACATAAAATATCTGATATATTTAGAAACTTGTTGGCACTTTATTTAAATACTCATATTCTAATTTAACCAATGGATCTAAATGTATTAATCACCATTGTTGTTGAATTTGAAGGGTAGGTGCGAAGAGATGTTCCAAGGAAATTAAACAGAGAAAATCGACTTCATAAGAAGACCAGCAACTTAACACAGCACACTGTGCATGACTAAGTCCTGTCATGAGGAGAAGGCCCTATCAGAATTCAGAGCTGTGGGAAAGGTCATGGCCAGATGGGGAGAAATTTGAGCTGGGCCTTGAAGAAGAGTTGTAGTTTCAGTAGAAAGAGAGGAGGGGTTGAGGATGTGAACAAAGACAAGGGTAGGAGATACCAGGGGCTGAAAACATCAAAGAGCTTGCGTTTCATGGGTCTGGCAAAGGACTCGCTCACCGTTTGGTAGCTACAGTGTTGTAGCAAAAGCTGAATTTCTAGATAAGAGTGGCTGGCAGCTATCTGAAGACCTCAGTGGAAGAGAGAGATAACAGTGCCGGAAGGCAGCCTGCTCAGCTGTGTGAAGGGAAGTGCTGGGGTTTATAAGCCGAGGAGAGGCGTGCTCTTCACCAGAGAGTGCACCGTGTGTTCATCTTCTTTACCTGGAAAAAAAAAAAAGTAAACCCTGTGGTTGCCTGACTTGAACTGTTCAAGGCCTTTTCTGGAGCATTAGCTTCTGTAGCTAATTTCACTCGCTGCCCAGTCAGATTAAGACCTTCAAGTGCAGATAATGACAAGTCTCCCTGTGTCGCGGCTTCTGTGAACTCCATCGTGACAGCTTAGTTTTGAAGGGTGAACTTATGTAAACAACGTGTCTGATGGAATTTCGAAGGTGGCAGTGAATGAGTGTGGCACAGCCGTGACTCGCAGGGCTGCACTCCCTTCTCTTCCCATCCTGGTCCCGTTCTTCATGTATAGGGGCTCAGCTGCGTACACAGCCTCCGAAACGACAGCCCAATCGACACTGCCAAGTCCTGAGCATCCCAGACAGGGTAAATGATTGCCTCCTTGGGGGAAAGGTCCCCATTAGGTCTACGGGTCGTTTGGTAATTTGGCATCCTGCACACCTAGAGCAGTCAATGTGAATCTAGAATTGAGATGTCTCTTGGGTTAACTGCTGGCCTTACTGGGTGAAAAGGAACATGGCAGAGGAAGGACCACAGGTGACTTTCTAAGACAGTGTCTCCAGCCCATCCATCTATGAGTGGCACATGAAGTGAGCACCGAGGGAGAGGGAGAGCTGCCCTATTGCCTTGTAGAGACACCTATCTCTATCATTACTCTTTGGAGTAGTTATAAGGAGACTGGCAGATCTTAAGATTACATGGGGTCAGTCTCAGGCTCTGCTGGAGTCATGTCTCTATGCCCAGAGTTCTTGCTGTCCCTTGGAACAAGTGGCTTCAGTGAAGTCTTTTATAATGACTATGTATACAAGAAGAAGCACTTGACATCTGTTCCCCTCTAGCTACTTGTTTCTCTTTAGGGGACCCCTAATATATGGGAGTCTGTCCCATTTGTATTATAGAAAGTCATAGTGTTCCCCAGCCTCCTTGGCAGGTAGAGTTGGGGATTTAGGCTTTTGTTTGTTTTCCAAGACAAGGTCTCTGTGTAGCCCTGGTTGTCCTAGAACTCACTCTGTAGGCCAGGATGGCCTTGAATTCAGAGATCTGCCTACCTCTGCCTCCTGAGTGCTGGGATTCAAGATGTGTGTCACCACAATGGGCAAGGTTTGGGTTTAACTGAATAACAGCTCCCACGGGCAGAGATGCTCAGCCAGAGAACTGTGGCATGTTACAGGAAGGTTGGGATCTAGGATTCTGGTAGGGCCTAGCAGCCAAATTTCCTGGCCATGTCACTTCAGGCCGCAAGCATCCTTTCATCCTCATAGACTTTCAAAGTACAGTCGTCATAGTTGACAGCCGTAGAAAGGGTGGGAAGTGCTCTTGTCACACAGGCAGACACCTGGGGAGAAGTCTGTTTTCCTGGGGTTTGCTGGAAATGACAGGTGGCAGCCTGTTCTGGATGCATAGCGGTGTCTAGAATTAGCGGTGTTTTCTCACAAGAACGGTTTTGTGGTGCGGCTCTCCATCCTTTCTGGAAACAGTTAACAATGTTAATGGGTTTGTATTCTGCTTAATCCTGGGTTACATGATGGCTATAGAGTAGCTTTTGCAATAGCAGCAACAGAGAATGACTGTAGGAGAAATGGTTGGTTATTAGGGGGACACTTGCCTCCTTCTCACTCTGGGATAAATCGGAACCAGCTGTGGTCCTAGGAGGACGAAGAGGACAAAGGTATTCCTGAAAGTGTCCTGCCTTATGTAAATTTAAAGCTTGGAGGGACTTTGAAGTGGGTTTTAAGTTCAAGTCTCTCGTTATTTCAGTAAGACGTCGAGATGAAGCGGCCATGTACACAGGCTTACACGGTTGATTAGTAGAAGAATCTAGATACTCAGAATCGTGCTCTCCCTTAAATTTCTCACCATTAAAAAGAAAAAAAAAGAGGGGCAGAGGATTTCCCCCACAAGAGCAAATGAATCCAAACTAAGACCAAATTCCAAGCACTACTTTCCAAGCTAAAGCTTCTGGTTAGTCCATTAACGTATTGTACCGAGAGAAGTTGTCCCGCCATGGCAGCCTTCCGCAGACCCAGACGGCCTTCTCCGAGGGGGGATTGCTTTCTGTTATCCGAGTGAGCATTTCCTTAAGCAACGCCGGCTCTTTCTTTGTGATAGCAATGTGGCCACTTTGTGTGTTGAGCTGTTTCTGGCATCCCCCTTCCCACAGGGAAGGATGCTTTGCTGGCTTAAAGCTGAGGCAAAACCTTCTTTTCCTTACGCTTATTAAACAAGCCAAATGTGTTCTCTGCTCTCTTGGAATTTGCTTGCATTTTATTATTCTTCTATTTTTTTTCCCGTGTGAACTGTGTGCCAGACGACTAAGCAGATGGCTGTGCATGTTTCACACACATTAGCAGATGCCTTCGAGCTTCAGGAGATGGAGTTGGGCAGCTAAAAACAGCTCTCGAAAAAGAAATAGTGCTCTGATTTTTTTCTTTGTGTGTGCGCATGTGCAGGGCTGTGTACGTGTTTGTGTGTGCATATGGAAGTCAGAGTTCTATGTTGTTTTTTGGAACAGAGTCTCCTACTGGAACCTGGGGCTCATTGATGAAGTTAGACTCTCTGGTCAGGGAGCCCCAGGGGTCTTTCTGTCTTTGTCCCTTTACAGCCAGGATCATAGGAGCCTGCTGTCATCCTGCCTGGAACTTTTTATGTGGGTTCTGGGAGACCCAATTCAAAGCCTCAGGTTTGCAGGGCAAGCACTATACCTCCTGAGCCGTCTCTCTAGCCCTCCGAATTAGTTTAAAGGAAACTAGAAGATGGCTTGGGACGGGAGTGGGAGTTGAAGGGGAGTGAACAATGACCAAGAGATGCAGGAAACTTGGGCGTGATGGATGTGCTCACTGCGTTCATCATCATCTTCACGGTTGAGCTGGTTTCGTGGCTATGATCCCACCACTGGCTAAATCGTGCACTTGGGGTATTTGTAGCCTCTCCCATGCGCATTGTACCTCAGTAAGGTTTTCTTTTAAAACAATAAAGCCAGTGCAACTGGGCATGGTGGCTTATGCCCCTAAAGTCATCCTTGGGAAGGCTGAGACAGGAGGTTTGGTCTAAATTTGAGGCCAGCCTGGGCTACAGAAACTGTGTTTCAAAAATGTAAACTGTAGGGGAAGGAAATTGATGGGTTGATGAAGTGCTTGTACACGCACTCTGGAATCCCCTCACCCCCCAAATGCTTGCACACACACTCTGGAATCCCCCCATGTGCTTGTACACTCACTCTGGAATCCCCTCACCCCCCACGTGCTTGCACACACACTGTGGAATCCGCTCACCACCACAGTGCTTGCACACGCACTCTAGAATCCCCCCCCCCACATGCCTGCACTACTCTGGAATCCCCCCCCCCCCCGCTTGCACATGTACTCTGGAATCTCCCCTTTACACACATGTGTTTGGGAATCCCCCTCACACATATACTTGCACACGCACTCTGGAATCCTCCTCCCCCAACACACACATGCTTGCACATGCACTCTGGAATTCCCCTGCCACGCACACCAAAGCCAGTGAGAGAACAGTTTAGAGTCTTCTGTAAAGACTTAGAATTAAAGAGGACCAAGAGACCCAACAATTCAGCAATGCTTTCCACGATGGCCAGAGAGGATGGGGACCACTGGGGGTAAAAATTTCCCACTCAGTGCACAAAGGAATACCAGCACACATGGCCTGCACTGGGATCAAGTGCCACGTCCTTAAGACTGGCTCTCTGGGAGCTTCTTAGTTCTGCTGACACAAAACTCTTTGTCCCCAGGATTCTGGTGCCATTTGGCCATCTTTGCTTTGGGTGGGAGAGGGCGATCCTTAGATTTTAAAGTACGACCTATTCATTTCCCAAGCTCACAGGTGCTGCTGACGTTCTTTCTCACTGGGATTCCAGCATCACGGCTGCTGTGTTGAGTAAAGAAGAGGGACATTGGGAAGCAACCACACAGAGGATGCAACCACAGATGCAACTGTTGCAGCAGTTGGCTGAAAATTGGTGAGTAGGGGGCCAAGGGGATGGCTCAGTCAGTAAAGTGCTGGCTGGCCAAGCTCAAAGACCTGAACTCAATTCCCAGTAGGTGAGAAAACAAAAAACAAAACAAAAGGCACAGCAGCAAATTCCTATAATTCCAGTGGGAGCAAAGACAGGAGGGTTCCTGGTACTTGTTGACTAATCTAGTAGAACTAGTTGAATGGGCAAACTCTAGGTTCAGTAAGAGACGCAAAAAAAAGTAAGAAAGAAAGAAAGAAAAGGTGGAAAGTAATGTAGAAAAAGACACTCAACATCTAACTGTGGGACACACACATACACACATGAAAAACTGATGTTTATAGTAACTGCACAGACGTGCATTGGGATAGTCGCCTGATAAGTTATTACATCTGTCAACCTGGCTAGAGGAAGTCTTGATTTTTGTAAATTTTTGTAAAGTTAGAGAGCAATGTGCCTCATTCACCTTTTGGATGGTGTTGTGTTAAATAACCTACCAATGTCTCCCTGTCGAGAAGAGGCACATCTGAGTCCATCCACTGAGAGTTCCTTAGATGGGACTAGAGAGGAACCCCATAAATGGAGGTGAAGCAGAGGTGATCACGAGAGTCCTGGGCACCCCTGCCATGCCTGGCTCACTGTGAGGCTGAGAAGAGAGACCCTGAGCCTTTCCTTACTGAACACAGAGTTTTCTGATATAAGCATGTCTTTGCACAAAGGGAATATCTCCAGATTCTCAAAGTTAAAGGAAAAAAATGCCTATAACAAATAGGAATTTTCTTTAACCCACCTCCTGCTATGCTCTTTTCAGTCCAGTGGGCAGACTTCAGGCTGAATCCCCCCCCCCATGATCTATTTTGAGTTTTGAGATAATTGTCATGGTTTCCTAGAGTTTCTGCTTCCTTTGGTACATGCTTATAGAATTGTCACTAGGTCTAAGCAGTTTGAATTTGAAAACAAAGAATAGATGACAATATCACAGGGATGGAAATTAGGGAGAGGTTTTCACTACGAGAGTGCCTCTAGTATCCTGTCCGGGTGTTGAAGGGCAGGGTGATTTTGGGGTAAACGCTCAGAAGCTTACAGTAATTAGGGTTATTGTTTTATATTGAGCAGTGTCTCCTAACACAGAAGCCTGCTCCTTACATGGTGATAGCCAAGGTTCTACGATTTTATTCTTCCTCATCACCATGACCTCATTACACAAGCCTCACTTGGGTCGGAGAATATGTCTTAGCAATATTAAACACTCCCCCAGAACCCACCAGCCAATATTAACCCGGCCCGGTGTTCCTTGTCTCCAAGTCCTTTTCAGTGCTGACTCCTTCTTTGTGAAGGATGCTGCACTCAGGCTCTTTCTGTTAATCCTCAGTGACCCCTGCATCCAGGGAGCCCTCTCTCCATCTTCTCCCTCATCTCCCCACATTGAGCTGGATCCCATCTCTTTACCTTGTTTCATTTCTGTTGTGAAATAGCAACACAAGCTAATGGAAGGTTTGCTTGGCTTACAGCTCCAGAGAGTCAAAGCTGGAAATTCAAGGAGCACATCCATAGTTAAGAGCAGAGAAAGAATAAATGCATAGATATTGCTGGCTTGTAGGCTTGTTCTTAGCTAACTTTCTCTTCTCTTATATTGTTCAGGGCCCCCTGGTGAGGGAATGGTGCTGCCCACAGTGGGTCTTTCTATATAAAATAACAATCAGACAGTCCCCCCCCACAGACATGCTTGAATGCTGCCATGAGCTAGATGTCCTTGCTAAGGGTCTCTTTCCAGGTGATTTTAGGATGTATTGAGTTGCTAGTTAAAACTAAGCAGCACACTGCCTTAGTATGCATCTATTAGTTTATAATGTATTGCTTCATAATTATGTATTTATAAACACTTACTTCTAAGTGGCTAAATCAATGGTTTACTGTTGACTTAAAAATTGAATTTTTTATCCATTTTTGTTTTTAGTGCTGGGGATCAAATACAGGTCCTTGTGCCTGATAGGGAAGCATTCTGCTACAAAGTTGTTCCCAGACCTTACATTTCTTGATGCAATTTATGACTATTTCAGACCACAAAATATTGTCTGTCTAACCCAAATTGATCATGGGACAGTGGTTCTCAACCTGTGGGTCTCAACCTCTTCAGGGGCTTAAGTGACCTTTCACAAGGCTTGCATATCAGATAATACATTATGATTCATAACAGTAGCAAAATTATAGTTGTGAAGTAGCAATGAAACTAATTTTATGGTTGATGGGTCCCCACAACATGAGGAGCTGTATTAAAGGTCCACAGCATTAGGAAGGTTGAGAACCACTGCCATAGAAGATGTGATATCTGAAGAAAGTTATTAAAAATTGTAATAAAAGTCATTTGCTGCTTCCTGCGTCCCTGACACCCAGCACAGTTTGGCGTACAGTGGCCACTAAAAAGGTGTTTTTTTTTTTAAATCTTTCTCTTTAGAAAAAAAAAGATCATAACTCAAATCTGAGAGTGAGAGAGGACTTCTAGAGCATTCTAGAGGTGTTTTAAATTCCCCTTCTGGAGACTTCAGTGCATTTAACATAGGCCCAGACTCGGTGGCCTACAAGCCCCCTCTATCTCTACACTCTGAAAAGGCCTGGTCTCCCTGGGCTGATACTGTTGACATGGGGTAGGTGTTCCCAGCGAAACTGCACATGAACCTGGGAAAACAATCAACTCAAACATTTCCAGGAAAGGCAGGTGTGCAAACGGTGCTCAGAGTGCGGGCTGTGACCCTGTTGGTATGAGTGTGCTCTTGAGCTCCCTCTGCCCCCCTTTCCCTGTAGTAAACATGAGGGCGCATAGATGGAAGAGTTTATTTTCGATAAAATTGCATATGTTATAGAGAATGGGAAGTGTCACTTCCCAATTGGTATTAGTGGGTACCTATGGTTAGTTTTTAATAAAACCCTCCTTGACTGAGAAAACATGAAACACTTTGGAGAGCAGGTTTTTTTTACCAAAGAATATCATATCCCACCTGTTGAGGGACTAGAACTACTGAAGGAGAAAGCCATCAGTAATGCTTAAATATATTTATCTTTCAGTTTTCTGAAATACTGTGATCATTGCATGTTTGAATGTAAAAAGATTGAATATAAAAAATATATTGTATATTTAATAGAAAAAGAATATATGTTACATATTTAATGTAAGAAGAATATATTATATATTATACATAATATACACATATAATATTGTTATATTTACATAATTGTATATAATAACACATAATATTTTATTAAATATGTAGTATGTATTATTTACCCATATATATTATGTATATAAAATAAAATAGAAAAGGATCAGGACTTAAAGGGCTGTAGAACCAGTTTCCAAAACATTTCTAGAAACTTAGCAAAAAGTGGAGGCGATCTGCCCTTGGATTTCTCAAAACAATGAAGAACGCCAGGCTGTCTAATCTCTTTATGAGCTGCATGGGACTGCAATTATTCTTAGCTCTGTACAGATAACCAGTGCAGTTTGTGATGGCTAGACCATGCAGGCTAGGTTCCAGGTCTATTACACAAAACGCATATGAGTATCTGGACAAAGCAAGGCAACTCTGGATATAGAAACACAGCATTCTGTGAAGCGCTGCCAACGGCTACGGGACCCTTTCCTGACCAACTATGGCTAAGGTGCATGTGCCTTCTGATTATGTGGGTGCTCGAGTGGACTAATTACAGCAAATGATGTCATGGTTTTATTCTCCCTCCTTCCGCCGCCCCTCCGTCCCTCCCCTCCTCCCTCCATCTCTCCCTCTTATCCTTTCCTTCTGTTCTTCCTCCCCCCCCCCAACCTAACCCCATAAAAGGAAACCTTGATGGCAAGGACACGCATGGAACTATCATCTCCTGGCACGGCAATGAGAGACCTTGTCTCAAGGGAGGTGGATGGCTGCTGGGCAGTGGTGGCGCACGCCTTTAATCCCAGCACTTAGGAGGCAGAGGCAGGTGGATCTCAATGAAGTCAAGGGCAGCCTGATCTACAAAGCGAGTTCCAGGACAGCTAGGGCTTCACAGAGAAACCCTGTCTTGAAAAACAAAATAAAACAACAACAACAATAAAAGGAGGTGGAAGATGACGCCTGATATTGTGTTCTGGCCTACAGACACACACACACTTGCATGCACACACAAAAACACACACGCACACACATACATAAATCCTCACTAAAATAAGGAAAAGGGGAGGGAAATTCACCACTATGTGATTTCTTCTTATGTAAGCACTGTAGAGCATCCTTACACAAACCCAAATGGTACATCATAAACCTGCCTGTATGGCATAGGCTATTGCTGGCTCACAGCTCTGGAAGTTGCTAGAGGGGAGTGGAGGGTGATGAATGGCCGTGAAGGCCTGGGACATTACTATAGAATAACTATAGTCTTCATATACACCTTACACTTAGTTTACATATAATTTAAAATTTTCTTCTTGCTGGTTGTGGTGGTATAAATGCAGGTTTCTATGAATTTGAATCCATGCTGGTCTACATAGTAAGTTCCAAGATGGCCAGGGCTACATAGTGAGATCCTGTCTCAAAAATTTGCTTTTTCTTTTTTCTTCAATAAGAAACTTTACGTAAATTAACTGTAACTCTTTTACTTAATGACCTTTAAAATTTTTGTGTATGTAATTGTCTTACTATTAACATTTAGCTTAAACCCCAAACATGTTATAGAACTGCACAAAATAATTTATTTTTGTATCCTTATTATGTAGATCTTTTTTTATTTGACTATTATTATTTTACTTATTAAGCTTCTTATTTTAAAAGCAGACACAACCAGGTGTGGTGGTGCACAGCTGTATTTCCCAGTGCTCAGAAGAAGAGGCAGGAGAGTTACAGCAAGTTCAAAGTCAGCTGGGATACAAAGCAAGCATCAGGCCAACCAAGGGCACATAGGAGACAAAACAAAGAAATAAAGATAATAACTTAAAAGTCTACTCGTGTTAGCCTTGGGCTGTAGAGAGCTTGTCTTGTCCACATCACTGTATCCCACCTCTGCACCTCATAAAGCTGAGAGGCCTTCAGGACGATACCATGCCCAGAGCTGTCATCTTCTGTCACGACATTGGCATCTTGGAGAATTCCCGCTGAAGGACCTGCCTGAAGCTGTTTTACAGTTGGCATGTATGTGTATATGGATGCACACCCTCGACTCATGACAACATCTACTAAACACACAAGCCAAGGGCACAGTGTCTATCATCACTATCATGTCGTAGGTACTGTTTGTAACGAAGAGCTGTACTCTCACAGGGCCTAGCAGGGTAGCGGGTTTGAGCCCACAGTTGCAATACAAGCTCTGGATGTTCTGTGCTGGACATGATAGCGGCCATAATAACACCTGGTGATAGGGAACCGCTCTGTCCCCAGCCTATGGAGATGATCTTCTAATGCTGCTTACTGGCTTGGCCTCCAGTTCGAGCTCAGCTAGCTTCTTTTGTACAGCCCAGGCCTTCTTGCCTAGGGCTGGTGCTGCCTACAGTGAGTTGGGCCCTTCTGCATCACCACCAATCAGGAGAGTCCCTTACAGATATACCATGGGCCAATCTGAGCTGAACAGTCCCTCAGGTGAGGCTCCGTCTTTCCTGATGACTCTGGGTTGTGTCGCGGTGACAAGAAAAGCTAAGCATCCCAGAAGGTAAAGTAGAGAGTCTGCGTGTTATCAAGGTAACAGTTCAAACACAGACTGTGGTAAGCTCAGTCTTAATCCACGGTGAGCATTTGTTGATGGTGCTTTCTTCAGTGCACGGGAGCTTTTGATAAATTTTGAAACAAAACCAATCTCAAGCTTCCCTCAGTTTGCTCACTAGGGGAGTCTAAAAGTATCAAATGAAATTAAAATAGATGTGTTTTTAAGGAAGTAAAACAGAAATAGACTTCCTTACAAGAGAGCCACAGAGATGGTCCTTAGTGCCTACATGAAGACGTTGGTCCTTACTGAAAATCAATGACTACGCAATCAGGGCCCTTCACTGGTCACGTATTTCAGCTGTTTATGCTCAACGCAAAACGGCTTCAAAGTCTACATGCTATTGGAAAAGAAGGAAGTCGGCACTGTCTCAGCTGCGGCTACTGTCACCAGGAAAAAGGGAGATACGTTTGCTATTTCCTGACCAATGTTATCATTGTACTTTATAGCAATTGAATCTATTTTTAATTTAACCTTTAAACACACAAAAGCCAGCAACGTAAAATGCTGACAAGAGGCAATACATTATGGGAAGAGACAAGGCTCTCTGGAGCATGTTGAGCCTAGGCAAACTGGGGAGTTACAGGTTCAATTAGAGAGAGGAAGTGGTGGCTAAAGATGCCTGTCATATTCCTCTGACCTCCCTGAGTACATGCATGGGCTTGTGTAGCCATGTTATGTACATATATGTCTCACATACGTACACACACACACACACACACACACACACACACACACACATTGAGAGAGAGCAATGAAAAACCTTTCTATTTTCTTCATGGTTTAGCCAGTCAGTGCATTCCCAGTGTGCACTAGTCATGAAGGAGGCGGGGTTTAGCCATTCAGTGAGTTCCCAGAGTGCACTAGTCATGAAGGAGACGGGGTTTAGCCATTCAGTGAGTTCCCAACGTGCACTAGGCATGAAGGAGGCAAGAGTGATCCCGACAAGAATTCCTGCCCTCATGGGCTTACCTGCTTTTCAGAACTCATGTCAGAGAAACCTAGAGCAGCAAAGGACATACTCACACACATCTTGAATATAAAAACAGAAACCCACTATACCACACGTACCCATTAAGAATAAAATAGGACTGAGCAGCAGTGGCATACACCTTTAATCCCAGCATTTGGGAGGCAGAGGCAGGCGAATCTCTGTGAGTTTGAGGCCAGCCTGGTTTACAGAGCTAGTTCCAGAACAGCTATGGCTACATAGAGAAACCCTGTCTCAAAAAAGGGGGGGGGGGCTGGAGAGATGGCTCAGAGGTTACGAGCAGTGGCTGTTCTTCCAGAGGTCCTGAAGTTCAAGTCCCAGCAACCACATGGTGGCTCACAACTATGAGTGAGATCTGCTGTATACATAATAAATAAGTAAATCTTAAAATAAAGATGATAAATTTAAAAAAGGAAAAGAATAAAATAGGTTATAAGACTCTTGGAGTGTGGAAAGTGGAAGGGAGGAAAAGCCTCAGTTGAAATCTTTTGGTCAAAACTTCTTGCTCAAAGACTTTTACTGTGAGGAAAAGCAAAAATAAAGTTAAGACCCTAAGCAGAATTTGGCTGCCTGCTTCAGCCCGTCAGTAGGTTCAATGAGATTTTCAGATGACGCTGTTCAACTGACCAGGGGAAGGAGGAGCCTGCCATTTCCCTTCTGGTCAGGGCAAGCTTGCCTGTAGCTGCCTCGGCTTTTAAGGACTCCCTCTTTCCTTAGATTTGACAACTTGAGTTCCATGCTAGTGCCCACTCTACTGGTCAGGATTGACTGGCTGACCTATCGAACTTCTCCTAAGGTCCCAGCCCAATGCCACTTGGCTCTTCCCTGCCCCCACCTCCCTGCACTCCCAACTGCCAGAGGCTGAGTGCTACTCTGGCATTAGGCACATAATTCTGTGGGACACATGGACCCCAAAATAAACCTTGATGTCAGGAGCCCAGGGTTCAGCACCATGCCCCCAAGTCTGTTTCATATAAGTCCTGGGATAAATGTTTTGTTGTTGTTGTTGTTTTGTTTTTCCTGAGATTTGGTGGCCTCAACTTTAGAAGAAGGATTTTAGCAACCTTGTTCATGGCTTTTCTGTAAGGATGGTAGAAAATTAAGCACGATGCAATCTAAGTCATACAGCACCACACAGATTATACATCGCTACTGTGGTAATCAATAAGGAGGGCTAGTGGCCTGTTGGAAGACTCTGAAACCTGAGAAGTAAGTCCACAGCTCACTGGCTTCAGCCTCTCAATGCTGTGTGGGTGTTGTTGCCTCTTCTGACCTTTTGCTCTCATGACTGTTTACAATTTCTGTTGTTCTTTGGAAATACCATCTGACTTCCTGTCCAGTCTATGTAGGATTTAGTTGGGTGTACAAGAAATAGCGACGTGGGTGCAAGGTACCCAGTTTCTCTTCATGAGCGTGGGTGTGCCAGCCTGGGGTGATTTCCTTCTCTGAGTTGGGGACTCTGGGCTAGGGGGACGTCCCCTGTGTAGCTGTCTCAAACCAACCCAGCTGAAGGAGGCCTTCATACACTTGTGAATGACTTCTCTTGCAGTCCCCAGGCCTTGGAAGGCATGTCTGCTCCTGTGATCTATGGGCCAGTAAAAGATGATTACGGCTCTGCCTACTGCGTGGGTGCCGATGATGCGATGATTTCCTCCTTGACGGATGGTAGTCATGTGTGCCTGGGCTAATCATTTATTTGCTGCCTCATGAAAACAGTGCCTTTGCACACACACACACACACACACACACACACACACACACACCCTGCCTTGGGAGAGGCTTTGGAGACCCTCATTGCTACATTAGGGGCTCCAGACTCTGCTTGACATCATCAGTCTGACTGCTCTCCCTCTCCGTGGGATGGTGTGAGGAAGTGCTTCTCCAGGAAACCTCCCCAAGTCTGCTGACTTTCCTTCCTGCTGCAACCCTCGCAGCTCCCAGCAGTTTCTCAAGGACACTAAGTACGCATCTTGGAATAACTGGACTAAACTGGTTTGTCAGATCTGTTTGCAAGCTCCATTCAGGGTACTTATTTACTTAGCTCCAACGTTGCAGAAGCCGTTTTAATATTTTCATTAAGACAAAAAGTATCTAAGTCACACTGTTTCTGCCCTGTGTCTAGTCCGATCCTAGTCCATATGAATTCGTCTTTGTGTTTGTGGTCTTGTTTAATCTTCACAAAGCTTTGAAGCTGCCATCGTGATCCTCTCAGACAGATGAGGTTAGGGGGTGAAGTAGTTTCTTTAATATCAAATATCAATCATAATAGTTAAAATTTCCAGGCAGTAGAGGCACACACCTTTAATCCCAGTACTCAGAAGGCAGAGGCAGGCAGATCTCTGAGTTTAAGGTCAACCTGGTCTATAGAACAAGTTCCAGAACAGCCAGGGCCACATAGAGAAACCCTGTCTTAAAAACAACAACCAGAAGAAGCTAGAATGGAGCATCCAGGTTGGATTTAGATACACATGTAGGATGTTTGCCACCCTCACTCTGGATCTTGATCTTCAGGGATAGCTGGGAACTGCTCTGGAAGGCAGCACTGTCCAAAAGCTTCCCGATGATGGCTCTTGTCAGCTTTTCTGTGCAGGGTCAGAACAGATGGTACAGGTGGCTCTCACTTTTCCAAACCAGCATGCTTCTAGGAAACGTGCCAGGGAGCAGATTGTCATGAAGCTCTCTGAGCAGCCACGGCTGTGTAGGGTTAGTGCCAGTGAGAAGTAAGTGCAAAGCACCGGATGATGTCAGACGGCGGCAGGGAACTATGCTCAGGCCAGCCTGAGTTCTCTACACAGTACAGAGCAAAGCCCGGTATGCCTTTCCATAATCTATAAGTTCATTATCATTTTATGAATCCTTTAACATTAAACAAATGTGTGTGTGTGTGTGTGTGTGTGTGGGTGTTCACAGTGCTGACTAGTTTTATGTCAACTTGACAAAAGCTGGCATCATTTTGGAAGGGAGTTCGTGACTTGAAACAAAACTGCCCCTACCAAATTGGCCTTCGGGCAACTTGTTGTGCATTTTCTTTTCTTTTTTCTTTCTTTCTTTTTTTTTTTTTTGGTTTTTTCGAGACAGGGTTTCTCCGTGGCTTTGGAGCCTGTCCTGGAACTAGCTCTGTAGACCAGGCTGGTCTCGAACTCACAGAGATCCGCCTGCCTCTGCCTCCTGAATGCTGGGATTAAAGGCGTGCGCCACCATCGCCCGGCAATGCATTTTCTTGATTGGTGAAAGATGTGCCTAGCTCACTTGGGCCTTCCGGGCTGGTGCCACATCTGGGCTGGTGCATATATGTGTATACATGCATGTAGAGCCCAGGGAGCGATGCCAGTGTCATCCCATAGGCATCTTATACTTTATTTTTTGAGACACTTTTACTCACTGGCCTGGAGTTTGCAAATTAGGCAAGGCTAGCGGGCCTGTAAGTCCCAGGGATCCTCCTGTTGCTGCCTCCCCGGAGCTGCACATATAAACACATGGTACCATGCCTAGCCTTTCACGTGGCTCCTGGGGTGTAAACCATGTCCTCATGTTTGGACAGTGACTTTACTGACAACTCTCTCTCCATCCAGCGTGTGCTGTTTTCCTTAGTTAGCTGTGCTCTGTCTCCATAGACTCCGAGCTCTGTAAAGGCAAAGGGCTTTCTTTCTCATCTGCTGCTGGGTTTCTGTGCTCAGCTCACGATCTGGCCCCAACCCTGGAACACAGCAGGAGCCTCTCTGGCTCCAGATTGTTGGACTGACCTTTTCCTTCTGTTTAGAAAACCACCTTTCCCCACCACCTGGATGCCTGGATCCTGCTTGTGGCCTGCAGTGAGAGTCTGCTCAGAGGAAGGCTTGGTTTGGTGTAGGGTTAAGCCAGCCCCTTTAGGAGGCGGGTTTGCCTCGGGCGAACGCGTACCGATAAATGGGCGCGCAGGAGGCGGCTCCTCCCTTTTCTTTCCTACTTCCTGTGCTATGAGGGAACCTCGGTTCTGTAAGTTTTATTTAATCATTAAATTTATATATAGTCTTTAATATTTGCCTGCGTTTATTCACGCCGATACAGTTTGGGAGACCCTTTCTAACTGTACTGTCTAAAGCCCCACTCTGTCTGTGTGCTTGCCACAGATGCATCACCTTCTAAATCTTTGTTCTTGTTGTTTCCATTGAAACCGTTCTCAACCCAGAGCAGAATCAGAATAAACGTAATCTGTCTCCTCCCACTAGAATGTAAGAGTATTGAGGGCAAGGACTCCACTGTTAGATTCTTAGCATTTATGATGGTGCCTGGAATTAATATATACTCCATAAACGTCTGATGAGTTAATGACTTAATGAATAAATACTTACTGAGCGAGTAAATAATTCCTTAACCTCATCTTCCCATTTGATTTGTAGCAGAGGCCCATGGAGGACTGAGCTGAACGCTCTACGCCCACCTCTCCTTCAGTCATGGCTGTGTAGACAGTTTATATGCTGTGGACATCGGTTCGCTTACAGGCAAGGACAATGTCCTCTGCTTTTTGGCTCTAGGCTTTTTTGGAAGTAGCCTGGGAAGCTGCCTTCACCGCCTGTAACAGGGTCAGTGGATGATGCTGCTGGGTCCTCGTGTGCCTCCTCCAGAGTTCCTGCCCTCTTCAGCAGGATGACCCGGTGACAAGGGACTGTGCTGACCATACTTCATGATCTTCCCTCCTTCCTCAGTCTATCTTCTTTAGATCCCTGCTCTCTTCTCCTCTACCTCATTGCTCTTCCTCCTTCTCCTGACAGGGTCTTTTGTAGCCCAACTTGGCCTCCAATAACCAATGTGGCCTAGGATGACCTTGAATTTCTAATCCTTCTGTTTCCACCTCTTGGGTGCTGCGATGAAAGGCTTGGACTCGAGCACTTGGCTTTATGTGGCACTGAGACTCAAATCTAGAGGTTTTTTTTATGTGCTAGGCAAGCATTCTACCTACTGAGCTATGACATGTCTTAGGCTCTCACCTCTTAGACATCTGTCTCCAAGTCCATTGAGGGAACCCAAGCCAAGACATTATGCTTTTCAGCACCAGTATTGGTAACCCGTAGGAGAATATTGGTGGCATCCTTCCTAAGACTTTCAGGAAGACACCAGCAATAGTTTGGCCAGCTTACATAGATAATCAGTTGTACTCACTCAGCGTGGTTTAACACCTTACCTAACAGAATTATGATTTGAATAAGATATTAAAAATATCTAGGAAATATCTACAAAGCCAAATTGAACTTAAGAATTAAAAATCAGGAGAAGAATGACAAAATCCAAGGCTAATGGTTTTCGAAACAGAAAACCAGAAGTATAGAATGAAGAGAAATGACCCGCTCTTAAGGGAGGAATTTCTCTCCAGTAGGCAGACTTGGTCATCCAGCTCCAATTCCTGAAGACACCTCCAACCCAGGAGACTCCCGATTCTTTGCACACCACTCTGCCAAAAAGGAACAAAGAACCAGCCCTGATGTGGACTGTCAAACAGCCCCATGTGCCAACATGCTTACATGGAGAAAGTTTAGAAGAAAGGCCTACCATGAGAGATGTGAGTGTTTAGTACTCCTCTGTGAAGGAAAAACCAAGATATCCAGTGTGTGTCTTGTGCCAATTGCAATGGTAAATCTTCCCACCTGGTTTCAGTGTTCTAGTAGAATAACACTGTGTGTAGAATGAAGTCACATGCATCATTGTCCCTTGAGAGTCTGTCGGGGCCAGGGCCAGCATGCCACTTCTAGGAACACCATTTAAACAGTGAAAGGGGTCATTTTATTTCTTTATCAAGTGTTGCTCCAATATGTTATTAAGTTTGGAGACCATGTTTCATATTTGATCAATTAGTTTACGTAAGACCTAGTGACGCCCATAGATACTGAAAAATCCAATGATTGCTCCTCCATACTCAGGAACAACTGACTTCTGTCTTTGGGAATGTGCACTTTGTCGTCTTTCATTTATCTGAAATCTCTGGTTTCTCTGAGATGTGACAGAACTCAAGAAGGAGAAGTTCGGAAACTTTTTTCAGCCATAGAGAAGAATGAAATTATCTTGTTTACTGGAAAATTATGCAAGTAGAGCTAATTATATTAAGCAAACCAAGTTAGTCCAAGAAAGACACAAATCACATGTTTTCTCTCATTTATGAATCCCTGATTTTATGTGAGCACATAAAATCATGTATGTGGGGGCTGGATAGACGCGCTTGCTGCTCTTCCAGAGGACCCAGGTCCAATTCCCAGTACCCACATGGCAACTCATAAGTGTCTGTAAATCAAGTTCCAGGGAATCTGGCATGCTCACACAGACATACACGCAGGCAAGACACCAATGCACATCAAATAAAAATAAATAAATCTTTAAAATATCATGTATGCACATATGACGTGAAGCTAGAAATCAACATGCCTGGGGGAAGAAGGCGTGAGCAGGAAGGGTAGAGGGCCACGAAAGGAGAGGGACAAGGAACACAGGGAATTTGTTCAAAGTGCATTATAGACTCACAATCCGAAGTCCTTATGTGATCCAGTGTGAAGACAAAGAAGTGGAGGATTTCACATGCAAATCGGCCATGGAAAGGCCAGGGTTCCATGAATGAAACAGAAGCATCTGTTATCCTGATTCTCACACGGGCATCCCATGAAAATACAAGATGTTCCTGCAAAGCTAACGCTCAGAATAACCAGAACTTCCCAGAGGGTCCAAGCCCACTGTTAATAAAAGCGCCCAGGGTTTTAGTGTCTCCTAAGTGTTGAAGAGTCAATCCTAGCCTCAGGCTCAAGCCAACGATGGACACTTTCTGAGGGACACTGGACACATTTTTGCTTTGACCACACCTTTGTTTGTTCTCTGCCAGTGAGCACATGAGCGAGCATTCACCGGGATGCCAGGTGAGTGTGTGTGTGTGTGTGTGTGTGTGTGTGTGTCTCTGTGGTGGTTATCTCTGCCCCCAGGCATGCCATGCTGTGCAGCAAGTGGCCTCATGGTGACAAAAACCCAAAGACAGATGTTTCCTACTCTACTGAATAGCATGTACCGCAGAAAGTTCCATGAGCAATGTAAATAAGCAGATTTTGAAACAGTGTTCAGTTTGCTAATGTTTGTCTAGGAGAATGGTGCTTCCTTATTAGAACCAGAACTAGAGGGGCCAACCAGCAGAATGGAAGTTCAAGTTGAGAAGTGTCTCTAGTTTCTCCCAGATTGCAAAAGAGAGAGGTCAACTAATAGCAAAAGCAGCTCATTCCAAGACCAGCCAGTTGTAGCCTCAGCGAGGAAGCAGGGCCACAGGGAAGCCCGTGAGTGTCCTCAGTAGCTGATCTTCAGGGTTCCATGCGCTGATATGGAGACTGACTGAGATACGTGGCTCACTTGACAAAACTCACATTGATTTTTCTCCTCTTGAAATGGCTCAGTGAATAAAGGTGCTTGTTGCCAAACCTGAGGACATGAATTCAAACCCCAAGACTCCCATAGAGGAAGGAGAGAAACGACTCGACAAAAGCTGTCTATCTGATCTCCACCCTGGACACCGTGGTGTTCTTGCTAAATGAATAAATAAATAAACGTCTTAAAATTTTTACAAACAAATCAACACAAAAGCCTTTGAAACTACAATTTTCTCCCAACTCCTCATTTGATTTCCTTTTCCCTAAAGAATCTGTGCTTACAAAAGCTTTGTGTAAACCAAAAACAATATATTAACCTATTCTTAACCTATTCTTAACCTATATTGACCGTCTGTCTTATACATCATGTATTGTCTAATATTTGCACACACCTCTAAGATGGGCCTTGGTTATTTGTGAACCACTGCACAAGACATTGAGATCAGTGAGAGAACGGATTTGAAAGCATCAGTATTTTCTTCAACTGCTACACAGCATCTTCGTGAGAGTGTCAGAGAAATCCATCACCCTATAATGCTGTGAGGGATAGCCTCTGTTTCTGCTAGTGACATCTGTCTTAGTTACTTTTCTATTGCTGTAATAAGATGCCATAACCAAGGTAACTTATAAAAAAACCATTTAATTTGGAGCCCACAGTTTCAGAGGGTTAGGATCTATGACTATCATGGTTGGGAGCAGGCATGAGGCAGGCAGGCATGGTGCTTGACCAGTAGCTGAAAGCCCACATATTTTAAGACAAGAGCCATGGGACACAGAGACAGAGACTGACACTGGAAATTACATAGGCTTTTAAAATATCGAAGGTAGGATCCAGTGTCTCACCTCCTCAGCAAGGTCTTTCCCAAACAGTTCTACTAACTGGATGAAGTATTCAAACATATGAACCAATGGGGGCCGTCTTTATTTTAGCCACTACAACTTCTTACCCCAGTAAAATCTTGTTTACATCAAGCAGCAGTCAGAGGGAAAGAAGCAGGGGGAGGTGCTGAATGACTAAATTGAGGTAGGAAGAGTTAGAATTCAGAGAACTCTGATATCTCTATATTTGCATACTGATTTCAATACCAACTTTGGTCTCCTTCTGTAACCTTTGGCTGCAGGTTCTCCCAGTAGGGCTTAGGTTCTTTAGCCTCCTGCCCCCACCCCACAGTGATCTCCTTCAACATTTGTGTCCTGGGGACAACTTGATCATTAAACATCTGTAGCATAAACAACTTCCACCAGCTCCTGCCCAGATACAGGGCGCCATTTCACTACAGTTTCCTCCTGGCTGGCATTCTTAAAGAACCAGTTGAAATAATTAAATAATTCTACCACTGCTGAAGGCATCAGGGTTTAGAAACCAAAGGACAAGTAAGAATTGACTATCATTCCTGGGGAGTTATCATAGTAACTGACAGTGCAAATGGTTTCTGTGTCCTTGTAACATTTAAGATCAGTTCTGAAGAGGCTAACCTGGTCTACATAGCCAGTTCCATCATAGATAAAGCTATATCGAGAAATGCTGTCTTAAGCAAACAAACAAAAATCAGTCTCAAGTATGTATTAGTCAAACTTTTCATTGTTTTGGCAAATAACTGGGAAGAAAAAGTACAAAGGGGGAAAGATTTGTCGGCTCACGGTTTCAGGGCTCACAGTTTCAGAAGACTTGTCTTGGCTCCTGGTTTCAGGGCTCACGGTTTCAGAAGACTTGTCTTAGCTCACGGTTTCAGAGGACTGAGCTCCTCATGACAGATGGGCATGCAGAGCAGAGCACTCACATATGGGAGACAGTAGGCAGGACAAGGGACAGATAGCATGTCCGCGGTGGTTGTCTTCTTTCTGCTTTTGTTCTATCAGGTCCGGAGCTTACTGGATGCTGGCCCCACATTGAAGGTGGGTCTTCCCTCTCGAGTTGCTGGTCCACATGCCCATCATTCCTGGAAACACCTTCCCAGGACACGCTCAGAAGAGTTCTCATCTAACTTCCCAGGCATCTCTCAAGGCAATCAAGCTGACAATTAAAGTCAATGGCCGCAAGCTCCGGATTTGAAACTGGAGAGCCGTGTCTCCTGGACCCATGGATGTCTCTGTACATGAGGTTCTATTTGTTGTGCCAGTCACCAACTAAAACAACCTTTGCTCATGTGACAGGGAGCTAAAGCTCAGGTCATGGGAATCACTCAGTTCCCTGGCAGCCCTTTGTGAGTGTACGGTGTGGGTAGTGTGAGGCACCTCAAGACTAAGTGGAGAAAAGGATTCTCAACTGTTTTCTGCACATTGACTCCATTGTGCTGTGGCTGAATTTTCTCCAAAGAACTACAAGTATGTTTGGTGGACTGTGATAGAATTGTATAGGAAGAACACACACACACACACACACACACACACACACACACACACACACACTTTCTCCCTGTCTCCCTCCTTCTTTTCTTCCTTTCACTTTCCCTCTCCTCCTCTCTGCTTTCTGCCTTCCCTTCTCTCTCTCTCTCTCTCTCTCTCTCTCTCTCTCTCTCTCTCGTGTATGTGTGTATGTGAGAGAAACAGACAAAGACATACAGAGACAGGGAGAGGGACTATGGGAGAGCCAATATTGATAGATCTCTCATAGGGGAACTGGGAATCAAGAAGGTTTTTCTAAGGTCTGGGGAGGTATCTTAGTCTTGTTGTGTTAGCATGAGGACCTAAGTTCGAACCACAGAAGCTGTGTAAAAATGCCAGGCACTGATGCACTTGTAACCCCAGCACTGGGGACAGGGAGAGGGCAGATCTTCAGGGCTTGCTGGTCTACCGCACTAGACTAATCTGCCACCCTCATTTTTGAATAAGAGAATCTGTGTCAAAAAACCAGGTGGATGCCGGGCGATGGTGGCGCACGCCTTTAATCCCAGCACTCGGGAGGCAGAGGCAGGCGGATCTCTGTGAGTTCGAGGCCAGCCTGGTCTACAGAGCTAGTTCCAGGACAGGCTCCAAAGCCACAGAGAAACCCTGTCTCGAAAATCCAAAAAAAAAAAAAAAAAAAAAAAAAAAAAAAACCCAGGTGGCTAGCTCATGAGGAATGACAGCTGAAGTTGACCTCTGCCCTCCTCACACATGCATGCAAATACACACACTCACGTGAATATTCATGCAAACAAGAACACACAGATACACACACAGTGAGTTTTCCTAGTACATATTGTTCGAGTATCCCTCTTACTGCAGTTGTTGGAGTCGGAGGCGAGAGTAGCCTTCATCAGGCAGATGCCACTTGTCCCTGTTCCTCTCCTATTTATTTATTCCTTTAGTTGACAAACCATATGCATAGACTCTCCTGTTTTGCCGTTTACCCTCATGCTGTGAAGCAGGAGAGGTGGGTGTGATTAGATCTGTTTGAAAATGACAAGACAGAAGGCCTGAGTCTTCACATGCACAGCTAATGTGCTACCAGCTGAAGAACCGGTCACTTGAGTTCACTTCGGTGAGATTTCCGCTGAACGGGAGGCCATCTGGTCTGTTAATTGCAGGTTTCGAGGGTCCTTTTGCTTGTTTTTGTGTCTTGGGGGATGAGGTTTTGGCCCATGGAGTAAGAGCAGAACATCGGCTGATCACAAAAACACAGAGAAACAGTGAGCACTTTCCAGGATGTTAAGGGGCAAATGTGAGAGCCCCCACCCCGGACAGTACCGGTTGTCGTTTCTAACTCCATTTGGCCCTTAAGCTGCAATGTATTTTTAAAAAATGATGTCATCGCCTTGTGACAGTAAAGCTGACCAGGTCTGCAGCAATACAGTTGGATGATTCCGGATGTTGTTTCAGTGGCTCATTTCCCGTTTTTGTAGCCGCAAAGTGACCGAAACAAAAGCATCCCTATTGGTTTTGGGTACCTGGTTGCAATTTTCCTGGATGCCCCGGACTTCCTGGCAGCAATCTAATTGATTCAGAAATGTGAGTAAAATAGGTGGTTTGGTTTAGACATGTCCCCAAATTGCAAGATATTTTCCCTCTAACCCTGACAGCTGGCATGGACAGAAAGATCTGAAAATATCATTCCATAAGGCTTGTTTGCAAGAAGCCCCACTAGAAAAATGCTGCTTGGACAGCTGTTTAAGACACGAGCAGCCAAAGTGAACTTACTTGGCTCCTTCATTTTATATTTTTCTTTTATGTATGTGTGTGTGTGTGTGTGTGTGTGTGGTGTATTCATACGTGTGCCTATGTGGCGTGTGGAGGCAAAAGTCAGAGGTCCACAAAGGTGTCTCCTACGATTGTCCACATTATTCTTGAGTTGGGGTCTTTCGCACTCAACCAGGGCCTTGTTATTTCTGTTAGACTGGCTGGCTAGTGAGCTCCAGGGATCTTCCTTATGTCCTCCCCTCCCCAGTGCTTATCCTGCCCCAGCTCTGGGCTTAAAGGACCACAGCACAGTTGGTTTTTATGTGGTTGCTGGTGGAAGGGGGTCTGGACTCCAATCCTCATATGGAGCTCTTTACCTACCAAGCTGTCTCCTCAGTCCTTCGTTTTGTGTATTTGTGTGTGTGTTTTGAACTAATGGATTTCATGAAATAGTGTATCTGACTTGATCTGTTGTTTATGAGTTCATACCTTCAAATCTAAATGTTTGTCATGAAAGTATAGAAATGGCTGATTTTGCTTTCCTGAGATATAGGATGAGTTTTACTAGATTATCTTTAATCCTCACTTTTCTTCCAGATTCGATACTCTTCTCATCCACGCTTGAGTCCTAGAACTCTTTAAAACTTTAACTTCATCCATAGTTAAAAAAATATAATGCCATTGAAGTGCAATTTCTATACCGTTTAATTTACCTGTGTAAATATACACGTCAGTGGCTCTTAGGATATTGTCAGAGTTTTTTTTTATCCATAACTTGAATATATCTAAAACACAAACCCTCTGATTTGCTGTATGATCCAGACACAGTAAGAATATAGAGAGAACAGATGAGAAATATGAACAGAAAAACCCTATCCCTTCTCCAGGAAGTAAATAATGATCATTGTGGGGAAAGTTGCCAGTTTCACCTCGAAGGACTTCTTAGATATCTGACTGTTCTCTCAACATTTAGAAAAATACTTGGGCTGTATTAGCATGTCAAGGATTGAACTGGGCTTCCCGGGGAGCTCTTGCTAGAGCTGAAAATTTGGGGGGTGTTACATATTCTCATAACCAAAGCATTGACTTGTTTCCTGTGCCTTTCAGATGGGTCCACGCCTCTGTGCTGGAACTCTTCCCACACTCACCGACTCACCTGACTTTCCTCCCCCTTGCTAATAAAACAGAGTTCACATTTTCCATAGTTGTTTGCTATTCTTAGGGATTACACATTAATCCTTCCTGAATAATCACCTTGAAGCAACTTAGCCCTCTTAATTGTGCTCAGGCATCTAAGGAATTTCAGAGTTGATGGTACAGTTGGCATTGCATTATACCAACAGCACACACCATTAACACACTTAAGCTTAATGCATCAGAAATGCCGTAGTTCAAATGAAATCATATCACCAAGCATATCTTAGTCTTAGTACAAGACTGTGATTTTTATAATGAGTAAAAAGAGTCATTCCCCTTGGGCTAGGGCATGGTGAAGTTGGATGCAGAGATGACATCATCCTAGCTTTGCTCGGTATTTGACCCATGTGTAATGCACTGTTACATACTTAATGATGGACTCAGTTTGTGTCTTTTGCCATGATGGGGAAAAGATAAAAGGGTTAATTGAATAAAATTATTAAAATGATAAAAATCACTTTGAAACCTTTAAAACGATAGCTTATGGAATTGGAATGAAGGACAGGATAACCCACCTCACCTCAGAACAGGTAGAGACATGATCTGAGGTTGTCCACTTTTCCCATGAGTTTCAACAACACCATGTGGACCACAGTTGTGAAGCTTCCATTGCAGAGGAGGAGGCAGAAGGTCCACACAGATTGCTATGCTAGACCAGCATAGCAATGCAAGGATTCCAGGAGGGTCTTATAGGTACACACGGCACAATTAAAATGTTGAGCCTCCATGGGCTGTAGACACACACAGTCTCACTGGTTCCCAGATCATTTATAGCCTGAGGAAGAGTCTGGGGCATAGAAAGACGCTGGAAGGTGAAAGAGAACCTTGGGTCTAATCTTGGCTCTCTGGTAACTAGCTCTATGACTTTGAAAATGAAATGGGACCATTGGAGAAGCTCTAAAGCATTCATGGACTTGCAACTTTTGAAAATAAATGTGGAATGCTCGTCCCAGAGATGGGAGGGTCTTCCAGAAAAACTGGCCCTGGGAAACAGAGGTCAGGATCGCCATTCTCTGACTGAATTTCAGAGTTTCCCAGGCAAATTCCTCACATCTTAGGAATTCCGTTCCCTCACTCTTAGATCTTGGCAGCTACCATCTAGTCTTCTTTGAGTTAATGAGATGCTATTTGAGTCTAACTAGATGGTTGCTTGGCACTGTAGTTGGCTTGGGCTGCGATCACAATGCCGTAGACATGGTGGTTAAACAGTCCCTTTGTCTCACTGTTCTAGAGACTGGGGCTCGGATGACAGTTCTGGATCAGGGTGCTAGGAGATGCAGCTTCCTGGTTTGTAGGAGCTGCCTTCTCTCTGTCCTTCCATGACCTTTCTTTGCTATGTGCATGTGGAGAGAGAGCCATACTTGTATTTCCCCCTTCTTCTCTTCTCTTCTCTTCTCTTCTCTTCTCTTCTCTTCTCTTCTCTTCTCTTCCCTTCCCTTCCCTTCCCTTCCCTTCCCTTCCCTCCCCTCCCCTCCCCTCCCCTCCCCTCTCCTCCCCTCCCCTCCCCTCCCCTCCCCCCCCCCCCCCGTTCTCTTTTGAGACAGGGTCTCTCTGTTTCTGTAGTCCTGCTATTCTGGAACTCCTCATGTAGACCAAGTTGATTTCAAACTCACAGAGATCCACCTGCCTCTGACTTCTAAATGCTGGGATTTAAGGTGTACATCACCTTTTTATTTCTTTTTTAGTTAAGAAAGTGTAAAAACCAAACCAAACAAAATGCTTTCAGTCTAGGGATCGAAGCCAGGCCCCTTGTGCATGTTAGGCAAGGGCTCTTCCACTGAGCTACACCCTCAACCCACTTTCCTCTTCATATAAGGGCATAAATCCCACCATGGGGCAGCATCCTGTTGACTTAAACTAAAACTAATTACTTTCCCCAGGTCCTGCCTCAAGATTGCATTATGTTTCGAGTTAGAACCTTAAAATATGAATTGTTTTTTAGGGGGGGAATAGGGAGGGGCACAACCAGATTTTAAATCCTAACAAATACAAAATGGTAAAAAGTAAGGATTAATATTGTCTGTAAAACATTCTAATGATCTCTAGGTTTTTTTCTTAACCTTCTAAACAAGGTTATTGGTAACCCCTCTGTTCCCTGCTACTCTTTCATACTTCAGAGTCTGTGAGAACGTCCCCCTCTTCTCCACTGCTGTGGAGACGCCTTCGTGAACCAGCAGCACCTTTTACTGTTCACTTAAACCATGTTTCCTTCCATTGAGTGGGTACCCGCTCAATCGTCATTCTATTGCCATGACGAACTCCATGACCAACTTAAGAGAGAAAATAGCTTGTTTCAGTTTACAGGTCTTAGTCCATCCTTGAGGGATGTCAGGACAAGAACTCAAGCAGGAACTGAAAGCAGAAGCCAAGGAGGAATGGTACTTGCTGATTGGCTTACAGACCTGTGTTTAGCTCACTTTTTCTGTACAGTTCAGGACCATCTGCCTAGGGAATGAAGCTGTTCATCATAAATTTAGCTCTTCTTTATCAACTAACAACGAAGACAGTTCCCTACAGACATGCCCAGAGGCCAGTCTGATCCGGGGTACTCCCTCCATTGGGACGTCCTTCTCAGGTAACTGTTAGGAATATTTCCTAACGCGAGCTCCCTGCTGACACAAAATTCCCAATCAAACCAAATCAAAACAAGCCAAATTAAGAAATATCCAGGTTTAATGGGAGTTCTGCGCTCTCTGTGGCCCCGAGGGGCCACGAACATGACCATGGGGAGGAAGGAAAAGGAACCACGTGTTCCTCTTTGGGCTCATTTAAATATCCTGAGGAGTGGTCCTGACCCCCACCCCCAGGGAGGGATCAGGACCTGGCCTGCTGCGTTTTGGAGTTCAGACCAGTCCTGGGGGCTGGGATAGATGCGAGGGGCAGGGGCCTACGCTCCCAACTTGACAGTAACTGGGCCAGGTTGACAGTTGAAAGTAATTAGGGAAGGGTCCTCCGAATACACTAATCTCTCTCCATAGTTTCGGCTGAAATAGGAACTCATGTTTGGACAGTTATCACCCTGTGCATGAATCTTTGCAATTGCATCTAAACTAGCTTCTTGCCTTCCAGACATGTGTTTCTTCTGTCCCTGCGTCATCCATAGAATATTAGCATTTCCCATTAGTGTTCTGGATGCAGAATCTAGGAAGCACTGTGTCTAATCCACTCTTTATAGACTTCAGTCAATGGGATCTTTCTAAGCAACTAGAATCATGCTTGTAATAGTTAACGGCTCTTCGTGCTCTAAGGCTCAACCACAATTACCTAACCCGGGATGTCGAGTTCATCGTACTAGTTTTAGTTGATATCAGGTGCACCAAGCTGTGACGGGAAAATATCCCCCAATTGCTTGTGCTACTCTTTCAACATGCGACCATCTTAGCTTCGAGAAGAGCACTTATGGAATTCTCCCGCATTGGAGCGGAAGTCGTCAACACACAGAGAACAGAAAAAGAAAAGGATAGGAAGGAAAAGAACCCTCATGATCCCCCCACCACACACACACTGTGTTACTGGCAGTAAAGAGGAGGGAGAGAGAGACAGGGGAAGTTTGTCAGCAAGGGAAGGAGGAGCAGCCGTCAGTTGTAGAGAACGTAGGGGCTGTGCTCTGCCAGTGACACCGAGGTCAAGAGGGAGGAAGCTAACGCCACATCCTTCCCAGGACATAGCCCTCGAGATACGCGTTGTCTAGGAAATCTTCTCAAGTTTACTCATGTAGGACAGAAGTGGCATCAACCACAGGGCCAGTCGAGGCATTACAAGGACACCAGGCAGAGAAAACATCCAGGAGAGGCCAAGGTGAGGTGAGGAGTCAGCTGTGGAGACCTTCTGGTCTTAATTAAGCGCCAGGGACCGGACCATACATTCCATCAACAGCTGACTGACAAGGACTCCGGAGCCACCCTGTGGGATCTGCGAGCATGTGTCTCCCCTTGACCGCAGACACATCCATCACAACCCTTCCTCCCACACACCTGGACCTCTCTAAGAAGCAGCAGGGGAAGAGAAGCTTCCTTAGAGGCCCAGTTATTTTTCCAAGGGAGACTTGGCAGTCCTTAGATGGTCTCTCTAAATGATTAGACTGCGTTATGCTTTGAACAGACTTGAACATTAACTTGATGTGCTTTTCCTACTAATAAGCAGTTGGGGACTTAGGAAAAAGACCAAAATAAAGAAATAACAAGTTTCCCCACATCTCAGTTGGAGCGTGTGAGATATTTTGCAAGCCTGCTATGTTTGTGAAACTCAGAAAAGAGACACGACCATATGAGCTGGTGCATAACACTCTCGGTTCCTTTTCCCATCCTACCCCCTTCCGTTTCTGTTAATGCTTGGGAAACCTGGTGAGGAATGGAAGGCGAAGTGCGGACATTAAAAAAATCTGGCAACTGATTAAACAACGCTCTGATGACGTAATATTTGACGAGAGTGGCTTTGAACTGGGTAAAGTGCAGCTTGTTGTAAGGCCGCATTATCAACCTAAAGACGGATCTTGCAGGTAGGTTTTCCTATGTAGGACAAGAAATTAGAACAGGATTTGCAGCTCAGGGTCAACCAATGGAAAGTGAAGATGCTGACGTGGACAGACTCTCCTCTGATGAAGAGTAAAAAGATCATACGTGGTTGGTGGCGACCAACGGCCAGTGTAGGGGACAATGAGGACTACTGAGAACTCAAGAACAATGACAATGGGTTTTTGATCCTACTGCACGTACTGGCTTTGTGGGAGCCTAGGCAGTTTGGATGCTCACCTTACTAGACCTGGATGGAGGTGGGGGTTCCTTGGACTTCCCACAGGGCAGGGAACCCTGATTGCTCTTTGGGCTGATGAGGGAGGGGGGACTTGACCGGGGGAGGGGGAGGGAAATGGGAGGTGGTGGCGGGGAGGAGGCAGAAATTTTTAATAAATAATTAATAAATAAATAAAAAAAGAAAGAAAAAAAAAAGAAAATGCAGGAAGAAGATGGTTGGTAAAATGGCCGGCTGGGGAAAAGCCAGGTAGTGTTGGTGATAGCAAAAGAAGAAAGAGAGTTTCAAAAGAGAGGGGGTTGGAGGTGTAGTCCTAGGTTTTGTGATGGGGAAGCTCAGCCAATCACATTTGGCTAGGGTGTGGCCGCCTGGGGCCAGGGAAGAAAGACCTGAGAATCCAGGTGCGCTCCCTCTTCTCTGTTTGCTGTGTATGGTGTTTGCTGGACCCCCGTCGTGTGAGTTTCCCCGTTTTCCAATTATTAAACTAGATCTGTTGTATTGAGCTTGTCTGGTTAATTCTAGCTTACCGGTCGACTACGCCCATCAGTTTTGTACTCAGAATTGAAGAGAATAGAGGGTATGGTGTCTCATGCCTCTAATTATAGCACTGGAGAGGTGGAGGCAAGAGGATCAAGAGTTCAAGATCACCCTCAGCTGCATAGTGAGTTTGAGGCCAGCCTGAGCCACATGATTTCCTGTCTCTTAAAAGAAAAAGCAAAATGTATATAACAGTCTGGGTTAGTTAATTAGCTAATTTTTATAAAAAAAATTAAATACTCACCCTATATCCTATATGATATCAAGCTCTGTGGAAACAAAAAAGTGAAAAACTTAAATTAGCCAAGTAGTTGAGAAGGAAGCCCCCAGGAAGGCCCATGTGGCTTTGTCAGCAGCGGCAGCAGTTAGGTTGCGGTGGTTGAGGAGGGGTGGAAGGAGTGTTCTTTGAAGCAATACTGTGAAAATAAGAATTCATAGTGGGTCGAGAAGACGCTCTTGAGAGATCACCGTGAGGGTTAACGTAAGTGGAGCCGAATGAGCCCAGAGATTAACTGCTCTCTCAGTGAGCACATATGGACTGGCTCCTTGAGCAGTTTTACTAGCCCAGCTCTTAGGGTACTGCCTTTCCAATGAGGGAATCGGGCACACAGCATACTGAGAACACATACAGGAAAATTCAGCTAAACACTGGGTGATGGCCGGAAGGGACCTACTCTTCCTAGAGACCTGGTCTTCAAGTGGACACAAGCTGAATCCCAGGGAAGGGGTGGGGACTGCTGCCTACACAGGTATGTTTGGGTGGAAGCTCCACCTCACACCCTCCTCTTTCTCTCCAAACCATGCTCCCTTTTACTTCTCCCCCAAGCTGCTCAAGATCATGCTTACAGGATATTTAAAACCTGTTCCATAGACCTGCCATGTGGTTCTCTCCCTCCCTGCCCCCTGCCAAGATCATCCAGGAATTGCTTTGTTTATTGAACCTGGACTTTTCAATTCGGCCTGATCTAATTTATTGCATTGGTGGAGAAACCCAATATCGGGGCACAGAAACCTTTCTATGTGGTGTGGATGTACAGGCTGAAGGAAGCTCAGTTTGTGGCCTGTAGGGAAGGAGAGGCTCTGAGGTAGGCTGTAAGGGATAAGTAACAAGAGGTGGATAGAGGATGGGTTTAAACTTGTGAGCTCTTGCCAATGAAAAAACTTTGATCCTTGGTGATGCTGAGTTCACATCTCTTCTTTCCTATAAATTGCTGTGGCTTATTTTAGTGAAACAACTTGTGAAGTTTCCTCAAGTTCTGTTATTTTTTTCTTTCCCTTTCCTTTTAACACACACTTTCAGATTTAATTTGGAGACTTGAGACATCCTCATTTCTGCATGCATTAAGGTATCCTTGGAAAAGCTTTCTGCCAAAGAAATTAAAGATTGAGAATGAACTCAGGACCTCGGACTTGGACTTAACTTAGGAAGCAATGCCTACTTTGGATAAGTAGAAAAGAGATTGTCCACAGCGCAGGTCTTTTTGGCTTCTCCTGAAAAGTGATCTTTTTATTAGTGTAATGATTAAGAGGTTCTTAAGAAGAGAAGGGAGAGTTGATGATGCTGTGTGAAGGGTTTTCATGGCAGCGAGACACTGGCAAGTCCCCTGGCAGGTGGGAGACAGACAGACAGACAGATACACCATGCAGAGAGAGCTTGAGTATAGAGTTATTGGGAAAGGGGATTATGGAGTGAAGAGAGAGAGAGAGGGGGGAGAGAGAAGGTGCTAGATCATCTTGTCTCAGCAGGAAAGGGGGAGGTGGGGAGATTTAAGAGCTTGTTTCTTAAAGGAACAGGGTACCTGGTGACAGGAAAGGTCAGCAGAGTGGTAACAGTGTTTTCCTGCTGTAACGTACAAGAGTGCAGCTGTGTCTGGACGTCATTATCCTGGTCGCATCCTTGGCTTGAAAACATGACCAGAAAACAATGGAACTGATGTCCTGAGAATACGGTTCTCTCAGACAGTTTTGCTGTGGCTCTCTTTATGATCCCTTGCTGGTCTCCTCTGTTCTGAACTATTCTTGTTCTGGTAGAGTGAAGTTGTATGGTATTTATGTATATGTAAGAGCACCTGCACACATAGTTCTATGTTTAGTTAAGCATGTGATATTATAAGGACAAACCAAGTCTGTCAATGGCTGGTGTATATTTATTAGCTTACATTGCAACACTGCTAGAAGCACCTTGAAATGTCTTCTTGCTGTTTTGTGGAACGTGACCAAATCTACGGTGTAACCTATGGGAATATTAATTCAGATGGAATTCCCAGATGTATTACAGTTTCTTCCTTTAAAGTTGAAGCGTTTGTTGTTGTTGTTTGCCAATTTTTTCCTTATGAATCTTTATGATTAAGTTTTGCAATCTAATGAAATCATGAAACTTACAGAAAAATGAACAGAGCTGGGAACTATGTTAAGCAAGTTAACCCAAACTCAGAAGAATAAATATTGCATGTTCTGTCTTAAATGCGTTATATTTGTCTGTCTGTGTGTGTTCGAGTCTAGGCCGTATAACCAGAAATGGATGAGCAAGAGGGAATAAGGGAGTTGAAGAAGGCAGAGGGTAATAAAACACTCGCAACAGCAAAGCAGCATAAATGGGGCAGGGAATACAGAAGAAAAGGGGGACAGGGGGGGAACATGGGGCAGGGAATACAGAAGAAAAGGGGGACAGGGGGGGAACATGGGGCAGGGAATACAGAAGAAAAGGGGGACAGGGGGGGAACATGGGGCAGGGAATACAGAAGAAAAGGGGGACGGGGGGGGAACATGGGGCAGGGAATACAGAAGAAAAGGGGGACAGGGGAGGAGCAAGAAACAAAACGACATCTGAAAAGGTCACAGTGAAGCCGAATGTATAAACGAATTAAAAAACATTTTTTTTTTTTAAATTTCGCTTTCTGATCTAAACCGAATCATAGTTGAACACACAAATGATAGCCTGGTAACCATTGTAAAGGGCATAGACATGGGATGGGAGATGAGGGATGGATACAAATCCTGGGAATGTAGATTCCAGGCCAGCAGGAGATGCATTCATTCTGTCTGGCAGGGTGACTGCGAGAAAGTTTGTGTGGGAATCAGGGAGTCATGAAATATCTGTGATTTGGAGAATCTCAAGTTCTAATATGACCAAAGATACAGCTCCCGTGGATGGCACACACAGAGGAGAAGGGACATTTGAAGTCAGCTAATGCTTCCGTACGGAACTCACCATGAACACTCAGTGCTAGCCAGCTCAATTCTTTTCTCATTACCCAGAGCCACACAGGCTGAGGCTGAGGGAATGAAAGGGACTTGGTTTGCAAATGTCCTTTAGTTTTCTCTGTAGATTCCAGCCGGGGACACCAAGACACCCAGAGCAAAACCATTCAGGACAAGAAGGAAAAAAAAAAGAGTGGAGATTTTCCTCATCCTTCCTCTATGCTTGAAACTGAGAGACGTGGAATCTAATTCCAGTTCTGGCTCTAACAGTTTCGGGAAAATCATTAACCTCCTGTGGCTCAGATGCTTCAGTTGTAAAATGAGAGGGTTAGCCTGGATCCGTGGCTCTCCAATGTTAGTATGCATCCGAATCCCTTGTGGGGGGTAGTGGCAGCCCCTAATGTTTTGGCTTGGTTGGTCCAGGTGGGCCTGAGAATTTGCATGTCTAAGCCTGTGCATTGTCTGAGGATCACATCAGTGAACTAGTGACCCGGAGATGCCTTTTCCTGTGCAAAAATGTCTTAATCTTCTTACCTTAATCTTCTTTTGCAGAGGGATGTTTCCCTCTCTTGGCACTGACAGAGGCTGGGCCAGTGAGATGTGTGTTAATGAAACCAAGCTTCATGAGGTCCTTCAGGCAGAGAAGCAGCTCAAAAACTCCTTTAATAAATACGCTATTGTTATGTTGTAAGAGGAATTAACTTGTTCAGCAAACCAAAATGTAGGACTGAATTGCACTGCGTAGTATTGGAGGTTTCTCAGCAAGGCCTTCTGACGGAAGGCAGTGCCCAGACAGACCAGACAGACCTTCTGGTGGAAATGAGGGTCATCAGGAAACAACAGCAGCCGGAAGACCAAAGCACGAAATCAGAAAACGCAGAAAGAGAATTTCACAGAGCCATCACCTAAAAAAATTCTTGGGCCAGAGTTTTTAGTGACATTACATTTTTTTTTTAAAAAATAAATTTTATTATAAAAAATCTTGCCAACAAATAAAAACATCCCATACCAACATTGACCAGACCCCAAATCTATACAAAGGAATGAACTTACATTAGGATTGCGTTGGATGCACTTTCTCAGGTAAGATGATCTGAAGCTGTAGTTTTAACTCAACTTCTTGATGTTTGATACAAACATACTTAGTTGTTTTATTGTATTCGAAGGAAGCCATTAATTAAATGGGGAATTGCAGACAAATTATTTCTCCCTCGTTGTAGAGATCAGTTTTGCCTATAGCTCTCTTTCTTTGGGAACTCAGGCTGGACGAGAATGGCTGTCTGTCTTGGGGTTCTGATACGCACTCACACTATGTATTATGTCACCTAATTGCGGAATGTGCCGCTGTGTTGTTAATCACTGTCTACTTTCAGTCGAGTTCTGAAAATCAGTATCCCTAAGAGATAGAACACGGTTTTTGTGTATTTCCAAAGGAAGTGCATTTTAGATGGAAACCCACGTCCCCGGTATGTAATATATTATTTTCTATTTCTTTAATTTTAAAAAAATGACCCCAAATTTGATTAAGCCACTGAAAAGGAGATAACTTGATTTTTTGTTATAAATGTCTAATCTATTGGAAATCTGCTTCTGTCTCGGTGACATACGACCCCTGTAAAATGCAGATTTTTCACAGAAAGGAAAAAGACATCAGGGCTGGCTTTCCCTTGGCTGTAAAACAAGAATGAAGCATTTTACCTTGTCTTTTACCCAATACAGGGGACAGGAGGACTGGCTCCCCCCCCCCCCCCCCCAAAGAAAAAGAGCCTGCTAGATTACTTAAAGGCCATCTGGGAAACTTGTTATTGGCAGATAGCTGGTGAATGTCCCGGCCCTCAGAGGCCAGAAGGGCACACCATTGTCTGCATGGTGCCATAAAGGGACCTCCACAGCTGGTGTTCAGGTCACAGGGCTCTGAAATGAAGGACTAATCCCCCTTCTTTTTTTTCCTATGTCGGGTTGATTTGTGGCATCATCTGGTGGCTTTGTTTTTGGAAGAAATTCTTTCACAAATAGAAACGCAAATGAACTCAGCACGGCCACAGTAAAAATGCAGGCAGTAACGAGCGAGCAATGGTGTGGACGGTGAGAAATTGGAACCCTAAGTGGAGCAACTGGCTTTACCAAGCCTGGCTGCGTCTTGCCCTGGTTAACCACAGCTCTCTCTCCCTCGCTCGCTGTCCCATACGCTTGCAGACCCTTTACGCTGTAGTATAAGTTCCAAGGTCCAGGCTTGGTCTGTCTGGCGTGTTCTGTGTGGAAACCTCTGGAACAGAGTGTGACATGCAGAAGTTGCTCGAATGGTGTTGAATAAATCAGTGAAGCACAGGTGTACCACTTCTGTTCATCTGGGCTCCAGAGTTAACCCTTCCCTGCTGGAAATTCTGGCTTACCCCCCCCCCCCCACCCCAGGGACCTATCATTAGACACTAAGCTTCTTTGAGCTCATTCTACCCATCTGTGTATAAGAATTATAAGAATTTTAATAAGTAAAGGCTATTAAAAGCAAAAAAAAAAAAACCCACTTAAATTTTTTTAAGCAAGCCCTGCACAATACTTAATGGCATGATGTATGAATGTGTTAAATGTAGATTTTTAAAAAATATTTCAAGTTGATACATTTTTTGGCCATCTTCTTATATAGCCTGGGGTATCTTCAAACTCAAGAGCCTCCTGCCTCAGCCTCCCAAAGGATGGGATGGTACGCATGCAGCAGCATACACGTGCGCCATGCCTGTGGACTTAAATTTCTCTTAGACTTAAGTTCTAGACAACACTTTAGTTAAAAACATTTAACATCTTCTGGTAGAATGAACTAGAGCTGGGGAGGTGGGGTTATCATTCCAGGTAGTCTATCCTTAGATTTATTAATCCTAACGAATGTTCGTCAGATTAAGATGGGGAGCAGGACAAGACCAGCCAACTTCAGGGGTCGTAAGGTCACTTCCCTTTGACTCACTCTAGCAAGGAGACTTGGTGAAGCCTCTCGGAAGGTGATGATACAGTAGAGGTGCCAGGGAGGGTGTTTCTACATGCCTGTCACACCCACAAAGGAAGTGTATTGGCCACCAATAGCTCCCAGAGGGACATGATTCCTGGCCAAGGAGAGGCTAGAAGTCCTGTGGCCAAAGGACCCGTGTTAGAAAAATCATGTTGTGGTTTTTGTCAGCAAATTTTAAAAATCTCTTGTAGAAAATAGCCAAAGCTAAGGCTTGCTGCTGTGAAGAAATTTATTATAACTACAGAATATTTAGATAATTGTTTACTGTGTATGTGTGTGTGTTTCTCTTCTTTTTATAGTCCAATATTGGGATAAGGCACCAAATGTCAATATTATCCTTTTAGCATAAAAACAGAAGTGGTATTTTCATCACTACTCCATCAGATCCCAAATTTCAGCACTTGCCGTCTTTATATGAAGGGCTAAGAAATTCCTTGTAGGCATACAACAAGATTAATTCTGGACAAGGCAGACAAAGAACCAGTTAAGTGGCAGCCTCCTCATAATAGAATTTATTTAGCATTTACAGAATCCCTTATGGGTATTTTTACATTTAATAAGGAAAATGAGTACACCAAATAAAAATATTTGGGGTGTGTGTGTGTGTGTAAAATCTTATATATGTTAGGCTTATGAACCAGTTGTTCCTTGTCATGTTGTATAGATCCGGAAGTCTTTCTTCCCACTTTCTTTAAAATCTTAACAAATTCATCTTATTCTTGCTACTCAACACAGCTAAGACTTTCTGCAGCCAGACCAAGGCTATGCTACAGCAGCCATGCCCATGGTGCTACCCAGCCAGTATCTCCCCTGCTGCTCCAGGCTTCTGCCCTCCCAGGAAGGAGGAAGCCAGTTTTGAGAGCAGCTTTTCACAGTCTTCAGCATTCCCTCTAGGTGCACATACCTGCATTACAAAACCCTCAACTCTTGTTTAACTTTACCTGTCTTCCCCACTCCCACTCACTGTGCTTACTCTCCTAACTATTCATGAAGAGTGTTTTATGACTTATGTTTTGTAACCCACACTCCCTTTCTTTGTTACTAAACCAGAGTGAATCTACTGTTTTAGAAGTGGGCAGAGAAGAACTTGTGGTTGGAAAGGAACTTTAATGTTTAAAAACGAAAAGCAAAGGAACACAGAGAGCAGCTCTTATTTTAATTAACTTCTTAATATAGGATCTGCTACTTCAAACTCATCGTCACTAAATCTGTTCAGCAGATGTTAACAACACACTGGAATGTAAGCAGTCCATGTTGGCTGGTTTTTATGTCAGCTTGACACAAACTTGAGTCATCTGAAAGGAGGCAACCTAAATTAAGAACATGAGTCCATAAGATTTACTGTAGGGCATTTTCTTAATTAGTGAATGATGTTGAAGGGTCCAGTACACTGTGACTGATGCCATCCCTGGGTTGATGGTCCTGGGTTCTATAAGAAAGCAGGTTGAGCAAGCAATGAAAAGCAAGCCCGCCATGGCCTCTGCATCAGCTCCTACCTCCAGGTTCTGTCTGAGTTTGAGTTACTATTCTGGCTTCCTTCCATGATGGACTACACTATGGAGTGTAAGCCAAATAATCCCGTTCCTCCCAACTTCCTTTTGCTTATGGTGCTTCATCAGAGCAAAAGTCGCTCTAACTAGGACAGAAATTGGTACCAGGAGCCAGGCACTGTTGCAACAGACCTATTATGTTGGGTTTTGGAAGGATTGTGGAAAGACTTTGAAACTTTAGACTAGGGAGCTGTTCGAAAGCTGATGAGCTGTTCCACGGGAGACTGGATGGTCAGAGTATTGAGAGAAATAAAGATGATGGACGCGTGGGCTATGAAGTTCCAGAAGGAAGTTCAAAAGTCACTTAAGGGTGACTTGAATTAAGGTTGTTGAATAGTTTAAGAATTTGTGGTTCTGGTAAGCTGGGGCTAAAGAATTACCTGCGATTAACAAGAGATCAGAACCACTGAAGTGAAACCTTTGCTTTACTGGGACAGTCGGTGCTGGTCTACGGGAGCTGAGGAATTAGTGGTGACCAAAAAGAGATCAGCATCACTGAGGTGAAGTCTTTTGGGAGGTTATTTCATGAGAGACAGCATACAGAACCCATATTTAAGAGGTGGCCAAGGTTGTACCTTGCGCTGCCACCTGAACTTGGTGGTGTAGGAGTCACTTGGGTGGCACTGGTTTTGAAGGCACGGAAGGGTTATGGAGAGCAGATGGGGCTTAGAACCACGAGAAGCCAGAAAAAGCACACTGGAGAAGGTGTAGCCTCAGTAGGTGTTGAAGCCTCAAAATTGAAGGGGTCTTAGAGAGAAGTTGAGTCTTGACACCGTGAAGAGAGCTCAGGAGAAGCTATCAGTGAAAGTGCAGCCTTGTTTCAACACAAACCCCAGCAATTTGGAGATGCCAGTACCATGGAATAACCAGCAAAACCAGCAGCAGAGGTGGAATGGAGCCACCTTAGAAGACAAGCTGTGTGTGTCACAGTGGGAGGATCCAGAGAAGGGACCCAAGCCCTTTAGAGGAGCCCAGAAGAACATGAGTGAACCTTAGCTATTGGACGTTGAGTTATTTACACAGTTGGAGTTTGGTTTTGCTTTGCTTTGATTGTGAATGTGCCTGGTTCTTTCCTTTTAGAGTAAGAAAGTATCTAAGTATGTATTTTCAATTTTAGAGGAGCCCACAGCTGAGAGACTTTGAATTTTTAAAGAGATTTAGAATTTTACAAAGACTTTGGATTTTAATAGAGACTGAATGTTTTTTCAAGAGGCTGAATTTTAAGTGTTTTTTTGGAAGATTATGAGACTTCTAAAATTTGGAAAGTTTATAGTGTAATGTTGCTATTCATGTGTGATTTTGGGAATGAACAAGAAAGGAACGGTTATGGCTTAACCTTTTGTGTGTTGAGTTGACAAGAGGTCAACTGTGCCTTGTTCTGTGTCCCTTCTCTTCTTAATCTAAGACTTTTTAATGAAAACCCAAATGTAAAACCCTTTGTTCTGTAGGCTTCTAGTGAGTGACGAGCTGGGTGAAGGGCTGATGTCTCCTTCTATCAGACCTAGAGTGCTCACGCCACAGGCTCCTTGCCCTGTGCTCTAATGCCTTTGTGATCAGGGATGGGCTTTATTTATTTTTGAATTCCTCCTAGTTTTTAACATGCCACATGAATTATAAAGGAGAAAATCTCTCTCATCACTGTTTTGTTTGCACATCCATTAGAGGATAGTTTTTAAAATTGGTTCATATTACTGTCAGCATACACTCATTCAGATTCCATCATCATGAACAAGCATCCAGAACAATCTGCCTTTATTCCCCTCTCATCCAATACAGCTTCACCAGAGATGTTGGATGCTGAGGAGCATGGACATGTTCACACACACACACACACACACACACACACGAGAAACAGACAGACGGATAGACAGAAACACACATATAGACACATAGAGAAACAGGCACACATGTGCATATAGATAGACATACAGGCACACACAGAGACACAGACATACATACATATAGTTACAGAGACGCACAGTACACACATATACATATGTATACATCCATATACATGTACACATATGCAGATAGATACACACATACACACATACTGCCTTGCAGACTTAGTGGCTGTATCATGGTCTTAGTATTGCTTCCAACAGGGAGCTCACGGTCAATGGGGTCATAGGTGACTTAAGCTCCTGCTGTAGCTGTTAGCTCCAGTCAAAGAAAAGAGAAAGGATGAGCTCACACCATCCAACAAGTAGAATGGCTGCTGCAGAGGGGCACAGTGGTTAGGCACAGGTGTTTTGCACTTTATGTAAATGACCATAATCATCATTATGTTTTAATTAGAAAGACTCACAGACTATTTTTCCTTATTCCTGTCTTCAGTGTGTTTTGAATCAGACCCAGAATGTTCTCTCGGAAACCTGCCATTCCTTTCTGTTCTTGTCTTCACCTCCAATCCCATCACCTTCTACTGATCTCATTCCCTCACAGGGGATCTGAGAGCCTCTTACCTTCCCATACATATGCCGACCCTGGACTCTGCTCATGACCTGTCTTCTCTGTCTTCCCACACTGTTCCTCTGCCACACACGTTGCTGGACCTTAGTGTCCAGGGTCTCAGACTGAAACAGTAGAGCACAACCTGGTTAGGTTAGAAGCTACCAATGCTGAAAAAGAAGGAGGTTAGAGTTCAGCGGTGGCCATGTGAGATTACGAGTTTCTGTGAAGGTAAAGAGCTGCCTCTCAAACTCCTTAAGCTGTGGCTGGGTGTGCTGGTGAATGAGAGTGCGGAAGGAGACAGCCAGAACAGCCATCAGCCTGGAGCTTCAGCCACTGACCGAAAGCTGGGTCCCTCACCTGGCTCCCTGTGAGGAAACCGAGTGTGGGGGGCATCCTGACACCCCTACCAGGCTATGCTCAGCCTCATGGGCAGACTCCACATTGACAGAGGTTGTAGAATTGCAGAACAAATTTCACCCAGAGCTACAAACATTTCAGAGAGCTGCCCTTGTGGAGGGTAGATTGTCAACCCCATTTGCAAAGGAGTGATACAGGGTCAGTGAGAAGCAGTGTGTGGTCCAGCCGAGACCCTAGTGCTGCCAGTGGCTAGGCCAGACCCCCGACTCATGTCAAGACAAAGAGAAGCCAGGGGCGTGGGGAAGCAGTGAGTTCCGGGTAGAAATGGGAGGACAGTTGGAAAAGAAGCAGCTGAAAGCGAGGGAAAGCGAGGGAAAGAGTGTGACCAGGCCCCCACACTGAGTCTTTTCTCACCTGCGTGCACTCGTTCCGTTTAACTATGAACAGTCAGTGACAAGTTGCGACGGTCATCTGGGCTCTTGAAGGGTTCTTTTCCATCTCAAGAACTGCTAACTACAAGTTGGAAAACTTGAGAAAAATTTTGTCCGATTTTCTGGCATCCCTTCTGGTCCTGGCTTCCAGCTCTGTTTATAATGAATGCGGAGGGCTGCAAAATCCTTCAACGGCGCCACATCTGGCATCAGGCCCCACTTTCTCTAAGAAACCCCAGTTAGCTTTCTTGCACTTTGAATAGCTGGGTTCTAAGTTCTGTTGACTTTATTTTAGTGTCGCCTGTAAAATAGTCTCCTACAAATGACTAAATATTGAACGGCTTCTCTCTTACTTCTGTTCTTTCCTAATCTAAAGCCTGAAAAGCGCCCGTAGGAAAAAGGAATAAAAGTCTGTTGTTTCAGCTGGGCGGTTGTGGGACAGACATTTAATTCCGGCACTCAGGAGGTAGAGAGAGGTGGTCGTCTTTGAGTTTCAGGCCAGCCTGGTCTACAGAGTGAGTTCTAGGCCAGCCAGGGCTACATGGTGTCTCAGAAAACAAAACAAAAACTGTTGCTTTGGAACAACAGATTGGGAGAGGAGAGCTGTTTTTTGGAGCCCCTTCCCCCCATCCCTTGCTATTCACTCTTACTGTGTGATTTCAAGGATGAGATTGTTTTCCTGAAGGGAGAGTCAGGATGATATTGGTCCACAAGTCCCCAAGTCAGTGGGTTTTCAGTGTTTAGGTCAGTGATGTTACCATGATGTTAAAACTGATGGAGGACCCACAGAACTTTTGTGTGGACTGATGTGGCTTATAGCTGACAGTATTGCCCTAAACAGAAACTAAAACTGAGAAAATTATGAAAAACTTGCAACATATTAAAACCTCCGTAATGATGCTGCAGAAATAACATGTTAGTGAGAGAGGCATATAGACATTCACGAGGGTGCATGCGTGTTGCGTGCTTGCAGACACAACTACCCAGACGTGAGGTCAGAGATGGAGGTCTTCTTCCATCGCACCCCACCTTATTTTCTGTGCCAGCATCTCACTGAATCTAGAGATCATCAGTTCAGCTAGGTGGCTTTGTTAATAAGCTCTAGACATTTGCATGCCCCTCCCAAACGTTGGGGTTACAGACAGGAGTCACTGCATTAGCTCCTGAGTGGAATGGGGATCTCAGATCCTCATGTGTGGGAGGCAGGCATTGTACTGACTAAGCCATCTCCCTACCCTGGAATAATATATTAAAAATATAGATAAAGATATCACACACAAAACATTCTAAGAAGAGAGATATTTTATGATACTTATGCAAGTGTGTTCTATCTGGCACAAAAGAAGATGCATTCTTGTGGGTGTTCAGTCTGCTGCAAGACCACACCTCAGGCAGCATCTGGAAAATTCTATTGACAAAAACATGAATATCATTGAAAATAATTTTGACCATATGAAGCTCCTGGACCAATGGAGTCTCCAAACTGTACTTAGTATCATAGAAAATGATCATGCCAAAGGCTTGACATAATCTAAAGAGGTCATGACTTAACGAGCATGGTCACACTCAGCAGTGCTAGAAGGTTGATTACTGACAGACACATTTACAGATTGCCTTTTCGTGACTATGCTGTCAGGCATTTCCTTCTTTTAAATCTAGTCACTTACATTTCCTTAAGGGAGTTTGGCACTTGGGCAGAAGCAGTATAATGATTAAAGAAAAGCAGCCTTGGGGCTGGGGAGATGGATCGCTTGGTCAAGGGCTTGTTGTGCAAGGATTTGAGTTTGAATCTCCAGAACCCATGAACCTGGGGTTCAGATGCTGGCGAGCAGAGATAAAGGGACGGCAGGGATTGGCTCGGTAACTTGTCTAGACAACCATATCATTGGCTGTCTCGGCAAAACCCTATTCCCAAATAAAGTCCATTCACAGGTACTGGGATCGAGGAGAGTCACATATGGTTTTTGGAGACTACAAGCTCAACCTTAACAGATCCCATTAGTCTCTGGCTGTCTGGAAATAACTTTTATTGTTATGTGTGTATCTGCATGTGGTGTATGTGTGTGTATGTGTTTGTGTCTATGTATGTATATGTACACGGAGGTCAGAGATTGACATCTGGTGTTTTCCCCACTCTCTCTACCTTAAATTTTGGGACAAGTTCTGTTTCTGAGCCAGGAGCCCACCAATGTGACTTGACCTACCAGTCAGCAGGCCTCTGGGATCCTCCTGTCTTAACGGTGCTGGGCTTATACACTTGCATTATCACGCCTGGCTTTTTAGGTGGTGCTGGGGATTTGAACTCAGGTCCTCATGCTTTTACAGTAAGCACTTTACCAACAGAGCCATTTTTTCATCCCTTGTTTGTCCTCGGTCTTTGTGTAATGTTCTTTTTGACTATAATCAACATTGAAAAGAGAATAAGCCTGATCTCATTTAACCAAGTTTCTGGTTAAAATTGTTCATTTGAGGAAATGTGGAGGAAAGAGGAGTATTTAAAACTTTGCTGCCACTAAGCAACAACATCCAGAGTGTGGGACACAGGTGAGGCGTAAGACAAAGGCTGGCAAGGGGCCTCATAGGGAAAAGATGCCAGATGCCAGGTCAATGACCCAAATTTGGTTCCAGGGACCCAAACACGAGAAGGAGAGGACTGAGCTAATTCTTTCAAATGGTTCTTGGACTCTGTATATAGTTGAGACACATACATGCTTACACACATTCATATATATGTGCACAATAATTAAATAATAGATAAACAAACATATAAATAAATTTGTTTGTACAGGCTTCCTTGGCTGTGCAGTGTGTATCTGGAGTGGTAGCAGCCCTAAGCTCAGGACTTTTCTCCCTGTTATCTTCTTCTCTGGTGCTATCCATGCTTGCAGGGTTTTGATGGAAGCAGTGGACAACGGATTCAACTATTCTCTGCCACACAGCCACACCCTGGAACTGGGAGTTCTCCTTGCCTATGGGAGGAGAAACCTGGACAGAATTGAGTCCCCTCTCCCCCGCCTCTGGCACTGGATGCAAACTTGGGGCTATTGAACAGTGGATTCTTTGGCTAAATCTGTCAAGACAAAGTATCTCATATTTATCAGATTGAACAATAGACTCACTGTGTGTTGGTTCTGAAGGCTGAGCATTCAAATCAGGATGTCTGTAAGCTCAGCTCCTTCCTGGGGTCCTAAGGATGCTCTTCTTGACTTGGAGATGACCATTTTCTCGCTGGCTCTTCCTTCTCTTCTCCTCCTCTTGCTGCCTGTTTCTGTGCCCAGACTTACTTTTTAATGAATTAGAACACTGTTCATTTTGGATTAGGGCTCACCCTGATCTCATTTTTACTTGCTTGTGTTTATGCTATTTTCCAAATAAGGTCACCTGCTGAGGCGCTGACCCTCAGGGGTGAGGACTTTGACACATCTTTAATTGAGGTGTTCTGAGGTTCCAGCTACTTGGCACAGAGTCTAGAAAGGCTCCCAAGTGAGCCTTTCCTGTGAGGTCCATAGGTGTTTTCCCCCCATAGGAGGGTCAGAACCAGAGAAGGGCCATGGGGGCCCCACGCCGGTGTGTCAGTCAGGTAGCTGTGCACTCTATAACACAGCATATGTAATTAGCAACAGTGGTAAACACCGCCCATTCTTTCTCCTCAGCCTCACTGTCTCATAGGAAGCCAGCTCCGTGACCTACTGCCAGGAGCAACCTCTGTCTGTCTGACAGCTTTCTTTGGCTAATGTAGCCTGCTGCAGGCCAGGGAGTGAATTCTCCCCTGGAAAGTTCACTCATCGACTGAGCAGAGCTTGGTAAGCACCTCTGTTCCCTCTCCCTTGGAGGGCGAGTTCTGAGGAAAGGAAACCACGTGGGCTGAAGTCAGACTTTCCTCCCTCGTTTTAAGGTCTTGTTTTGTTTCAAGACAGGGTTTCTCTGTGCAGCCCTGGCTGTCCTGGAACTTGCCCTGTAGAGCAATGGCTGGCCCCTAACTCAGAGATCCACCTCTGGGATTAAAGGCATGTGCCACCACCACCCAACATTTTAAAGGCTTAATGAAAGGTACTTGTTTAATCTGAAAAATTAATATTATATAGACATGTATAGATAATTCCTTCATAAACATCTATTATCTACATCTATCTATATCTCTGTATTTATCATCTATCTATCTATCTATCTATCTATCTATCTATCTATCTATCTATCTCTTATCTAGCCATTGTATAAACCCATGAGCAATGCCTATCAAGAATGTTCACTCTAAAAGAGTAGAGAATTGTAGTTTTCTTGGGCTAGGAGAGGGCAAGTGGCAAAGATAATTTATAAGACTATATTTTAACAAGTTGTTTTCTTTCTCAAATGACTTTATTCTCACCAGTATTATGAATTTTTTGAGGATTTTCTGAACCTGGCGCATGTTTTTTTCCCCCCTGTAATTTAGTTTTTGGAATTATTGACCCAAGGACAAATGCGGCTATTTCTTGACAAATCCCATCATACCACATACATACCTGTGGCCTCCTTCTTGCTGCGACCTCTTCCAAACATAAGGCCATTAGCTCAATCTTTATCACCATAGGCAGCAAGAGTTCATAAGGCATTGTCATTTTTAAGATCGGACCCCCTCATGATTGGTTCTCAGTTCTCATGCCTCTGATTCATTAGCGCACCCTCATCTCCTCCTCCTCCTCCTCCTCCTCCTCCTCCTCCTCCTCCTCCTCCTTCTTCCTCTCTCTCTCTCTCTCTCTCTCTCTCTCTCTCTCTCTCTCTCATTTGTTTACTACTTCCTAGTAGTATCTTCTTAGAGCTATGTCAGTCAATCCGGCTTTAGCTCAACCAGCCCACACAAGACCTGGTATTACCTTTTCTCCTTCTGAAGGATTGACTAGAACTTGTATAGTTGGCTTTTCTCTGACACAATCCAGCCCCAAATCTGTATTCACACACAATCTCTTCAGTTGCTTACCATAAGACTAGAGTAGTGACCCAGCCTACTAAAGTCACATTGTTGTTTTTTGAGGAGGTTACATTTTATTTTAGGGAAAAATATAATCTATGTATATGATGTCTAGATGATATCAATTGTGTTTCATTGACACCTCTTGTACAATAGAGGCTGGTGGTAGACATTCAACCCTTTGTTGGGTGGGTAATGAGATAAGCATGGGCTTTTCAAAGCTTCTTTAGACTTGAATGACAAAAATACACTGTAAGCACTTACAGGGCAGTGTTTAGTGTCCCGTGAATGCAAAGAAAGTAGAAGACACAGTAACTGCCACAGGCCAACACAGAGGAAATTATAGTACTGAAGAAAGAACCAATTTAGCAGGGAAGGTATTGAGCTGGGCATGGGGGAAAATGGTTAAATGGGTCCGTAGATGTAAATAAGAAAGGCTCTGAGACAAAGGAGACTTACTGTCCCATCTCTGCAGCCCCACCAGTGCTGAAGTGTAGCTGCATGGCTTATTCTGGCCACTCTAAGACCTACCGTGCTATGCTCATGTTACAGCGCTTCTGATTAGGAATCAGCACAATTAATTATACTGAGAAACCTTTTTAGTTCGTCTTCCCATACCAGACAGTTGTTGTGGAGGTTTGCCTGTATGCTTGTGTGTGTGTGTGTGTGTGTGTGTGTGTGTGTGTGAGAGAGAGAGAGAGAGAGAGAGAGAGAGAGAGAGGATCTTGCTAGATAGCCTAGCTAGTTTAGAATTTTTAGATTCTCCTGTCTTAGCCTACTGAATGCTAGGATTAGAGACGTGTGCCAGCACACCTAGCTATGCACATATCTATATATTTTAGAATTACTTTAATTACCATTAATTATCCTGAAATATTTAAAAATAAATTAAAAGGATTTTGGAGCTCTCAGAGGGAGCTCTGTCTTCTAGTCATCTTTAATTGTCAGCTTGACATGGTGTAGAGACAGACAGCTGAGAGTAGAGCCTGCACTGAGGAATCGCCTGGGTCAGATCGATGTTGGCGTCTCTCTCTCTCTCTCTCTCTCTCTCTCTCTCTCTCTCTCTCTGTGTGTGTGTGTGTGTGTGTGTGTGATGTTTTGATTGCTAAATGATACAATAGGGCCTAGCCTACCATGTGTGGCAACATCCCTAGGCAGGTAGGTGGTCTTGGGCTGTATAACAAAGTAACAAAGCATGAGCCTGAGCTTCTCTCTCTCTCTCTCTCTCTCTCTTAAACTCTGGTTGCTAGTATACTCCATGAGATTTTTTTTTCATTTCTGAGAGAGCTGGGAAATATAAGGTTACACATTATTAATTCACATTTATATTGAACAAGATTAATTTTCTGGAACTATATGATCTACGGTTAAAATAAAATCCTTGCACATTTTAGTTCAGCCATTGTACCATTCAGACAGATGAACAGAGCATGTTGACTAGGATAAATATATACAATATTTGTTCATTAAAAAAAATCTCCTTTGGTTTCCAAACCAGTGGATTTGGGTAGTGTATCTTCGGAAGTCCTCAGAAGTGTAGCTCCTATGTGGGACTTCATTGCGCAACTTTTTCTAGAGAGACATGAATGAATTATCCACCCTCAATAGGACACCAGTGACAGAACAAAGAAACATTGCCACCCTAGTGAATTTTGGTGGGCCAGTGAGGCTACTGAGGTCACTTATAGGAGCGTGGTGACTCAAAAGAAGCTGTGTCATTGAAAGGTCCACCCCAGCATGGATGACAGCTCCTCGCCCATGGAAAGCAGTTCAACTGCACAGTCTCCTCTCCATCAGTAACCGTTTACGGCCTCCTTAATGTTGGGGAGGGGGCTTGGGAATAGTTTCACTTTCTCAGCTCCTTCCCAAGTTTAATGAGCCGCCCGAGCCCTGCAGGCTTTCCCAGCTTCCTGAGTCTGAGTCCACTCCATCCTTCTTCGTCTTTCAGGAGGGAATGTTTCAATTAAGAGGAAATAGCTACACACACACACACACACACACACACACACACACACACCACACACACCCTGCGTAGGATCGTTGGCCCATAAATGCTGTAAAATGTGCTAAAACTCTAAAATTGTGATCAATTGCATTTTAGTTTGGAAAGCAAGCACGAGTGCATGCTTGGCTCCTCAGAGGATAAAGCAAGATGGAGAGATGAGGGTAAGGGAGTATTGTCAAGATGCTTGGCTGAGATGCTTGCACGCTTTAATGGAAATGTCGAGCGACCTTGACTCCATGGCTCCATGTGTTGACAGTTACAGGGCTTCCCTTTTAATAAATGAAATCGTAAATTTGGAGTTCATCAAGTTCAATTGTCTCCATGACTGAATTCCCCATTGGACAGTCTTCCATGTAAGGTATTAGGAACTCTGTGAAAGCAGGGCAGCTTGGCTAGGGATTGACCAGGACCTCACCCCTGGACGTTTAAAGATAATTGACATTGACCAACAACACAAGGAACTCTTTTTCCAAAAGGGAATGCGTGTAAGTTTCTTAGTGTATTAATTAGTATCCAAAGACAACACCATTCTTTGAATTATTCCCATTTTGGGAAAAATAACTGTAGAACTCAGTGGTACAGAAATGTCCCAGCTAGGGTTTCCATTGTGTGAACAGACACCATGATCATGACAAGTCCTATAAATGAAAACATTCAACTGGGGTGTCTCATTTACAGTTTCAGAGGTTCAGTCCACCACTATCATGGTGGGGAGCATGGAGGCATGCAAGCAGAGCAGACATGGTGCTGGAGAAGCAGCCAAGAGTCCTATATTTTGCAGGCAACAGGAAGTCGTCTGAGACACTGGCCAGTATCCTGAGCATAGGAAACCTTAAAGCCCAACCCCTACAGCGACACACTTCCTTCAACAAAGCCACATCTCCAATAGTGCCACTTCCCATGAGATCATAGGGGCCAATTACATTTAAGCCTCCACAAGAAAGGAAATGAGAGAAGTGTATTAGAGACAGATAAACTTGAGCTGCATGTGGGTACATCCTGTCTCCTAGATTCTCTCTGAATAGTATACGAATCTCTTATAATAAACAAGCAAACAAACACACACAAGAAGAATGACACCTGATGTTCTCCTCTGACCTCTATACGCAAGTCCACGTGTTCACATGAACACACAAGAACATGGACACACACACCTACATGCGTGTGTGTGCACCCACAGGGACGTGTACGCACACATGCGTCTTTCCTTATCACTGCGGCATTTCATTTTTAAAGCCAGTGCGTCCCACACTGACTTAGCCGGTGAGTTTATATGACCCCATTAAGCCATGTAGATGTTCAGCAACAGGAAGAAATGGCTGCAGGCTTCTATTTGAAAATCTGCCCCCCTCAGTTGCCCTCAACAACTGATTTCTCACCACTAGAACCAAGAAGTTTAAGGTGAAAGGATTAGTATTATTATTATTTAGATAGGGTGTCTCTACAAATCTTTGACCGTCTTAGGCAGGCCTTGAAGTCCCAAGGTCTGCCTCTGCCTCCTTTTTTCCCCTTTCTCTCCCTCCTTCCCCCTCTTTCCCTCCCTTCCTCCTTCCTTTCCTCCCTCCCCCTCCCTTCCTTCCTTTTTTTCATTTTTCAAGACAGGGTTTCTCTGTGTAACTCTGGCTGTCCTGGAACTCAATTTCTAGACCAGGCTGACCTTGAATTCATAGAGATCTGCCTACTTCTGCTTCCTGAGTACTGGGATTAAGAGTGTGTGCTATCACACTTGGCTGCAAAAGAATATTCTTTAGGAGCCAAAGCCTGGCTTTCTCAGGGTCAGACGGCTGGCTATAGATTGATTGGCTGAGAGAGTGGATATGAACGTCAGTTGGAACTTCAAACAGTTCCTTTCCAAAATGAATTTTCATGAGAAAGGGAACTTTTCCGCCTGTACCTTACAGATGAAGCCATCTAACCAGAGGACATGTACAGGAAGAGGGAGGAGGCCCTCAGACCAAGCAGACTTTATAGTTGACTTGCCTGGGTCCCCGTTGGTGAGGCCAGCACTGCTGTGACTCTCTTGTTCTTACTCTGCTTTGGCTGGCAGGTTTGGGACCTTTACAGGGGACATAGTTTGGAGCTGGCAGAAGCACAGCCCTGGCTGGCTGTTCAGGTCCAGTCTTTGCTTCGCTCCACCGTAGACAGGAAGAGTTCATGGAGCCCAGGTGCCTCTGCTTTCATCTCTAAAGGACTTTCTGCTTGTAAAGCAAGGACTTGTAAAATAAGGTTCCCCCCAGATCTGAACTCTCCCTTCGCCTGCCTAGCCTCAGTGACTTCTTACTGATGAGGTCCTGGAAGAGGGGAAGAAAATGGACTGGGAATGCCTATACCCTCACATCTCAGTTACTAGAAGTAGAACTTTCGTGGAACCTACATAGAAAAAAGAGTGGGCCCTGGGTCCATTTTCTAGAATGAAATACTACAGCTGTGACAATCAGCGATTTCTGTTTCCATTGTTAGTGAGCTGGCTGTGGAATACAGCCATCTCTTTGCTGACTTTGCAGTTGCAAATGCAAGACCTCCCATCCAGTGAGAGCTTGGAGACATTCGCAGATGCCTGTAGATCCACCCGCCTCCTGCAGGAAAGCACTGATTGGTGCTAATCTTTATCCTTTCCCCATGAAGTACACTGATACTTTTCCATGTTGCTGATCTGTGCTTTTTATTTCCACCTCTCCCTCACCCTAAATGCTTATCATGTTTTCAGATGTACGGGGTTAATTTGGAAAGTTAAGGAACGTTGTTCTGTTCTGGCTCATAAGTCTAAGGATAAGAAGGAGAAACATGCAGGGAAGTGATGGCACACACCTTTAATCCCAGCACTCAGGAGGCAAAGTTAGGTGGATCTCTGTGAGTCTGAGGCCAATCCCAGGACAGCCAGGGCTGTTACACAGAGAAACCCTGTCTCAGAAAAAAAAAACAAAAAAACCCAAAACCAAAAGAATAACAATAACAAACCAAAGAAGAAGCGCAAATGACTGACTATGCTTTTAGCAGAATTTACATATGTTGGTTACAGTGATTGAACTGTAGCATTAAAAAACCCCCGGTAGGTTGAGATCGGCAGAATTGTCCTCCTTTAAATGCCTTGTTAGCTAGTAAGGGAAGAATGAATAACTCTTAGACTGAACTCAGTGTTCATAAAAGCAGCTTCCTTATAGGTCTGAGTATTTGAATACACATAATTCTATTTAATTTGATTTTTTTCCAAGACAAGGTCTCTTTATATAGCCCTGGTTGTCCTGAAACTCACTCTGTAGACCAAGCTGGTCCGAAACTCACAGAGATCAGCCTGTCTCTGTTTCCCAAGTGGATTAAAGGCATGTGCCACCACCACCTGGCAACTTGAAATAGTCTTATGAAATATTTCTGTTAAACCATTTCAAATAAGAAAAATAGGGAGCTGTGTGGAAACTATTATTTTTGCCTGTCTTGTCCATACTAGAGCATTATATTCAAATCAGTGTTTTATTTCTAATGCTCAGGATTTGCTTGGAGTAATTTGATGTTTCAAAAAGACTTAGGATGGTCTCCATGCTCTCTCAGCCTATGGCTCTGCCTGCCACTGTTGACACAGAACTTGTGCTGGAAACAAGGATTGTTGATCTGAAACTGCTGGCGTTGTATTTCCTTGTCCAGAGAGTCTGAGTCCTAGAAGTTCTAGGGAGCTGGAGTAGCAATGGGTGGGAAGGACATTCTGTTCTTTTCAGACACTCTGCAATCTAATACCTGCTACAGAGAGCACCATGTAGCCAAGGGATGAGGACTATGAGACTGACTGTCCCTCGTGAATGCAACGTGCTCCCTGTTAGCTGCCTTAGCAACCGAGGGCATTGCTTCATATAGCAAGTCTTCCAAACTATGCCTCTACGTCAGTGGTTCTCAACCCCGTATGTCACGAGTCCTTTGGGGGTTACATATCAGGTATCCTGCATATCAGATATTTACATTACAACTCTTAACAGTAGCAAAATTACAGCTATGAAGCAGCAAGAAAATAATTTTATGGTTGGGGGTCACAGCACAAGGGACTGTTTTAAAAGGCCACAGCCTTCGGAATTGAGTTACCGTGGTCTGTTTCTTTGTTAAAACCAGCTCTTCTGGACGTGATTTAAAATAGTGGAGGCAGGGGTTGAACACTTGCCTGACACATATGTGCAAGGCCCTGGGTTCCTTTCTAAAGAAATAAATCAGTGAAAGGAAGCCTGGTGGTCTACACTGGGGCCACCTGCTCGTTGGGAGCCCGAGGCCAAGGACTGCAAGTTCACGACTTAAGTGAACTACAAACCAAGATCAAAGTCAGCCTGGGTAACTTGATCAGAACCAACCTTAAAAAAAAGTCAAAAGGTTGGAGATACAGATCAATGGTGAAGTGTTTGCTAGCGTGAATGAGGCCTTAGGTTTAAGCCCCAGTATGACCAAAAAAAAAAAAAAAAAGTAAAAATTAAAAATTAATAAGAACCAGTAAACGACATGAGGTTTTTCAATCTTTAAGCCCTCGACATTGGTCTGTGAGATAAAGACAGTCTCTAAGAGGAAGCCCAACATCAGCTCTCCTGCTGTCTGCAGGGTGACATCATTAAGGTTCTGGAATGATTAAAAGACTTCAAGCCAGCGAGGCTGCGTTTATTTCAGTGAAAAGATGTTTGCGAACTTCACTACCTGGTGGGATGCTTGTGTATTTAGAGAGACAATCTCATTGCTGTGGTGCAGACCCATTGGAACTCAGCAGCAGGGGTAATTGAGTTAACTGATGGCTCCGAGGCCAGGTGATGTCATAGATAAGACCATTGCTCCCCCCCACCCCCCAGGATATTTCGCGGGTGGAAATTTGCAGAATTAGTTGCGGTCTTTCAAGCTAAGAGATAAACAACACGAGACAAAGTATATGTGGGAAAAAAATTTAAATGATTTTAAATGTTCTGAGAATAGTAGGCAAAGAACATCGTGATTAGAATCACCACTAAGTGGGGTGGGGACCTCAGCCCAGAGGAAAAAGGCTGGGAGCAGTTGGCATCTGAACACACATTCTTTCTTTCGTTATGGGAAGAGTTCTGAACTGGGGATGGGTTCAGGGTTTTTACTCCTGCCTTTGCCCAGTAGTTATAGTAACAGTTATGTCTCCAGAGTGCTCCGTGTCTGCTTTTCAAGTAAAGCTTAAAATGCGTTTGGAAGAGACCCAGATTGCTAATGTGAAATTGATTCCCAAACTCCCTTGTCCAGGTCCCACTGCTCCTCCTGGACCTTGGCTTCTGATTAAGGCAACAGAAAAAAAAAAACCAAACCCTTCCTGGGAAAGTCCCAAGATGTCCAAGAGCGGCTAGCTGTGGTTTTTCAACTCTGCACTCAGTTCAGTACGTTACAATATTCACACCATATTTTGTTGGTTAAATAATTGACCTAAACATGCAAGGAGGCTCGTTAAAAAAAAAAAAGAGAGAGAGAGAGAGAGAGAGAGAGAGAGAGAGAGAGAGAGAGAGAGAGAAATACAGGAGGATGGGTCCTAGTACCAGCACAGTAAAACATCAAATCAATCAATAGGTTTGCTCATTTCTCTAGTCACGTGGGAGGAGCCCTGGTGAGTATCAAGGTGGGAAGGAAGGAGGGTGCTCCTGTTGAAGAGGGTGGGTACAAAGTAACAAGGGCACAGGAGCAAGCAGAAAGAAAACTGGCAAATGTGTAAACGATTGGATTTTTCTTTTTGTATACACATCAATTTCCGGAACTGTTTATCTCAAATCCCACCTCTTTGCAAACTTTCTTCTTGAAGTTTGCACATGGGAGGGGCAGTCAGCACACCCTAAAACTTTCGCATGCTAACAGCTGTAATTAAGGTAGAAGCCTTATTTACATAGTAATTAGCCTGCCGGACTGGAAGGGTAAATGGATCGCTAATTCATTTAGATAGTTAATTGGCCTTCCAGGTTGGAGATTTTAACATGCCTTTCTTGGCATATTTTCTGTGTGTGCTGAGTATGGAGCGTGCTGACAATGGGACAAAACTCTGCGATCTGGGCTCTGGAATTTCAGCTTCTAGCGCTCCAGCGAATTGCAAAGGAACTAGGGAACATGGTCAAAACCTCAAGTAAAATTCTACAGCAAAATCACCAGCACTCGATTCTCTGTGTGATTCTGTTTCTACACCCTGATTCATATTATCTCAACCTAGTTATTGCTGCCCCGGTTTCCGCAGGCAGCACTGTTGCTTGGTCATCCTGGTCACACGGTGATAGTCGAAACTGTCTTAACAGTTCCCTTTGAGCAAAGGTCAAGATGGTTCTCTCTTGAGGCCATAAAGATGGTTAAGGAAAGAGACAGGTCAAAGATCATTTCTAAAAAGAGGGCAACTATGCTACCAGGAATCTTCTCATGGCTTTGCCAAGTCTCTGGGTTGGCTAATTAGTTTTGGTTTTAAAAAGATAGCTATTTTTTGATAGCTGGACCTCTCTACTGTATCGATGAATCACACAGGAGGCTAAGGTAGTTTACACACTATATGCCCACCACAATATACCACACACATACACACACACACACACACAGAGAGAGAGAGAGAGAGAGAGAGCGCTAACGAGCTCTGAGTGCTGGGTATTAGCCGTGATTGTCCCAGGTACTAAACAGCACCTACCCTAACACGATAAATATTGAATGAAGGCCGTGGTTGGGACAGAGGGTGCATCTGCGGGTGTTTACTGAATGAATTAACTCGAACCACTCCCTTAGGCCGGGAGCAAGGTAGTAGGAAGTGGGAGAACAGATCCAGCTCAGTCCACCCAACACCAAACAGCCTCTGCCCTGGATTGGGTTAATAGTCGCCATGGGGAAGATGGAAATCAATAACTATAATTGAAAGAAGACTCACTAGGGGCCAAAAGAGTGTCTATGCCTGTGTGTGGGAGGTAGAGCCGGGAGGGCCAGAGGGAGGTAAACACCGGTTATAGGGTTTTCCCCAGAGCCAGGCTCTGCTTCCAAATTGAGGCTTTTAGTGTGGAAAGGGCTCTCCTCCCCTTGTCGGAGGCGGAAACTGGGCATTTTTCTTCTTCTCCTCCTCTTCCTCCTCCTCTTCCTCCTCCTCCTTTTCTTTCTTTCTTTTTTTTTTTTTTTTGGCTTTCTGCCAAATTTCGCCCCAGGGTTAATGACTAATCCAAATCGAGCGTTAGGTCATTTTGAAAATATGAATATTACATTATGGTAAAACACAGCTCGAAGAACTGCCGTTCTGCTGTTATTACCCTGAGAGGTCGATACACTGCAGCAATCCGGAGAGCAGCGGTACATCGCCACCCTTTTGCTCAAAGCACACAATTATGACTTAGTGTAGGAAACGTAAAATGAGGTGGGCAAGATCTTCATTCGAAGCTTTTAAAACAAGAACATACACGTCTTACTTAAACAAACAACAAGAACTGTTCACAAGGATTCCGACTCTTCGGCTCCCACTAGGCTGGTATCTCTTCAGAGCTAACCGGCTTGCCAGGGACTCGGGCAGCGGCGACAGCACGCCTTCTGAAAAGGAAAAGTAGAGCCCTGGAGAGCCGATCTGAGCTTGCGGGAGAGAAAGTAACCAGAGACTGCGTCATCGCGACCCCGCCCCCTCCCACGTGTTGCTCCCGCTCAGCCCCGCCTCTTCTTTTATTCCCCGAGCTCGGCTTAGAGCTGAAACTTTGCAACTCGAGCGCGCACGCTCTGCGTTCTTCCTCGCCCGGGCGTCCTGCGACGGTGGCTCAGGAGGTGGGATCGGCTGGCGGGAAGGCTCGGGGCGCCGGCGCACGCGGAGTGGGGACCTCGGCGGGGACGGACGCCGCTCGCAGGAACCGCGGAGTGCCAGCCTACCTCGAAGTTCCTGACCAGGAGAGTCCCATGCCTGGACAGCCCCGGCCTGGTGTCTGAGGTCGCAGCGGTGCTCCCGCTGCTGCCGAGGTCGCCGAGGAGCAACTGTATCACTGAGCTGCGTGTGGGAACTGCAGCTGGACGAGCAGCCGACACCGGGCACATCTGTCCCGTGCGCCGGGGCCCAGGACTGCGCTCTCCTGGCTGAGCCGCAGCGGGATGGCCCGCTAACCGTGGCCATGCAGGCTTGAGCGGAGCGGACGCCCAGGGCGCGCAGGGGACAACCGCAGGCGCGGGCTGCAGCACTCCGCCGCTGACTTCCTAGCCCAGCGGGCAGTGAAGTCGCTTACCATGGAGCCCGTGACCAAGTGGAGCCCCAAACAAGTGGTGGACTGGACTAGAGGTGAGCGGGTCGTGGAGGACCCCCCGCGTTCTACAGCCCGGGAGATGGGGCGGGCCAGGAGTCAGGCACTGGGGTGCTTGGCCCCTCCTGAGGGCGACAAAGCAAACTTCTGCCGAGCGGCCTGTGCGCCCCTATCTGGTGCGCCTGCTCCGAGCGGTTCATTTCGGTGGGGGTGCGCGTTGTGTGCCGCGGACGGGGTACTCATATTTAAGCCAGGGAACAGTGGGATGGCCTTTCCGTGAAAGATGGGCTGGGCATGCGGGCCAGGGGATTTGGCGCCAGGGCACTCTCTCTGCTCTGCTCGGGTACCGTGCCCGCGACTTGCTGCCTGTCGCCAAGCGCAGAGACACAAGGCGTCTTTGTGTGGGTGATTGCCGCTGGATCTAGTAAAGGCTGCGGGCCCGGAGCAGACCGCGGGCGTGACCGGGCGGGCGGTAGGGCAGGTAGATGGAGACTCCTGCGGCCAGTCTAGCCTGTCTGTTTGGGTTGGAGAGGGTGAACTGGCTTTCGTGCCTGAGAGAATCCCAGCGCCAGGACTCCAGCAGAGGCAGAGACTCAGCTCTGGAGGCGCCAAGACCCCCGGGGGTGCAGTATTTCGAGGCCAGTTGAACCCTAAGAGAGCAGAGTGTCTGCAACTACAGTCCAGTTCTGTACAGTGCTCGGAAAGAGGAAATCCAGTGGGCGCTGGGCGGAGCAGCAGGAGTGGAAGGGTCTCTGTTACTTTATCGTTTTTCTCATGACAGTTGCCAGAGGGGTTCGACTCTCTTTGGCCTCTTCGGTAGAACAGAGTTCACTGAAATCAACTAGTGTGTTCTCAGGGGTGCCACCTCCTCACTTAAACATTCGTTTAAAGTTACTTTTCTTGCCTCCTTCTAGTTGGTCTTCCAGATGAGTGGCACCCTTTTTCAGTAGTCGTTACAGAGCTGTAGAGTTGTGCACACTCGGCTGAGTGTTCTGCATTTGCTTTTGTTCATCCCGGTGGACATGAGGAGTAGATGATGCTGATGTGTCTAGGTCATCTTTCAAATTCCCCTGCCCATGGCTGTGGTACAGTGGAAACTCCTCCTGCCCGTTTCTCAAGCCAGTGTCTCAGAGAGGCCCCTGGGAAGGGGATGTCCCAGTAGGGAAGTGTATGCGGTCCATGTGGTCACTCCTGTCTTCTCTGGGGAAGGGTACCGTATACTTTCTTAGGAAGTTGTTTTCCCAGTGACCAGAATTTCCAGGACTCTCAAGTAAAGCTACTGTGAGAAGAATGGATACACGGGCCTTGGCGACTGTGCCAGGGTGAACAGTAAACCACAGCGTTAGCAGCAGTAGACTTAAAAGTTATTTTAAGCCCATTCCCTTAACACGAAGTGTAACTTGTGCTGAAGACAGTACCAGGCGCCTCAGCTAGCTTGCTGAGATGGAGCAGATGGCCTGCTCCACCATACCAAGACTGATCTCAATTGCTGTGTGCTACGTATGCAGAGCCCCCGTGTTTGAAGACTTAGTGTGAAGAAGGAAAAGAAATATTAACAACTTTCATGTTTATTACATATCAACACGATGATTTGAATAAAATTTACTTCTAAAATGGACTCCAGCCGTTTACTTTTTTCTTAATTACAGCCTCTGATTTTGCAGTGACATGGCTCATGCTTGTGGCTCACAGTTGTGTCTGTTGTATGGTACTGTTCTAGTCTCATGAAGGGCGACAGAGGATGACTCTGGCCTTTCTGTGCCGCTGCCAGCCTACTTAATAGTCTACAACCAGAAAAATGTTATCAGGCAGACAGGAGGGTGATGAAGTGAGATCTTCACACCCTCAATATAGACAGATGATAGATATATAGATATATAGATGACAGGTAGATAGGTGATAGGTAGATAAATGATAGGTATATAGGTAGATGATAGATAGAAGATAGATGATAGATATAGATAGATGCTAGATAAATAGATAGATGATAGACCTCTTTTTGTCCCTTCATCCTTTCTTAGGATGGGGAAAAATGTTAATTTGCATATGATTATTATTATCATTATTGATTTAAAAGGAACCAAGTTTAAAGCATATTTTGGGGACTTTGGCCTTTGGCCTTACGGCTTGGTTGAGGCTACTTCCGTTTAGAGAAAGTTTTGAGCTGCCCTGAATGAGCAGCTGTGTTTAGGACCCTTGGTGCTCACTTCTCAGGTTACGGACCTGCGCTGGCACTTGGCAAATGTCCTACAAATTCTGTGCCCTTTTGACCTCATAGAAAGACCTAGATACTTTCTGTGTTAGAATCTTAAACAAAGATAAAAGGTGGAAATACTTCGCCTAACTCTTGCATGGCAAGAGGCCATTTCTTGCAGAGTGCATGGCGTATTGAAGAGGCTTTCTCTCCATAATGTCTCACAGGTATGACTTTTCCCCAAACAACTGACATAAACCATTTGTTTTCTTAGGGGCTGTTGTTAGCTGTCTTTGCTCGTCTCTCTGCCCAGCTCCCACTTTATAAATACATCCCTGTAACAAGCAGCTTGTCATGAAGATGTTGCCACTCTTGGTGTTGTGACTATGAGTGTGGGAGTTACAGGGGCTGTGAAAAGCTCCATCTACACTCAGCCACATCTACCGCTTGGGCTTATGTCAATATCACAGATCCACGTTAAGAAAGAATGCAGTGTGCTGGATAAACACACCCATCTGGCTTTTATTATTAACTTTTGCCTACACCATTAGCAGTTTCACCATGATACGAATAGCTGCCTGGTAAATATTAACAGTCTCAGGCGCAGGGATAGATAGGTGTCGTACAAGTATCAACGTACTTTGATATGCACAGCCGCCTTTGAGGCAGGAACTTTTATTCCGTTTTGCTCTTGAGGAAACTGAGGCACAGAGAAGCTAAATACCTTGATTGGTATCACCCAGCCCATTGGTGCATAGTATTTGACCCAAGTGCCTAGATGCTGCCTCGTTCCCTTTTCTCAGGATTGTCCTCCCAGGGCAATGCAGAGAAAGCACCGAGACTCTAAAGCACACCTAGGAGTAGGCCCACCGCATTCTCATGATACAATGTATTAATATTGTGTGTCAGTGGCGAGAGCCATCCAGCATCTATGTATTTTAGTCTCCATGGTTTCTCTGTGTCAGAAAGTTGTGTATACATGAGATGGATTCTTAGTTCATGGCACCTTTCCAACCAAACAACATGGTTAAAGGCTTTTTGCAGATTTTTACAATGTGTCGAGGCAGCCACGCAAGAACTGATGCGGTGCACTTCGCAACCGTGAGTTCCAGTTTTCTTTCGTAGGAGAGTCTGAGGTTGGGCAGCCCAAGAGTTGCGGTCATCCTGGTCTCATGCAGGTGACTAGTCTGTCTCAGGTTCTGTTCCTATGGTGGGCAGGAAAAGGGAAACTTAGTATCAATACCCAGTGACAGCCAAGATTCCCCTTTAAAAAGTTCCCTGTGAAACCCACTCAAGTCATATGGGCTCCACATCAGTTGTCAGAGTGGCTGCGTGGCCACTTTAGACCGGAGAGAGCCCGTCACTGTAGTTTTGTGTGGTGTCCGGTGCTGGGAATGGAGCTGAGAGCCTCACATGTGATAGGCGAGCACTTTACCACTGTACCGCACTTTCAGCACCGAGTTGGGCACATTGTGACCTTAACACAGTTGGGAGGAGGTAGGAAGGAAGACAGCCTAGGTATTGATAGGTAGCCCGAGTGTCTACCACGTGGCATTGAACATAGAATATAGATCATACATGGTATGTACTTCAAGAGGGACCCAAACCTAGTTTCTTACTTAGAGACCACAGGCCTGCTCTGCTGTACAAATACTGTCATTTTCATTTCTCTTGAGTAACCTCAGGTCAAAACCTTAAAATAGACGGGGTTTTTTGGCCTTCAGCTTTCTTTAAATACTAGTTCTGGAATACGTCTCTGCCCCCAGTTGCGTTTCTGCTTTCACACTGTTGAGCCCTGAAGAAGGAAGACACTGCTTTGTCCAGTGTCCCTGTCCTTCTCGTGGCCATGATCGGTTAGAACTGGCAGCTCTCAGTCACTGTGATACTGAGTGAGCACATCTGGATAGCTCAGCTTTCCTGCCAGAAGCCTCTTGCTGGCCAGCGGACCATCAGTCACTGTCTCCACCTCTATCAGACAGTGGCAGGGACTTTCCCCTCCCAAGGCTGAGCAGGTGGCAGTGGAAGCATCTGCCTGTCCATCGTTGTTCTTTCCTTGGAGTGCCCGAGCATACAGTGCATCAGCACCCATAAAAAGGGCCTCCCTGTGTGCTCGTGGAGGGGCTGGTGGGTTTCACAGCGTAGGTCAGCTGCCGTGTGCTCCCTCACTGTTGAGCGCTGTCTTTCCTCCCTACAGTATCTGGGGGTCAAATTTTTGCATTACTGATTCCAGTTCAGGATGTACCTTTGCTTTTGGCCTCTATGGTCCCTGGAAACGGGAGGTCTCAGGAGCCATAGCCATTTTACCGTACGTCCAGAAACTCCTTCCTGCCCCGCCGACTCCTTCTCTGGCTCTGTTCTGTTTCCTGGGCTTCAGCAATTAAGTTTTCTTAATCACTATACTGGAAAAAACATTAAATGAAGCATTTATTATGTGGTAAATGCTGTTTCAAGAGCTTGCTTTAGACATAGTCCTTTGAGTCCTCAGAAAAGTCCAAGCAGAGACGTAGGTACCATTGTTAGCCCATATTAAAGGGACGGAGGCAGGAAGGAGGGTTTGCTCAGGGTCATGGATTTACAAGCAGTGTGCGCTTTGAAGCTCTCCTGCATCTCTTCATCTCTGATGCCTCATGCCAGACAGGGGAGCTGAGTGGCTGGGAGCGTGGGCACCGCAGTCAGATCAGTTGGCATCCCGGTTTGCCTCTGACTGTGATCTTACATAAGTGCTCCATAAATTGCTATGCTGTGTTTTTTATTGCTTCCTTCCCTTTATCCTATAGCTTCAGGTCATGAACTGTTCTCCAAGCAGTGAGGTCTCCTAAGGTGGATTCTGACCATAGAGAGCACCGGTTGTCAACCGGTCAGAGGATTAGAGTGGCACATGTAGCCCATCAGGAAGATTCTAGGTTGGCTGAGGATACGTACCTCTTGTTCATATGGGGCAAACAATCCACATTTCTCGTTTCCTCTGTGTGTATGTGTGCATGTTCGTGTGTGTGTGTCATCGGAAGTCAGCCTCAGATGCCATTCCCCAGGTGCTGCCTATCATGTGTTTTGAGACAAGTCTCTTGCTAGTGCTCAGGGCTCACATTAGCTCAGCTGACGGGCCAGCAAGCTGTAGAGACCCTCCCGTCTCAGCTTCCCTACTGTAGTAGCTTTACAAGGGCATGCTACGTGCCTGACTTTTTAACTTGGGTCTGGGGCTCGAGCTTAGGTCATCTCGTTTGATTGGCAAGCACTTTCACCCACTGAGCCGCACCCCCAGACCCCTTGGCTTCTGCTTTACGAGGAATTCCACTTCCAACTAACATGGCATTAAAATGATCCCTCCCGCCACCACCCATACCCACCTGGTCCATGACCTCCTCTGGCATTTTCAGGCCTGTCACGTCCGAATCTATTTTAACATGATCCCCTGGCCACCACACACCTTTTATGGTTGGAGAAGTCCTCTTGCAGCACACAGTCAAAACACATGTTTTCAAAGTTAGCTGGTAGGCCCTGCCGCTCCCCTGTCGCTGTGGCCGCTGATCTCCATCATGAGCTCAGTGCTTGAGTCCTGGAGTATTTGCCCTTAGTTTGAGGGTATTTGACTTGGCCACTCATTAAGACAGAAAAGGTGATCTTAAGGCTCGTGCTTCTGTTTATAGGCATCACCTAGCAACAACGCATGTTGTTCTTAGGAAAGTAAATGAGACATTGCTCCTGTGAGTCTTTATCTGTCCTCTGGGATGTTTGGAAAGCTCATAACAACTTTGGGTTTTATTTATTTATTTATTTATTTATTTATTTATTTATTGTTTTACTCTTTAAGGTGAGTGATGGAGAGGTGTTGCAGTCAGTGCTCACTGTGGTTGAAGCTTGCTTGTTTCACGTGTCTCAGCTGTACTTAGGATGACATGACGGGCCATTGGCCTGTAATGTCTTCTGGGCTGGGGCCACGTGGGGATTACCACTCCTAGATGATTTTGAGATTCCTGTGTGTATATTTCGCTTTTGGCGGACAGAGACAGTAGATGCCACCTCAGGAATAAATAGATAGCCACAGCAGTTTTCAAAATTCAGAAGTTCGTGTCATTGCCAAACTTGGCTGTCCTGGGTCCCGTATCCTCGGAGATGGGAGGGCACCTCTTCCTGTCCAGCCTCGGCCATCAGAGGCTCAGTGTGCCGCTGCCTCTTCCTGTGGCCGTCGCAGCCAGCCATGCTTGGGAACATCTGTGGACTCATCTCACTTTCCTTGGTCTGTTTGGCTCCCGTCTCTGCTTTCTCTGGTGTTTATCCCTGGCTTAGCCATTTTCTGGACTTGACATGAGCAAGTGAGGCTTTGTGAGTTAGATGAGTTGTCCCAGATCAGGAGGCCAGGAGCTGACACTGGCTTTGATTCACTGGCCTCGGTTCCTTCCTCTAGTCCAGGTGGGGAATGAATGTTTGGTTCCTTCTAACCTATGCTTGTGGGAAGGTGTGACTTCAGGGGGCTGCCAATGTTGTACTTGCTCTGGCTGCTGTTCCTGCAGAATTCTTGATTTTAGGAACTTCTCTTCTCTTTCTAGCAGTTGGGATGTTCGCTTAGCAATGGAATAAAACATTTCTCCTCTGGTTTTCTTATCTCTCTCTCTCTTTCTCTCTGTGTGTGTGTGTGTATGTGTGTATACACACTAATACTATTTTATTTTCTAGTGAAGAGACCCAATCCTGAGCCTTGGGTACGCTGGACACTGAACCCCCCAACCCAATTTTATTTTTATGTTGAGTGCAATGTTTTTTTGTCTAAGTGGTCCAGTTAGCACATCTGGCTTGTAGACTCACACACGTATGTACACATGTGTCTGACTTTCTTAAACAACCCTTGTAGTTGTTACTGTCTTATTTGGTGCTCTCTCAGTTCATTGAAGTGTACCATTTAGTTGCTTTTGGCCAGAAGGCTGGGCAGGTTGAAGGACTGAAAACATCAGGACTTTGGAGGGAGACAGAACCTGTCTCAGGTCATGTGTCCGACATCCAGAGGTTGGAAAACTTTGCCATGTGACTTTGCCAAGCTCATCTTCACACGCATATCATCATGGAAGAGGGACCCTGATAACGAACATACAGGATTTTAGTTAGAGGGAGAACACTTGGTACAGTGTATGGTGTATAAATATCCACACACTTAATTATTTGTTATTAATTCATAACACTTCCAAGTGAATAAATGGGATATAATTGGGTGATCTTTATTTAAATATTCAGCACCCTTGTGACTGGCTGTCACCTTTCTCCTGTCACATAGTCATTTGTGACAGCAGGGCCTCCTTTTTTATTGGTAGACAGGCAGGTAAAGTGGGTTTATCAGCTGTTTTCTGCCCTGTGGATTTCCTGGTCACTTCCTTTCCTTTCTTGAGAGGACCCCCCCCCCATGTCTTCTGGAAAGATGGGGGTATCAAAAAGTTAGGTGGCATATCTTTTGAGAACCATTTCATGTTGCTATGGTGACACTGTGCTGTGGTAGGAAAGAGTGCTTCAGGTTAGGTTAACAAGCAGGATCCCTCTCTGTCTGCAGAGGTTTGACTTAGGACTCCTGGATATTAACGTGCCTGGATGTTCATTCCCTTATGGAAAAAGACACAGTGTTTGTGTGTCCTCTCTTACGCTTCCAATCTTGTTAGGTTACTTCTAATATAAAATGTAGAGGATGTACGAGCCACTGTGAAACTATATTGCTTAGGCAGTGAGAATAAGAATAATAGGTGTATACATATTTGGCACAGACAAACTTTTCCTCCCTAATGTTTCATGTGTGGTTCCTTCAGTTTGCTGAGGGGAAGCCAGAGGGGAGCCCATGGCTCTGGAGGCTGATGGCGATTCATGAGTGAGTGAGTACCTCGTTCAGGGTGATGCTCTAGGGACAGGCTTTCAGCTGCTCTTAGCCGGATAGATGTGGCCGGTAACAGTGAGCTGGGTGATGGACCAGTCCCTCTACATGGGTGAATGAGAAGATAATCTGTATTGGTAAGTGTAAAGAGGAAAACAAAGCAGAGATGTGGAGGAGAGCAACCTGGGCAACTGGTGAAGAGCTCCTTTGGATGGTGTGACTAGGGAAGCCTTTCTGAGAAGATGGTGTATAGGTGTGAACACAGGAAGGAATTGGCTGTGGAAAATTAGGGTGAGGACGATCATGTGAGAGAGTGGTTGGTGCCAAGGCCCTGGGGAGTGTGTGAGCTTGTGGGGGCGTTGAGGAAAGGAAGACGGTGGAGCTGTGAAGTGCGAGGCTGGTGCGGTGGCAGCTGGAGCGGGAAAGAAGGAGGTTGGGCATGAGGGCTTGTGCGCCCGTGGAAGGCCACTGGAAAACTTTGTACTCGGGATGAAAAGCAGGGCATGGCCATGTCTGACCTGGCTTCTATTTTCTCGTTTTGTTTTTTGGTACAGGGTTTCTCTGTGAAGCAGCTCTGACTGTTCTGGAATGCACTTTGTGGAACAGGCTGACCTTGAACTCACAGCAATCCTCTTGCCTCTGCCTCCCAAGTGCTGGGATTAAAGGCATGTGCCACCGTCAGTCACCCAGCTCTGATCTGGCTTCTGTGGTAGCCCTGAATGTAGGGAATAGAGCTGGGGATATTGCCTTATTCTGGAGATGATGCTTTAGACTGTGACGTTGCTCATGTTGGACTGTGAAGTCAAGTTTGGGACAATTCATCCATCTCTTTAAACCTCAGTACTTTGAACACAGCAGTTGAAATTGGGATGTCTGTCTCTTTTCTTCCTACCGGGGTTAGGTAAGTTCTCTGGCCTCCCCGTGTCCTGGATCCTGCCTTGCCACGTGTGCTGGGCATCCAGCCTTTCTCTTGTTGCCTTCATGCGTTCGGCTTGCATCATTGTTCTTTTCTGGTGCATTCTGCTGGAGCTCCCGTGTCTGAAGTTGCTTATTCCTCCTTGAATAGGGTTTCTGTGAAAGCCGTCCTGGCCCAGTTTGTTTTCTCTGACATCAAATGGCCAATTGAACAGTTTTTAACCTGTGCCCAGGAGGTTCAGATGCAGATGTGTTTACTGGGACAGACAAAGCAGCTCTTTAAGTCACAGACTTAAAATAGGTGGGAGACATTAGAATGCTTTGTGTTTGAAAACTTTGAAAGTGTTTGAGTACAGGAACTGGCAGATCTGACTGAAAATATTTTGCTCCGCCGATGGTCTGTCCTAATTTTTATTTTAGAAATCAGAGCCATTTTAGTTGAATAGATGGTATTGTGGGCCATTCTCAGCAAGCAAGAGTTGAACACATTTTTGAAAACACTCAGTGTCTCACTTCTCAATAGGAAGGGCCGGCAAGGAGGGAGGGAATGGAATGGAAGTGGGGGAATAATTGGCAAGTTCTGTTTTACTTACAGGCCCAGTTTCTTGACCGCCTGGAGGCAAGGAGACTGTCACTCTCCAGGAGGAAACCCCTGTGTTATCTATCAGGAGGAGGGGTCATCTGAGTCAAGTTTTCCTGAGGGGAAGAGAAGTGAAAGGGAGAGATCCAGGGAGGGGAAAGGGGGAAAGTTAGTGTTTGGGGATGTGCTTCCAACACACACACACACACACACACACACACACACACACACACACACACACAGAGAGAGAGAGAGAGAGAGAGAGAGAGAGAGAGAGAGAGAGATTCTAACTTAAATATGTACTAATTGAACAATTTTACATGTTCTCAGAGGTGTGTGGGGGTTTGGGTTTGTGTGTTCAAGTATGTTCATGCACATGCATGCTCCTGAGTGTGTGTGTGTGTGTGTATAAGGCAGAAGAAAATGGCAGGTGCTACTCCTCAGGTATTACCTACTTGTTGCTTGTTTTTTTTTTTTTTCGAGACAGGGTTTCTCTGTGGTTTTGGAGCCTGTCCTGGCTGTCCTGGAACTAGCTCTTGTAGACCAGGCTGGTCTCGAACTCACAGAGATCCGCCTGCCTCTGCCTCCCGAGTGCTGGGATTAAAGGCGTGCACCACCACCGCCCGGCCTGTTTGTTTGTTTTAAGATAGAGTGTCCATGCTGACTGGCCAGGGAATCTGTGGATTGCCTATCTCCCCATGGCTGGAATTACACCGTCACGCCACTAAGCCTTACTGTTTTTGTTTTTACTGTAGGTTGCAGGTCCTTTGCTTGCAAGGCAAGCGCCTTACTGACTGAGCCATCAGCCTAGCCCCTTGAGGTAACTCCAAATCACAGTGTCTGCAGGAAGGTCTAGTGAGATCCCTGTGGGAGCATGATGTATGTGGCAGAGGAGCCCGCACATGCGAACATGGTGTGCTGGGAGGGCCTGGCTCCCTAGCACCTGTTGTGGCTGTCAGCACCATCTTAACATGGATTCCGACAGGAGCCATCACTAACTGGGAACAGATGACGCATCTGTGAGCAGCATTTCTGGAAGTTTCTCTGTCTACCCTGCAGCTTAGAAAATGCTTAATAAGGAGTATCAAAAAGATACCGACTCCACTAGCGAGGTGCCTAGCGACAGGGATAATGAGGCTCACCTGTGAGCACCTCAGCCAGCTTAACGCACCTTACACAAAGCCAGACCTCTCTGGGGAGAAAAAAGCCTCTGTGCTGGTTTGGATTCCGACAGGAACGGACTGGGTCCTGGGAACAGGGAAACCTGCTGGGTGCCAAAAATAGGTGATCATATTTCTTTGACCCCTGGTGCTTCTGAGCGGGGTTTGAAGAGACCGTTTCCCAGATGGGCGCCAGTGCTGCCTCCTGCTAAGGCAACACGGCTGCCCTGGAACCGGCTTGCTCAGTCTCAGCACCACCTGGGGACCTGGCTATGGTGCATATCAGGCCTCTGACACTCAGCATCTTCAGGTGATTCTGGTGCAGCCTGTAAGTCCAGAAGCATTAGTCTGTCCGCTTTCAGAGGGACCAAACAGAAACCAGTGACAGCAGTCAGACCTTCCCTGCTAACGAGGTGGCTTTAGGTTGAAGCATGTTGAGTGGTTAGGAAGGGGAACTCTAATCGCAGGGATGGTTTTTGGCATGATTAAGTATTGGGTCACCGGACCTGGGTTCCTAAGTGCTCTTCTTACAGCGTGTACTGGGGCCAGTTAAGTTTGTTGTCTCAGTGGACTCCCAGCTGGCAGCTCTGTCCCTCATGTGGTACATCCCTTGGTTGTGGTCTTCTGTGTTGCAACACCTGCAGAAACCTAGGACAAGTGGGTATTTCATGGGTCTGTTTCTTCCTTCACCAGGCTTAAGTTATTTGCTTATTTAGATTTTTTTAAATGGTGCTGGGGATGGAAGCAAGAACCTTGTGTATTCTAGGCCAAGTACATTGCCTCTGATCTACAGCTTCAGCCTTTTTTAAAGTCACAGTATTGCATGTTGCTTGGGCTGGCACTGAGCACTGATCTTCCAGTGAGTGTGCCACCGTGCTTGACCTGAGAAGTTCTTTTGTCTCAGTATGTGGACCCAGAATCAGTCGGATGCTATGGGAGTCAAGAGGGCCACCAGAAGCGAACATTGGAGATCAGAAAGGGTCATGAGCTTTGTACCAGACAAAAGTCTCAAACTCCAATGTTGGAGGGCCAAGTGCAGTGCTAGAAATGGAAGCTGGCGTCACACAGAAACTGTATTAATCAAAACACTGCTTGGCCCATTAGCTCTAGTTTCTTATTGGCTAACTCTTACATATTAATTTAACCCACTTCTGTTAATCTGTATATCGTCACATGGCAGTGGCTTACAGGCAAAGATTCGGCATGTCTGACCCTGGTGGCTCCATGGCGTCTCTCTGACTCCGCCCTTCTTTCTCCCAGCATTCAGTCTAGTCCTCCCTTCCTGCCCCATCAACAGGCCAAGGCAGTCTCTTTATTCCTTAATGATGATCACAGCACACAGAGGGGACTCCAGCCTCACTCCCACATCCACTCTCACATACACGCCCTTCTGTGTCCGCCAACTGTGGACCTCAACTTTCCAAGTCTTTGGACTTTTGCTTTATATTGTTTCAAAGGAAGCTGCATGTCTATTTGTAGTTGATATTTCCCAATTTTAAGAAAACTGTTACACTGTTTGAAGGTCTTGCAGGCACCACACAAAAATATCCCGATGGGAGAGTTTCTGATAGCCAACATTTCTAGGTTTGTTGTTCTCATGACAGCGTACCCACGAGATGTGAGGAAATTGACTTCCTACGTGGTAATTCTCCAGTGAAGTAGCGCACCCCTCCTTTGGGCCTGCAGTTTCACCGTAGTTTACTTATTTTCATTGCTTCTAAGATTGCAACATCGTGTGCCAGCATTGTTAAGATGGATTACCCTTGCCCGGAAGGACCTAGAAGACTCTGGGTGGCTATTTTTCAGTAAAGACACAGACTTTTGGGTCCTCCTGCTTCAGTTTACAGAGTACTGGCTGTGTAGTCTTGGCCCCCAGCTGGAGCTGTTTCTATCCGTATTATCAAATTTTACGTGCCACTTAAATTGTACTATGTTTCCAAATTTGAGGACAACTTAGTGGGGTCCTTATTGGATTATTAAATTACCAATTGTCTTAAAGTCCTTTTTATCCTCAGAATGCTCTGAATTGGCAAACAGAACTAAGAAATACTGTTTATAGTACTTAAAAAAATTGGAGTATTACCTCCCCATGATAAAAATTGTGAAGCTTCTCTCTTAAAAATTATGGGTCATTTTAATCTTTCAGTTTGATCTGCAAGTATATAGATAACACATAGACTTTAAGTTTATGTGTGAATACAGGTTGTGTGCACACATTTATCTTTATGCACACATGCATGGATGGTTATAACAGATGACAGTTGGTTAAGTTTTCATTAGGTCTTAGCCAACTGTTAATTCCTTCCTAAAAGCTCAAAATAAAGATGTGTAGATGATCACTTTGTACCAGCAGCTCGGCCTCATGCCAGGCGCAGGCTTGTAATGGAATAGAAGCCTGTCTGCAGGCTGCCTGCAGTTTCTCAGGGATATGGTGCTTATGGAGGCTTCTCGGAGCATGCCAGCCCCTTGTTAGGGTGTTCAGGCTTTGTCTCATTTGGTCCAGAGGGCTGCAGGTGGAGCACGTGGCGCGGTAAAGCGCTTTTCACTCTTTTGTGAACCGCCTGTGACCCACTGTTGTTGAAGTTTGCTCTTGGGTCTTGGATAATGAGCCAGTAGCTCCGAGGTTGGGAAAGGTGTACTGACAAGTAAGGAGGCCTCTGTGGAGAGGTAAAGGCTGAGAGACCCTCTGTGAACAGCGCAGAGTTGATTCTTGAGGAGATGCTGCATCCCAGAGCACTCCATCACCTCTGTAGGTCTGGGGTTTGTGACCCAGCGTGATGGTATCATTAAAGTGGTGTTAGGGCAGTGGTTCTCAGCCTGTGGGTCTCCACCCTTGTAGTGGGTCAAACGACCCTTTCACAGGGTTGCCTAAGACCACCAGAAAACACAGAAATTTATATCACAATTCATAACAGTAGCAAAATTACAGTTGTGAAGTAGCAGCGAGAATTATTTTATGGTTGGGTGTCAGCACAACATGAGGAACTGTTTGAAAGGGCAGCAGCCTTAGGAAGGAGAACCACTGTATGAGCGAGTAGGGGAGATAGGTCTGTCAAGTTTGTCCTACAAAACATGAGGACCTGAGTTCAGATCCCAACTCAAGGAAAAAGCTGGGTATGGCGATTTTGTGCTTATAATACTAGAGTTGGGGACACAGGGCCAGCTGGTCTAGCCCTGGATCCCAGTTGAGAGACCTTATCTCAAAAATAACAAGACAAACAAAAACCCCTAGGGGGATTGCTCCTAAAGAATGACACCTAGCTTGACCTCTGCTTTGCACACTCATGTGTGTTCACATTCACATGCACCCCCCACCCCCATTACCAAAGATTCAATTCTGGGGGCAAGCCCACCTGGGGTGCATTTTGTATGATGAAGCCATCCTGCAGAGTTCTGCCCTTTAGGATGACAGAATTCCTCCTCTCCTTGCAGTGGGCTGATTGTCTCATGTCTTAATGAATGCAAATCTCATGCTGCTTGGCACATGAGATGTGTTAAGACAGAGGAGTGTCAGCTGGAATTCAGGCCCTCGAAGTTGAGTGTGAAATGATGCAAATATACATGGACATGACACCCCAGATTATTCCCATAGGTGCACCCTAAATTGTTAGCCGCGGACTGGAAGAACGCAGAACACCCCGGCCCCAGGCTGGCATCTAAACAGGCGCGAACGCGGTGCTGACTGATGAGCAGTGCCTCCTGTAAGAGTGAGCAAGTCTTGCCCTTAGCTTGTGTGATAGCGACTCTGGCCGACACAGCCGGCTGCTGCTGAGGCTCTGTGGACGGGAGAGCCGGTTCTCTGAGCTTCTAGGTTCTTAGGGTTGCCAGTGCAAGCCGAGAGTAGGAGAGCAGTGAGGATGGCCAAGGGTGAGGCTCTGCACGGTGTAGCATGCTGCAGGCATGACCTGGCTTGTCTTCTTAGTCACCACTCGCCTGTCCAGCTTTTCGAAACAGGTGAGGTTTTTCTCAAGTAAAGTTGAAATCCCTTATCACTTAAGGGTATCTACTTTAAAATGAGAAGTTTTCTTATTTACTTATTTATTTATTTGCATGTGACTGGTTTAATATCTATTAGAGCTTTCTGGTTTCTCAGCTCTGATTGGCTGGAAAATGAAGCTTTCACTTGAGTACAGGACCTGTCAGGAGCTGTGTTTCTCTCTCCCACTCAAGGTCTGTGGGCTGAGTGTATTCCATTATTTCACCTATCAAGTCTGGCAATGGGCAGCATCTGTTGTTAATGTTAGCGAGTCCTGCCTGCACGCCAGGTACCATCCTAAGAGCTGAGGATACAGCAGGGAGTACAAAGTTACAACTTCTTTCTTTCTTTCTAGTGGGGGCCAGTAGCTGGTTGGTATAGTTAATTACATACAGATGTGATACATGCTACATGGAAGGACCACAGATGGGGAATGAGGAGCAGGAGGGAATGCAGTCTAACCAGGGTAACTGAGGACAGATCTCAGTGAGCATTGTGACCAACAGATGGGAGGGTATTCTTGGCAGAAGGATGAGCAAATAAATACCATTGCCCTTAAATGGGCTGTGGCTGGTGTGTTGAAGAGGCTGCAGCAGAGAAGAGGATGGGAGAAGCTGTGTTGGAAGTGGAGAGGGGGGGCCATATAGTGAGGTGCCTCTGAGATCAGCTTTACCTGAGTGCTTCAGGGAGCCCTTGTAGGGTTTTGAGCCAAGGGACAATATCAGATTTATGTTTTAAGGGTATAATGATGGCTATGCAAGGTGGAATTAGACTGAAGTTCAAACATTGTATTCATAGTCACGTGAAAGAGGATGCTTAATTTAGGTGGTAGCTGTGACCACACTGAGAGGAGTTTGTGTGTTGCGTATGCTGGAAAGCCAGTAGGAGTTACTGAAGGGCTAGATGTGGTGTGAGAAGATATCCCTAAAATGTTCTCTCTTTCTCTCTCTCTCTCTCTCTCTCTCTCTCTCTCTCTCACACACACACACACACATGCATAAGCACATAAGATAATATCAAAGGAAGAAGTCCTAGAGATGAAGAACTGAGCAAACAGCACACGTGCTCCCAGGATGTAGGAGGCCAATGAGGAGCCTACATTGTTCCCTGGAAAGAGGGAGTGTGCAACTGCCCTAGCACTGCTGCTGGGATGAGACCTGATCATTGCTTTTGGCTCTGCGCATGATGGGCTTGATAGGGTCGTTGGTGGGAGCAGCAGTTACCTCATTACATTGATGGAGCACAGATGGAGCTGGATGGAACCAGATGTGGCACCGCATGGTTCGAAGTCTAGCTTTCTAGGCTGAGCTAGGATGATTGCCTTGAATCACTACCAGCCAGGGCTGTGTAGAGAGATCCTAGCTAAGAAACAAAAAAAACTAAACAAACAAACAAACAAACAAACAAACCAAAAGCACCTTCCTAAATAAAAATGACTCTGATGGATTCTCAACTTGTGTAATAGGTAACTGGTTGAGAGAGAGCTGATGAAGTGGGAAGGATCTCAAACTCCCTGCCCTGTGGACACCACAGTCTGACAAAGCCTTTCATCCAGTGAGCGATTCTGTACAAATGGCTGTTGGGGAGACTCATTCAGAGAAATAATCCTTCTTCATTTTCTCCAGTGGTCGCTCCCTCCCCCACACACATTGTTTTAGAACTGAGAATTTAGAATGAGAAGAATCAAGAGGAGGGAAGTGGCATCTAACTCAGGTGTGAACAAGTGCTTCAAGGGGATCTCTCCTGTAGGAAAAGACATCCAGGTCAAAACCTGGGATGAAAAAGAGGCAGCCAGGCTTACTGGAAGGGAATGCATATTCTTGGCAGAAAACCAGAAGCAAAAAGACAGTGTAACATTGTGCAGGTTCTGTGGTGAAGTGCAGAGTGGAAAGAGGGGAGGCTAAAGAGGTGGGCAGGAGTGTGCTAGATCACCAGGGTCCTTTTTGTGCAGCTGAGGGGCTGGACCAGTGAAAGTCTTTGTATCTTATAGTAATCCTCCTTTGTGAAGGATGTGTGTGTGTGTGTGTGTGTGTCTTGCACAAGTAATGCATATATATATATATATATATAACAGTGTGTATATCTATAACTGCATATTTATCACTGCATACACACACATAGAGTTGTATTTTTCAGACCCTTGTAAGTTACTCTCTGATTCAGAGTTACATCAGGCAAGCCCTGGTTTATTGTTCATGTCGCATATGATTATATTGACCTTTCAGACTTGCTACCTAATGAACTTGTCACCCTGAATCTTGGGGAAATGTCACTTGAGGGCTCTGTGAGGAAGGAACGTGACTCTATTGTGTGTTATTTCTTTTGATCTGTGAAATGTAAAAGCGATCCTAAGTGTAAAGACAAAAAAAATCTTTGTCTAAAAGATGAAAGACTAATTGGAGCTGGAAAAAGAGAGGGGTGGGTGGGATTGGACAGGGCTGGGGAGAAAAGGGAAGCCAGCAGGATGCAGAGGGGAGTAAGGCCAGCTAGGGGTAGGAGAAGAACCTTGTTGTGGGGTGTGACCTGTGGACACACCTGAAGTCTAGTATGCTTGGATACTATAACCCGAGATCAGCTGTAGGTCTCAAATTCATGATCAGTAATAATTTGGAGCTCAAAGTGTAGCTTTGTATGTTTAGAGACGACTCCATGACATCAGCCAGAGCCTTGCATTTATATGCTGCAGAAGTTAATAGGAATATGGAGGACCCTTGTCCCTGATCCCAAGGGCAAGGTGCTTGACTCAGATGAGCAGTAAAGTCTGGCATTTCCAGCTCTCCCTCCCTCCCTCCCCGCTTTGCCCCTTGCTGTACTTTGTACCCTGGTCCTCAAGCTTACAGACCTATGCACAGCTGGGTGACTTTAACCCGAGCCCTGAGGAGAGAGAATAGCTGCTGTGACCCTCTCACACCCTGACTAATGAGTCACCCAGTTGCCCCCAGCCACGTGGGTGTCCATGTCAGGGTTCCTGGACTCCTAGGGCACACAGTTTGCACCTTAAACTGTCGGATCCTGATTAAGGCTGGATATAAAGACAACTTGGGCGCTACCTCTGAGGGGTGTGGCTGCCTCCTCTCACTGTGTTGTTTCCCAGCACATCTGACATTACTGCTTCTCTCCCAGGGCTAAGCACATACTCAGCTCTGGGAAAACATCCGTTCTCAACAGCCCAGAGTTATAATTCAGTGGAATGTGGTTTTGAAACAATTTCACAGAGTAGACTTTTAGTTTTTAGCAATTATTATATTTTTTAAAAGTTCCCAAATTTCTGTTCCTGCCCAGTCTTCCCCAACATGATTTCTGGCCACCCTTGGAGGGCATGCATAGCTGCTTTAAATTTCAGTTTAATGCGTTTTTATCTGTTTATTTTAGCAGCATTTGATGCTGTTTTGTAAGTTCTTTTTTGTATCAGTTTGCTCATGTTTACACTGAGAGTATTTTTTATTTCTCCCTTATGTTAAAAAAGTAAAATTCTTGTGAAAATATTTTAATTGTTTATCAAGTGCAGGGACCTGGGTTCTGTTCCTAATATGCACACATACCTCTTGCATGTGCTTGCATGCACATACACGTGCTTACATACACACACACACATCACATGCACACATGTATGGGAGGGGCATGCCTATTGGTATTTTGAAATATTTTAAAAGTTTTTCTATTTTGAAATTAGGTTGAGATAATAGATAACATTCGATCTTGTTGCCAGAAATTCTATTCTGTCTCTGAGAATTATGGTCTCGTGAATCAAAGAAGAGAGGAGCATTTTCTAAGCATCATAGCAAAGGAAGGAAATGTGGAACCACGTCTAAGCAGCCTCAGGAAGTCATAGGGATGGTTCTGACCTGGCTGCTGTCTGAAAGCTGTAGTGGTAGATTTGTGGAAGTGGTAAGGGGTGAGATCAGACCTTCCTAATGACCTAATTGCCTTCAGAAGCTCTGCAGACGGTTTTGTGGCTCAGTGTAGATAATTATCATCCTTGGTGGTAACCATGTAACTACAATGTTTTAGAAGCCCATAAGCCTATCTCAATTTTCTTGTAACAACAGATAGCATTGTTTAGGGTTCCATCCTGTTCCCTCCTCAGACTGCTGAAGTTACAAAGTGGCAAAGTGTAGCAGTGAGCTCAGCTAGGCAGGTCCATATTCTACTTGATTAACGTTGTTGTTGTTGTTGCTGTTACTGTTGTCCAATGGTGTATCAGCTTAAATGAAGGAAGAGCAGACAGAAATTGTTATAATATATACAGCTTTAATTGGGAAAGAAACTTACAGAACCAGAGGTTCCAGCGGAGAACAGGAAAGCAGAAGGGAAGGGGGAAGAGCACACCAGCAATATTTATTAGTAAAAATATCCTCAGGCGCCCCGCCCTACAAGCAAGGTGATTGGCTGGGGCTACCCCTACACAATGGAGATCACCTTCACCTTTAATGCATTAGTATTGCCTTTGGTTCTTGAGATGGTCAAGGACGGTCTCTTGTTGTAATAGGAGCAGCCACCCTGTAGTAGTGTGGAGTGGCGGGCTGTGTACCGCCACCCGGCTAGCTTTACCCGAAATAATTACACGGAAACTGTATTCTTTTGAACACTGCCTGGCCCATAACCTCTTATTGGCTAGCTCTTACATATTGATCTAACCCATTTCTAATAATGTGTGTAGCACACGAAGTGGCTTACCAGGGAAGATCTTAACCTGCGTCTGTCTGGAGTGGGAGAATCATGGCGACTGCCTGACTCGGCTTCTTTCTCCCAGCATTCTGTCTGTCTACTCCGCCTACCTAATTTTCTGTCCTATCAGGGCCAAAGCAGTCTCTTTATTTAACCAATGAAATTAACACAAAACAGAAGACTCTTCCCCCATCAGTCTCTGGTTATCAGATGAAGACCTGCCAGGTGAAGAAAGTCTTTGACCTACATGTGATCCAGGCTAAGGTAAACCCTCAAAGTTCCTGACAAAGTAGGAGTCAGCTTCTAAAGGTCATGCTTGTCACCAGAATGTATCTGGGGTGCAGGAGCAGAGGCCTCTGGTTAATTGCCTGCTAGAGAGGCATAGAGAACTCTGTTCTGGAGAGAAAATACATTACCTCATTCATCTATGTCTCTACGCCTGTCTGTCTCCTCCTCTCTTCCCCCAGTCTCTCTCCTCCTCTTTCTCCCCCCTCTCCCCCTCTCCCCCTTCTCTGTGGCTGCTGCAGTATTACACAGTGGTTATGGACCCCAGTGGTAGGGTGACTCCAGACATCCATGTCCCTTACTGTCCCCACCCGCATGTGCCATGCCACCACTGAACTTCCATGGCTCATGCTGGGAGTTGAGCGAGCTTTGATCCCAACATCCACAGAGCAGATGGCTTCTTAAAGGGAACATTGGCGTGCTTTTTAGGTCTGCACATCTGCCCTGGCAGAGGCAGTTCACCTCTTCAGCAAGACAGCCTTGATGTCACAATTTCACACTGAACAAGGATGTAAGTTACATCTCAGAGAGCAATGGGGAGGAGAAAACCAGAGCGTATTGACCTTGTGCACCGTGCTGAGGCACCGGGAGGCCAAGTCTGCCTCTGCTTCCTCGAAGTGGAGGGTTTCTGTGAACGTCCCCTTAATTCTTCCACCTCTGTCCCACATCAGCAAGGGCCGAGGGAAAGGAACTATCCCCAGCAGGTGCCCCACAAGGCTGTATTTCTGGTTCTGTCAGTTCCTGCTTCGCCAAGACTCTTGATGACTAGAGGGTGTGATAGTGACATTCGGGTGCGTTCACGGTATAGTGTGCACACCACTGAGTAACCCCCCTGGCAGAGCAGTGCCACATGGAAGGTGCTCCGTCTCGCCAAGCTCAATTAAGGAAGCCAGCCAAGAAATCATTTCGTAAGATCAGCGCCGGTAAGCACTGTGGGAATAGCTGTCAGAAGGGAACGGCAATGACGGCTGCACCTTAGGTACCTGTCCCAGCCCTCCATGTCTAAGCCACAGAGCGTTGCCAGCTTTGCAAAGGACTTAGGTGACTTGTGCGAAAGGGGAGTGCTTTGTTCTTATGAATGATCCCTCCTGCTGTCAGAGAGCCACCTGGGCTGGGAACCCTGGTCAAGCGGAAAGTTGCTGGGCTAGGCGAGTGTTAAGAACGATTGGGCACAGAATTGACAGAAAATAACCCCAGCTTGCAATAAGTAAAGCTCTGGCCTAATGTTTGCTTTGGGGGTCAGGAAGTTACATGAAGAGCTTATACGTTGACCTGGTTTGCAGGTCTACAACTGAAGTAGGGATTTTGGGAGGCAGTTTTGATTGAAGTGGTTTCCTCCAGAACAGGACTTCAGCCATGATTCCTGTAGAATGGGAGTAATCTCAACAGGCAAAGAAAAGGCTTTCTAGTCCTTGAGAGAGAGTCAGTCTCTTCTAGGTCCATTTTCAACTTGATAGATGAATCTGTTGTTATTTGTAAGATATGTGGGCTGGTCAACTCCCCTCTCTCTATCTCTCTAAGAGTAAGTTGATTTAGAACTCTGGGGAGATGGGAGCCATTCCGTAGGTTCTTAGACAGCTTATCTGAGATGCTCTGAAATTTCAAACTCTGCTGATTGGTTTCATCATTTAAAACACAGCAAGGCGGTGGTGGTTCACGCCTTTAATCCCAGAAGCAGGAGGATCTCTGTGAGTTCAAGGCCAGCCTGGGCTACAGAGTAAGTACCAGAACAGACTCCAGAACTACACAGGGAAACCCTGTCTTGAAAAACCAAAAACCAAACCAAACCAAACCAAAACAAAAACCTCCAAATCCCTAAACCAACAAAACCCACATACATACAAAACATCAGACCGAGTTAAGATCCAAGCTAGCCTTTGGTATTCAGGACAATTGGCAGGGGTGGTATACCCAGCTAAAACCCTCCTCTGGAAACTGTGATAGAAGGGTAGAGCTGGCAGCCTATGTGGCTAACATACTGTCTGCTTTCAGAGTTAAGACCTGCTTAGCTGTCGGTGTTTCTCCCAGGGGTTAAATTTTACAGAGGCATTGCCTTGATTTAAGATGGAGACATTTAATACTTCTATTTGAAGAGTTCTCTGTTCTGTCTGTCTCTCTCCTCTCTCTCCCCCCTTTCTCTCTCTCTCTCTCTCTCTCTCTCTCTCTCTCTGTATGTGTGACCATCCTTAGATTTGAGAGGAGGAAGACAAAGAGAGTCTATTTAGTGGAAACATACTAGTATTAGGCAATGCTAGGATTTGAGTTTTTTGTAAGTCTGAACTGTACGTCAGCCCATCTGTTAGGAAAACGGGGATTTTTCTTGACATTGGGGAATGTAAGAGAGGCCCCTTTTTCTATGGCTGGGAGTCCATCTCTGAAACTACCTCCCCACTGTAATTTTGAGAGGTGATGAAGGTCTTAGACCATCCACCCCAAATGCTATTTTTCAGAGTTGAATACAGAGTGTCATTTTACAGCTAAGGGACTGTGACCCAGGGAGTTCCATGGCAAGGTAGAGTGGCAAAACTAAGATTAGAGCAGAATGTTCTAGACGCTACGTTGAAGATATTTCATTGGGCCGTTTCCCCATACCCCGGTTGTGCTAGTTGCTCCCTGCTCTCTTGGCCTCAGCCCTTCTAAGGTCCTCCCACCAGCAGTAGTGTATAGTATTCACTCCTTTCTCATCAGTGGCACGGTGGGGTTCAGTGCCAAGGAGCATTCAGTTCTGTGGGGGAAGAGACTGCTGGTTATTTCATTGTGTGCTGGTGACTCTGGAATGCATTGAGCATGTGCATAGGGCAGGGACCGGTTTAGAGGAACACACAGTGGAGGTGTTTGAGGAGGTAGAGGCAGGCCACAGAGCCTCCTCGGCAAAGAACCTTACAGTCTTAAGAATCAGCAGGTCTGGGGGTGTTGCTGGGTAGTTGAGTACTTGCCTGGCATGCATAAGGCTCTGTCTGGTTCTAGTCTTAAGCTCTGAAATAAAATGACACCAACCAACCAGCCAGCCAACCAACCAATCAGTCAGCCAGCCAGGCAGCCAAATCAACCAACCAGCCTAACAGTAGGCTGAAGAAATCAGTAGTCTGTGGTCACGTTGTTCACTGCTCCTGCGTGTTTTAGAGCAGATACAGAGGGTGAAGTTCAGAATAAGCCTTTGCCTCCATCCACTAAAGGTGATGACTGAACATGGCGGCTAGTGTCAACTATGTTCATAGTCATATGTCAGCAGCTTGGTGGTGTGGGTGTGACCCGGGAGAAGGGTCGGGATGTTTTGATTTAGAAGCTGACCACAGTATTTATGCGGGAGGGACTTCCTGTCCCTCAGCCAAGAAGCCTAGGCAGGGAAGGTGTGGATGCAGCTTTGCATGTTTAGCTCCTGGAAGCAGAGGGAACCACCTCGAAGTTTCCATGGCCTTGCAGGAAACAGGATGGAGGATAGGAAACAGCTGCCAGGAGCAGGGTGGCAGAAATGCAGACTCACACAGTGTTCAGCAGCCACAGGGATGTCAACGGGAAAGCCTCTGAGTACACATTGGGGAGCTGTGGAATGCGATTTGTTTTCAGACGTTGGCCCCTCCCCGCCTTTGTCCTTCAGTTGCCTGGGGATTTTATTTTTACTTATCAAATTATCAGAAGTGCTTTCTTTAAAAAATAAAAAATGTGCGCGCATGTGTGCTTGCATGCACGTGCATGAGTTCATGCATACCATTGCATACATGTGGGGTCAGAGGGTAGTTTTTCAGCTTTCGTTGTTCGCTTTCATCGTGTGGGACCTGGGGATTAAATTCAAGTCCTCAAGTTTGGCAGGAACTGCTTTTGCCTGCTGAGCCATCTTGTACACCCAGGAGTGCTTTATTGTAAAAAGTTAAACAACATTAACTCCAGATAGGTTGGAAAAGACAACCCATATCCCTCCCTGCTAATCCCTGTCTCAGAATAGGTGCCAGCGTCTTCCAAAAGCCGGCTTAGACATTCCTGTACATGTTTATACTTACTGATGTATCATTGTTTTCTGTTGTAGGAATAGGCTGATACATTGTTTGAATTTGACCCTGTGATACTTTTATGGTGAATTCTGTCTTAAAGCTTCCCCATCACTACATTTAGACAAACCCAAACCATTTTAGAAGTAATTTTTATGTCACCAAACCTAATTAACTTCATTTATAATTTGGATGTCTGTGTGATCTCGATATCTCGTACGAACAGGTGGGTCCTGTGGCCATGCACTTTTTCTGGACAGGGGACTCTAGATGTTTGGTGACAGACAGGCATACTGGCACCTGGTAGAATACCTTGGGTCCGTTTGGCAAGGGGGAATTGATTATCTGTAAGAAGTTGTGACTCAGAGCGGTTCTGCTCAGAACAGCCAGTCATTCTTTATGCCAGGCTATTATGTGAGAGGTGACTTGATGGTCATCTTTGTGATCTCTGAGAGGAGGAATGAAGCATGCGGGGAACATTTTCCCGAAGATTGCATCATACTTTTGCAAAGCCTGCTTAAGGGAGATTGCTCAAGGGGCTTGCGAGATGTCTCAGTAGTGAAGAGCTTGTCTGGCAGGATTCAGCGCTGAGCCCGGCACCCACATGCAAAACCGGCATGGCAGTGGATTCTTCTGAGCCCAGCACTACGGAGGCAGAGACAAGAGGATCTCTGGGCCTTGGTGGACAAACAGTCTAGCCAGTCAATTAGCTCCAGGTTCATTGATAGACCTTGTCTCAAAAGGTTAGGGTGAGAATGCTGAGCGGGATCTCGACATGTACACACACACACACACACACACACACACATACACACACACACACACGTGTGTGGAGTGGAGGGCAAGGCAAACTTCTGTCTTGTTGTTGAGAAGTGGGACCCAGGATCGGAAGGAGAAACAGTGTTGAGTATTGTGTCATTGCTGTCCTGGGCTAAGACGTTGTGGGAAGCCTCTGATGATGAATTGTTAAAACTGTCTTATGTATTTAAGTTTGCCAGTCTCCAGCAGACCTGGACTTGACATTTATGGCTGTGCCCTGACGTGCAACAGCAATTGTCCCTAGCATGGCAGTTGCTGCTGGAATGCTGTCGTGACCTCGGTCCATGTCGCGGAGACAGAGAGGCGGCATGCCTTCTCGGCTTTATAGTTTGCACTCCACCTGCCACCACTCTTTTCCTTCCGTGCTCTGAAGGCACACAGAACCGTGGCCCTAGCCCCTTTCAGAATAGCAAAATGCAGACATGCGTGAAACCATAGAGTAACGATGATGTCATTATGAAGGAGATGCGGCAACCTGTGCCTAGTGGCCCAACCTTCTCTGCTCTTAAAGGCACAGGCCTTTCCATTGCCTTATTTCAGAATTACTGGTTCCATGAAGAGGGACATTTTGCAGGGAAGAAAGGCTTGTTTTTTTTTTGCTTTGCTTTTCCTCCTTTACGTGTTTTTTTCACATAATTTAGTTTATCGTGTTTTTCCCCTTCCTCAGCCCCTCCAGTTTCTCCTTACCTCTCTAGCCACCTAACTTCACATTCTTTCTTTTTCAAGCAGAGTAACACAAAACAAAAAAGAAAATAAAAACAACAACAAAAAATAAGTAAAACCCAAAAAGTATGCCCAAACAAAACAAAAGGAAAAAAAAAAGGCTCACCAAAACAAACAAAAGAAAACATGAGTCTGTTTTGTGTTGGTCAACTACTCCCAGGCACCAGGCCTGCCCTGGAGTGTGGTTGATAAACCCAGCGACACTCCCTTGGTTTTCCCTTTTTTAGCAGGTATCCATCCATCCTGGAATGGCTTCCTGGTTAAGTTGGGACCTGGTGTCCACTTCCCCTTCTCAGATCTGGGATTTTGTCTGGTTTGAGCTCCTAGAGGTCTTGTTTGTGCTGCCACAGTCTCTGAGTTTATGTGATGATGCTGTTTCCTTGGAGTCCTCCATGACCTCTGGCTCTTACGCTCTTTCTGACTCCTCTTCCGCATAGATCCCTGAGCCCCGAAGGGAGGGGATTGATGAGAACATCCTTTGTAGGGCTGAGAGCTCCCCAGGCGAGGAAGAAAGACTTGTCATAAGTTACCTGGATGTTTTACTAGAGCGGCTTCTGTCAAGTGAGTTCAGAAATCCTTCAGAGTTCTTGGCTATGTGAAGTGGTTCTCATCACTGGATATGGTGACCCCATACCATATTGACTGTTTCTATCAGGCATTCAAGGAAACTGGAGCTCATGGGAAAGGAGGAGGTTAAGAACGTGGTGTGTGATCATAGCTCAGTAATGCTAACTCCTCTGGCCGGACAGAGTGAGTGCTTTCACAGTGATTTCTTCAGATGCAGCTTTAAAGTCTACATCTGCTCCTTAAGCATTGGTCAGTCTCACATGGAGAACAAACCGGAAAGATAACTCTGTCTCCGCAGTGGGTAGTTACACTCTGAGACAGGAGTTCCTGCCAAGTTGTCAGTGTTCTGCACTATAAAAAAATGCTTGAAGTAAATAATGTTAAAAGGGGGAAGTGTTTACTCAGATTCACCATTTTAGATGTTCCAGCCGATACTTGGTTGGCCCTGTTGGTTTGGGGCTGGGTGGTAACTCACTGGGAAGCATTGTGGTATTAGTGTGTCAGGACTGCAGGGTACCATGGCGGAACCACTTGTGGGTGCTTGAGAGACAAGAGAGTGAAACAGAAGCTGGAATCTCATAGTCTTTTCCAAGGTCATGACCCCAGTGACCAAAACATCCCCCACTAGGCTCCAGTTCTTAAAGGAGCCACCATCTCTCAGCAGTGCCAACTGGAGTCTGGTTTGTGACAGCATTCACTATCAGAACTGTGATGTCTGCTGTAGGGAGAGGGCAGAGCTGGCCTGGGGAAGATTGGACAGCCCCATCTAGAATCCTAACCCTCATTAGCACCTTGGCTGAGAGCCTGCTTTCATGCCTGTAGGATGGGGGCAGTAATACATGTGTGGAATGGGTGTCCAGAGAACATTTCAGAACATGAGCTCTCCTGCTTCCACTGGCTCTAGTTTAGACCTGACGTATGTATGTATGTATGTATGTATGTATGTATTTAATCTTTGGGGCATGGAATGGGATGACCTGCTGCTTAATTCTCAACTCTGCTCGCCACGGAGAACTCCCTGTTGCTGATACACAACAGAGAGAAAGCCTGTTTTCCTTTAGCTCACCCTTCTCGAATGCAGCCATCCTGCGATTTCTTCCTGTTCTTCCCCCAACACAGAAACTGCGCTTCAGAAAATGCAGAATCTGTCCAGTCTCAGCATTACTCTCTCCCATAGTGAGGTGTCCGGAGAGCAGACAACACAGGTACGGTAAATTGCCAGTTCGAAATCTCACGTTACTTTGGCACAAGTTTTTAATTAGAAAGCCTCTTCCAGGTGCCTCCTCTTTAACAGCAGTGAAAAAAATGTGAAAACACGTTTTATGATTGTTTAAAGAATCTGTTTTGAAATAAGTAAACAGAAGCGCTTCCTGGTTAGGACAGCCATAGCCTTGGGTTCCTGTTGCATGCGCCTTCATTTTAGCAGGGGCCGGTAGTAATCATTGTCAGCCCTGTGTGACTCATGCATTCCGCGCTGCGCTGTGTTTATGTGGGATATGGAAACGATTGCCCCTTCTTTCTGCAGTGCTTGACTGAGTTAGCATTGAGCAGCTGAGCTCCCCACTTCGTTATTTTTAAGGGGCCCCTACTTTTGGGGCTCCAGCTGGGGCTTGAGGAGGGGCAGCTGGCAGTGTGGCTCAGGCTGTCTCTCTCGTGAGGTCAGGCTGACATTCCTGAAGTTATAGCCTCACTTGGGAACTGGACCCTGTACCTCCCACAGAAACGTGAGCCCTGCATGTGCAGGTTCATCTGCCCAGTATGGACAGCCGGGCAATGGAGGGGACAGTAGAAGAGAGGGACTGGAGGGAAAATTAACGTTTGTCACCTTTATTGGGAGCCGTGTGTGTTTTTTTTTAATATTTATTTATTATGTATACAATATTCTGTCTGTGTGTACGCCTGCAGGTCAGAAGAGGGCACCAGACTCCATTACAGATGGTTGTGAGCCACCATGTGGTTGCTGGGAACTGAACTCAGGACCTTTGGAAGAGCAGGCAATGCTCTTAACCTCTGAGCCATCTCTCCAGCCCCAAGGGAGCCATGTGTTTTATGTCCCGGCATGTTTTCTTTTCTCTCTCACTGCAGTTGTCCATCTGTTTGGGAGGTGTAGGGCTGGGTAAGGGTAGCTGAGTTTTGATAGACTGCAGAGAAAGAAAAAAAAAGGGCAACCACCCTTCTTTTATTATTTAATTTATTATTATTATTTTTTTGTGTGTTTAATGTGCACCTCTTGTGTGTAGGTGCAGAAAGCAGAGGGAGTTATAGGCAGTTGTGAGCTGCCTGATATGGCACTGGGAACCCAAGCTGGTCCCTCTGAAGAGCAGTGTGCTTATCTGCTGAGCCACTTCTCCAGCCCCCTCCTGTTACAAACAGTGTGCTCTCTCTTGAAAAGGAAAGTTTTAACCTACAGGGCTGAGGAGTTGAGCTTGGCAAATGATCATAGGCTCAGAAGGTGAGGGGAAGCTGCTTTCCCAGTGTTCATGCGACATTCCCCTTCGGCCGGCCTTCCTGTGTCTTGGCAGATGGAGTTTCTTCCTGTGGAGCCGAATATTTTTCCAACTGCACAGTTATAGCCGCCTCATGCACCATGATGCATGGCTAGGTGTCAGGATCATTTATAGGGGGAGGAACCCCACATGACTCAAAACATCCAACTTCTAGCAGGAGGAAGGGCAAGTTACTTTTGCAGAAGTTTTCTGTAAAAGACTACTTGGAAGTTTCAGCTTTTTTCCCAGGCAGGTTTTTTTTTCTTAATTTTTTTTTTTTTTAATATTTGAGTCTGTGTTTTCCTGCCTGTAGTTCTGATGATTGAACCTAGGGCCTTGTGCGTGCTAGGGAAGCTCTCTCCCACCACACTCTTTCCTCAGCTCCGGTCTTAACTTTATAAAACGGGAAGCAGATGTTCCGTGCATTTGTGAGCTGAGCCGCAGCCACCTGAAGCACCTAGTGCTCTGGACACAGATGCATGTCATGGCGCCAGCCCTGAAGCCGTTGACTTTATGAGGGAGCTGGGCAGATGAGTATACGATGCCAGGTCCCGGATGGCAGAGGACAGAGGTTGCTGGAGAGGGAGGGGGCAGATGTGGTGATGCGAAGAGAGGCCTCTGGAAACTCTGTGGGATGAGGAGGAGTTCTCGAGGTTCATGAGTCCTGGCGGTGCGGCGATGCAGTTCACGCCAGTGGCAAACAGTAAGGTATTCTGGGAGAAAACTGGCGTGCGGGATGGGGGAGGGGGAGAAGAGTTTGGCTGTCACCACGGGCTAGCTTTTTAAAAGCCTGTGACTTGTTTAGTGCAGTTTCATCTTGTTGTTTGTATGGGAGCCTCAGGAGCCGATCTCCAGTTATGACTGCCAGTATGTGCTGTTGGCTGTTAGGAGTTTGAACCTCACCCTTTGGGTGGTGGCGACCTACCGGAAGGAAGTGGAGGGAGTCACACTGGCATATGGGGTCCTGCCATAGAAGTGCAGAGAGCTGGTCCTTCCTTGGGACACGAGGTCTGTGCACATTGAGGGGAAGGAACCATGGTGGCCTCCAGTCCTGTGCCCTGGGCTGCTTTTGGTGGTTCTAAGTTCAATGACCTGGTGAGTTGTCAGTAGCTGATCTCATGCTCCTACCACTGAAGATGTTCTGAAGCTGTACTGAAAAATACAGAGGAATTTGTGTTATATATCTATATCTATGTAATTTTGCAAAGCCAATGATCGCCGGTCAATATAACTCCAGTGGGAGTCATGTTGTTTTAAAACTTCACTCACTCTTGATTGGTTAGTGATAGAAAAGTTTTAAGGGTGAATTTTTTTTCTTTGGAATGCAATGGATGTTTGGAAATAAAGTGGGTTCTTTATGTAAAATCTGGTTTTGCATCATTGTCAAGACGCTGGTCTTATAGCCGCCAGAGGCTTGTGGCTGGGCTGTCTGCAGAGTTACGATAGATAAGGGACAGGTCTGTAGATCTTCAGGACTGTGGGGTGTGCCTCCCCCCCACCTGCCAGACTCTACTGAAGGGGCTGTCCTCTTTATGTTTCCTATATATGGATTTTCTGATACCGGAACCTCATTCTATTAAGACTGGTTACATTGTTGCTTTTCCCTCTGATTTTGGGTGGATGTCTTTCTGAGTGAGGCATTTCTTTTCTTATTTTGTGCTCCAGGCAGGCATTCAGATTATTTACGGGTTAATGATTTCTCCATTCCTTTCTTACGAAAGAAGAAAATATTCTCAGTGATGGTGGCAGGCATCCTGCTAATGACAGGGCCTGTTGAGACCTGTGCGGCTGTCATGCTGAGTGACCTCAGAATGCCATGATTGTGAAGTTGTCATCCTTAGTTTTTAAGGTGACTGATGGTCCTCTTCGTTTCATTCTACTTAATCCTCGTGCAGGCAAAGGGTGTCAGCCAGTCTTGCAAAGGTTTCTGGGAAGTTACATTTGAAGACTCATGGATGCGCTTTACTGCGTGTGCAGATGAAGCATGCCACGCTTTTTAGGCTACCCAGATGGAGAAAGGAGTCTAATTGTCTGACTTCTACAAAGGTAGTGGTGTTTGCCAAGCTCTACTACTGCAAGCCCAGATGTCTTCTGGCTCACCTTCTGAGTCTGGTGTGGGTGAGGTGGAGGGTGCTGGAAGTATCTCTGATCATATTTTTTCTCCTGTTATCTACTGTTATATCATTGATGACTATATATATATATTATACACACACACACATATATAATATTATTATATTTTTTGTTGGATATCCATTTTGTGTAAGGCACAATGTCATGAGGAAATATTTTCTTTCTAAAAAGTGAAGTTTGTGTCCGGAAGAGGAGGTGGCCGTGGGATGACTGCAGGACACGGGCGCTGCAGAGTTGCTCAGCTGCAGTGACATTGTGCTGCGGAACAAGTGTCCTGTACTTTCAGGGTTGACGTTTGTTAGAGATGAGACTTCTGAGGTGACCTACATGGAGTACAGAGGACGGCAAATTAAGGGCGCCCTGCTCAGCACTGTCTGTTGGGGGGGGGGTCCTAGTTCACTGCTTTGCTGCTGTAATGAAACCCGAGCCCAAACAAACGTGGGCAGGAAAGGGTTTCTTCTGTCTTTTAAGTGACAGTCCTTCACCAAGGGAAACCAAGTCAGGAGACAGGGACAGAAGCAGAGACCACAGAGGAATGGTTCCTACTGGCTTGCTCCTTCTGGCTTGCTCAGTTACTCATAGCCCAGGCCCGCTTACCTAGGAAGGCAGCCACTCACAGTGGGCTGGACCCTTCTACATCCACTAGGAACTTTAAAAAATACCCTTCAGACATGCTCAAATACTAATCAGGTGGAGGCGACTCTTCAGTCGAGGGTCCGTCTTCCCAGGTGTCTGGTTTGTGTCTCTGCAGGTCAGGACCAGCTCTACCACTTTCTGGCTAAGTCATATCATCAGTTTACTCAGTTCCTTTGCCTGCCTCAGTTTCCCCACAAGTCGAAGGGAGACCCAGAACAATAGCTGGACTTCTGTTTCATCTTCCTTTGTAAGCACAGAGTGGCTCAGGCAGTGGTGACTTCCCAGGTCAGCTTTCCCTCAGTGCCCTGTCCTGGGGCTCCCACAGGCTCCCCCTGCTCTGACTGACAGCCACTGTGACCTCAGCAAGTGCAAGAGGTAACACCTCTCCCCCCACGTTCCTCTCTCGTTCATGTCATCATTTTCTGTCTGGCGTAGACTCTGAACCTGGTCTGAACTTTTGGTATGGTATTTGATCCATTTCACCTGTTGTTGCTGGTTCTAGTCTGTCATCTCGTCCTCTCTTCTTTCTATCAGGAGATCACCATCTCCGCTGCGCTCATGTGCCTTCAAATACAGGTCACTGAGCAGCTTTCTGAGGCCATCTCTGATTGGACCAGCTCCTCTCATCGCATACATCCCTCATGAACCCCCAAACTCTGTCCTTTGTCTTTGGACACATCTTTCCTGTTTAGCTCCCCCCTGCCATTGGCTTCAAACACATTGCTTTTATGTCTTTGCGTTTGGTTTTGTGCCTAGGAATGTTTTAAGTTGTTACTGTGAGCCATTTCATTCATAATAGTACCAAGATGTGAGGTGGCACCACCACCATTGTTTGGAGGTGGAAACTGAGGCACAAAAATGCTTAGGGTTGTAGAGTTTGTCAGTGTCCAGGTGACCTGGCACCTCAGCTACCCTCTGGGGACCCGTTCTGTGTCATTGCTGTCTTCCCTACTGTATAGGTGTGAAGGAGCAGGGGCTGTGCCGCTGGTCTCTGCTCACATGGTCTGTGCTATCCTGCTGTATGGTAGATGCTAACGGCCTCTCTCCTCCTCACCTTGATAAAGCTATTCTCTCTCAGGTGGGCGGTGGTGGGAGGGAGTGGGTACTCTGGATATGAGCGTGTATGATTAACTTTCTTATCTCTGTCACCAAATGCCTAATGAGAAGAATCACGGTGGGGAGGCACAGTGGCAGGTGGCTTCACAGTGACAGGAGCTTGGGGCTGATTGCTTCACCCCCTCACATCTGTGGAACAGAAATGAGGGCAGGGGAAGGAGAAGCGGGGAGGAAGCATGAGAACAAGAGCTGGCTGTCACCCTCAGAGCTTGCTTCTAGTGGCCCACATCCTCTGGCTGGTCTCCACATCCTGAGGTTCCCTAACCTCCCCAAACAGCACCACCAGCTGGGGGGGGGAGCAAGTGGTCAGACATACAGGCATGTGGGGGAGTCTCACATTCAAGCCGTAGCAGGTTCTCACAAGCTACCACTTCCCATTCTGGACCCCTGTTCTACCTTAGGAAATGGCGATTTGATAGTGGCTAGCTCATGCAGTCCAGGAAAACTAAAGGCATGACTTGGATGCTTCTTTCTTATGCTTGGGGTGTGGAACCTGGTTAGTAAACACCAGCCCCTCTGAGTAGCTTTATTTTCCTGCCCATTCTTTCCAGTCTGCTTGTCTAGTGCATGATGTGCTTGACTCACTTTCCCAGCCATATGGAGCTGGAGACCTCTTTTGTCCACCTGGGTATCAGGTCCATGTCTTGGTGTAGTAGACTAAACTTAACAGGTCTTGTCTGTACCCTGGTGAGAACGCAGGGTTCTTGGTGGTTTAGATAAGGATTATGAGGGTCATGGTTAGCTGTCAGTCCAGCTTGGTTTCCTTGCCTCCTTCTGTCTTGTATCATCATCTTTGGCCAGCAGGGTCCTCCAGAAAAGCTCACTGCAAGACGCCAGCCTCTCATTGAGTTACTTGGAAGTTATACAGAAAGAAAAGGAGGGACTCCCAGTCAGTTATTTGGAAGCTCTAGATTCATAACAGTAGCAAAAGTACAATTATGGAGTAGTAAAGAAATAATTTTATGGTTGGTGTTCAGCACAACATGATGAATTGTGTTACAGGGTCGCAGCATTAGGAAGGTTGAGATTCCTGATAGAAGGTTGTAGAATCTGTATTCCTTGTTGTAGTTCCGAATGCGACCAAGCTCCGTACCGCCCCTTCTGTTGCTATAGGAGAGTGGTCCAGAGAGTATTTATTTTCTCTCTCTCTCTCTCTCTCTCTCTCTCTCTCTCTCTCTCTCTCTCTCTCTCTCTCTCTCTGTGTGTGTGTGTGTGTGAGCGCGTGTGCTCTATGCTCTAACAGAGGCCAGAGAAGGAAGTCAGGGGTCCCAGCATGTCATTCTCCATCTTGAGATGTCTCAGTGACCCAGGAGGTAGGTTGGCAGTTGGAGTCCCAGGATCCTTTTGTCTTCTCCCCTCACAGCCATGGGGTCACAGTAGTGTTTGTGGCTTTATGTGGCTTCTTCTATGGGTGCTGGGGACTTTATACTCAGTTTCTTGCACTTGCTTAGCAAACTGGCTTATCCACTGAGCCATCTCCCCAGCCTCAAGACTTGGCAGTCCATAAAGCAAAGACATTTATTTAGGTCTTAGCTCTGCAGGTTGGGAATCTACAGCTGGGTGATCACTTCTGGTAAAGTCCTCAGCCTGTATTGCGTGGGGGTGGAAAACAAAAGATCTACTGGGTGTGTGTAGAGGAGACAAAACCATGCTCTCTCGGTAACTAATCCAGTCCCATGAGAACTGCATTATTGCTCTTAAAGGCATAATCCCCTCCTAGAAGCCCCACCTCCCAGCAGCACCAGGACGGCAGCTACATTGCAACCTGAGTTTCAGACAAAGCATAGTCAAGTCACAGCGCCCGCCAGGTCTTGCACAACACCAAGCAAAAGCCAGGACATTTGAACTCAGTAATTCCACAAACAAAATCCTACCCTGTGTTTGACTGTCCTCACTGCTGGGGGACTGGTGGTGAGCCAAGCCCCCCCCCCCCCCCCCCCGGTTCTTGTCCTCATGAGTTTGTGGTCTTGTGGAGCCTTAACCACAGGGCCACTGGACCTGTGCTTTCCTTAATGAGATGGGCTGTGACGACCCACAGGAAGGGGCGTGTGGTGTGGAGGGCGGGGCAGCTAGCCCTGGCGGAGGGGATTGAACTGGGTCTGAAGGCTGAATGGGGAATGCCCAGGCGCAGAGGCAGTGGGAGCCTTCCCATTTAGTACTCATTGTGTTCTTCTCGTATAGTATGCGGTTCAGCTTTACTGAGCGTGGCTGGTGACAGATGAAAGTGCACCTTGAAATAGCGAGATAACCAAATGTGCTGTTACAGGTAGTGGTGTGTGTGTGTGTGTGTGTGTGTGTCTGTCTGTCTGAGTGAGAGCTACTGTGTTTCACGTGAGCACAGCCAACACATACACTGTGTGTGCGTGTTTTTTTTTTTTTTAATTGTACTAGAGGCCAGTTCTGTCAGTGAGGCCTGTCCAGGCAGCTTGTCACCTCATGGGTAGCACTGTCTGGACTTGCCTTCCCCGGGGCAGGCGCTCTTCACTTTAATTCGCGTTCCGTGTCTTTGCTCTTCAGGTTGTTTCTGATGGAACCCGAAGAACCAGGTGTGCTTGCAGCCAGGGCGTGGGCAGAGAGATGTAGTAGAGATTTCCAGAGTGGAGCAGGTTCACACTGCAAGTGGACACACCTCGGCCACGGGCCGCGGGCTTCCCTAACATGAGACTAGTGCAGAATACGAAATGTCTCTTGCTGTACACCAGTGTGGCGGCTGCAGTCCTGCTGGTTCTGCTCAGGAATGATGAGGGCTAAGTGTGGGAGACAGGTGACAGGAAGGACAGACGTGTGGCAGTGTATCGCTGCCTCCTTGATGCTGTTACCACCTGCCTGTCTGGTCTGGCCAGGGCAGAGGAAGAACAGTCCCATCGCTGCTTTCTTCACTCCTGTGTTTTACACATGGAAGCCCAGGAGACAACTTCTGCCCATCCGTGCTTCATTCCACAGTGCTTGTCTATCATAGCACATCATACCATGACTTCAGGAAGTTTATAAGATGGCATTAAAATGAATAAATTTTAAAAGAGATTTATTTTTGATTATGTATGCGTGTCTCTGTGTGGATGGTGTTTGCATGCGTGAGTGCAGGTGCCTGTTGAGGCCGGAAGAGGGCGTTGGGTCCCTTGGAGCTGGGATTGCAGGCAGTTGTGAGACATGGGTGCTGGGAACTGAATTCTTGTCATTTGCAAATGGCTGAGCCATCTCTCCAGCTCCCAAATAAACCAATTTTTAATAACCCAATAGATTATAGAGTGACACAAATTTGGCAGACTCATAAAGGGGACACTAAAATGATCGAAGTTTGGAAATACTACCTTGGTTCAGTCTGTATTTTCCCCCCTATCCTTTGGTATTGGTTTTGTTTGTGTGATAACATCTGGTAACGAAGTTAGAATACAACTGCATGTAGCTCTAAAAAAAACAATGGATGACGAGTGTTGGTGAAGAATTGGAGATTTGGGGACCTTTATAAAGCTCTGATAGCAAAGGAAATTGAAACAGCTCTTTTGAAACAGTCTGGCAGTTTCTTAAAAAGTTAAATGTATCATTACTATAGTTACCATATGTCTCATTAAGTACCCATGCCTAGAGCAACATGGATGAACCTTGAAAGCACGCTTTTGCACGCTTTGTGAAATAAGCCAGGTGCAAAAGTGTAGCTTATGCTCTTTATTCTCCCCCGTTATGTTTATTTAAGGTTTTGCTTTTATGGTGCCAAGGATCATGTTCAGACAGTTCCATGTATTCAGAATGGACCAATCTATAGAGGCAGTAAGCAGATTAGTCATGACAGGGACTGTGGAGAAGCAGGGCTGAGGACGAACAGCCAGTGGTGATAGTATTTCTTTTGGGGGGTAATGGAAATGTTCTTAACTTGAACAGTGGGCATGGTTGTACAACTGTATGAATAAATTAATAATCTCTGGGTTAAACGCAGGATAAGGTTAAATCTAAGGTATATGAATTTTATTTTATTGGGAAGTATCTGGTCACAAGAAAGCTTGTGGCTGGTCATAGGAGGCTGTTCCTGAAGCCGTACCTTTGCAGATGACATCTGTGTAAGCTGACTCAGACAGAGTCTCCCGTGCGTGTGGAGGGAGATGTCAGCCTCCCCCAGAAAGCTTTTTTTTTTTTTTTTTTTTTTTTTTTTTTTGTGGGAAGAGCTATGCCTCTTATCAGACAGAAAGGGATGGGGATGCTTAAAGTCACATACTGTGACGTCTCCAAGTAGAGGATGGGAAGGACAGGAGGTTCCCGAGGAAGGTCTTTGGTAGCTTACAGACTGTATTTGAAGATGCAGGTCAAGGTCTTCTGAGACTGTCCACGGAAACAGGAAAGCCATCAGCCTTAAGTTTCCCCTTCTCTGCTACCTCCCATGTTCCTACTCACTCCTTACCCTACTCCCACCCCAAGCTCTTCCCTCTGGAGAGTAACTCTGCCCTCGTTCTCTCTTGACTTCTTCATTACAGACGTTCTGGTCTGTACCTTCCTTGAGCCATAAATCATGGTCCCATGGACCCCAAGTCATTCATATTCGAGGCTCCCCAGTGCCAGGCCTGTGCTGCTATTTTTCCGGGCCTGATGATTCTTTTGTGTAGTGAGGCACAAGTCAGTACGTGACCTGGGGAGCTGGAGCCACTTGAGAGCTGTGCAGTCCAGCATCTGTCTCTGCTGCTGCCTTAGGATACAGACACACACACACACACACACACACACACACACACACACAGCCCCTGAGCTGCCTTGACAGCCGCTTATCACTGCCTCTGGCTTTCGCCACACCTCCCTGCCTTTGCTTTGACCTGAGATGGCAATGGCACACAGAGAATGTCAAGTGCACAGCCTGGCCTGTCATCTATTTATTTGATCTCAGAAAAGCCTTACGCCTCCTCTTTTTGGGGTGTAGAAGTTTGGAAGCTGTTGGCAGAGAGTTGAGCACTCCTCCAGTGGTTTTAAACCTTGGAAAGCAAGCCACTTAATGTGGGTATCCCTTCCGTTCCCACAGATCTCCCCTGCTCGGAAGCACCTCTTCTTAGAGGTAGTTCACAAGTGAAAGGCTGAGAAAGGCTTTTACCCCTAGTTCCTTGTAGTAATAGGAGCCGCGGGGCTGCGTCCCCAGCACCCCGGCCGCCTGCTAGCTTATGCCCCGAAATAACAACACACAAACTGTATTCTTTTAAACACTGCTTTGCCCATTAACTCTAGCCCTTACAGGCTAATTCTCATATCCCGATCAACCCATCTCTAATAATCTGTGTAGCATCAGTCTTACCAGGAAAGATTCTAGCCTACGTCCATCCTGGGTCTGAGCTTCATGCATCTGCTTCAGAGAGCAGAGCTATCGCGTCTGCCCGGGAGAGGGGAGCATGGCGTCTCTGAGCTCACTTCCTCTTCCTCCCAGCATTCTGTTCTGTTTATTCCACCCACCTATGTTCTAACCAATAAAATGGGCCAAGGCAGTTTCTTTATTTTTTAACCAATGACCTTCCTCCATCAGTTCCTGGAAACAATATGGAGCCTGTCTCTCTTGGTTCTAGAGCCCTGATTCTCAACCTTAATAACACTGCGATCCATTAGTTCCTCATGGTGTCGTGACCCTCCCAACCATAAAATTATTCTGTTGCTACTTCAGAGCTATAATTTTGCTATTGTTGTGAATTGTAACATACATATTTTTGGAGATAGAGTTTTGCCAAGGGGTTGCGACCCACAGGTTGAGAACAACCACAGGTGGAGAACCACCGTCTTAGTGTGTCTTAAGGAAACTTCAGGCATCTGTGCTGTGGCAGACAGGTTCTGACATGACTTTGGGCTGCAGGTGTGCTCTCTGACCCACCTGTGGAGAGCCATGTCTGTGTACATGGCTGTTAAGACTCCCCGTGGCCCACAAGGACAGCAAGCAAGGTCTGCTTAAATGATGTGCGCCATTTCCTGCTACATAAAACCGTCTTTTCTGTCGCAGCGACAGGGCTACCTGTGTGCACTCTGCATGGGTCAGAGGGTGACATCTGGCCCGGAAGGCAGCAGGCCCTGGCTGTGAGCCCTGGCTGTGCAGGGGCCTTCTGTGCATTGCCTGCCCCCTGTGCCTCAGCTCTCGTCTCCAAAGGGAGCAGTGATGGTCCGTAGCTCTGGGCAGCTTTAGGCATTGTGATTTTATGTCTGTGAGGTCTCAGAAAGCCCGTCAGGTGACAGAGCTGCAACCCGTGAATGGGATTTTGTGTGTTGGTGATTCTCAAATCGGCTTTGTTCTTTTGAATTTTCTTTGCTTTTTCTTTTTTTTGCTGTTTTTCTTTTTTTCTGTTTTGGTTTCTCAAGACAGGGTTTCTCTTTGTGGCTCTGGCCATTCTGGGACTCACTCTACAAACCAGGCTGGCCTCCAGCTCACAGAGATCCATCTGCCTCTGCCTTCCGAGTGCTGGGGTCCAAGTCGTGCACTGTTACTCGTTGACTTTTTTTTTCAGATTTTCTTTCAGAGAAAAATTGAGTCTTGTTAACCAGTCTGATGAGATGCTTGGACCCCATTGTACTTTACATAAGGGACATAAGGATTTGACATAGGTAAGCAGTTACACACATGGACCGGTGGAGACTGTAGTTGTTGGCAGATTCGGAGCCTTCTGAGGGCTGTACCTGAACACTGGCTCCTGTAGGGTTTTCTTTCCTTTCTGGTATGGGATACAGGCTGTGCACATTCGTGGGATGCAGCCTATGCATCCTGGGCCAGATGCATGTCTCTTTTGTGATGCTCAGAACGCCAGGGTCTCTCTCTAGGCACGGTCTCTCTCACTCTGTCCTACTGTAGCTCTAGAAGGATCCTGACGGGTAGGGCTTACAGCCCCACCCTCCGTGACCTCTCCGGCCAGCTCTTTAACCTCAGCTAGGTTTCTCCTTTTCTTTGCCATTCATGGAACCCTGGGAAAGTATGTTCCTTAGTGGCCGACAGTACACAGATGTAAGTGTGAACAAGGGAGCAGGAGCTGACTTGGCTGTGTCTCAGGGAGGGGAGCCAGAGTGGGCCAGTGAGTGCATCACAACGCACAGGTCTGAGGAACGGAGCTTGGAGACTTACTATGGTGGGCTGACCGCTCCTCGCTGCCTTGAAATCAGAACTGAGGCTGAAGGATGGATGTTGTAGGTAGATAGTATCACTGGAGAGTCCAGGTGCTGGAGGGAATCAGGTGCTGGGTGGTTGACATAGTGGTTAGGGAACAGGGGATGGGGAATGTCAGGGAGGCAGCAGCAGCTGGGTCACCATAGGTTTTGTAAGCTGTAGATTTTTATCCCAAGGGCAGGGGGAAGCCGGCAGGGCTGGGAGCAAGGGAATGACATTCAAACTCTATGGAGAAGTCAATCAATAATAAACTCGAGGTATCCCATGGTCTTTTTTAAAAGATGGTTTTATCTCTGTTTTTGTGTTTCTGTGTATGTGCACATTAGTGTCGTTAGTGGCTGTGGAGGCCAGAAGAAGGTATCAGATCCCCTGGAGCTGGAGTTACAGGTGGTTGAATCTCCTGACATGAGTGCTGGGAACCAAACTGGAAGAGCGATCTCTCCATGCCCCTGCTCTGTGGTCTCGTATGTCAAGTGTGTAGAAACCAAATATGTGTGAAATCCACCAGCAGATCCAGAGATGAGAGGCGGACATCCAGCGGTGGCATGGAGGCTGAGGGGAGTGAGGGTGGGAGGTTCAGTGTTCCCTCATAGGACGTTGCCCAGAGTTTGATTTGTGGCATGATCCAAGTACATGAAAACTCAACCTTTGCATGGTGAGTTCTATGGCATGTGAATTATCGCAGTAAAACTGCTTTTAAAAGCTTGCCCCAGAGGTCAGCCTGGCCCGCTGAGCCGCTCCACGGTCCATCCATGGCAGCTGTCTCTGGTGCCACAGCTGTTCTGACTTCCGCTGCCGTGTGTGCACCTGAGCACCCTCTTCCCCGACTCCTGTCACCTCATACCATAAGTAGCAGCTGCGGAGGGTGTCACTTATTGTCACCAGAACCCCAGACGTCCCTGAGGGCGCACTGGTGGGCTTGGAAAAGTTCAGCAGCTCTAGGTAATGGCTGACGTGGCCTGTCAGTGGTTGGGCCACTTAAGCCTGGCTTCTTCCCAAGTCCCTGAACCTCTGCTTCTTCTCCCTTTCCCCTCCCCTGCCTCCTCCAAATTCTCATCTCTCCTCCCTCCCTTCCCTTTCTCTTCTCATCTGTTTTTGTTTCCCAAACATTTAAATTATGCATCACCATGCAACTGGCCCTATTTCTGAGTGCTTTGAGAATAATAACCGCTTTATACACTGTAATACATTTAATCACCCAGCTAACCCCAAAAGGAATAGACTGTAAACCATTCTTCTTTTCACCCAAGAAAAGACACAGAGAGGTTAAGTAAGTTATAGTAAGTCACAAAGCTGGGAAACCAAGAGCCCGCTGCCTCCATGTCTGCGGTTATTTGACAGGTGAGTTGTGGCTTAAAGCATTTTTATCACATATGCCGGGTTCAGCGTGGACCCTGAAGAAGTAAGTGCTCATCGCAGAAGGTCTCTGTTTCCTACACTTGCCCAACTCCCCATCCTGTATTTGTTTCTTCTTTGCTCCACAGGTGAGGATCTGGTGCCTGGAGGTCACCATGTCCTGCCTTAGCTTTGCATCTCAATTGGTTTTTACATTGACTCCACTGTCAGAAACCTGTCCAGCATTCCTGGGCTGCAGCAAGTCTCCATGGGAGAGCCTGTGGGCAGATGCCTCAGGGACACCTTAGCCTTCATTCAGCAGGTTAATTGAGCCTTCAGCCTAGGTATTTGGACCATGCAGTTTGATATGATGATTGGATTAGAAGAGGCTTATCCAGTGGCAGTTTTTCCACGGAATTCCTCATGGCAAGCAATAGATCTGCCCTGTGTGGAACTTTCCATTGGATAGGATTGACAGCAAGCAAGAAGTGAAGTTGAGGCCCAGGTTGCAGCTGGCTGCAGTGGCTTGTTCTGACTGACAGCAGGTAACCTCGAGTGCTCCTGTTTCTTCACCTGAGCTTCCTGTTGTGCCTCACGCATCTCCATGATTCTGACTTTGTTTCTGGAAATCTGAAATTCATGTGCCTTTTCCTGGTTTGACATTAGCCATGAGATACGTGTTCACAGAGGCATCCACACACATGTCCATGCACATGCCTGCAGAGGTACTGGTCAGTGCTATGTTTTTCCCATGCATTCAGTGTTATTTTTGGAGTTCATTACACATCTTGTGATGAGTGGCTGAAGGAAGAGGGCTCATGGCTGCACACTGAGCATTGCTTATGGAGTCTGAATTCTCATTCACTCTTTAGACCATTGGCACTGTAGTTGACTGATTTGCATGTTAGAGTTCTCTTTAGTCACTTAGATAAAGAGGAGGACCCTGGGTGAGGGAGGACGCTGGGTGAGAGGAGGACGTTGGGGGAGAGGAGGACTCTGGGGGAGAGGAGGACACTGGGGAAGAGGTGGGTGCTGGGGGAGAGAAGGACTCTGGGGGAGAGGAGGACGCGGGAGAGAGGAGGGTGCTGGGGGAGAGGAGGACACTGGGGGAGAGGAGGACTCTGGAGGAGAGGAGGATGCGGGAGAGAGGAGGGTGCTGGGGGAGAGGAGGACACTGGGGGAGAGGAGGACGCTGAGGGAGAGGAGTGTAGTAATAAGGGCGGCGGGGCTGCGTTCCCAGCACCCCAGCCGCCTGCTCGGCTAGCTTATGCCCGAAATAACAACACACAAACTGTATTCATTTAAACACTGCTTGGCCCATTCTCTTCTAGGCTAATTCTCACATATTAATTTAGCCCATTTCTAATCATCTGTGTATGGCACCCCAAGGTGCGCTTACCAGGAAGATTCTAGCCTATGTCCATCCTGGGTCGGAGCTTCATCCCGGGAGCGGGGCATGGCATCTCTCTCAGGCGTCTGCTCCCGAGAGGAGAGCTGTCGAGACTGACCTCACTTCCTGTTCCTCCCAGCGTTCTGTTCTGTTTACTCCTCCCACCTATCCTCTAACCAATAAAATGGGCCAAGGCAGTTCCTTTATTAGCCAATGACCTTCCTCCATCAGAGGAGGACTCTGGGGGAGAGGAGGACGCTGCGAGAGAGGACGGTGCTGGGGGAGAGGAGGACGTTAGGGGAGAGGAGGACTCTGGGGGAGAGGAGGACGCTGGGAGAGAGGAGGGTGCTGGGGGAGAGGAGGATGCTGGGAGAGAGGAGGGTGCTGGGGCAGAGGAGGACTCTGGGGGAGAGGACGGTGCTGGGGGAGAGGAGGATGCTGGGAGAGAGGAGGGTGCTGGGGGAGAGGAGGACTCTGGAGGAGAGGAGCACGCTGGGGGAGAGGAGGACTCTGGGGGAGAGGAGGGTGCTGGGAGATTGAGGTTGTTGGAGAATTGGGGGTGCTGGGAGGTGGAGGACAGGCCATTCCCTGGTGTGGCAGGCTGTGCTGAATCTACTTAAGTTGGGTAGGCTGGGTGTGAGGAGCCGCACCTTTGCAGCTGTTTCTCCGTGATAATGTTCAGGAGAATCATTAACCAGGAGGTCAGAAACCTCAGTGCCAGCAGATCCCTGAGTATCTGTTCTGGATGATGGGAATGCTGAGCTAAGGTTTTTGTCCTCTCAATTATCCTGTGTGGAAGGATGTGTTTGCCAGTGTCATATTTTCTTCAAGTATGTATTGTCTTATGTAGTGAGTCCCAAAGGGCAGTTGCCTCTGCTGATGTCTCCAGAGTGACATTAGCCTTGGAGGATGTGGGTCACCAGTGTAAATCCGACTTTGCTTTGGGGACAAAGTGTCTCGACACTTGCTCTCCTGCACTTGACCTTGTAAGTTCAAGCAGTCGACTGCACGCTGTGGCTTTAGTAACTCTTCTGTGATGTACGAGCCAGCCTTTCCTAATTGGCTGTGGCTCCAACCGTTTATCTCATTGGTAGCATTTCCTTTTCCCCCCCCATCCTAACTTGGTACCCTAAAAATGACTTGCACTGTTCCTCTGCTTCAGGAACCAGTTGCTCGTTCTGTGGACAAAAGAAAAAGCTTTGGTGACTCTCCATTGAGCTTCCAGGGCTACATCTCCAGCATGTGTGGGGTAGCCTCTGCTTGGGGAGGGAAGGACAGATGGATGCAGTCTCTGCTTCAGCAGGGAGGGCATGGCAGCCAGCCTCCAGCTCACACGGGTGTGACTCAGTAGAGAGCCTGGCTTCTTTAAACAGTTTTAGGTGTTTTTTTCTGAAGAATAAGTTCATTCATATGCTAATTATTTTATTAGCTCTGAGAATGTTTGGAATTTAGGTTTTGAGTGATTGCTTTCCCCATAGAAGTAAAGGTAATCTGTCCATATGACTCCCCACTTATGTCTTGTAGAAGTGTTCATTCTTAGACTTGAGTGCTTGGAGGTTCCAACACATTGCTCAGACCTGGTCTCCTTTCTTCAGAGTAGCTTCAATCAGCAACCTCTCAGGGGACTGGTCAGACCAGAGCTACAACTGTTGCCTGTGAGGATGTAGGCTTAATGCATGCTTGCGGACCTGCAGCTGAGGTGCCAGGAACTGGGACGCACCCTGTCACTTAGGTAATGTGGCGTTCAATCTGAATGGCCAGTCAGGTTGGTTTTGTGAGCTAGCCAAGGGCACAGGGGCACTGTTATTAGGGAAGTGGAAAATGCATAGTAGAACATGAAGGCTATGTGGATCATTGACTGTACACACCAGTCAAAACCCACGAAATTGCATATTGATTATTGGCATATTGATTTATTGTGTACAAATTATGTTTCAGTAGATAATGTTAGGCAAATGACAAGTTAAAGGGAATCTTGGAACATGTTTAGATCTTTAAAAACTCATTGTAGTCATAGATAGGTGTTTTTCTCAGACGTAGTAAAAGGACTGAAATTGGGTTCACTGAATTTCAGATAGACTGGCTGGGTCTGTTTTTCTGCCCAGCTGGCACATCACCACCCTGCATGTCTCCATGCTGGGAGCTGCAGTGAAGGCCCACAGCGGACTCTCTCTACAAAGGGCCAGGCAGTGTAGAGTTCAGGCTCCCAGGCTCCATCCGGCTTTGGCGCTTCGCTCAGTGCTGCTGCTGTGCGGAAGCTTCCAGAGTCAACCTGCAAAGGGAATCATGGCTGTGCTCCACTGACACATTACTTAGGAGACAGGCTCACCATGGACTTGGCCTTGGGGTGTATTTGCTGGGCTGAGAGTGATGCCGTTGGTACTGTTGGGGAACTCATCAAAATGAGTATTCTTGAGAGAACACTTGTTGGGTGTTCTCTTGAATGTGTTTGTGTGTGGGGGTCTGCACATGCCATGGAAATCAGAAGATAACCTGTTTTTTAATCTGTTTGGGTCCCTGGGATTGAACTCATGTCATAAGGCTTTGACGACAAATGCCTTTATCTATTGAGCAGCTTTGCCAGCCCAATTCTGATACTTTTTTATTAGCTTGCTTCATATTAACTTTGATATATAGCCACAACTGTAAGAATCTCTTTAGGATTTGGTGTGACAAAATCTAGCTGTGTTAATAAGCAAGTCACAAACATTATAATGGGCTGGAAGGAAGCCAGGCAGTTTAGCCTGCCTGTTTCTCAGTGTAGGGGAACTCTTTGGTCCCTATGTTCCCAAGCACATACGAACCTTACACATCAAGTGTGCGTGCCATAGTTGGGTCCCCTTGGTAAAGCTGAAATTCTTTCTGGTGTTTGTGGGCCGTGAAATATAGGTAACATTCTTGTGTTTTCTTAATCTGCCACTTGGAAAACCTACTCTTCCTATACAGAGCAGGAGATAGAGCTTAAGTTCTTGCTGGTTGATAAGTGCCTGTGTCCCACTTCCTACCTCACCCCGCTCCACCCCATCCACTATCTAGCATATCACCACTAAGAAGAGTCTAGATGGGCTGAGGTTGAAACATGTTGTAAGGTTTAGTAAATGGTAGGGAGGTCTGTATGGACACAGGTCATCAGGGAACCAGGCAGGGAGGGGGCAGAGGATTGTCATAGAGGCCAAGAAGGTCAGGGAGAGGACAGAACATGGGGACAGACAGGTAACTGATGGGGACAGGAGAGATGAGTTGTTTTTGTTATGACAAAAGCTACAGGTTATTCATGGCATTTGACAGTTGTTGGGTCCTTGGAAATGGCCATGTGTGTGTGTGATTGTGTGTGTGTGTGACTTTAGCCAGCAGAAGGCTGGGGCGGAGCCTAAGTAGGAGGTACTAGCTGGTTATTCTTGAGACATGTAGTGTTCATGGAGGACTGCTTTATTTCTTTGTTTCGAAGTTGTTCGTTTTCGAAAGAGAGATGAAAGATTGAAATACTGGGATTGGTGCGCATCGCTGTAGGTTCTGGAGGAAGTGCAAAGGAAGCGTTTTACCCTTAGGAGTCCAGCGTGAGAAGATGGAAGAATATAAGCTTTGGATGGAACTAATACATGAATTATAAGGTTTATTTAAGAAAAGTTCCTAATCAAATGGGGGGGGCACACTCACTTTCTCATTCACGGGTAAGTGGGATGTATCAGACAGGATGCCATTCAGCCATAAGACAGGTGGAATGCTACCCCTCCAGACCCCGCCGGATGCTCTGTGCCTCTGGAGCAAGCATCCAACAAAGTGAAGCCTCTTTTTGTGCTGTCCATGTGCTGATATATATCGCAGAGTATTTTTATACAACACCAACTATAAGCTTCCAAATTTGGGGATACCTTCTGGATACGGTCATCACATGGGCTGTTAAGATGTCCCCTCTCTCGTTGACTTTATTCTAGCGGGGACCACCTAAGCATTTGACTGCGTCTGTGTCTGCCAGTAACTTCATTCACATCTTATAAAGTTGGAGACTCAAACAAATCATTTTTTTTCCAATTTAACAAAATTTACAGAGTATCTGTTATGTGTTCTGTTGTGTGTTAAGCTCTTTATAAACACTGGCGTCTAGTTTTCATTATAGTTATGGAGGGGGGTGTTAGCTCCTGAGAAACGAGGTTTCGAGTCACTCGGTGACAGGCTAGTTAGAAGGGAGCTGGGGTCAGACCACTGGCCCCCCCCTCCTTACTTTCTTCACATTTCACTGTGTGCTTAATTGGATTTGGATAAATGGCATGTGCTTAACTTAATTTTACTTAATTACATGTCCCTTATAAATCCCTCGAAGACGGGATTGATCACTTGAGAGAAGGAGAAGAGCGGCATACAGCGAGCCCCAAAGCTGCTGGATCGGTTCACGCATGACCGAGCCCCCTCCTGTGGGCTACGTAATAGTTTAAATTAGCTGTTCATGAATGTGTAATTGTATTCCAAACAATAGGATAAATGAACAATAGGCCATGGTGTGCTGGGATAATACAGCCCTGTGGCAGTGCTATTTAAGACACGGCTATTCAGTGTACCGCCTGACAGGAAAACGTGTAAGCCATGATAGTTCTGTCCTTACGATGCCTGCACTTGATAATCCTGCCTCTCCGCACTCCTGATGGCTTGAGCTCAGACTGCTCATATTCCTTTAGAAGCCTCAAGGCCATGTGTGCCGTTCTGTCTCCTTCAGCTGATGACTTCAGGGTTTTGCAGCCTGGGCTCTAGAATGTGCGCTATGATCCGTCTATTGTACCCCACCCCTCTGTGCCCCCAGACACTTTCTTAGGGTTGCAGTTCTGCTTCTGAAGTTCTGTTTCCTCCATGGTTTTTGGAAATTCAAGTAGGACTCTAGTCTTATTCTTGCTTCTTAGCTTTCAGGGGTTACTACCTACCCAGTAGCCATGGTACATGGTTTCTCCATTGTAAATCTCCATTAGGGAGGTTCTCATGTATTCCATCTGGCTTCAGACTACTCTACAGCTGAGTCTGGCATTGAGCATCTACCTTCTTGTTCCCATCTGTTGAATGCCGTGGTCTACAGGTGTGTTTCTTCTTTCTGGTTTTATGTGGTGCTAGAGATTGAACCTAGCCCTTTATTACAATTTTTTTTTTAAATTTATTTATTTATTAAGGATTTCTGCCTCGTCCCCACAACCGCTTCCCATTTCCCTCCCCACCGGACAGAAATCTCAAGGTCCAAATCAGGAGCAGAAGGAGACGGAGCACGAGCAAGGAACTCAGGACCACGAGGGGTGCACCCACACACTAAGACAATGGGGATGTTCTATTGGGATCTCACCAAGGCCAGCTGGCCTAGGTCTGAAAAAACATGGGATAAATCCTTTATTACAATTTTGATGATCAAACTCATTTGTTCTTACAAACTAATGCAGTCTGTCAGCATTGTTCCTGAGATTTGAGTAATAATCCTTCCTGGTGGCCCCACTGGCTCATGGATCATTCTTATTTTGTTCAGGGAGAAAGATTATGCATATGCTGAGTGTGAAATAAGACAGCTCTGTGTGCATTGCCTGGGCTCTCGTGTCAGAGAACCCGTGGCCATTCAGCCTCCACACGGTTTTACTGTAACATGATAGTTTTGAATCTTTATGACTAATGAAGCATCCTTTTAAAGTTTAGCAGTGGGCCAGAGAAGGCACCTTGGAAGAGAGGAGAGTGTTGGGATTGCCCATGAAAAGCCTTAAGATGACGAAATGCTACAGTTGCTTGTCTTTGTGTCCTCCATTTTTGTCCACCGAGGCCTGAAGAACCTTCTATGGCTCTTCCGTGTCTGTGATTGGACTGCTCTGATGGCTTTGTAATTAGACTCCACCGCTTATTTAGGAGGTGTCCAGAGAAGAATGTTTATAATCCCGTGTCATAACGCCTCGCTTACCAGGCAGAGCATGAAGGAGCAAGGTTTGTGGCCTGTAGGCCTTCGTTTAATTCTAACTTCTGTTTGTGGTCTCCGTTGAAGTGAAACAAAGGCAGCCGCATTCCCATGGCATCTCCCCCACGCGTGACGGTGGCTGCTTACAGGCCTGCTAGGAGTCTTCATTTCTTCATCTGCAAAGCAAGACAGGGTGACTAGGAGGCTGTCTCTGGTCTTGGCCTTTGTCACAGTTTCCTGCTACAGGTAGATCTATTGGTAGACAGCAGACACTTGGTGCCCCAGTGCTGGGATGGCCTTTGACCCCAGGTGGGGCATCTGTCTCAGTACCTGCTGGTGCTTCTAACCTCCACTGCCCCTAACAGACATGCTAGACAGCACTCAAGGATGTTGGAGTGGCAGGGTTTACACCAGTGTCCCCACCATTCCTGCGGGGACACAGCCTATCTGATGTAGATGTCTGCTTAGGAACATAGATGGTTTCGCTGTCTTCCCTTCCTGTATTTCATGGCTCCTAATAAGCCTCAGAGCCTCCGTCTCTCTCTGTGTCTTACCAGGAGGATGGTGATGGGAGTTTGTGGGGCAGAGATAGAGATTAGTGTCACCGTTGGATGTTAGAACCTAGGGACTCGAGCATTGCTGGAAATGAATGAAGGACGTTGTATATACTCTTTCCAACTTAGAGAAACACCCACCCATGTGACACCGTTTTTAAAAAAGGTCGCCTGGGATGAGTGCATGTCTGCAAGTTTGTACACACGTGTCCATCCGCATGTGTCTGTGTTGGGCTCAGGGATGACATTTTATACATACTGTTGTTTTTCATCTTCTCTAAATACCGCCTTTTGAAATACTAACGGACTTCCTACTAAGCCGAACCTTAATGAGGTTGATTGCTTTGGAGTAAGATTGTTTTTTTTGATAAAACCATGATAAGAAGTTGACCTGGGAGTTCAGTGTATAGAAATACAGATTCCCAAGCCTGTTTGTCTTTCTCTCTTTAGCTGCTTTGTGAGAGCTTTAAGACGAGACACAACTTGCTGTCGTGTTTGGACATGGAGAAATGTCCTGGTCCTGGGGCTGATACCTTGTCCTTATTCTGTATTCCATATTCACCAGAATATCCTGGATTCCCCACAAAGCCCTCAGTTACAAAGAACAGAAACGCAACACAAACAAACTTAAGCTAGACAGGGAATTCATTTCTGTTCTAGTGGGAAAGTCTTGAGTCAGATCAGGACACCATGACAGGTCACTACAGGAGTGTTTTCTCTTGCGCTGTCTAATGGATTTAGTCTCAGATAGCTGACCAGAAGTACCTGCCCCACTACCAGGGTTGCGTCCTGTGACTTGTAACTGGGCTTTGTTTTCTTGTGTCCGCATCTCACATATCAAGGAAGATAATGATTGGCTCCACTTAAGTCACTCCGTTGTCCCTGAATCTATCTCTGGAGTATTGTTGCCGAACTGGCCATGTCTCAACCACAGTGGCCAGCATCTTGATTGGCAAGCCTGCTGGGGGAAGGATGCTGTCCCTGGAGCAGGGTTGCTTAGCCAACAGATAGCAAACGGCTAGTACAGACATATTTCAAATCAGCATGGGTTGGTGTTTATCCCTTGAGTGTACAGGATATGGGAAGTACCTGTCACACAGTCTTGCTCTGCTGGGTCCATCCGAGAGTCTGCAGCGCCAGGTCCAACCTGTTTGAGATGAGAAGGTGCCACAGAAAAGGTGCTCATCCAGGGGAACACATGCAGGGGAGCATATCCAGGGGAGCGTGCGCGAGATGATCCAATACTGACAGCTACCATATTTGATGGTGGTTACGATAGATTGAAACACGGGCAACATTTGGGGTACTCATGACAATAACAGGCTCTCTACACTTTATTTTTGTAGGGTTGGATGACTGCCTGCAACCTTATGTCCACAAGTTTGAGCGGGAGAAGATCGACGGGGAGCAGCTGCTGAAGATCTCCCACCAGGATCTCGAGGAACTGGGGGTCACACGGATTGGCCACCAGGAGCTGGTGTTGGAGGCGGTCGACCTTCTTTGTGCACTGGTTAGTCTGGGAGAAGGGGCCCTGTTCTGTGGTGACTTTGTTTAGGCCCTCAGTCTCTCCAGTCCTCATGGGGCTCAGCCCGTCCTCACACTTTTAACACGTGGAAAAGAATCTGCCTCAGTGGAAAGTTAGAGGAGCAAGCAAGGCACCTCCTAGACGCGAGGCTGGCATATAATAAGTCATGAGCTCAGGCTGGCTCACTTCTTTCTGCGTGTATGTGTATATGTGAGGGTGCGCAGATGTGTTAAGTGCACACGCCTGTGTGTGCTTGTGTGTGGAGGCTGAAAGACAGCTTTGTCATCCGTGTAAACACTGTCCACATTCAAGACAGGGTCTTTCACTGGCCTGGAGTTCTTCAGTCAGAGTAGGTGATCTGTCCAGTGGGTCCCAGGGACGCTTCTGTCCCCACCTCCCCACTCCTGGAACTGCAGTATGAGACATGACGGCTGGCAGTCTTACCTGTGTGGGGGCTTCGAACTCAGGACCTCATACTTACCAGGCAAGTACTTTACCAACTGAGCTGTCTTGCCATGCCCTTCCCCAAATGAATGAATGAATGAATGAATGCATGCATTAAAGATTAGCATACAAGGTGTTAGATAGCATGATGTTTTTTTTTTAAATATTTATTTATTTATTTGTTATGTATACAATGTTCTGTCTGTGTGTATTCCTAAAGGCCAGAAGAGGGCACCAGACCTCATTACAGATGGTTGTGAGCCACCATGTGGTTGCTGGGAATTGAACTCAGGACCTTTGGAAGAGCAGGCAATGCTCTTAACCACTGAGCCATCTCTCCAGCCTCCAGCATGATGTTTTTAAACTAAGTATGTTTTAGTCGATTCTCCTCCTCTATGTCTCACCCACCCCTTGTCTCCCTTCCCTCTTTCCTCCTCCCCAGTCTCTTCCTCTTTGATGGCCCATGGATCCTTTGGTTGATCCTCATCTTTTTCCCGTACCCACACAGCAGGTATCCATCGCACCCCTGTCTGTTAGATAAAGTTTTATTAGAACTCAAGTCACTGATGCATTTATTATCTGAGGCTGCTGTTGTGCCTCAGGGACAGAATAGAATCTCTGTCACAGAGACCATATGTCCCTTCAAAGCCTGAAGCATTTACTGTCTCATCATATACAGGAAACAGTTGTCTGTTAAAAAAAAAGTCTTATTATCCTTATTTTCAAATCTTTTGTAAAGTACAGAATGATGGATACAGCCGTGAATGAAGATGCCATGTTCTAAATTGAAATGAGAAATGCTTAACGTTCAGGTCTGCCTCTGTTACTATAAAAAGCACTGTGAGTTTCACAGATACTCACTCTGTTTAAATAACTGATGTTTGTTCTTGGAATAACAACTAAAGAAAGAAAAAAAGGCAGCTAGGTGGATAGGACTGTGAACTTTGTTCTGGATGGCAGGTGTTTGAACTCGGCCCAAGTCCTGATAATTGCATCGTACCTATGTCTCTGAAGTAATTTATTCGGATGTGGCCTAAAACCCCTGTAAGGACATTTGTTTACAGACTGGCTGGCAAGGGTGGGACTCAGGTCTCTCGTCATGGTGCCACGGTTAGGAAGGTGTTCACTTATCTGTCAGGGTTGGATGCTCTCCCCAGCATTCAGGCTGAGTTAATAATACTCTGAACCCGAGCCAAGGGGATATACAATTACATCAGCCGGGATGGTGGGAGCGAATGTGTGTGGTGACGTTGCCATCGCCGGTCTGCATTCCATCGATTATATAACACTCGCCACATTGTGAGTATTCTTTTCCTTTAAATGGGCAGCGCCTTGTCTTCTGCGCCGAGATGCGCCGCTCTTGTTTAGGAAAGTAATGGGGAAATTATTTGTGGTTGATAAATGAGCTGCCACAAGGGAGACACTCTGGCCAAGTGGTCTGAGTGCTGGCCTGGGAGGCAGGATTTTTGTATCCTAATCCTGGCTCTGCTCCAGGCTACTCCTTCTGTGACCCCTGGGGGAACGAGGTGTCGGTTCCCCCTGTCTGTGCAGTAGCTCTCACCTTAGATGTGGCTGTGGATGTACGTGGGTGTTCTGCGTTGCTGAGGGTGTGTGCCCGAGGATTAAAACTGTCGCTCGAGTTTACTTCTGTTAAACTTCGTGGGAGGCACAGCTTTGCAGTCGTCTCTGTGAGGATGTTCTGCGCTATTGTGTGGTCTCTTCCATGGCGCAGTATTCTTTAAGGGCTAGCGAATTGCTTTGACACCCACAGTGTGATGGCAAGGAGGGCAGCGAGGAGGACGGGATGGTTGCAGGCACACTGTGAGAGTCAGGGAGAGGAGAAACAGCTGTCGCCCCTGCATGGACTCCTCGTTCTTTCCCCTTTGCTACTTCTTAAAGCATTGCACCAAAAACGAACAAAGCTGGACCAATGCCAGAACCTAAAGCTGTGTTTTATCTCCTACAATTTCCTACTAATTTCCTCTGTAGACCCCGCTCTGACCTGAGTCTCACTGGAGACCTGCTCTGCATAGTAGTAGACCCTGACTGCCTTGCAGGGGAATGCGGGGTGACTGCCCCCAGAGTCTGCAGTGAAAGTGTGTATGTGTGTGCTTTTTCTGGGTGGGAGAAAGACTAAATATCTTTAGTCTTCATACAATCTTCCATAAAATTCTATTATCACACAGCATAGTTAGACTGTTTATTTAATCTGATGCCATAATGATCTTTGGATGGCAACGTGAGTGAGAATGTTTTGCTTTGAATAATTCATTTGCTGGGCAGCAATGTGGAGCTGTGGTTGGCCCTGGTGCTAGAACAAGGTTTCTAGGCAACCTTGCTGAAGTGGATGTTGATTTTTTTTTTTTTTTAATGGGCAGGAAATGAACAGAAGTGGAATTAAGAAAGGACAGCGGGGGTGGGGGTTTCCACTGGGATCCCTGGCAGGTTTTGGAGCAACAATAAGGATGGATAAAATGGAGAGAAGAATTCTCTAAGCTGGAGAATCATGTAGCTGGAGGGTTAGGAGGGGATAGCATCCCAAGTTCAAGGCCCCTTCCCTCTGTACCTATCCTGTTCTCATGAGGGAGCTTTATCACATTTGGCTGCTTATGTGAGGGTTGATTAAAATTATTAAAAATTAAAAGGTCATCTCTCCCTTGTGCTGTCTCAAGTCGAAAGTACTCAGTAGCCGTGAGTAGCAGTGGCCACCATATTGGAGCTGAGAACTGTGTAAGGTTGGGTTGGACCATATTGGCCAGAAGTATGCAGTAAGAAATGTAATGGAGACCTCCACTCCCTGCAAAGTCGGTGAAGTTCTGGTTTCCTGAGGATGAAGATGGAAGATGGGGTTTTTAAGGTTAAAGGAGGATGGAGTATGAGCAGGGTTGGAGCCAGCACCAGTACTGAGTGTTGTCACCCCAAGTCTGTGGATCAGGGGCATCGTTGTGTGACTTACCATAGCACATGTCCGTGTTGTGTCCCCTCAGGTCATTCATTGGTCACCATTACCAGGCACATAGTTCAAGAAGGCTCTCTTTCTCTGTGGAATAGAGGCAGAGGGGATGGGCCTTCTTCCCACCTTTGTCTTCTTATAAACTATGCTCACACTCTGCCGTGGGGGCACACGCCTTTATTTCCAGCACTCAGGAAGCAAAGGCAGGTGATCTCTGTGAGTTTGAGGTCAGCCTGGTCTACAGAGCAAGTTCTAGGACAGCCAGGTTTGTTACATAGAGAAACCCTGCCTCTAAAACCACCCCCAAAATTACGCTCAAGCGTCTACGCATTTCCTCATTTTTCTAGTTTTATGATTTATTTTGGAGGAAGGAGACCAACCAGAACCAACCCAGCAGAAAATGGAAAGAAGCAGTCATAAGAAACACCCACCTCTCACTTTTTATTATTTTATTTTTAATGTTTGTCAAGAGAAGGGAGTTCAAAGTCTTTGGCAACAGTAAAATGTATCTTAATCTTCATTGAGTTCCAGAAGGAAGTGTCATATAGGAGTAAAAATTCCAAGAGGTTTGCGGCTACGTTGCCTGCAGAACACCAGCCACTCCTGCTTTTAGTGAACAGTCTTGATAGAAGTTGTCAGGCTAATTGACAGAATGAGAGAGCCTTCCCTGGCATCCCAGAGACAAGCCTCTGAAACAAGCTGCATCTTGTAGGCTCTTTATCCGTCCATTTGTGAGGCTTTGTAACTAAAAGCCATGCTGGAAGCCTGTCTTGCCCCACTGAATGAGGATATTTTATTGTAGACTTTAGGAAAAGCCAGTGATAGGAGAAAAGTAAGTGAATGTAAGATTTAGGTAGAATTTTGATATTAAGATGGGAAAGATTTCGAAATTTGTATTCTTTTAAAGTCTGTACAAATTTTTAAAATTTGGCTTACTACCTTCTAAAATTTTCAAGTTACAAAAGATTTCATTTTTAAAACATTGTTTGTGTTCCTGTGTGGGGCCCGTGCACATGGGTGCAGGTGCCTGTGGAGTCCAGAGGTGTCAGAGTTCCTGTAGCTGGAGTCACAGACAGTTGTGAGCCACTAGGTGTGGGTGCTGGGAACCAAATCCCGCCCCTCCCCAAGAGCGGTGTATACTCTCAACTGCTGATCCAGCTTTCCATCCCCTCTAAGTTTTTAAAATTAATTCTTTTAAAAAATTTATTTTCGTTCTGTGTGTATGGGTGTTTTGTCTGCCTGTGTGCCCAGTGCCCACAGGGAACAGAAGAAGGTGTTGGATCCCTGGAACTGGAGTCACAGAAGTTGTGAACTGCCATGTGGGTGTGGGGACTAGAACATGGGTCCTCTGAAGAGCAGCCATTCGCCTTAACCACCAAGTCCGTTCTCTAGCTCCTGGGACTTTTTTTAAAAGTAGAAGCAGTGCAGATTTAAACTTCCAGTAGAGTTCATTTAAAGTCCTTTTCACTAAAGCTGAAACCTCTCGTTATGAACTCATCATTTCTTGCTGAAAAAGGAAATTTTTGCAAACTTCTAAGTGATGGGGTAGTGTGGGCTTACTTTATTTGCCTTCCCCTTCATATGGTGTGTCCCCTTCATCTAAATATGTGTGTGCTTAGATGTATAGATTGTGTATAATTACCCCCTCTTTGTCCCCAAGAACAGGTGACTGGAGCCAGTTCCGAAGTGTCCTGATACTTTAGATCAGGCGAACATAAACCTTTCATGAAGTAGGCATCTTTGGTTAGTTTGTACTAGGTCTGGAGTTACTAGGTTTCCCTCATTTTTTCCTTCCCTCTCTCCTCCCTCCCTTCGTCATGCAGTTCATCTTGGCTTCAAACTGTCCATGCTCCTGCCTCAGCTTCCTGATTTCTGGATGATGTGTGCATACCCAGTCTGTTTGTCTTACCTTTGTCTGTTGTCCATCCTGTGTAGATCTCATCGTATCTTGTCTTTCCCTCGTGCAGGGTGGTAGGAAGCGGAGGTCCACAGCACACTGAGCCAAGGCCTGGGCTCATGTGCTGTCTTTTGGTTGGAATCCCAGCCTTGTCTTTGGTCACCTGTGTCATCTGGTCATGCACCGTTCTTGGGCCTTGATGTTTTCAGCTTTAAAGTGGTAATGCAGGTCACGTGTCTGTGATCTGACCGTCTGAGATCTGGGAAACTTTCAGAGAAGTGAAAATTGTTCATCTTACCTCCTGTTGGGGTCATAGTCAAGACATGGACAGTCTAAAAATACCGTATGTGATTGCCTTCAGGCTATGGCATAGAAATTAAAAATTAATTATTTATGTTTATAATTGAGTCCCACCCACAAGATATGTCATGTGCATGCAGATATTCCAAAATCCTAAACCTCATCTAAAATCTAAACCATGGCTGGTCCCAAGCGTTTTAGATAAGGAACACTCAGTATGCTGTCCAGTTTTGTGTAAACCCAACACCAGCCAGAGTCATTTGGGAACAGGGACCCTCAGTTGAAAACATCCCTACCAGACAGACCTGAGAACAAGCCTGTGGGGTGTTTCCTTGGTTCATGATTGATGTGGGATGACCTAGCTTACTGTGGCCCATACCACCCCTGGACTGGTGGTCCTGGGTTCTTTGAGAAAGCAGGCAGAGTGAGCCATGAGGAGCAAGCCAGAAAGCAGCTCCCCTCCATGGCCTCTGCATCAGCTCCCGCCTCCAGGTTTCTGCCCTGATTGAGTTCCTGTCCTGACGTCCCCGGATGATGGACTTATAGTATAAGCTCTGAGATGCTCTTGTCCATGGTGTTTCATCACAGCCTTAGAAACCCTCACAGAGACACTGAGCTTGCCAGCCGCAGGGGGCCGCAGGGGGCTGCAGGGGACTGCAGGGGACATGAGTCAGGTAGTTCTAGGCATATAGCAAGTGTCAAATATATTATGCCTAGATTCCAAATGGCACCAGGTCCTGTCTTTGAAATTCTATGGAAACAGTATCATATACCTCCAGGAATATCTTTCTTTGCTAAAATGATCAGACTTTGATTTGGCACATGTATTTACAGCAAAATACAGTATTCCTCCCCGTCCCCCAAATTACCTCAAATTTGGTTATTATTATTATTATTTTATCTGAAAGGGGGCCTAATGATGGAGGAGGGTCATCTGTCTATCTGTTGCTTTTATTGGTTAATTAATAGAGAAACTGCTTGGCCTGATAGGTCAGAACATAGGTGGGTGGAGTAGACAGAACAGAATGCTGGGAGGAAGAAGGCAGTGAGGCAGACGCTATAGCGCTCCTCTCCAAGATGGACACAGGTTAAGATCCTTCCCGGTAAGCCACCACTTTGTGGTGCTACACTCATTAATAGAAATGGGTTAATCAAGATGTGAGAGTTAGCCAATAAGAGGCTAGAGCTAATAGGCCAAGCAGTGTTTAGAAGAATATAATTTATGTGTTGTTATTTCGGGTATAAAGCTAGCTGTGCGGGAGCTGGGCGGGAACACAGCCCGCTGCTCCTACTACAGCCTAAGACAACATTGCTACACAAAATTAATTAATTGCGGTGCTTGAGATGGCCCAGAGTATGTTACACAAGTGTTCTATCACTGAGCTGTACCCTTAGCCTGAAATTAATGTTTCTAAAGCAGGCAGATAAGTTAACAGGGTTCCAAAAGCACAGATTAAATTTCCTGTGAACTGATTGTGTGGCCTTTTCTCAGTCCCCTCTGTTGGGAATCCATCTCTTCCTTACTTGTGGTGCTGTGGTGAGGGGCATGCAGAGTCCTGGCCTGGCCCGTGGTCCAGATGGGACAGAAGTCAGTGGCTAGTAACTGTTAGGCACTATTCTACTCCCGGAGAACACATGCAATGATGCGTTCGGCAGAGATTCCTGGTTGTCACATCTGGGGAGTGAGCATCTGATATCTGGTGTGTGTGTGTGTGTGTGTGTGTGTGTGTGTGTGTGGTTGCTAGCATCCACATGGGATGCTCTCCTCTCTAGAGTTGTCCCAGTACACATCAGTTCTCTGAAATCTGCTCTGAACTAAGTGCTCAGGAGTCCTGGAGGGGGCAGCTGCCCTTATCCAGGCCCTGAGTGATAGGAATGGCCTCTCCTTGCTTCTAGCCACACCAAGAGCATTATGAGATAAGGGTCTAGGGAGGGTAAATACCCTTGGGGCGGGAGGAGGCTGTGGGAAGAGCAGAGTCAAGGCTAGTTTGTGGGAAGGTGGGTGGAGTGGGCAGGATTTTGTGGGCATGGGGTAAGTTACTCCAGCTACTCAGTCATTTGAGAGTTCAGACATTGCTGATAGTTTTAGACTTTTCCTTTGATTTTATTTCCCACAGAATTATGGCCTTGAAACCGACAATATGAAGAACTTGGTTCTGAAATTGCGAGCATCTTCCCACAACTTGCAGAATTACATAAGTAGCCGGCGGAAGAGTCCAGCCTACGATGGGAACACGTCCCGCAAGCCCCTTAACGAGTTCCTGACTTCTGTAGTGGAGCTCATTGGCGCTGCCAAGGCCTTGCTGGCTTGGCTGGACCGGTGAGCTGTGGTGCAAAGCTTCCTGGGGCTCTTGGAGGGCCTCAGATGCTCAGAAGCCTCAACTCCGCCTCAGGAAGAGAAACCATTGTTCCTTGGGTTCCCTCTCCCTGGAATTCAGGGGTCATTGGTCAGAGGTAGATCTTAGGGCTCCTTTGGAAGTTACTCTGAAGGTCAACAGCAGGAATGAATGAACCCAAGTTCAGAGGGAGTGGAACTGCCAGAGGTTTTTTACTGAGATTAAACATTAGCACTGGAGTATGTGGTTGGTATGAAGCCATTCGTGGACTTGGCTTGGCTCATTTCGGTTGTATTTTTTGCCTTTTTTTTCCCCTATTCAGATTCCTGATTTTTTTTATTAAAGTAATGCAATATTTTTATTAATTCTTTGTGATTTTCAGACAGTGTGTCTTGTTCGTATTCAACCCCCATTCCTCCCTCCAGCTAGCTTCTCCTAGATCCACCCTCCCTTCCTTACCCCTCCCTTTGTGTCCTCTTCCAGTTTTCCCTGAGCCTTAGCTGTAGGGGCTGTGTTGACAGCATGTCACTTGGGGGCAGGTACCCCATGGTCAGTTGATGTCTGCATTTTGACCAGTTGTGGTTTTCTATAATGATTTCTGTCTTCTGTAAAAGAAGCTTATTTGATGAGGGTTGAGAGCTGCACTTATCTGAGGGTTTAAGGACAAGCACTTTGAATGCACTTCTACTGGCTTGTAAGAGATTATACTGGCTTAGGAGACTGCCGTAGTGGGTTCTCCTCTGGGTTCCATGGCCTCACCAGTCACAGGTAGTTGGCTAAATTTACAGTGTCAGGCATGACATCATTTCTCTTGAGCAGGCCTTGCATCCAACTGGACAGCTGCTAGTTACTTCCAGGGTCTTTCAGAATATTTTACCATGGGGTGATTGTTGTGGGTCATAGGTGATCTAACTGGATCCTACTATTGATTGCTCTTCGCTCTTGGCAATGTGTACGGCCCCTTATGATAGATGAGCTGGTTCTCTGGGTCAGATCCCTCTATATTATGTGTTGAGAAGAAATAGCATCATGAAAGATAAGCCAGCCTGTAGTATAGCCATGTGTGCCAGCATCTTTGGTGGGATGCACAGGGATTTCTTTCTCCATCATCGTCCCCTCAGTAAAGAGAGTTCTGTTTCTTCCTAGGGCTCCATTCACAGGGATCACAGATTTCTCTGTGACAAAGAACAAAATCATTCAGCTGTGCCTGGACCTGACCACGACAGTCCAGAAGGTCAGTAATGCATCATCATTGATTTTTAGAACTTTCTCCTCTTCTTCATTTTTTTTTCCTCAAAGGTTCGTGTGTGGGTACAAAGTGTCTCATCCTTCCCCTCATCAGGATTTGGTGGAGGTGAAAGGCTGGAAATTTGAGCAGATGTCTCCTGTGAGAAATGACCAGCAGCCTCAGGCTCAGAAAATGACTTTGTTTGTCTTATACTCATGAATACCTGTGTATTTATTCAAATATGTTAAGGTGCTTTTCACTGTTATCTTTGTTCTGAGAGCTTTGCTGTGCCCAATGATTCTGACTTTTCATTCCATCTCCGTTGTTGGGTCAGGATGGGACAGGTTGTGAGGCTGTAACAAATAACCCCAAACCTCAGCAGTTTATTCCTTAGCTATTTATAGTGAGTGGATCCCACAGGGAGATGTAGTCTGGCTTTTTTTTTTACTGTGAACAATCAGCATCTCACTTTGCTGTCCCGTGGCAGAGAGGCAGCGAGCCTTGGTGGGGCTCATGTTCTGGTGTGGGATTGACATGTCAGTTTCGCTCAAGGTTCTTCAGTCGGCCTAGATATTTTAGCAGGAGCCTGTAAGGTTTCAGATTGGCCTATAATTTGTCTAGCTTCTGTGGTATTAACTGAAACCAGGAGAGTATGAGTGCTGTCATGTTCCTTGGCATTTAGCAGATTCTTATAATTTTTTTTTTCATTGATTTTTTTTATAAATATAAGGAAGGGGTTTCCCTCTTCATATTTATTTGGTTTTAAAGATTTTAATTTTTTATTTTTAATAGGGGTATCTTCCCCTTCCCTGTGTATATGTATATTTCTGGGTACATGTATTTCTGTACACATATGCGCAGGGTCTAGAAGAGGGCATTGGATCCCTTGAAGCTGGAGTTCCAGGTGGTTGTGAATCTCCCAGTTTGATTATGGAAATAGAACTTGGGTTCTCTGTGATATTAGCAAGTGCTTCTAACCAGCAAGCCATCCCTCAGTCTCTCCATTTTGTTTTAAACTTGTGATTTGATATCTATTTCTATCGATGATCTGATAAAAATAAAGATATCCTTCCCTTATTTCTGACCATGCAGTAACAGATGCAGGGGTGTGTGTGTGTGTTTTTCTCTGTAACAGAGTGAAATATGGCTTTGTTTATGAAGTTATTTGAATTTGAAACACATGTGCTTTGGACCTGGGGTCTGACAGATACACAGAGACACTCTATGGTCTGTGCTTTTGCGTATGTATATGATGTATAAGGTAATTTTGATGGGAAGAGTGGTATCAGCTATGGTACAGGAGTGCCATGAAGTCTGAGACCAGGCCTGGATGGCAGACTGTGTTTTTCCAATGCCTACCTCAATGTTCTTTTCCTTTCCTGCTTCCCTCCCTTACTGTTCTGATTTGATTTATAACGGAGTTTAATTGCAATTCATTGCATCAGAGTGGAAGAGCCAAACAATGAGATTAGCAAGTGGGCCACGTTAGCTCATAGGCGCACCTGTGTTATTCTGTGACCGGTCCTAGGTGGTGAGCCTGACGTGGACTGCCACTGTAGAGCATGGGAGCAGAGGGAAAGTGAGGAGGCAGGGGGCAGATGCAGTGGTGGTTGTTTTTACAGGCTCAGCAGGCTCTGCCTGAGCAGGTTAATGTTGGCTTTGCAGGCATTGGGACAGTCCCTTTGATAAATATTTGCTTGGCATCTGTGATTGCCACTGTTCTAGGCACTGGGGTGCCAGAGCGAATAAATGGACGTGATGTATGTGTCTCAATGAACTTAGTGTCTGGGGCACGGAGAAGCCAGAATTGAGGTCAGTGAGCAAAGTTACATGTGTATGAGGTTACATAAACTTAGCAAGCCGGGGAGGGAGGGGCACAGGATGGAGAGGCAAGATGGCTGGCATTTGTGGAATGACTGGCATCCATGGCTGCAGCAAGCCGTGTTGAGAAGATGACATTGGAATAATTGAACTGTGGAGGTGTGCTTGCCCTGCAGGGTGGGATCTTTTTGTATAGGTAGAGAGAGCTATTGATCAGTCTGCGCTGATGATAGGAAAAATGTAGTTCCCTTCCAACTGGGAGGTCCAGGTCCAGTGTGGTTGTGCTTTCTGTTGAGTGTCCTTCTGCGCTTGTTCCTGCCCACTCATAGCACATGGCACATGGCACACGACGGAGGGTGATTTCCCACGTGCATTCAGTAGGCAGACGGGCAGCTGTTACTCGAGAAGCTGATGGAGTCGGTCTTTCGTCAGCAGAGATTGAACCCTGAACTCAGGGTCATGAGAGGCCCCATGCTTGATAGTGTGTGTGCATCATTCGCTTTTACTTCCCTGTGGTGCTCACTAGGAGAGTTAGTCTCATGGCTGAGAGCATATTCTTCATGGGTTCAAATCTCATCCCTACCTCGGATTAGCCCTGAGCCTTGGACAAGTCATTTAAGATTCATAAGAGTTCACTGTCTTAGCTGTAAGATGAGAACTCTGACGTCGTCCTCCTTATCAGATGGCCTGGTGGAATTCTTGTAAGTTCTCCTTTCCTGTCCCATTTGTGAGTCTTAAAGAAAAAAGGCAATATAAAAATGAGATGTGAAAATACAGGAGTGGTGTCATATGCCGTTAGTTCCAGGACTTGGGAGGCAGAGGCAGGTGGATCTCTGTGAGTTAGAGGTCAGCCTGCTCTACTTTGTGAATTTCAGGACAGCCAGGGCTATATTTTTTTTTAAAGATATGAAGAAATGATGCTTAAAAAAATTTAAAGGCCAATATGTACATATGTATATACACATATATACAAATATAGTCAGATGTTCATAAACTAGGTAAAGGAAGACGTAAATATAGCTGCTAGTTAGAGAGAGAAATTGTTTTTTTTTTCCTGGCAGGGAAAGGGGTAGACAGAAAGTGTAGGGAACTAAGCAAAGAAGGAAAGGGAGGGAGGGAAAGAGAATACATGGGGGGGGGGTTATTTGCAGAAGTCATATATATGACTGCACACATCTAAAACTTAGATATAACAATTTGAACGAATGTGGGTTTTCTGTATGTGGTGCTAGGAGTAGAAGGTATGGCTTCTTCATGCACAGAGACATTGCTCACACGGCTAGTGTACTGAGCTAGACTCTCAAACAAAATATGAGGTTATTTATTTATTTATTTATTTATTTATTTATTGGTTTTTCGAGACAGGGTTTCTCTGTGGCTTTGGTTCCTGTCTTGGAACTCGCTCTGTAGACCAGGCTGATCTCGAACTCACAGAGATCCGCCTGCCTCTGCCTCCCGAGTGCTGGGGGATTAAAGGCGTGCGCCACCACCGCCCGGCTAATATGAGGTATTTTAAAAATGTCATCTGCTTGTATGTTACAGAAAGCACAGCACTGCCTCAGAGAGTATACTCAAGCGGGAATATAAATATCTTGATTTTTGGATATTTTTGGGAAATATTGTTTCCCAGTATCAGACTTGATAATTTAAGGAGAACTAGGGAAATATATATGCCGCCTTCATTTTCTAGAACTTAAAATTGTTTTTTTTTTGGTTTTTCGAGACAGGGTTTCTCTGTGGTTTTGGAGCCTGTCCTGGAACTAGCTCTTGTAGACCAGGCTGGTCTCGAACTCACAGAGATCCGCCTGCCTCTGCCTCCCAAGTGCTGGGATTAAAGGCGTGCGCCACCACCGCCCGGCTTTAAAATTGTTTTTTAATTTAACACATTTTTCCTAACTTTGAGTTTGGTTTTTGACAATTCATTCATATGTGTATATAAAGGAATGTTCCAGGACAGGCTCCAAAACCATAGAGAAACCCTGACTTGAAAAAACAAAAACAAAAAAAAAAACAAAACAAAAGAAAGGAATGAATATATATATATATATACACACACACACGAATATGTTTATACACGTGAATATGTATACGTATAAGCATATGTATATACGCACAAATATGTACATATTTATATGAATGAACACCACACACACACACCCCAGAGCAACCAGCTTGGTGAGTGAGTTCGATGTCATTTCCAGTGCGGTGTAATGGCAGCTACAAGATGAACCATTTCAGAAGCTGCACCCTCTCTCTCCTTTGGTCCTCTCTTTTTCTTTGAAGTGGGGACTTGAAGGACTAGGGCTGTAGCTTCCTCCTCAGAGACAGGAGCATGTCTCTCTGGAGTCTCCATCCCTGCCGCGTCTACCGAGACACAGCTGCTCTCCCTTGCCCTCCCTTGCATCTCCTGTGAGCTGGCATCCTCTCTGCTTTTTCTCAGCGTGCACATCCCACCTTGCAGTGGTGAACGAGCACAGTTGCAGCGATGCTGTGCATTTCTGCTGTGGCCCACGCCAAGCACAGGACCAGCCCTTCTGTCCAGCGTTGAGGGGATACGATGAGATGAAGGAAGCAGAGGCAAGAAGGGGTTGGGATCTGCATTTTCGGCTGGGCGAGCCCTTTGAACCACTTGAAGACTTAGAACGTTAGTGGTGTAAGGATGAAGAGGCAGTGCCGGGAAACAGAGCAGTGGAACGGAACTTGAGCCCAAGGGAGTAGGACGGAGAAGACAGAAACACCCTTATTGAGTGGGAATTGCGTGTCAGGTGTGTCCTCATGCTTGAGCCCTGTGGTCACATTGAGTTCCCAACAGTTGTCCGGGTGTGGCCTTGCTATCTTATTTTACTGAGCAGGAAAGAGAGGCTGAGAGGTTTAGCAGGGTGTCCAAGGCTGCATCGTTCCTCAGGAGGTAGAATAAGGACAGGAGGCAGAGGAGACCCACCCGAGGACAAGCTGCTGGCTGCCCTAGGTGGTCCTGACTTGCTGACCCAGGTGACCAAGGGCTGTCATCTAGCTCAGCTTCAGTGTGTGACTCATGAGGGGGTGACTTGTTCAGTAACGTTTTCTTCCTTCCCCTTGCTACCATGCCAGATAATATGACGACGTCCTGCCTGCAGCTGTTTCCTTTCGGGGCAGGGAGGAATGGGTGTGGGGAGCCACCTTGCACTGGGCGGAAGGTGACACACTGGCCTGGATGGCTTGTGATTCTCACTTTTACCCGTTAGTCAGTCTCCATGACAGGAATCCCGTTTATATCGATGGATTCCAAAGAATCAAATATCATGAACCAATAGATCACACCTCAACCTGGTGTAGTAGGAGTGGCCTTGCTGACGAGGAGGCGGTCTCCAAGGAAGACTGAGACCATCTTCCTCAGTCTGTTATATTCCATCCTAAGACCATGGGAGCGAACAGCCAGAGTTGCTGTCTGTAGCAGCTCTCTGTAGCAATAGTCGATGACCTGTTGTGGAAATAGATGGTTTAGTTCCTATGCATGAAGCACAGGTAGAAAAACACACCTCTAAGCTGCAGTTACTCACGTTTACACAGTTGCTCGTGTAGCTTAGGTTTGTATTAGAGCCACACTTGGGGGGGGGGAATGTATTTCTAAGTTTCTTAATTTTTTTTCCACTAGGTTGCTTTTTCCTTGAGATTCAGCATCAATTTTGGGAGCAGTAAAATAGCTGTTATTGCGACTTCTATTTTTATCTGGTGGAGAAAAATTTTAAAGTTTTAAGAAGACAAGGAAATCCTGATTCTGAAATCATATAGGATAAAAAGTGGTAGCTGTCCTCACTACTAATAGTCGAGAAAACTGACCTAGTAAACATGATGTTTCAGCCTAACTGAAAACCGCTACTTGTAAATTCAGATCTGATTGATATTTTAACCATTTTTTTTTCAAGATTGGCTCAGTTTGGGTTGTGCTCAGTAGCACAAAATGAACTCTAAAGAAACCAAGTAGGTCTCTGGGCCGAAAGCTCACTTAACATTTAAGAGTGCCTGTTTGATTCCCAGCATCCTCTTTGGTTCACAAGCATCCACCACTCCAGTTCCAGGGAATTTAGCGCCCTCTTCTGGTCCCCAAGGGCACCAAGCATGCATGGCGCACAGACATACATGCAGGCAATACCACTCACACATATAATAAAATGAATACATCTAATATTAAAAATTAACAAAGAAGAACCTTTTTTTTTCTGATTTCCTCTCATTCACCTTGTGGTCTGGGTTGAAATCCCCAGTGCAGATGGTTCTAGAAGGTCACCTGTGGGAGTCTCGCTTGTTAGTTTCACTTTTGTGGCTTCTGGAGAAGGAGGACGATGGTGACTCCTCTAATCGGCTAACCCTGCTGGCACAGTGTTCCAGGTCTTTGTTCTTTGGCTGAGAAAATAATGCCTCGCATTCCAGCCCTTTATTTAATGTCATCAATAGCATACCTCAAGACCACTTTTTTGGCAGTGTGTTAATGAATGTTTTGTTAAACTTTTTTCATCTTCTAAGGTCTGAAGTATGTGATTTAATCTCACTGGCGCTTAAAATAAACTTTTGTGGCTGAGTTTACCCAAGGCCTTATTTGAAAGTTATTCTTATAGGAAGAACTTGGGTTAAGGGCTGCTGGCTTGTTGCCTTGTTGGCCCACAGCTAGCTGAGCCTGGGGTCACCTTGGGAACCATAGCTGGGATTGTCGTGTTTGTCATTACTCTTCAGACTGGACAGAAGGTAGATTTTTTTCTTTTTTAATTGATTTTTATTGAGCTCTACATTTTTCTCTGCTCCCCTCCCTGCCTGTCCCCTCCTCCCTTCAACCCTCTCTTAAGGTCTCCATGCTCTCAATTTACTCAAGGAGATCTTGTCTTTTTCTACTTCCCATGTAGAGTAGATCCATGTAAGTCTCTCTTAGGTCCTCATTGTTGTCAAAGTTCTCTGGAATTGTGGTTTGTAGGCTGGCTTTCTTTGCATTATGTTTAAAAACCACCTATGAGTGAGTATATGTGATAATTGTCTTTCTGTGTCTGGGTTACCTCACTCAAAATAATGTTTTCTAGCTCCATCCATTTTCCTGCAAAGTTCAAGATGTCATTATTTTTTTCTGCTGTGTAGTATTCCATAGTGTAAATGTACCACATTTTTCTTATCCATTCTTTGATCGAGGGGCATTTAGGTTGTTTCCAGGTTCTAGCTATGACAAACAGGCTGTTATGAACATAGTTGAGCACATGTCCTTGTGGGACAATTTAGCATCTTTTGGATGTATACCCAAAAGTGGTATTGCTGGGTCTTGAGGAAGGATGTTTCCTAATTTTCTGAGAAATCGCCACACTGATATCCAAAGGGGTTGTATCAGCCTGCATTCCCAGAGTAGGCAGATTTTAATATGTAGTTTGGTAACAGGACTAGAACCTGGGGCTTGTCTTGTGCATGCTAAGGAAGGCCTCCTCCACTATGTTCCCTGGTCATAGTTTTTTGTTTGTTTGTTTTTTTAAAATAGGTTTTCAAAACCTATTAAGCAGGCGGATCTTTGTGAGTTCGAGACCAGCCTGGTCTACAAGAGCTAGTTCCAGGACAGGCTCCAAAACCACAGAGAAACCCTGTCTCGAAAAACAAAACAAAACAAAACAAAAAAACCTATTAAGGTGAATTACATGGATCCATGGGTGTTAACCTCTATGGGTTAGATGAGTCCAGAGTCTTAGGAGAAGAGAAATGTTAGCTCCATTCCACACTGCCAGGGTTGCTCAGGCTGAGTGTGGTGGTGGGAAGATGTGTCAGGTCAGGGACCTTGTGACTTCTAGAAAGATCTAAGCCAATCTTTTTCTTTTAAAAAGGATTTATTTATTTTTAATTTGATTTAAACATCTTATAATTTCTTACTTGAATACTGAGTTGACATTAATTTTCATTTCTCCCATGTCTCCCCTACTTTGTCCCAAATAAATGAGATAAGTTGTCGTTACACAACACACACAGACACATACAGTCACACACACACACACACACACACACACACACACCCCACTGTACCCCTTTAGCACTGCACATGTTCACATGTTTCTAGGGGAGGCCCCTGGGATCAGCTCATCCCTGGAGGAAAAGGGTCTTCCCTCCACTGCTGATCGCTCGTGGCTTTCCTCCTAGGCCAGCGTGACATTTCCTCTCTCCTCCCTGCTGTCCTGTCAGTTGGTGCTGTCGTGATATGGGTCTTGTTTAGACAGCCATACTATGAAGATTCACGGGTGCTACTTTCCTGTCATGACTAGAAGACACTATTCAGCTGCAAGCATCCTGGTCATGACAGTGGCTTAAGATCTTTCTGCCCCCTTGTCCTGGTTTTCCCCTGAGCCCTAGATGTAGGGGTTGTGTTATAGATACATCAGTGAGGCTGAGTACCCCATCTCCCTATTCTCTGTATTGTGACATTGGGACCAGTTGTGTTAAACCAATTTCTTTTTAAAGTTTTTCATTCTCACACTTATTTTTCTTATTCCCTTCTTTAGGATTGCCTCGTAGCAGAAATGGAGGATAAAGTTTTAAATGTGGTAAGTGTGTTTTTCTAAACGTCACTGTACAATTCATTTTCCAAAGGCCACAGGAATCATATTCATTACATGCACTGGCTAATTACGTCCAGATGAACTTTGAAATACTGGCTCTGGGGACTTGCATCTGTTAGTTTAGATGGAAGAGTTAAGGTTGTTTAACGAGACCACTGCTTAAGAAAACTCCTGTGCCTATTGGCTATTCTGGGGTCTCTGTTTCTGTTTGATTTTGCTGTTGTTTTTTCCTCTGGACATGCATCGGGGCACAGGTGTGCAGCAGCTTCTTAGGGTGAGAGCGATGTGCATAGTTCATGGATGAACTATTTCGATTTAGGAAACTACCTTGGCAGAAACTTTATGATGGGGGTGGGATATGTTCTGTGACTGTGTAAAGAGCATTCTGGAAGGATTCAGCCTCGCTTCCTCCTTTTGACACAAGCAGCCTGTGCCCTTTTGATAAAAACTCTCCTCCTGTTGGGTTGAGGAATTTGGCAATGAAACTGCTATAAATATATTTTCCATAAATAGGGAAGCTAAACAAAGCTAAAGGAATGTGCAGAAGTACCACCTCATGGATTCTCCACCTTGGAAAGAGAAGTCACCCTTCGGAATTTCCGGATGCCTTTGCTCATTTGATTTTGGAAGGGTAGATGCTCTGATTGTGAGAATTATGTGCATAACCCATGGCCTCTGCAGGAAGACCACTCCCTGGGGGTACTCTCCTGTATCGGAAGAGTGACAGGAGGGGAGAGACCATGGGACTAATGAGACCATGGGACTAATGATGCGAAATATGAAGTTATAGAACTGAGATGATATGGGGGAAATCTAGGCAATCTGGGGTTCAGAGGAGTTCTTAGATAGAAAACCAAAACAAGAGTCTGCCAGAGAAAAAGTAATAGTGGATTTTATTAAAATCGGAAACTTGCCTCTGTCTGATTCACAGTGAGATGCCAAGCCACAGGTGGAGGGAGAATATTTTAAAAACGTTTTACAGGACATAGAATCAAAATATTCAAACCAAGTCTTAAAACTTGGTAATAAGAAAATGATCCAGCTAAAAAGAGGTCTGAAGAAACACTTTACCCAAAGGAGACACGGAGAGGACAGATAAGCACATGAAACATGGCCGTCTGTGATTAAGGGATTACAGACTGCAATCAGGGTATACCGCTACATGCTTACTAGAGTTGGCTAAAATCCAGAACTGACAACAGCAAATGTTGACAACTGTATGGAACATGGTCACTTGTTGCTCAGAGGGACGAACAATTGGAAAAATTTGGAGGGCGATTTGGCAGTTACAAAAGTAAGCGTATTCTAACTGTATGATCTACCAGCTGCACTGCTGGGTGTTTACCCAAAGGAACCGTAAACTTAATGTCAACAAAAATCTGCCCTGAATTGCATGTAATGTTTATAACAGCTTCATTCCTAATTGCCCTAAAATGGAAGGCGACAAGCTGTCTTTTTATAGGTGGATGGATAAACAAATATGCAATATTCATAGCATAGAATATTCCCTAACAGTAAAAGAAATGAGCTATCAAATTGAGAAAAGAAATAGAGAATATCTAAATGTATATTGTTAATAATAAGCCAGTAATAAAGGACTGCGTATTATAATTCCAGCTGGTTGGTCTTCTAGAGAAAGCAAGGCCATGGTGACAGTGAAAAGTTCATGCTGGCCAGGAGTCCAGGGCGAGGAAGGGTGGAATGGATTGTGTTGAGCGTGTGGACACTGATGGCAATGGAATCCCCAATCGAATGCTTTAATAATGGATACGAAACACTAAATGTTTGTCAAAGCCTTTAGGACATAGGCTGAAAAAGTGAATACTACTTAAAATTATGGATTTAAATCTTAGTTCATCAGCTTTAGAAATAAACAACGCTATATATAGAATAAACAACACTATATACAGAATTAACAACACTATATATAGAATGTTAATATTGGGGAAAGCTGGCATGGAGAGAGGAAGTCTGTGGAAATTCAATGCGTTTGTTGCTTGATTTCTTTCCCGGAACATTGCAAAACTGAAGTTTATTAAAAATAAAGCAAATAACAATTACAACAACAAAACCCAATTGATTTAGAGTGAGATTACCATGTTCTCTCCTGTCAATATTTAGTATATAAGAGAGTGTGTGTGGCCTTACATTAATGAGCTCTTAGGTGGCCGAGAACTTCTCCTTGGCTGCCAAAGGGGTTTCTTCCTGCCTTGTGTTTTACAGGGGCCATAAAGGAATGATTATAAAGCCATGCATTTTAGAAAGCGGGAACAGTAGCAGCATTCCTGCAGGCTGTAGACACGGAGTCCAAATGCCAGGCGTTCACTGAGCGGGATTATCATAGCGGGGGCTGACCAGAGCCAGAGATTGATTATACGTGAGGTGTGTTTCTCTAAGAATCAGCTCGAGATAAACCTGGTTAATGATTGACCTCCCTCAATTCCAGGTCAAGGTTTTAAATGGCATCTGTGAGAAAATAATGCGCTCTACCACGGATCCTGTTATGAGCCAGTGTGCGTGCCTGGAAGAAGTTCACTTACCGAACGTTAGACCTGGGGAAGGCCTGGTAAGAAGTCTCTTGGTTTTTAAGCATTAAACTGTTCTCACTATAATGCTGAGTAGTGGAGATATATTATAACATTATATCATTATATTATATTATATTATATTGTGTTGTGTTATATGTTAGGAACTTGCTGTCTTAAACTCTGTTAAGATAATTAATCTTTCAAGCATAAAAATAAATACAATTAAAAAACTCTACCCTCCCATCTTAACAGATGTATTTTTAGGGCTTAGCAATGCAAGGAAATATAAAACATTTCCACAAAGGAGAGATGGTCTCTGGGAACAAAATGGCATCTATTCTGGAAGTCTCTGTTAGCACCTGCGATGGTGTGAGGAGGCTGGTGGAAGGAAATGACTCCTAAGAAAATTTCAGAAACGTTTCTTTCATCCCGGGTGAGATATATGATAGCAAGCTCTCATGTTGCCTGCAGGTGACTTCTCTCACGGGATTAATTTGCAGAGCTGCAGGAGCCCGTGAGGCTCATTGACTAGTGTGGGGCCTTCGAGTCAGAACTTCCATGTGGGCTTCCTCATAGGCCTGCTGAGCCGATGACCCCAGGCAATGATGCCAGAGCCCAGTGCTGAGAGCACAGAACTTATGCAGCGGGAGGCTCTAGCTACAGATGCTAGTGACCCTGATGGTGATGGACATAAAGGAGAAAGTGGGAGTCATTGATGTATACATTGTTGTGAGACAGTCTCTTAAAATAGGAAAGCAAAACAAACAAACAAACAAACAAAAAAGACTCTCAACAAGCCCAAATTCTCAGTGGTTAGAAGTACACTCTTGCTTGGCTCTAAAGTAAATTGTGGATTAGCTCCAGTCTAAAGTAGGAGATATTCCTGGGTTGAGTTGCTTGTAGACAAGGTTGAATCAGATCCATGCCCTGAGTGGGCTGAGATGCCCATAGAGTTACCATCGTGCTGGCTGGGGGAGGGACCGACAGTCCTGTGGGACAGAGGCACAGTGACTGTGGTTTGAAGCCCTTGAGAGTATGCTGGGAACCACAGGGTTTTAGGATTTGTTGAGATTGTTTTGGCAGTGGTATCGGTTACAGAGCAGGACAAGTTCAGTGTAGATAATCAGGTAAAACTACTCTTTGGTTCTGTCTGCCCCCTTTTTTCTGTATCCCCTCATCTTGTAATAGTTTATTAAGAACATTGATTTTTGGCCTATCAAGCTGTAGATATATTTATCTAGCAATGTGGTATTTTGCCCAAGTGTGCCTAAAGGTATCCTTTTGGAGAGCGTATTTATTCGCCCATCCTTTGGCTTTCCCTAAGACAGAGCGATGGCAGGTACTGATTTGCTGTCCGTGGTGTTCACGTGCTTCCTCTGCAATCCCGTTCTGCATTACAATAGGCTCTCATAAGTCACCCCATGTGTACCACTGGTACCTGACGGAGCCAACCGCATTGTTTCCCTGGGAAAAAGCAATGGTCAGAAGAGGAGCCTTTATTTGAAATGGTTGGCTCCCTGAGCAGGCCTGAGAAAATTCCTCCACCCTAGAGTCGTGGCAGAATCCTGTGTGCCCAGTACTCACATTATAATATCAAAGAGAGGGCCCATCTGATCTCTTCTGCTGCGGTTCAATAGTTCACTTCTCCCTCTTGATGCCCTTTGGATTGAGTTTCCTGGTGTTTTGAAAGCCTAAAAAAGCACCCAGTGTTCCAAAGTGACTGCTTTGAAGGTCTGTGTGTCACTGCAGCTCTCTGAATGCTGGAATAATGAGTTGATATGTTGGTGAATCCCTCCAGGGCATGTACATCAAATCGACCTATGACGGATTGCATGTGATTACTGGAACCACAGAAAACGTAAGTGTGCATCTGTGAGGCACCAAAGCCCTTGCGTGCTTAGACGCGTTTTTCACAGCTCTGCGCTTTGGGATTAAGTGTGGGCATGATGTTATCTGTGTGAGATGTGTGAGAGCTGGTGCGATGGCCTGTTGTGTTGTCAAGTCGCCTTTTATTGCTCTGCTTCTTGTACCATGCCATCTTTTTTTTTTTTTTGTCTCCACCTTTGTGCTAATTATTCCTTTTGCACCATAGAGGTGTAAACCCCAAAGTACAAAAATAACGATCTCTTTGTTGTTGTTGTTGTGAGTCACTCACAGTAGAATTGGAGTTGGTGGCTATATGTATAGTGTGTGTGCGTTGTGTGTTTGTATACATCTTTGTGTGTGTGTGTACACTCATATATATGGGTGTGCATTTGTGTGGAGGACAGAAGTCAATGTTGAGTGCTTTTCTCAATTGCCTTCTACTTTATTTTTTGTGGTAGGTTGTCACTGATTGGCTAGATTGGCTGGCCAGCAAGACCCAGGAATTTTTGCATGTCTGCGTCCTTTGACTCTAGGATTATAGGAGTGTACTTCTGTGCCTAGCTTTTTACCTGGATGCAGGAGATCTGAACTCAGGTCCCAGGTGTGCATGGCAAACACTTTACCCACTGAGTCATCTCCCCAACCCTGAGATTGCTCATTATCGTCTCTAACATTATGAATTTGAAAAAGTAGAGCTAGGTAAATGTATTTTCTTTGCAACCTTACCTATGGCTAGCTTTTGAATGACATTGGCATGAAGTAGGAATATTTCACCAATTTCACCAGCTACCCTGTCCTATCAGTCTGTGTAATCAGCCAATGGAGGAGAAAATAATTCCAAATAATAGGGGGAAATTTGGGAGTTTTTCCCTTTTCCAGTGTGGTGAAAATGTGTGTCTAATTTAAGTTTCATATTAGCCCCTTTGGTAAAATGTGGCATGAGCTTTGATGAATGCTTGCTATAGCTCTTGAGTGTTACAGTTAGAAAATGACATTGCTGAAGGTAGCAAGTAAATTCTAAATCAATCATGTAGCTCTGATAGACAAATGGGTGTAAGATGGTGTGCTTTAAATATTCCCTGTTGGAAATAAAAAAGATCCTGAGAATCAAGAGAGATTTTCAAGTTAATTAAACTTGGTGTCTGTGTGCGTGCATGTGCCTGCATGAGTTTATATGCATCTCAAGAATGCAGGTGCCAATAGAGGCCAGAGGGAGTCAGATCCCCAGGAACTGGAGTTATATGTCATTTGGTGGTGTGAACCTGCCTGATGTGGGTGCTGGGAACCAAGGCCGAGTTCATTATAAGAATAGTAAGTGCTCTTAACCGCTGAGCCATCTCTCTAGCCCCCACGAAGAATTTCTATACCATCTTACCTGATAGGTAATAATGGCAGTTTTCATTTTCATCCGAACATGCTTCCAAAGGAAACAAACATAATCCTTTATATAATTTGCCTCCACTGTTGGAGAATTGGTGGAGACCCCACCACCACAACAAGAACAGACTCAGGTGCTACTTTGTACAGTGTTTTCGGGTTGGAGGGACACAGAAGGATGATGACCAACCATCAGACTGAAGTTATAAAATCTTGTCATGTGACAGTTATGCTGTTTGGCTTGGCCAGACTTGAGCAGTTCCAGACTCACTCTGGTCTTGAAGCTGTGTTACTGTACTGTAAATGTGTGATGTGTTTGAATGATGCCCTCCGAAGGCTCAGGTCCTGCTGTTCTCCTCCTCTACCCCCTTTCATTTAAAGATGAATGGGAGACTATAAACAATGCTGCCTTAGAATCTGATGAAATGTCAGGTATGAATAACTGTTTATCTTCCCCAGATTCCTACTGGAATCACAAACCAGGGCAGCAGACCTAGGATTTCCCTGTATATATATAGTCTGCTCTAGGATGGAGTTGAAGCTGTTCTAGGGGGGTTACGTACAATACTTAGAATCTTGTTAAAGGTTAAGAAAAACCAAAAGCTCATTTAATTCCTATGTGGTAATCCATTAAAATTTAACCCATTAAAATTTTAAAAATATTGCCCATTACTTTAGTCTTTCAACACACATTTATTGAGGGCCTGGCATGCGCTAGACCCTGGACTCAGCCTTGTAGCTTGGCTGGGAAGTAGTCATTTCTCACCTCTGAGGGTCTGGGTGCTGTCTCCGGATTCATAGATATTTTATACTTGGTTGGCAGTAGAAAATGCCAGCTTCAGATCAGCTTTTCAACCGCCAACAGGTAACCGTAACTTCACTTAGGGTGTTTGGCTGAAGGGGAGCAGTGGTGGGCAGAGGTCACTCCCTGCTTTGCCAGTTCATGTGTTTCCATCCCAGGCTTCAGGCAGACACAAAGCCAGCAGGCCATTTTTAGCAAGGCAGTGCGTGTTTTGGGGGGTGACCTCAGCAGTCAGGGTCGGGCAGATCATTCCATGGCATGCTCTATCTGGCTTCTTTCTGGATGTTGCGATCTTACTCAAGAGCTTGAACAGCCCGTGAGATGAAGCGGGAGCAGGACGTGCTTCAGAAGAAAGGGGCATTGTTCTTCAGGTCATCACCTCTCTGAGCGCACACCGCAACAGGCTTCATCTTTTTGTAGTCTGGCTCACGGGGAAGATAGGCAAGAGCTCCTGACTTGGGGAAAATTTGGGTATCAGGCTCTCTGTTTATCAGTTTTCTGCCAATCAGCCCTAAATCCCTTGACGGGACAGTTGAGAAATGAAGACGTGGGATGCTTCAGAAGGGAAGTCAGTTGAGGACAGTAGTTCATGCGATTTAAGATCGTGTCCCTATAAACAGGGACTTCCTGGCCTTGGGGCTGTGTCTTAGAAAATGAAGCATACCTCAAATGAATCCCCAGCTCATGGAGGTTAAGATGGTGTTTGATGGGGGTCAGACTTAAGTTCAGCAGTTGACACACTGGTGCAGAAAGGAGCATTCGTATTTAAGAAGCAACTGAGGAGGAGGAGGCACCATGCTGGTGTCTTCTCCCAGTGTCAAGCTGGTTGCTAGTCTCAGTTGAGGTACCGCTGTTGTTATGGCAACAGATGAGCTATTTTGAAAATAACCGGCATAGTTACCTGCGCCTTCAAGCAGAGGCAGTGTTTCCACAGTTTAAAGCTGCCACCTAATTTCTTGTTGAGCCTATCACCACAGTGGAGTGAGAAGAATCCAGCAAGTGTGTTTTGAGTTTGCTTGCCCGTTCCCATGCTCAAAGGTGCTATTTTGGCTTCCGATAGCTGTAAATTGGAGTTTCACCCACTCATATATGTTACAGAATTAAATACGCTGACCTAGATAGTGTTTAATTAGAAACCCAAGGCTTATCTTTCCCTCCTCCTCATGCGATAGGTCTTAAACAGAAAGAGTTTTTGTTCACTTAATGAGCAAGAATATTCTAGGCATCACATTTGACAGGTGGCTCACATCCTTTTATGGATTTCTTTGTAAAATTAAAGCAGTGCATAATTAAGGAGGGATAAAGCATACATTTTTTCTTCCTTTCCTCTCTAAAAAAAGATTTATTTGTATTTTGTGGATATTGGTGTTTTGCCTACCTGTGTGTGTATGAGGATGCCAGATTCCCTGGAACTGGAGTTACAGACAGTTGTGAGCTGCCTTCTGGATGCTGGGAATTGAATCTGGGTCCTCTGGAAGAGCAGCCAGTGCTCTTAACCGCTGGGCCATGTCTCTAGCCTCTCATTTTTTCTTTTTAGAAAGTTTCCTGCATGTATCATGTGTATATGTGGTATATACATGTATGTATGTTTGTATGTGTGCGTGCATGTGCATGCTCTTTTGTGTAAATATACCAGTGTGCTTCTGGATGTGTGTATGTGTGTGTGTGTGTGTGTGTGTGTGTGTGTATGTGTGTGTGTGTGTATGTGTGTGTGTGTATTCCTATGAGTGTGGTGTGCACACACCACACTGCGTGTGTATGTATGTGGTGGTCACAGGACAACCACCGGTGTCAATTCTTGCCTTTGACCTTGAGACAGGGTCTCCTGTTGTTTGCCACTTGCACCCCAGGCAGCCTGGCCTGGGAGCCTCCAGGTTCTTGTCTTTGCCATTTGTCTTGCTATGGACACAGAATACTCACACCCTTCCCACGTCCAGTCTTACTGAGGCCCTGGGCGCCTGACTTTCTGCAGCAGGTTGAGCCGTCTTCCAGCCCTACATTCTTTTTCTTAGTAAAGCTGCACTTATAACCTGATGATGAAAACCTTTTTCTTTATAGAAATAAAATTTTTGTTTACATAAACTTCTTATTTTCATGGCATTGTGGTCATTTGTGTAACGAGACAGAAAAGCAGATTTATGTCTATTAATAATCACAGCGATCCTCACAGGTTAAATGTTCCACCTACTTCTGAAAGGTGAGCGGTAATGGAGACATGTGCCAAGTTCTCTACTTATTTGTTTTTAGTGGAACTTACTGCTTTTATCAGCTAGCCATTTCAGCAACAGACTCTCACATTTCATCACTTAGATGAACTCAGGTGTTAATGCAGAAGTCATGCGGTACAGCCAACCTCATAGCAGACCACACAAGACTCATATGCCAAGACCCACGAACCATTTTCATATATTGTTTTTATTTTTTCTTGAGAAAGTTTTATTCTGTTGGCATTGTCTACATACAGAAGAAAGAGAGTACCAAACACCTAAGCCAGTTCTCTTTGTTTCTATGTAGTCTCCTGCAGACAGGTCTCAGAAGATTCATGCTGGTGATGAAGTCATTCAAGTTAATCGGCAGACGGTGGTGAGTTCATTTATTGGGGTGCAATTTTCCCTCAGAAACTTAATATTTATATTTAAAAGCCTGTGTGTTTCTGTGTGTGTGTGTGCGTGCGCGCACGCACACACACACACACACACACACACATGTTCATGGAGGCCAGAATTAGGTATCAGGTCTCCTAGAGTGGTATTTATAGGGAATTGTGAACTACCCAATAAGGGTGCTAGAGATCGAACTTTAGTCCTCTGCAAGAGCAGCTAGTGCTCTTAATGTCTGAGCCATCTCTCCAGCCTCTATATTAAAAAAAAAAATCAATACCTTGTACCCATTTTTTTTCAGTGTCTGAAGTAGAGCTTAGATGAATATATTTGTACGGATGTATTTGCTCATAACTTGACTTTCTTTAAGTTCAGGCATTGGGTCTTCATGGCTCACAAGCAAGTCTTTTCCCCTCATTCAAGGTCGGGTGGCAGTTGAAAAACCTGGTGAGAAAGCTGAGAGAGAATCCCACGGGTGTGGTGCTGCTGCTGAAGAAGAGGCCCACGGGCTCTTTCAACTTTACTCCGGCCCCCCTGAAGAACCTGCGGTGGAAGCCGCCCCTCGTGCAGGTATCTGTGGCCATTCATCTAGAATGACCTTCATCTAGAATGGACTTTGTCTGAGGCCTCCCTCCTCTCAGAAAAAGGGTTAAAATTGAGGGTGATCAGCTTTAGAAGCTGGCTTGCCTGCCATTATTCCCTAATCCTGCTTGTATGAAAACGTAAACTCTAGGCCGTTGGAGAGCAGTGTGCTTGCCACTTGCCATATGCGGCTGTTTAAATAATTGAAAGGCCAGTTCCTCCTCCTCATTCCAGGTCCTGAATAGTCATCTATAGGCGCTGCCACAGTGGAGCACGGAGGCAGAAGGCTCGCTTTAGATCACCCCACTTGTTTTCAGCGTGTTCTGTGGCTTCTGGGGAGACACGAACAAGTGTCCATTTACCCCAGGTAGGGCATCGGGGGCCAACCACAGAAATCATTTTACCCCCGTCTAGCTGAGGGAGACAGTCAGTTTATTGCAGTCACTTCCAGGAGCTGGTGGTGACTCAGAGGCACCTTTGCCATTGAAGAGCCCACCCTAACATGAGTGACAGCTCACTAAAAACATATCCGTAGAATTCCCTGCATGGCTGGCAGGCAGCTTTGTCAGTCCTCAGAGTGTTTCTTCTCTCGATCAGCGGTTGCTGCCTGTGCAGAACCCACAGAACCCACACAGCAGCTCATCCTGTCTCTATCTCTAGTCCAGTGCATCCTGTACCTTCATCTGGCCTCTGTGGACACTGCATGCGTGTGGTGCACTGGCTTGCATGCCAAAAAAACCACTCATAGACATACAATCAAAAATGAGAGCAATGAATCGACACACATTAACTACATACACATGTACTGCACGGCGCAGCATTCTGAAATTTGTATTGTCGTTAATGTACGTATGACCTCACACACCGTTGTTGGTGGTGGAAATGTTTTCGTCTATTCTCCAGCTGTTTTCAGGAATGCACTTGGTGTTAACTGTTGTCATCATGTCTTACACTAGAGAGTTGTGTGTGTGTGTGTGTGAGAGAGAGAGGGGGGGCTGCATTTGTGAGGTGCCTCTGACTCATGAGAAGGAAGGCGGGTGGGATATGAACTGACAGGTGAGGGTGCATCTTAGTCTTTAAGCCCACGCACCCCACCCCCCAGCAAGGACGTGTGGCCACCAGGCAGAGGTTGGCTTAGGTTAGCTTCTTAGAGGCAGAGTTGTGATTCCTGTCAGAGTGATGTTTAAGGGCAGGTGCTGCAAGGGAAGATGAAGGCAGATGAAGAGAAACAAGTCCAGGCATGGCCCCCTCTCCAGGACAGAGGATCATGTGTAATCAGGCAGCTGCAGGCCTGCTGACCCTTCTTGGGAGAAGTACCTTTGTGTGCTGAGAGCCATTCTCCAGAGAAGGGCTGGCTGGGAGCTTTCGTCAGTTACTGTGCCCAGAAGCTGTGGACTGAGATCTCAGACTGGGGCCTCCGGGTGTCACTCACAGCCTCTGCTGCACAGAACACCTCAAATTCTCTACGATGGCTTGGCCATTTGGGCTAATGTAATAGCAGAGATAGGGTACCAGGCTAGAGGGCGTGGACTTTACCCCACAGGCCAGGTTGACGCCTAGTTTTATATTCTTATCTGTGTTACTTTGCTAGCGTTGCCATAACAAAGTTGTACAGGCTGAGTGGTTGGGGTGCAAGGTCAAGGTATGCAGGGTTGGTCTCTTGTGAGGCCTTCCTCTCTGGCTTGGAAATAGCCCCACTTTCTCGGTCTTCACATCCTCTCTGCCTGTGTCTTCATCTTGTATGGACACAGTTGGATTGAGTGGATACGAATGTCCTCATTTTAACTTGGTCACCTCTTTAAAGACGTGTCATCCAAATACAGTTACGTTCGGAAGTACTGGAGCAGGGGTCATAAGACCCCAACATAGGACTTTTGAGGGTGAATAGTTCAGCTCATGACAGTATCTAGACATTATGTAGAAGGCTCTGTGGAGGCCCGGCTGTAAAGTGGTGAGGTTCTGAGCAGGGCTCGTAATGAAGTGGTTCAGATGAGTGACTAATGATTTGAGAGACCATGGAGGTGACGCCCTTCTTGAGTCCCCAAGCAACACCGCATGGGTTAACATCCCAGCTCTGCCAGGCATCATCTCGGAGCTTTGAGTGAGCTACTCCGTCTCCTAAGCCTTACGTTCCTAACTATTGCTGTTGAGTATTAGAGAAGGCTTTGTGGGTAAGCATGAGGGAGTCTTTGCTACGGGAGAAGCAGGTGTCAAACGTGGTGGGAAACTTGACCAAAATTAGAAAGCTGAGAAGAAACCATTGCGAAGGGAGAGACAGATGGCAGGCGCCGTGAGCGTGGCAGTGCGGGGTGGCAGAGGAAATCCGCATGGACGTGTTCCGATCAGAGGGAGAATTAGGTATAATGGAGGCTAGTTCATTTCTTGACTTCTAGAAATGGGCTTTGGCAGGGGACACACTTCATTTTCTCTCCATTCACGGCGTGCTTCCTTACTGTGCAGTCTGAGATGAGGAGCCGTGGGGAGATGGAGGCACGTTTTGTTTCTGACCCAGGGAAGCAATCACTATGAAGATGTTGAACTCCTATGTGGCGTAGCTACCGAATGCTATTGTGATGTGTCCAGTCTGTTTGCAGATTATTAGCACTGGGAGACCAGACTGTAGGCTTGCTCAGCTCCTGAGCCTGGGGGAGATTATCCAGTTCAGTCTTCAGTGGTCACTATGCCTCGGTGCCCAGCACGATGGCATCCCTAGGAGAAATGTCATCTTATTCTTCCCAGTACCTTTATTGTTGGCCTTCACACAAAAGATGCCACCAGTCTGTTTGCATCCTGACAAATGAGGGTTTCCCTAAACAGAAGTCATCATTCATGTTGGAATTTTGGGGGAGAAAACATCTTATAGGAGAGCTCCAGAATACTTGTGGCTCACAGGATTTTGAGAATATGGATTTTGGCTCTGTGTTTCAGATATGAAGATTCATTGATTTATTGGATATCAATGAACTGGGTTGGAGAGATGGTTCAGTGGTTAAGAGCACTGCCTGCTCTTCCAATGGTCCTGAGTTAAATTCCCAGCAACCACATGGTGGCTCACAACCATCTGTAATGAGGTCTGGTGTCCTCTTGAGGACTGATCTGGTCAGTCATCCTCATCAACTTAGATCATGAAACCCATTACGGACAAGTTCAGCAGAACTCCCATATACGGGCTGCCCATGCATGCTTCAGCATTGCTAGGGCATAAATTTCAAATTTCACTCATTCTGTATTAAACTGAATTGAGATCTCAGGTTGGGAGATTATGCTAGAAGACTGGACAGGGCCCATGCTTCTGTGCCTTTGTGTCCCTTCTGAATGTCTGCTTTGAATCTCCTGGTGGACATAGTTCTTGAGGACATGGTCCACACGATTGAGTCCTTCTAGACTCTGGAACCCATTGCATTTCTCAAAATCTGAGGTCAAAAAGGAGTGCTTCCTTTCCTCCAAGTGTCTACCATAGACTTGCTGGCCTTTGCCAGTGGTTCCCATAGCAACTGTGAGGGTCTTGCTGGTCGACCTGGTTGGTTGATGCCATTGTTAGATTGTAGCAGAAATAAGATAGACAGTCTCATAGGAGATTTTACAATGCATGTCCTTTCCACTTGTGTAAGACTTGCAGAAGATCGAGCCAGCTAGAGTCCCAGCATGGATCTCCCCGCCCTTGATGTCTTACCTCTGAGGGGCCACTGCAATTGATGGTTGCTGGGAGGAGAGTCAGTTTTCCTCAGGGATGTGGTCCTGGATAGGCTATCCAGCTCCAGTAGATAGTCTTACAGCTGTACACATACAGGCAACACTAATGACCGTGAAGTTAGAGGTAGGTGACAGGGAGAGAGGAGGAATGAGAGAATGAGAAGTTGGGAGGGAAAAGAGGGGAAAGGATAAGGGAGGGAATGGGGACGGATTGGATCTAAACATGTATATGTATGAATATTAAATATTTAATAAAAATGTAAACCCTTTGAGATCGGTAACATAATTAAAGTTAAAACAAACTTTAATTTTTTTTTTTAAATTTAAAATGTGTTTGTACTGTGGGCATGCATTGCTAAATTCAGCGGAGTGAGTCGTGCATTTATTGTATGGCAAGCATGTCCCATGCCCTCTGTGTGTGTTATCTTAGTGTCCACAGCTGCCCAGCTGGACACTGCCCTTGTTTGCATCAATTACCCTTTTTGTAGCTGAGACACAGAGAAGTTGAGTGACCGCCTCAGCAATGCACAGCTCATCAGACGGGTAGCTAGGTCGCACCCGGAGCCCCAAGGCCTAATCTGCCAGACGCTGCTGTGCGCTTTTCTCAACCAGCAAGACTGTTAGTACCAGTTTTACAGAGGAGGCATGGATTTTTACGTGTTTTTCTTCAAACTAGAGTTAAACTCCCACGTCTTCTATAAGTCCTCTGTGAGTTGATTCCCTCATGGAAGCATGGATGTTGAGCCCTGTTAGTAGCAGCCATGAGTGTGTGAGTGAGCTCTGTCTCCGCTTGTACTCAGGGCTGGCTTGGTTTGGGGTGGGGGAAATTCTACCAAGAGTAATCTCCAAGTTGATCTTTTCACTTCTTGTGTGACTCTCATTGCAGACCTCACCCCCACCCACCACCACGCAGTCCCCAGAGAGCACCATGGATGCCTCCCTGAAGAAGGAGAAGCCAGCCATTCTTGACCTCTACATTCCTCCCCCTCCTGCTGTCCCCTACTATCCCCGGTATGTTGGCCCCCATTTCATAGGGTGGTCTGGCTATCTCTACATGGTTGATGCTGGGCCAGGAAGCCACTTTATATAACAAGATCTGACTCACTGTGTGGGACGGCAGAAAAGAGTGCCAACATACCTTTCTTGTGAAAAATTTACACAAGTCTATGCTTTGGGGGCCTTGGAAGGGGCTGTTCGGGGACCCCTGTAGCTTAAGCTATGTCAACTCCATGATAAATTCATTTGTAGGGAAGAAGCTAAAAACATTTGTGTGAGAATCATTAAAATTGTTGCCTGGTTTTGCCAAGAAAGAGGTATACACTTGTGCGTGCAAGCACACACATACATAAACACAGGTTCACACACAGGCACACACACAAATACAAAAAACACATACATGGGCCCACATAGACACACATATACACACAGGCACACACATACGTATGTATACAGACATACAAACACACATATATACATGTATATGCACAGACATACATGTGCATATACACCTACAGATATCCCCACCACACATATATACAGACATGTATACACATATACACACAGTACATATACATACAATACACACATTCATAAACACATACCTACCTACTTACACCCAAACACACAAACATATACCTACATACACACACACACACACACACACACACACACACACACACCTTGGCACTCTGAAAAATTGTGAGGTGATATGAGTTGAGAAATCTGTGAGCAAGGTGAGTGTGTTCTTGAGCTATCAATTCTTGAGTGGTGTCTTAACTGTGGGGTGGTGTAGTAAAGTGGCCACAGGAGGGACAGGGGTGACTGAGGTGTTTGCTCCAGGCTTACTCATGGGACGCACATACTGACTTGTACCAATGACACTAGAGGATGTTGCTTTTGTTCAGAATACAGTGAGTGAGGGGCTGGGCTATCCCGTGGCACAAAGCGGACTTGGCTCTGCCTCTGATCCTGCCAATGTCTCACAACACAAACTGGGACCAATGTCTCCTGTGCACAAGGCAGAGCTGGAGCAGCATTGCTGCAGTGGGGGTATCAGGCCTTGCTCATTGTCTTTGTTTTTGCTACATTTGGGTCTCTTGCCTGGGGACAGAGCTGAGTTGCCCTGAGTCTCCCTTGGCTTACCCAGAGTGGATAAAAACATGTTGTGATTTCCCACAAGGGCACTGATCAGAGACATATGGTGGCAGTGGGCAGGGTCCTGTGGCACAGACTTGGAGTGGGTTAAAACTGCAGGGGGCGTTGTCTCTACACATGGGGACCCCAGAACTTCACAGGCCAAAGTGTGGGTCATTGTGCGAGGAACTGTAGGGAGATAGATTCTCCGGCCTCCGACCCTCAGTGTTCTCTGGGCTTCAGTGAGAATGTCACAGGCAGAGTTGCAAGAAAGGGGCTGAGTGTATAAGGAAGGCAGGATGCTGGGATTTTCGGATCTAATAACTTCCACACACGTCAAGAGTCTTCTTTTCTGGATCCAGGCGGTGGTTCCACTCTTCGGCGTGAGGAAGATGGTATAGCAGCTCACGTCTCAGCTGCTGGCTCCTGTGGTGAACAGGACATTTACCCCGAGAACAGGATGTGGGAAAGCAAGAGCTGTGTTTTCAGGGTGTACTCATTCCGTGTACATGGACAGAAGGCCATGTTTGCTTGGACTTAACAAGTTCATGGCTTTTGTTCTTCTGCGGGCGGGGGAGGAGGTCTGGATGTATTTGAAAGGGTAACTTGAGTTGAGTAACACTTTCTCCAGTTGCTGGGCTTCTGTTGTTCATTCTTTGGTAAGAGCGCTGTTGTGAGCTCCCTAGTCACCGCACACTGTCTTCCAGGAACGAGAATGTGAGTTTTGCCCTTGGAGGACACAGTAAGAGTAAGCAGCCATTGCCTACACGGAAGGGTGCAGAGTCTCCTAACTCCTTCCTGGACCAGGAGAGCCAGAGACGCAGGTTCACCATCGCTGATTCCGATCAGTTGCCAGCTTATTCCGTGGGAACCAATATCCCCCCCACAAAAATGAGGGGGAAGACACCATCCTATGGTGAGTTCTCCAGGGCGCGTCTTGCCCTGCTGTTTCTTCTTACTTCTCTTCCCCACCCCTTCCTTATTTGGGGCTCTGGCATGACTTGGCAGACTCTTGAGGTGAACTGAGGAAAACATAAACCTCAATGAAATTCTAGGTATGAGCTCTTTATTCATCTGGCTAAGGCAAAGCCTCGTTGAGTCATTGCTCTGCCTGCCATCAGAGCCCAGCTGGGTGAGCTCACGTTACAGTGTGGACTCCAGAGCTGGAGACCCAAAGGCTTCAGTCTCTATCCTTAGTGCTTTCAGAGTCGATGCGGGGCTTTAAAAATAGCTTTGTGTTGAAATTGGCTTCTATTTAAGTGGGCATGGTTGGGAGGGCTTGTCTTGAAGTTGATAAACGTCCCTAACCTCGCCTCACCCTCTGGTCTCCGAAGGCAAACCCCGGCCATTGTCCATGCCTGCGGACGGGAACTGGATGGGGATTGTGGATCCATTCGCTCGACCTCGAGGTCATGGGAGGAAAGGTATGTTCCATCTGAGCGAACCAAAAGCACTGAACGGTGTCAGATGACCCAGGCTACCCCATGCTCTATTCATGAGGGTGATAGATTTTTCTAGAGGCCCAGCCTGTCCTCAGTAAATCAGGCTGCTGAAGGTTGATACAGTATTGCTTGTTTCCAGAAAAATTTAATCTTCTAAGAATCTAGTCAGCATTGTGGCTTTTAAAAAGGCTCTAGACACATACGGTCTACTTTTAAACAAATTATTCATTAAACATCCCTAATTGCATGATTTTTTAAACTTGATTTTTGACAAATTCTCTTTAAATTATTAAAACATAATTACTGTCTGAAAAAATTGTTTTTAATTCACCCTGTGATTGGTTACTTGTTATTGCACCAATCTTTAGGAAACATAAAAATATTTTTGTATGATGGGCACAGTTGTGTGTGCCTTTAATCCCAGCATTTAGGAGGCAAGGATAGACAGATCTCTGAGTTTGAGACCAGCCTGGTCTACAGAGTGAATTTCAGGCTGGCCAGGGATACCTAGTGAGACCTTGTCTCAAAAGCAAAATAAAACTTTAACCTATTTTTGCTAGATAGGCTCTGCTTACCAGTATTGAATGGAAATTATAACATCACCTTTGTAATATTGAAACAGAGTGCAAGTGAGGCAGCGTAAGGCGTCTAAGTGAGCGACTCCTGGCATCTCTGAGGTAAACCTGTCACCTGTGTGCCTGCATCATCTGGATTAACCTCGCACAACAAAGGGACAGGGTGCCAGCCTCTGGCTTCAGATGCTCTTGTTCTACGGAGCAATGTCTGTGCAGCCGTCAGCAGGTGGCAGGGCTGGCCTCCATTTAGATTTTAAATGCTAACATCTCTATCGCCATTCCCTGAGCATGGATCCAGCCTGTTTTCTTCCACATATAGAGAGGTGTAGTGCAGGGATTGGGGCTTAGGAGAACTTCCTGATGATTGCATTAAAAGTGATGATGTCTCTCTGCACATGGCCACTTAAGAAATAAGAGAGCACTGCTCCAGGGATGGAACCCTCCTCTCTGGGAGTGGATAAGTTGGTGGCTTTAACATATTCAGAATCACACATCAGGCACCACCGTCCACTTCCAGAGCCTTCCCGTCACCCTGTAGAACATTCTGTACCTGGCGGTGCTCATACCAATTCCACCTTCCTCATCTCCTGCTCCAGACGGTCACTGGGCCACAAATTTACCAATTTTGTAAATGGACGTAAGGAGTACATGACATCTTTTTTTTTGATGGTAGCAGAGGATATTTATTCTGCTTGAGCAAGAGATGGTCTGGTGTGAGAGCACAAAGGGAAAAGATTTTAGCAGAAGAGCTGGGAGACAGGAGGCTGTCGTTAGGAGTTTCCCACTGGATGGTAGTGATTTTAGTCAATGTTTGCTGACCAGGGACACAGTGAAGAGTTCTCTTGTGTGGCTGTGTCTTCTCGGTCTGAAGCACTTGACTACCAAAGGTCCTTTACTCCTAGAAAAGAAACTTTGACAGTTAGAGCCATTATATATTGGTTTTCCCCTTTAAATGGGGTTTTTGTTTGTTTTGTTGTTCTTTATTCTACTTTTTATTTGTTTTTATTGCTTAAAACAAATTTTAAATTTAAATATATTTTGACCATATCCTTTCCTCCCCAAGTCCTTCCAGATCCTCTCCCCTTCCTACCTACCCAACTTTAAGTTCTTTCACAAAAAACAAAAACCCAAACAACAAAACCCCTCTAAAACCAAGGAAACAAAATAAAACCACACTCAAAAAGGAAAAACAAAACAGCACCAAAACATTTCACAACCACACCACGGCTTTCCTTCCCTGTCTTCTTGAGGCTCACTTATGTCTTAGAATATACAAGGCATCCATGGCAATCCATCATCTTAGTAGTTTGATACTGTTCAGGAACTGAACTGGGTCATCAGGCTTGGAGGCAGACATTCTTACCTGACTGGGCCATTTCACCAACCCTGAGCCCGCCCACTTTCCCTCCTTCCCTTCCTCCTTCCCTCCCTCTCCCCTCTCTCTTTTTAAAGGAACGTTTTTTAAATGGGTTGTCAACTTGATACCCCAAAGCCTTTGATGGGGAGGTCAGTGTACCTTGAGATGTTCTCAAGGCTTCGCGTTACCCCGGTGCACAGAGCATGGCTTCTTCTCGCAGTATCGTCTAACAACCAGGGAGGTTCTGTCTGCAGCTGTGACCATGTTTCTTCACTGATAGATGCTCATCATTTTCAGCTCTTTGTTCTGCCTCAGCTCTCGCTCTCACTGTAAACGTGGCTCAAAGCAGCAACCAAGAGCTGCTCCGCAGCCCGAGTGCTGTACTGTCTTGACACCTCCTCTGCCAGTTTAATCTCTCACGTGTGAGTTCAGCGTCAGGACACAGGCAGAGCATGGACAGCCAAAGTGACCTGTGGTCCCAGTCCTTACAGCCCACATTCTCATCTAAAACGCCACCAGTTTGAACACTGCTAACCTTCCTGTCCCCATTCTGCTCCCTGAACTCCCACCCAAGTCACCTATTAAGCCACTTTGCTGGCCCACATTTCCAAACACTTCCCACGTTCTTCTTGCAAACCAGTTCCAAACACCCAGGAAACACATTGGGTCAAGTTTTAGTTGGAAACAACACCATGTCTTCTGGTGTCACTTTCCTTGTATTAGTTACTTCTTCTTCTTCTTGTTGCTGTAACAAAAGACCTGGCAGAAGCAGCTAAGGGAGATAGAATGTGTTTTGGTTCATGGTTTCAGGGGATTTCAACCCATCATGGTACTAGACTTTTTCTTTTGGGCCACCAACCAGCTCCCAAATTGTGACACGGAGACTTAATATTAGTTATGAACTCCTAGCCTTAGTTTAGCTCTTATTTTAATTGGTTTCTTTTTAATTTATCTACATTTTGCTTTGGGGCTTTTTACCCCCCACCCCCCCTCATGTCTTACATTCTTGCTTCTGGTGTCCGACTCTGGCTGGCAGCTGCCTGGCTTCTAGCCCCATGCATGTCCCTCTCTTTCTCCCTCCTTTTCTTCTTCCTCCTGTTGAGCCTAGGCTTATCCTCCCACTTATTCTCTCCCAGCCCCAACTATTCCTTTCCTGTCTATTGATGATTCAGCTTTTTATTAGGTCAATCAGGTGCCTTAGGCAGGCAAGGTGAAACAAGTGGAACACATCTTTACTTAATTAAAGGAATGCAGCAGAAACAAATGTAACCCATCTTTACATCATGAACAAAGGCAGCAGAAACAAATGTAACCCATCTTTACATCACGAACAAAGGCAGCAGAAACAAATGTAACACATCTTTACATCATGAACAAAGGCAGCAGAAACAAATGTAACACATCTTTACATCATGAACAAAGGCAGCAGAAACAAATGTAACCCATCTTTACATCACGAACAAAGGCAGCAGAAACAAATGTAACACATCTTTACATCACGAACAAAGGCAGCAGAAACAAATGTAACACATCTTTACATCATGAACAAAGGCAGCAGAAATAAATATAACACATCTTTACATCATGAACAAAGGCAGCAGAAACAAATGTAACCCATCTTTACATCATGAACAAAGGCAGCAGAAACAAATGTAACACATCTTTACATCACGAACAAAGGCAGCAGAAACAAATGTAACACATCTTTACATCATGAACAAAGGCAGCAGAAACAAATGTAACACATCTTTGCCTAGTTAAGGTAATATTCCATAACACATCATAGCTGGGAAGGCATGACAGAGAGACTCTGGCTGTGGCAGTGGGACTATGAGATGGTAGACAGGGCTTGGTAGGTCAGTAGCATCAGGAACCAAGAGTAGGTGCTGCCTCCAAAGGACCACCCACTGTGAAGGCCCTATCTCCCAAAGGCTCCACAGCCTCCCAACACAGTGCCAGCCACTGAGGAGCACACAGTCCGGATTTGAGTTGGTGGTGGGGAGGTGGAGGAGTGTCGACATTTATGATTTAACCAGAAGGCTAATGGCAAACCTCTTGTGGTTCTCTTTGCAAACACCCTGGGGTAAGGCAAGCCATTCACAGGGCCTTGCAGGGAAGAGCTTGGTGTGTGTTTACTGACTGAGTGGCATTAGGTCTGGGGGTTCTTGTTCTCATTGGCTTGTGGGCTTTGTTTGAAATCAGGAGAAGATGCCCTCTGCCGGTACTTCAGTAATGAAAGGATCACACCCATCATTGAAGAAAGTGCCTCTCCCGTGTACCGGTTTTCCCGACCAACCACTGAGCGGCACCTGGTGCGGGGTGCGGACTACATCCGAGGGAGCAGGTGCTATCTCAACTCGGATCTACACAGCAGTGCCACCATTCCCTTCCAGGAGGAAGGGCCCAAGAAGAAAGCAGCCTCCTCTGCCAAGGCATCTTCTGGGGAACCTTCGCTGCTGGTCAGCTGGCTGACTCGCCTCAAGCTGTTGACTCACTGAGGCTGCTCCCAGCCTCCTGCCTGTCTCCTGCTAGCAAGTGCCTTCTTCCTCAGTGGACAGCTCCTTCAGATTCCGTCCACAGTGCTCCATGGCGACCTTACTTCGTTCCATTCTATTTTATTTTTTTAAGGTTGTATATTGCCGTTCCTGGAATTTTCAAGTCTTCGGCGGGCATCCAGAGGATCTTACGTGCTGTTTGTGGAGGCAGAAGGAAGGACAGACGTGGCACAGCCTGCTTATTTTTGCCTCCCCATTGTGGGAACATGGAGACATAGTCTGTAAATTGCATGTTGGCCAGACAACTTAATGTCAGGGATCGGCAGCATCGTGCGTTCTTGTTTTCTGGGGCAGTGGGGACTAAGGCCGATGCCTTTTGTCACACAGACGTGTTGGTTTGTGGTCCAACGTCTGTATCTGAAAAAGCCGAAGGGGAAAACTTTTGTTGACTTTTAAAGCCGTAGACCCTATTTATAAGTGTGACCACGTCCACTGCAGAGTGGCGTGGTAGGTGTGTGAGGTTCTTTGGAGCAGGGCTTTACCTGCAGGTCAGCTGTTACACATCCTTAGCCCCCGTGTCTATAACCTCCATTTAGGTGAGCCAGTGTAGACTCTTGTGCACACTTTTGGGTGTGCTGCACTCAAAGAAGTGTGTGTTTTTATGAGGGCTGTTGCAGTTGTTATATATGTATTGTTCCGTGAGGGAGAGAAGCTATAAGATTTGCTGAGAGCCAAAGTATCATTCAGGAAATGAAGCAGTCAGGTTTAGAGTTAGGAGACATGGGGTCAGTTTACGTTATTGACCCGTGTGATGTCTGTCTGCTGGAGACAAGTCAATAGTCCTTCCCAGTTGTACACATTTTGCTAATTAGACATATCTCGGAAAGCCTCATGGTCACTGATTTTTCAACTAGCATCAGGTGTTTCAAAAATGTGTGTCTGGATATTAACTCTTGTTTAAACCGAATGTACAATATTTTGCTAGCATGGAAAAGTCCTATCTTGTTAATTTAAGTGTTTTAAATAGAGTTGTATATTTTTCTTACTCTCAGTCCCATGTAATTGAAGTATTTGTTTTGTGTCATACGTGAAACCCAAGAAAAAGAACATTCAGATTGTCTTCAGATTTACACGTGACCATTCTGGCTATTGCTGGCATGGGCACTAATATTAAAAACCGAAATAAATCCTCCCAAGCATTTTTGGGATTGTATGAATTTGTGGTAGTGGAGTTAAAGAAATAACTGTAAATGGAACTATGGAAAAGGAATTTTCCAAGGTATTCTTGGGCAGAGCTGTCGTGGGGCCTCCTCATACTCTCCTACACCACTGGCATTGCCCACTGACTCTGCCTCAAATGCAGTTCCCACGAGGACCACTGGCGTTAGTGAGCCCTCCCCCATCTTAAATGCCTCTGGCGGGGTTAAGAAACCCAGCATCCCCTACTTTTAGTGTGATCTGGTTCACGCCGACATTTTTCTGTTTGTGTCTGCGTAAGTTTTGAGAAGCTGGTATATTGGGGGAGGGGTTCTCAGACGATGCCACAAACAGGGATGTAAGGATTGTGTGGATGATTCATCTTGGTCCTCAAGCCACAGCATGTGGGCATGAGGCAAGGAAGGAGCTATGCGTGAGAAGAACTGGCCGCTGCCAGTTTCCGGTTGGCCTGAGTTGGCTCTGTGCCCAGACACAGTCCTTGCTTTCGCTCCCTGGTCTAGGAGAGGGTCCTTCATATAATGTGTAGACAGCATCTCCTAAATGGAATGACCGTCTTAAGAATGGATTCTCAGAACCCGGACTTAACCCTCTGCAGTGCTCAACTCGCATTATTGCAGCAGATGGTACCTCCCGGGTTCTTCCTGGAAGCGCTGTAGGAAGTGCTGGGAGACTTCTGGCTTCCTCTGCAGTCTCCACAACTTTTTTTTTCCTTTGTATTTTTATCTTTTTTTTTTTTAAACCTGAATTATGTTTGAGAACTCTATTGCTGCTAAAATACTTCATAACCCTTTACTTTTGAAATACGTGAACAACAGCTGATGATAGTTCCTCCAAATGGGGCTGGGGAGGGTTAGGGTGGGTAAAGAACTTGATGCACAAGGTAAGCATCGGGGTTTGGATCCCCGCAGCTGTGCTGACTGCGTGTTGTCCCAGACCTCCGAGGCAGTCCAGATAAAGGCATCTAGGAGCAGGCTGGTGAGCTAGACTAGCTGGAGTCTTCGAGTTCTGGGTTCAGTGAGAGATCACTTTTCAACATGTAAGACGGAGGGCAATCAAGAAAGACACCCAATGTCAGCCTCTGATCTCCATGTGCATACATGTGGATGCACACATGCACACATACAATAAAAAAATTCTGCAAGGTGAATGAAGAATTCCCCTTTCAACAGTTCCTCTCTTTCAATGGTGGGACTGGTTTAACATAGAAGATGAAGGGTGACATAGCAGTTTAAGCTGGTGACATTTCGGTTCTGTCACACCCAACCCAACCCCTTTATCAAGAAATGGTTTTTGTTTTAAACTATGTTTTTAAAATAATTTTTAAATTTAAATATATTGGTTCATATTCTCCTCCTCCAAGTTCTTCCAGGTCCTCCCCTTCTCCCTACCCACCCAATTTTAAGTTTTCTCAAAAAACAAAAACCCAATACAAAAACAAAAGCTCCCAAAGCAAGAAAGCAAACTAAAACCACATTCAAAAAGACAAAACAAAACCCTCACCAGACTGTAACCAAGTAAAAGCACAAATACAGACGCCCAAATGCAGACATATATACACAAGCAGAGCACACATAGACACCACAGACACACACCACACACGCACACAACCTATGAGTTCTCTGTATGGTGGTCTCCTGCTTCTGAACATGAGGCCTGTCCTGGAGTGGTGGCTATACCTAGTATCACTATTGGAGAAAACCCGATTTCCCCTCTCCCAGCAGGGGAGTGTCAGTGGCTATATTTTTCATTCATTCATTCATTTGTAATAAAACTATCACATCAAAGTTGGACAAGACAAACCAACAGAAAGAGAAGTGCCAGGGTCCAGCTCCAGCAGGGTTCTGAGCTGCAGGTTGGAGGTGTGAAGTCAGGCCTGGCTTCTGCCAGAAAAGAGCTCAAAAGAAGGTCCAAGGATCGGAGCCTCACTCCTTTGCACACTCAGGAGTCCCATAAAAACACTAAACTGAAGCCATTTTACATTTGCAGAAGTCCTGGTGCACACGTGTGTTGGCGCTGTGCCTGCTGCTTCAGTCTCGGTTCCTGTGAGCTTTGCTGTGTTGATTCAGAGGTGGTTTTCTTGGCAGCTTTGCTGTGTTGATTCAGAGGTGGTTTTCTCAGTGTCCTGCTTGTATAATGGCATCATTGCAACCGCCAAATGAAAATCATGGATGATAAAAAGATACACATGTAAAAGCATTTGGCAGGTACACTTGATAAGATGTCAGAGCTGGATATTTATGTAAATAAGATGCAAATGAAATTTCAATATGTAAAGGCTCTACCATGACTATATTGTTATAATCAAATAGCACATGGTATACATACATACATCATACATACATACATACATACATACATACATAGTATAAAGGCATGATCATGGGACCTGGAGAGATGGCTCAACATTTAAGAGTACTGGCTGCTCCCTTAGAGGACCTGGGTCCCATTCTCAGTTTATTAAACCAATATGAGTGGCGAATTTTAACAAAAATTTTAAAAAAGCATTATCCCATAGTCTTTCCCCTTTTGTCTTTTCAAAACAAGAGCCCTGAATCTAATCTCCTTTGTTTAGGTTTTTTCCCCCTGACCATTATCTATAACAACTTGTATCCAACATGCTAAACAAAGACAAACATCCATAATCCATGTTTTTGGGAATGTGGGTGTAGTTTTCTAGGCTACTTCCTGCTGATTGGGGGCGCTGGTAATCTTATGGGGACCAAAAAAAAATTAGGATTATGCTCCAGTCTTGACTAGAGTATTCTGTGAAGCTAGATCATCTCAGCCAGCAGCCTTGAAGCTGTTCTGGATGCAGAACTCAGAAGAATCTGCAACAGAGGTGCTCTGAAATGTTGGATCATCTGGACCATCCATTCCCATTGGAGACTTTTCAGGGTGTCTTCCTCCATCAAATCTTATTTTTCTTAACCGAGAATGCATCCACAGCCTTTCAGTTCCTGTGGAAACAAAAGCAAAATCTCTTCTCCAAACATACTTCAATTTATAGAATGATTTCCTGAAAAACCCCAAACACGTTAAGCCTGAGCTAAAAGTCCTCTATGTGTTGGCAAAGACAATTGAAGTTACGGACTCAGTTGATTGTGAACCGGATTTGCAATGAAATGAGTAGAAGGCAACTGAAAGTTATGTTGTGGGGCTAAGTCTCTATTGTGGAGGACCCAGTCTGCTGAGTGCTTGCCTGCAGCATTCAGGATCCCACCTGGTAAACACAAATAGACTCGCATTAACACGTCTGTTTAGGAAGACTGCCCCTAGGGGGCAGCACCACCCATTTCAGAGCAAATGCTTCAAAGGAAGTCCTGTGTTGGTATTTAGTGTTTCAGTTGATGTATTTGTCCATTTTCTTTCTGCTGTTTTGTGTTCACTTTCTCAATCCAAACTATCATTTATTTTGTGTGCTTTTGGTTTGTTTTTATTTCATTCCCTAAAATAATGTGTTTTAACACCCCCAATTTTTATTTCCATTATCTTCCACAGTCCCCCTGATCTGTTTATATAGACACACTCTTTCACCCCAAGAGTCTGAGGGAGTAAATACCTTTGTTTAAAGTTCGAATATTGCCAGCAAATGGAGAAACTTCTTGCTTCCCTTTTCCAGCCCAGGGTGCACTTGGTAGAGATGTGGGCCTAGCTTAGATGTTTTCTCCTGTTGTGTATACATCTCATTAGCACAGATAACTGGTTCATATTCTCTTGTAGCCGTTAATAAACTGCCCCATTCCTTTCGGGTGAGGTGAACCAAGCCATTTCCTTGGAGATTACATGGGAGTGACCACCTTCAAAGGAATTCATATGCTTTTGGTACAGCCACTCTCTAGCTTGGCCAATGGTTTTGATATTCACTTTGGGAGTTACCCTATGTCTTAGGTTGATCTTTGCATAACCAAGTATAGAATCAGATGTCAAGGCCAAGGTGCTGACTGGTTCGGTTCTGCTTTGCACACAGCCTTTTTGGGGATGGGTGGGTAAAAAGGAATGAGAGGAAAGAGAAAGCAAGAAGTGGGGAGAAGAAGAAAGAAGGGGAGGGGAAAGGAGACAGAAAAGGAGTGAGGAGAGAGAGAGAGCAAGAGGAGGGAGGGAGAAGGAGAGAAGAGGAAAGAGCGTACACTAAGCTTCTTACAAGGGCAGTTTTAAGGGCTGACCTCAAAGACTCATCTTCTAGCATGTTCCTAATGGAGCTTAAGGCTTCAGTGTAGTTTGAGAGGGAACGTGGGGATATTCTACCTGTGTGTTGCATACTTAGCAGCTAGAAGAGGAACATTTTAAAATCTTTTGATTAAAGATTAACTTGAATAATACCTTAAACCTGACTTTTCCAATGTGTCTTCAAGGACATGTAAGGCCAGTGTGATGAACCAGGCCTAGAAGAACCCAGCACAAGATTGGTGACCTAGAAGGGCTTACAAAATGGATTCTGTAACTTATAGACTATAGAATTTGCCCATCTTTTTTCTTAGAAATTACCATCATAATATCTGGAAAGATCTTGATTTCTATTTCAAAGGGCTTCTGTTTATTTGGGATTTGAAGTATTTTTAGAAGTGGGCTGACGTCACAAAAGAATGCTTAGTGTGAAATTAAAGGGAATAAAGGGAAGGATGAAGTCACGCTGAGGTTTGCCAAAGAGCCTTGTTTTTCTCCAGTTCTCGGCAGTGTAATTTATCCTGATTTCTATCGCTCTGCATTTCTCCATCCCTGTAGAGGAAACGTTTTCTGCTACATTCTTTCTCAAATAATGACCCAAGGCTCACCTATTTGGAGGACAGAGATTAAATTCTGTTTGGAAACTAGCAAAATAATGCCATATACGCAAGAGGCTGCATATGATATAGTCCTTGAAAACCTTTGGGGCTCCCCTTAGGAATGCATGCATACGGTGTAGGTCTCCTAAGATCTGGGTTCAGACTGTATTCTTATCTGCCTGAGCATATTCTAAAAGGTCACGGCTCTGTTTCGGAAGCTCATCGTTTGAATGGATCCTGTGTGCATATGCTGATCACTGATGACTGACCTCATGGATGAGAACATGAGAGGTGATGCATTATGGAAAGTGGGTGCCAATCATGCATTCTTGTTGAATGTGTTGGCCCTACTTGTTTTGAGGAAGACAACATCCGAGCCAGCACTTCAGGCTTGTTTTGAGGGAGCCCTCCCTTCCCGAGTGTCATGTTTCTTTGAGTGATTGCGCAACTGAAGTCATGGGAGAAGACTGAGAGACTTCAAGGGATTTTACAAAGCTAGAAAAGACAGAAAGCCCTGACACATTGAGGTAGTGAGAACCTCATCCCTCCTGACTGCTCCCCCCCCCCCCCCGTCTGGAACATTGTAAGTATAGATGTGTTTGTGAAAGATTGATATAAAGGAGAAAAAAAATACTTAAAATACTTAAAAGGAGAGGAATGTCATTCTACCGAGTACACATGTTAAATGGGTTTATAATTTTAACTTTGCTATTTCTTTGCCATTTTGAAATATCTTGGTTGGAACATTTTGATGATTTAAATAGCATCAAAGCTTTAAAATTAAGTTTACTATGAAGCAATATCATCTGTGAAGTAAGAAATTATTCTTTTAATTTTGTGAATGGCAGGCTCTTTTTAAGAGCTGCAATTCCATTTCCCCAAGTGAAGCTGTGCCCGGATGAAAGAGGAGAGGCTTAGGGAATTAGCATGGATGTCGGAAGCTCTGACCTTTGGAAATTGACATTGAGAAACCAGAAATAGTTGAGGAATTGGCTTTTGTCAGACTATCTCATGCCACTTACAGACCTTGGGCTTGAAACAAGTTGTTTATCTCCATCTCACAGTTACCTTCAATGTGGAAGGGAGACTAGAGTCTACTGCCTGAGCTTTCTCTGGTCACGCGACTGCCTGTAAGGCCCTTTCAGGAGCATCTCGATGCTGACTCTTGCCTTGCGGTAACAACAGTGCTTTCTCATCTCAGCCTCTAGTAAATGAAGCATTCAGGGCCAGCCAGCAGGGAATTACTCACCGTTTTGTCTATAACCCACAAAATAATAGCCTTGTCCACTGTCAGAGGCTGCCGTGGAGTCTGTGGCTTGGCTGGTGGTTGTCACTGGTGCATATCTTTGTCACTCGGATGCTTGGCTGAATCAGAACCCACGGAAGGATGACAGTCTATGACTGGACACACTCTGAACACTGGAGTTCTGTTCACTCTGTGGACTTGGCTTATCCTCAGTTTCTCTCCTCCACCCACCAAATTCCTGCATCAGTTATAGATGAACCAAAGCAAATCCGAGCCTGCTTCTCAGCTCTGGAGACGGTTATCACTTTGCTACCCATCTCTGTTTCACAGTGGTACCCCAACTTGTCTTTGTGGTTTGTTTTTAATTTTTTTTAAAGGAATAATGTAGAAAGGCAAAGGGGGGAAGAAACCACAAGAACAATACAGGAAGTGAAGGATGACTGTCAGTCTGTGTTCTTTGGTTTGGTTTGCTAAGCACTGGGATGTGCAAGAATCTGGGCATGTGCAGTTGCAACCACACCGATAGAACAGTCAGAAACTTAGTGCATATGCCGAGGCCCTTCTGTTGGCTCTGGAAGGGTTTGTGCAAATGACGACTGCCTATACCTCAGTTTAATTACCTGTACCACTGGACTGGGGCAGGGATATGGCTGTCTTTTTTTTTTTTATGGTAACTTTTTCTGTCCCTTCCTTGCTAGAGGGCTTCATTTGTGCCCCATTATGTTAGGCAGAACCAGATGACCTGCTGGGTATTTGATCATATTTCAGGGATACTGTCCACACTTTATACAATGCAGCCTAATAAATTACAAATGCCTGATATAGGATTCCCCTGTGTATGCTGTGGATACCATTGGTTAATAAAAAAAAAAAAACTGTCTTGTGTCTTGGGTCTGTGCAGGAAATAGAGGTAGGCAGGGAAAACTAAACAGAATGCTGGGAGAAAGGAGGAAGAGTGAGAGAGAAGCCATGTAGCCCGCTGGAGCCGGATGAACTTTACCTGGTAAACCACTGCCACGTGGTGATACACAGATTAGTGGAGATTAGTGGAGATTGCTGAGCACTGGCGAGGACTCCCCTGCCCCAGGTCTGATCTTACTCTTTTCCAGTCCGGATCTGCCACTGCCAGTCTGTCTCTACTAACCAGGGAAGGCAAGGGTGACATCGTGACACTTTCTGCGCTCCTGCTTATGGACATATCAAAGATCAGCAAGAATCAGCCGACATTTAGATCAGGCATTAGGACTTTCAAGAAGGAATTAAAGCCAAGGCTTAATGTTCCCTTTTGCTCCTCAGGCACTGAAGTGAGGGGAGAAGATTAAGGCTAATGGCCTTCCTAGTACCGCATTTCACTTCAAAGCATGACTCCGCCACGTTCGGATTTCCCTTACTGAAGGAATGCTGAGGATGCGGCCCTGGAGGGAGCGTTCAGCGGGACAACATGAATGCAAATGCCAGGGTGTGAGATTTGCTGTGTGTATTAGTTCTGATTTGACTAGTTAAATTTAGCTGATGTGTTTTCCTGAAATCCTTAGTCTAACGTGCAGATTCACCCTTAATCTGAACCTTGAAGTAGGGTCATTTTGACCCAACAAATACAAGTATACACCCCCCCCCAACACACACACACAAGGCCTTAGAGCTGGTGGGTGAAGGCGTGTGCTACACAAACCCGACAACCCGGATCTGAGCCCCAGAACCCAATAAAGGTGGAAGGAGAGCACCAACTCCAAAAAGTTACCCTCTGACCTCCATAGGTCCCCTCTGTCCCACCTCCAAGCGCTTCTGTGCACATGTGTAACACACACACAATTTACAAACACCCTCAAGGCTTGTTGGCTCTATATGAAGCATTCCTGGGAGCACCAAACTACAGCGTTGAAGTTGTCTAAGACTGCTCGTTGCTGCACTGGACTCTGAATAGCGCTAGCGTACTTCTGGTTATAAGCCATTGAAAGTCTATACCCGTGAGCTCTACACTCTAGAAAAGGCGGCAAACAGCAGAAGAGGTTAAGCTGTGAGGCAATCCAACGAAGGAAAAGAAAATGAGAAGGAAGACAATTAGACAGACGCGCTTGCAAGTCGTGTTTAACGATGTTGATTGTCGCCAGGTCTCCTCCTAGTTGTTTTTCCCCAGTTAATGCTCTGGAGTGTTGTTATCAGAAGCTGCTCTTGTAGAATTAGCTGAGAATGGAGATGGCTCCTCGCTCATTTCATGCGGACTGAGATTGAATTCTATTCTTGGCAGTGGAGAAACGTGCGTGCTACTTGGAACTCTGTGCTGCTCTTTTCCCTGCGTGGAGAAGGTTCTCCCAGGGCTTTGCTGGAAGCTTTGCTCTCATCCTGGGAGTCTTCCTTCCCCTGAACTTTGCACCTGTGGTTCTTGGCTTCTGGCCTCCTTCTCTGTTCTTTAAGCTTGGTGGATTTGTGAGGCAGCTAAGGAAATCGTAGGATTTCTCCAATTTGAGACTTCCAGGTTACCCTGGTGGTGCCCATGCCATCCCCTGGGAGGTGTTTCTAGGGTGGTGGAAGATTTCCTGGGCAAATGTAGGAATAAACAAGCAATGCATCCCATAGAGCTTGCTATCTGCAGGCTCTTGATAGGTTTGAACCACATGGGGAGAGGTAAATGTGCTTGCCAAGAGGACTTGGGACAGGATAGGCAATGCCTTAAAAGGCTTTCCTAAAGGTCTGGGAAGAGCCCCCTTTTCTGGGCCTTTCTATTGTTTTGTGTTTCACTAATTTCTACTTTTTTATTTTCTCCTCTTTTCTACTTCCTTTGGTGACAATAGTCACCCTCGTTCCTCTTCCTTCTTTTTCCCTCATATCTGGTTCATGCTATAACAAATGGTTTCAAAATGTCAGCCCTCCCCCCCCCCCCCCCCGTTGAAAATTTTTATATTCCTCATTCAGAGTCAACATGGATGTTTCAAGATGGGTGACACTCCACAGTGGCCTTTTTCTAACATGAAGACAGGGTTTGGGTTGCTCCTGTCTTATAGTTTGTCTGATTTGGAGCATGTGGGAGGGGATGTGGGAAAAGTCATGCAATCCCCCTGCCTCAGCAATGAGTATCTGTATCTGCACAGAAGTATGAGAAAGGGATGTTGGTAAGATCAATGATGTCTTCTGTGCTTCTCTACTTGAGTACTTACTTCATATTATGTGTTTTTAAAAATAATGGTCAAGACTATACATTTTCCTTGAACTGTTAACTTTTGCCCTATTTCCCAAGGCAATATTTTCATTGTCATTCGAGTCTAGCTAATCTTTTTTTGGTGGAGGGATTGTGACAGGGTTTCTCTGTTTAACAGCCCTGACTGTTCTGGAACTCACTCTGTAGAGCAGGCTGGCCTCAAACTCAGAGATCTGCCTGCCTCTGTCTCCCAACTGCTGAAATTAAAGGTGTGCACCACCACTGTTTAGCCCAATCTAACTAATCTTAAATTCCTATTATTATTTATTCTTAGATTTACATCCCCATTTCAAAGTTGATGTATTCTTTATTACCCTCATATAGGGAAGTATTTTTACATTCATATATATAGCTATATATTACTATAATAAAATGGATCACTGTAACAGAAAATATTCTTCATTCAATTACCCTAAAGTGAGGATGCAACTACCTCTTTGCATCAAAAGCGATTTTAGGAAAATAGATGAAGCCAGGCAGTGGTAGCACACACCTTTAATGCCACTTTAATGCCAACACTCAGTTGGCAGAGGCAGGTGGATCTCTGAGAGTTCAAGGCCAGCTTGGGCTACAGAATGAGTTAAGTAGTTCACCTTTAAGCCTTTAAGTCTGTTCACCGTATGTGTGCAGTACCTGCGGAAGCCAGAAGAGGGCATCGAATCCCCGGAACTGGAATGACAGATGGTTTTGAGCTGTCATAGATGCTGAGAACGGAACCTACGTCCTCTCTAAGAGCAGCCAGTACTCTTCACCATTCACCCCTCTCCAGCCCCAAATGATCTGCAAACTGGTCTCCTAAAAATAAAATGGAGCTCTTGCAATGCCTTTTGGCTACCAGTAAAACCATGTTTCCTAGGATAATTCAGTCCAAACAAGCATAAAGCTTAGACCCCATTTTGCTGCTTCCAGGGGTGAGAAAGAATGAGGCTTCCCCACCATGGATGCTGATATATCAGTCTGCTCCATCCCCAGCTGAGAGTGCACCCTCTAATCACCCTGGGAGAGAGGCAGGTGCTCCTAAGTTACCCTGCTGAAGGTCTCTTTGGGGTTTAAATGACCCTTGGGGGTTGGGGTCAGGCTTCCATCTGCTCTCCATTTAGTACCATCAATGAGGCTAACAACAGGGACCTTCACTTTTCCTGCTGCTTCTTCTACTCAGACTGTCAGAGAGGTTCATTTTTTCTGAGGTCTGCCTTCTTAGCATGCAGTATCTATAACATACAGTCCCCGGGAGCTCTGAGCTCTTTGGCCATTTAACTTAGCTTGTAAAGCACAAACCAGTGTCCATTAACAAAGGACCGTTTACCTTGTGGCATAGCCTTAATAAAATAGTCTACAGGGGAGGGAAAGGAATGCTGTCATACACCAAAGAGATGGATTGTGTCAACAGTGCAAGGAATGGAAAATTAAGCACTAGCACCAGAAGGTGATAAACTACAATGTCCTCTAAACTTTCAAAACTGACAAATAGATTATTTATATATGGCATATTAATGAAAGGCTACCCTTAGTAGGAAGGTTATGTTTGCTGAGAATGCAGCAAAGGATGAGGTCCACAGGTATGGAACAAGCAATTACATCATACACACACCACCTTCTTAAAGACAAACCAGCGTCAGGGACAGAACCATTGATGTTTTCTTTATTTTGAAGATTCAACCCCAGGGCACCTCGGATGAGAGATGAAAAGAAGCCAAAGAACAGACGCAGTGAGACAGCATGTTGTGGGCTGAATTGAAGGCTGATGTCTTACCCAGTCACTCTGGGTGAATCTGTGGTTGGAAGTTGGGTCTTTAAAGAGGTGCTTAAGTCGAAATCAAGTCATTATTGTCAGCTCAATCCAAAAAAACTATTGCTCTAGTAAGAATTCATTTGAGCACAGCTGTAAGCCTCCACAGAGTAAAGACCACATAAAGACAAATAGGGGAGACTAGCCAAATACAAGTGGAGATGAGAAATCCCAGAACACTGGAACCCCACAGATACCTGGATTCACTTCTAGCCTTAGAATTGTCAGCAAATCAATTTCTTCAGTTAAGGTACCCAGTCTGTGGCACTACATCATGGTAGCCCTAACACGTTAATATATAAGGTAATACACAGCTCTGTTGGCTACTACTTCAAAACAGACCTCATAGAGACTGAACTGTGTCCTACTGAGTGGGACTTCTGTGGGAAGTTACAGAGTGGTCCATGTGATTGATATCAGAAGAGGAAGTGTTGTGTTCTCTGGAGGTTTCCCAGGTTTGGCCTCCCACTGGCGAGTTTTCTCAAGGGAACTTAATATCTGTGTACTTATACATGCGTCTTAGCTGCTGTAATGGCTTTTCAATGCCCATGGCTATGCCCAGTAAGGTAGCCTTTTATCCAAACAATAGAAGAAGCTAGAAACTCGAGATCACAGCTGACTGACTTGGCTTTATAGTTGACAGTCAAGAAAATGGCCCATCCTAATGACTCCTGGACAGGGCACCTGGATAGCCTGTTCAGTGTGATGGTCAGATGTGTGGGGGGGAGGGGCTGTGACATGGCAGATGACTGAAGAGATGAGACATGGGTGAAGCCAAAGGAATGGGAGGAAGCACAGGAGATGTGTGACTGATCTGTTATGTTCTAGATCTAGGTTAAAAATCAGCGTGTGTGTGTGTGTGTGTGTGTGTGTGTGTGTGTGTATTTGTTCATCTACTGTGGGACAATGGTCTTGTACCCTGTAAAGATTTGTCAATTGCATCGGTTTAATGATTGGCCAGTAGCCAGGCAGGAAGTATAGGTGCAGTGACCAGAATAGGAAAATTCTGGGAAGAGGAAAGGCTCATTCTGCTGTCATCACCCAGACACAGAGAAAGCAAGATGAGAATGCATCACTGATAAAAGGTACCAAGCCACATGGCTAACACAGACAAAAATTATGGGTTAGTTTAAGATCTAAGAGTTATCTTTTTTTAAAAATACATCATGTCAGGAAAACAGGATAACCACATAGAAAAATAAGTACTGAACCCTTGTCTATACCAACAAAAAAGCCAATTGAAAATGTACTGAAGACTTAAATGTGAGACATTAAACTCCAGAACTTCCAGGAGAAAATCAGAGGAAAGACTTCTTGACATTGTTCTTGGCAGTGATTTCATGGATATGACAGCAAGGGCAAGACACCAAAAGTAAGTGGAATTCCACCAACTAAGATGCCTGTGAACATTAATGTAAATAACTGGTAACTTATAGAACAGGAGAAGCAATATTCCTGAATATATAGGAAACTGTAGTAACTCAATAACAAACAATCTGGCTTAAAAATGGGCTAAGGACATGAATAGACATTTCTCCACTACCAGTAGTTCCATGGAAAGGCCAAAACTCAGAGAGAGAGAGAGAGAGAGAGAGAGAGAGAGAGAGAGAGAGAGAGACTGACTCACACTTGTCAGGATGGCTTTTTTTTTCAGAGACAGATGACCACAGCTGGAGATGAGGATGTGGAGAAATCGGAATGCCTGCATGCTATGATGAGAAAGCAAATTAGGCAGGCTCTACGGAAAACAGTGTAGAAGGCCTTCAAATTTTACAAGCGGAGGAGCTTCTGTTGGACCCAGGAAATACCACTACGGGAATTTACTGAGAAGATTTAATCCTGAAGAGATGTTAGCATTCTCTTGTTCACTGCCACACAATTCACAGTAGCCCAGCTACAGACAAAACATGGAAGTCTGTCAACAGCAAATGGATAAAGAAAATGTATGTATAACAAAAGAGATATTCCAGTGGAAAATACTACAAAAACAAAAAACAACAACCAACCGACCAACAAAACAACAACAAAATCAAAAAGAAAAAAACAACCGAAGAAACTGTGATATACAGGAGTGTGAATGAACCTTGGGCTCATTGTGTTAAGTGAGGTGAGTCACAGCCATTTAGGATTTCTGTGATGGTTCATTTTGTGAACTACACACAAACTAGTGTCACCCAGGGTAGAAGAATGGTCCTGTTAGCATGTATATGGGATATTTATTCCTGACTGATGACTGATGGGGGAGGTACCATCCCTGGACTGGTGGTCCTGGGTACTGTAAGAAAGCAGGCTGAACAAGCCATGGGACGCAAGCCAGTAAGCAGCTCCCCTCCACAGTTCCCACCTCTGTTCCTGACTCTCTTGGTGATGGAGTGTGGTTGGACATGTAAGCCAAATGAGCTCTTTTCTCCTTTTGGTTGTAGTGTTTAACACAGTCATAGAAAGCAAAGAAGTTCGGCAACAGTATTTGAGGTGCCTACATTTGTCATAGTCAGAGGATCAAGGAAGAGAGGGAGGCTGCCAAAGACAGAGGGAAGGGACATGTGGGAGTCACACTAGGTAGATTAGGCAAGTTCTGGAGGTCTGTGGTGTTGTACCACACACAGCCAACGGCAGTGTCATGTATCACAAGGGCATAAGCTAACAGAACTGCAGGAAAGAACACTTGCTTTACCTCTCTGGGAGCCTCTCAGTCTCCTCTGCTGCCAGGAAAGCTAATTTAGGAATTCCTAAAAGGACAGCAAAGATGGGGCTATCCTGTAACAATTGAGTTGTATACTCTCTTGAGCAGTTTTATTAATGACTACTTATCTCGGATCTTAATGCAGAAAATATCTGATTATAGAATTAATCTATAATTAAGTAAGGCCTAATTATTAAAAACAACCGTGCATGTGTGTGATGTGTTTGTGATGTGTATGTGTGAGTGATGTGTGTGTGTGTGTGATGTGTGTGTGTGTGTGAGGCATGTGTGATGTGTGTGTGTGTGTGAGAGGCATGTGTGTGATGTGTATGTGTGATGTGTGTGTATGTATGTGAGATGTGTATGTGTGTGATGTGTGTGTGCATGTGCATGTGTGATGTGTGTGATGTGTGTGCATGTGCATGTGTGATGTGTGTGATGTGCATGTGTGATGTGTGTGTGTGCATGTGCATGTGTGATGTGTGTGATGTGCATGTGTGATGTGTGTGTGTGTGTGAGAGGCATGTGTGATGTGTATGTGTGATGTGTGTGTATGTATGTGAGATGTGTATGTGTGTGATGTGTGTGTGTGCATGTATGTGATGTATATGTGTGATGTGTGTGATGTGTATATGTGTGATACGTATATGTGTTTTTTTGTGATGTGTATGTGTGATGTGTGTGTAGGTATGTATAAGTGTGTGTTTCTACTTTACAAGACTTTGTCTTAAGTCTTATTAAAAGCAAACTTGTTCCGTGCACACATTCCTATGAGTTGTGGGTTGTTCCCTTGCCAGGACATGTAGCAATCTGAGGTTATCATGGACCATGGACTTGACTTTTGTTCCTGTTTTTCTTAACATTCCTTTCCCATTGCCTCATTTAAATAATGTAATAATCTAGATAACTAAACACCTTTCTTCAGTTCTCATTTGTAGCAAAATGCCTGTTATTTTATTAGTTTTATGAGGTTGTAGACCTCAGGGTTAACTTACTCTCTTGTGGTTTATTTCTCACTTATTAAAAAGAAGTGTTGCTCCACTGAAGTGAAGGCTTAAAAAAGGGAGGGGGGTCACATGTCACAAGTCACAACTCTTGTGTGAGACAGTACTGTTAAAGACTCAGCAATTGACCTTGCGGGTGAGTTATTTACAACCATGTAGGTGGACACAGAGGTTCCATAGGGTGTGGAAGCCCCGGCAAAGGCTGCCTGCTAGAACTGAAGAGGTGGGCTGGGAGGAGGAGGATTCTGGAACCCAAAGAACATACAGTAATAGGAACACAGGCACTCTGCTGGGAGGTGTGGTCTTGAGTGGACATCACCGTCAGTGAGCGGGGATTGCCACACATTATCAGGACACAGGTTCAGAGAACAGGGAGCGCTGTTGATGACAGAACCCAGGAAGGGCCTAAGCTGGTGTCTGAAGCACCTGGGTGTGAGGGGAGCAGGGCGTGCAGAGTGGATGTGAAGAGACAAATGGAAAGATCCAGAGTATACACGGGGCAGCTGCTCCCATGAGAAACACACATCTAAATATTCTTTTCCGAGCAGGCTGAATTTACCTTCAGTGGTTTGATAATTATCACATTTATTTGGAGGAATTTTTTTTGTCCTTGGCAGACTTAAGCCTTGATACCTCAGTGCTATCTCAAAAGGGACATTTCCAAGGGAGAGTCTTGCTTTGGGTCTTCCAGGGATTTTCGTTTCCACTGGGTTCTCAGAATGTGATGTGGTCAAGGTAAGGTGGAGGAAACCATGTGCCCTGTTTGAGACCTGGGACCAAGGAGGGCAAAATACTGACAATCTGTGGTATGGCTCTGTGTTCTGATGTAATCTGGAAGGGGGTTGAAGCCGCTCCGCAGGGAGCTTTTGGGATTGTTAGTGGAGAGATCCATTTAGGAGATTTAGATGTTTCTTTCTCAAGAGACAGACTCGAGACTCTAATTTGGAATTTGAGGCCATGTCTTGCGCCTTGTTTTCCAGAGAACCCTGAGTGAGTTGAAAGACTGGCGTCGAAGGGGAGCTGACACACCCAGGCGCTGTACAAGGATCTGGTGAATTGTGGCTGAATTGGGGGAGGATTGTGTTTTTTTTCTCCAAGTGAATCAGAGGAAAGTCCTTAGATGGATGAAGAGCCTATATGGGAACTATGAATACTGTCGATCTTTCCAGAGAGGAGTTTGTCTCTTGTCCCCAGGACAGATCTCCAGACTATACACATCCCTGACCCCCCCCCCCCCCCGCCCAGGCCTTCTTCCTAACGTACTCCTTCTGCACAAATGGCCAGGAACTGAGACCTGTTTTTGAATGTCTTATATCTGAAAACTGGACCACACTAAGGATGAAGGTTTCGCATGGGGAGCCATGTCCGAGAAGGTTTGCTGCTTATGTGCATTAGAGTCTAGGAAAACAGATGGACTGGAGCTCTGAGTGGGGCAGATTAGGAGGCAGCTAGATCCTGGAACCAGTAGGGTAGGGTCGGGGAGTCAGGAAGGGGCTCTCCTTGTGATTTTTATGTCATTACAGTTTCTAAGGGGAGGCATGAAGCAAACAGGCAGTTGTCTGAAAGGCTTTTCAGCGTTGAGAGACCTGCTAGCTCCTGAGGTGGGCTCCAGCTTTCTTCATACCTCCTGGCAGCCTGCAAGAAGAATGTCTGGCATATTCTAACAGGAGATTCTCTCACGTATTTCTCTTGAATTAGAAAATACTACTTGGTGATTCTTTGTACCGTGCTGAAAAAATACTGGTTCTTCAGGGCTTGGCAACTAAACCAAGGTTTATTATGGATATTTTTGGATCACTGCTTTGTTGAACTTAGCCAGGGTTCTGCTTTGCTAACTTTATCCTTAGACTTAGGGCTTTTGCCTCCATAGAAGGCCTGAAGGAAATTCCAGAAATTCTGTGGGTGCTCTCGTTTCAGGCATTCCAAAAAGCAAAGCAAACAAAATAAAGTGCAGCCTGGCATTAAGCCACAGTGACAGTTGCTGTCAAAAGTAGAAGGGCAAGATGATTTTGTTATCCTGTGCAAATACCAGCCAGAAGCCCTGAAGAACCCTCCACAGTGGTTTCTGCCTCTCCCTGCCTCTGTGTCTCCATGTATCCATATTTTTGTCACAGAGTGCAAATGTAGTTTGGGACCCTCCAACAAAAGACAGGATGAGCCTCACAACTGTGAGATGTTTTGCAAAACTGTGTGTCTTAGTCAGGGTTCTCTAGAATAACAGAACTTATAGATGAATCTCTCTATATGTACAGACAGGGGATTTATTAGAATGAATTACAGGCTGCAGTCCAGCGATGCCAACGATGGCTGGTTGTCAACGGAAAGTTCAAGAATCCAGTTCTTGTTCAGCCCATGAGGCTGTATGTCCCAGGTGGTCTTCAGTATGTGCTAGTATACTCAAGAACTAGACTCTAATGCCAGTGGAGGAATGGATGGGCTAGCAAAGTGAGGGCGGGCAGGCAAAGAGCAAAAGCTTTCTTCTTCCACGTTCTTTTATAGGTGGTCAGAAGGTGTGGCCCAGATTAAAGGTTTGTCTTCCTGCCTAGAGACCAGGTTTAAAGGCATGTGTCTTTCTTTTCCAAGACCAGGATTAAACGTGTGTCTTTTCCTAGCTTCAAAGATCTGGATTAAATGTGTGCTTTCCTACTTCAAAGATCCAGAGTAGGAGTAGCAGGGGCTTTTACAGCGCCTAGGAGCTCCTGTGGATATGAATGGTAGTCTGTGCTTTTCTAATTCTCGCCTCTGGTCTTATGCTAATGTCTCTCTTCTTGATGTCTTCTAAGGAAGGCTCACCACTACTCCATTTTATGTGCTCCTAACCTGTCAGAGCTATGATCTCGGAAAGCTTCAAACACCAGTTGGCAGCAACCTGCTATTATGCCTTAGAGAAAGCAAGATGGTCTCTTGGTTCTTTGAAAAGATGAATGCTCTGACCCATTGGCTATTTCTACCACTTGTGAGCAACTGGGAGTGGCTGTGTCTCACCCCTACAGCTTGAAGCCTACCTAGCCTCTGGCTTTTTCAACTGAACATAGGTGGTCCCTAGCATAGTCTTAAAGAAATGCCCATGGCTACCCAGATCTACCTTTTGAGTCCTAGTTATTAAGAAGGATGCCTACAGAAATCTAAAAATTATACCCTAACCTATCGTGTCTCATTTTCTGCTTACAAATCCAGTTCCAAAAGTCATTCTTCATTCATTTGGTTGGTTTGTGAGATGGGATCTTGTAAATGGAGACTGTGCTTTGGTTTCCCGGCTGCCCAGCCCCAGATAATCACACAAAACTATATTAATTACAACCCTGTTTGGCCAATGGCTTAGGCGTATTCCTAGATAGCTCTTAAATCTTAAATTAACCTATTTCTATTAATCTATGTATCACCACAAGGCTGTGGCCTACCAGTAAAATTTTAGCATCTTTCTCTTTAGGCAGCTATATGGAATCTCTTTGGCTCCACCTACTCTCTTTCCCTCCCTCCCTCTCTCTCTCTCTCTCTCTCTCTCTCTCTCTCTCTCTCTGTTTGGATTTCCTGCCTGGCTTTATTCTGCCCTGTCATAGGCCAAAGCATTTTCTTTATTAACCAATGTTCTGATTGTGCATCAGACTCCCCAGCTCTGACTCCCTCAGCACTCAGTGTTTCTTTCTTCTCCCCACCCCTCACCTTTGCTCTTTCTCAGATTCCATCACCGAATCAAACTTTCTCCAAGAGGATTTTCCTCCCTCTCGTTGTTATTTAAAGAAAAATAGATGGAACTGAGACTTACCAAATGTAATATATTGAACTCTCCCTTTCAGCTTTACGGTAGTTTGTGCCTGATGCGTTGTCCAGATTGTGACCCTATTCGTATCGTCTTGTTTGGGCTCATACTTTCATAATACCCTTTATTTTCTTTCCCGTGGAGGCAGTGGCCTTCTTTGTAAATTCCTCTGGAGGAGACGGATGCCTTGTGGATCCCAGACAAGCTGCTTAGACCACCCTCCCCCAGGGCCATCTGCTGTTGACTGGGTGCATTAGCTGGGCTCCTCCACCCTTGGGTGGAGACAGAAGTTTGGCCTCTCCCTTGGTGGTGGTGCTTTGGCTGTGTTTTGTGAGTTTAGCCATATGGCGGTTGGCTTCTTTCTCTCTTTCCCGTTTGCTGTCAGGATGCCAGAGTAGAGTAGCTTCCACGGATGAAAGCAGGGAGCCTTCCGGAAGGGCTGGGTATCTTTTTTTTTTTATTTCTTCTTAAAATTCAGACCTTAGAGCAGCTGCCAAGTCTGTAGAAAATCAGACATCGGCTGGCCCTTAGCTGGGATGTTGATAACTGGGAGAGAGAAACTTTCTCTAAGATTTCTGGAATTTGCTAGCAATTAACTCGAGTGGAATGACTTTGGGTCTGAGCATCCATTTCCGTCTTTCTGGATGTCTGGGTCCTCCCTGTTTCCCAAGCTCTGGGGCTATAGTCAATATGTTTATTTGATTTCCAACTAAGGCTAAAGTTGTGCTTTCGTTGTTGTTGAGACGGGGCTTCTCTCTGTGTCCCAGAACTCACTTTGTAGACCAGGCTGGCCTCAAACTCAGAGATCCACCTGCCTCTGCCTCCCGCATGCTGGGATTAAAGGCCTGCACCACCACCGCCTGACTTACTGTGATTCTTAAAACTAGGTGTCAGGGATGTGCTGGATAACTTTCTGATATCTTGACAGAAACTAGAGTCATCTGAAAGGAGGGAACTTAAGCTGAGAAAATGCCTCCATAACACCTTGCTGTAAAGCATTTTCTTAATCAGTGATTTATGGAGGACCCAGCCCATTGTGGGTGGAGCCATCTCTGAGGTGGTGGTCCAGGGTTCTAAAAGAAAGCCTACTGAGCAAACCAGTAAGCAGTACCTCTCCATGGCCTCTGCGTCAGCTCCTGCCTCCAGGTCCCTGTCCTGACTTCCTTCAATGATAGACTACAATGTGGAAATGCAAAACCAAACTCTTCCAGCAATAAAAACCCCAACTAGGACATGGGTTGTCCTTGTCATCCCAGTGCTGGGAAGGAGGAGGCAAGTTGATCCCTGCGCCCTGAGGCTTACAGGCCAGATACCCTAACCTGATCTATAAGTCTTGGATCCTACTGAGAGACTGTCTCAAAAACAGGATATCACACAGACACACAGATACACTGACACACACACACACACACACATACACACACACACACACACAGAGAGAGAGAGAGAGAGAGAGAGAGAGAGACAATGTGTATGTCTCAGGTACATTCTTGATGTGGGATTCCCCTCTGTATGCTGTGAATACCATTGGTGAATAAAGAAACTGCTGTTAATAGAGCAGAAATTAGGTAGGCAGGGAAAACTAAACTGAATGCTGGGAGAAAGGAAGCAGAGTCAGGGAGAAGCCATGTAGCCCTGCCAGAGACAGATGCTGGACAGAACTTTACCCGGTAAGCCACAGCCACATGGTAAAATACATATTACTAGAAATGGGTTAAATTAAGATATAAGTGTTAGCCAATAAGAAGTTAGAGCTAATGGGCCAAGCAGTGTTTTAAATAATATAGTTTCTTTGTGATTATTTTGGGTCTGAGCTGCCGGGTGGCTGGGAAACAAATAAGCAACCTCTAACAACACATTCTAATGCCTGGCCTGTTATTAGTTGGATTTTCTGGCTTGTTAGGAACCTACTATTTGGACATATTTGTGGGAATTATTGTCTAATCATCTAATTATAGTCAATCCCAACTCTTGAGCGACTAATTAATCTGTAATTACTTCACGAAGAATGGCAGTTCTGCCTTACCTTTTTGTATGTGAGAATCATTGTCTGATATAAATTAGGAATGAAGATGCAGCAATCAGATTCAGTTGATCTTCTAAACAGTTTCCTATGTGTCAAGGATTTGCTTGGACAAGAATTAGATCATTAGTGTCAAGAGAAAACACGAAAAAAGCAATCTGTTTAGAGATGACATAATTAGAGATAATTTAGCTCTAGAGTCTGCAATTTATATTTGACCCCATTGGATATAAACATGGAAGAACAGAAAAAAGTGATTAGAGATGCATACACCACACACTTATTTTTCAATTTCTGTTTATTGCCTTGCTGGCAAATTACTGGGCATCTCAGCTCCTACATTTAGAACACAGGAATAGATTCCCATGTGACCTGATTGATAGTTCTGCCATTGCCACTAATTCTATGCAGTTAGCCAAGATATTGATCTTGGTTTGCATTTACTATCCCTTCATAATGTACTCTCATGGCCAACTCCTTTTTTGTACTTGCTAAGTGATGGGAATCGCAGTCACTGTATTGGACAGCATCAGTGATGAAGCCTACCTATCATTGGAAGAAGTTCTGTTGACCAACATTAGTCTAGAGGCAGATGTATCTCTGATTTCAGCTGAATTGTGTAGATGTCCACAAGTCCTATGGGACGTGGTTCCTCTTTACCTCACAACAATTTTTTTCCTTATGTTTGGCTCTACTGCTGGAGCAGGGAGGTGGCCACAGATGCACTAATTTCATATCTTGTCAAGTCCAGCAGGGAAGACACTCTTTCTATAAAAAGTTCCAGTGTAAATGCTGTCATTCATCCTTCTGGCTCTAGCTCAGATTACACAGACTTCACTGGTTCAGTTTTGAGTAAGAAAGAGCTGAAAGTATGAAATACAGCACAGAAGCAAAGCACCATGACTGTTTGCAAACAAGAGCAGACGAAACTCGGTGTCCCAAAGTGCGCTTCTATAGAGCATCAAACTCTGTACTATAAGCAATAAAAACACCTAGAAATAACTAGAAGTGGTAAATAAAAAATATGGGAGACAATTAGTTATACAATCAGGAAGAAGAAAGGAAGTGGCTATCCTTATTTCGAGTGATGTAAGTTTTAAAGCAAAAGCATTAAGACAGGGGTGTGAGCTACACTGGAGATATAATAGTGTAGAGAAACTGTGAACTCAACCTATGTGTGGAAAACATTCAAAACATCCTACATTGGATGTGTGAAGGGAAACTGACAATACTCAAAGGCCGTAGAATTCAATATATTTTCTTCAGCATTCAAAAGATTAAGTAGACAGATATAAATATCCAGGAGCTGGTGAGATGGCTCAATGGTTAAGAGCACTAGCTGCTCTTGTAGAGGACCTGGACTCTGTTTCCAGCACCAACACGGTAGCTAAGAACTGCCTGCTATTCCAGCTCCAGGAGATCTGAAGGCTTATTCTGGCCTTTGTGGACTCTGGCATGCATGTGGTGCACACAAATTCACACAGGCACACACATGTACAGACAAAAATAACATATAAATAGACCTTTAAAAATAAGGATCTTGAGGCAGGCAGATCTCTGTGAGTTCGAGGCCAGCCTGGTCTACAAGAGCTAGTTCCAGGACAGGAACCAGAAGCTACGGAGAAACCCTGCCTCGAAAATTTAAAAAAAAAAGGATCTTTTTAAGAGGAATGGCAACATTTTAAAGATAAAATTATACATATACATTGTTTATAACATAGAAACATAACCTTCTAAAAATATTGGTGAAATATTTAAAAATAATGAATAGGGTGTTTGGGCAATAGGAATGTGTAGAGAGGGCTGGAGAGAGGGCTCAGTGGTCAAGAACACTTGCTACTCTTCCAGAGGACCTGAGTTCTCTTTCCAGCCACATGTGGTAGCTCACATCTGTCTGTAAAGGGATCTGATACTTTCTTCTGACCTCCATGAGCTCCTGCATGCACGTGATACATATGCTGTACATGCAGGTACACACACATACACATAAACATGTAAATACTTGAAAAATAACATGCCAATCTCTTTTGCCAAACATAAATTATATAGGCTGCATTGTCCAAGTATGTTTTAAGGAAGCTGGGAACGAATGCCAGGTATGTGAATAATAGTAATAAAGACATTCAAATACTCTAAAATGAATAAGACATTAAATAAAAATTAACCAAATAAAACAGCATCTTAATTTCTTTAAAAACAACATTTTTATCTTATCCTTTGGTTTGCAAGGATGTGAGATGGGTGTGAATTTCTTCAGGTGAAGGAGGCATATGGCCGCACTGTGAGAGCTGGAACATTAACAGAAACACCATCAGAGTGGATGGGGGTACCTCACTCTTTGGGTTTCTGTCAGAGATATCCATGTCTCCCATTTTCTCTCTTCTGCCCCCGACTTCAGCCTCCTCCGAAACAGACACAGAACATTTATGATGTGTTGTATTTCTTATCTCAAAGAAAGACATTTGTTTTCTGGCTTCTCAAGAGTCTTGCTGAGAAGTTCACATCCCTGCAGCTAGGAAACCCAGCGCTGAGGCAAAATGGAATGTCTGTACCCACCAGTGTGGGCTTGACCTTGGACTGCAGGGAACTGTATCCTGAGCCAGCAGAAGCGGTTGCTAACTGGATCAGGGCACGGAGCACACTTATTCAAACCTCCATGGCATAGAGGTGTTATAAATGACGACGATGTATGGTTAAAATGGAAAAGTAAGTTTTAGTTATTAAAGACACAATTTTAAGTTACTTTGACAGTAGCTTTATATGTTAGCATATCTTCTTTGAGGTCCAGTAAACAAGGCATTGTGTTAAAATTTTAAGTTGGAAAAGGAGGGAAATTATTTCTAAGGTGTCACTCCCAAGTAGTTTGATATCTTTTCCCCCCTCAGCTCTTGCTTTGGTACGACAGTCGTGCTAATTATGCTCAGAATCCCATCGCTGGGACATGCAGGTCTGGGATGTACTTCTTAACCTTCCTTGGGTACCGCATCCTCTGCTCTCTGGAGCCAATGTCAGTATTTGCCACTTGGTGGCAGTGATGAATTCAGACCAGGCTGAGGAGACACGAGTCACTTTCCTGATTTACCTTCTGCAGCTCAGGCCTCTGTGATTGCAAATATAATTTGTGTAATATTTTGTACAATTTACTTTAGCAGACTAGTAGGATTCCCTTAAAAACTGGTGCAAGTAACACAGGTGATAATCACTGAAAACCCCCCCCCCTCTTGTTAAGCACCATGGCTGGCAATCTCTGCTGATAGGTTTTTGTTTTTTCAAATCAATATCTCATATCACCAAATGTTTCAGAAAATACTACTTGGGGCCCCATCATCATCTTTTGGGGACCAATAAGTCTGTAGTTAAAGATATCACAGAGAATTATAAGGGGTGACTGGAGAATTCAAGGGGATGTAGGAGAGTGTTTAGGGACTGGGTGCAGTTCTGCCAATATCAGGGTTCAGAGGTGATGGCGTGACAGAAGGGGTGGAGTCTGGGAAATGCTGCAGGGCCAAGATGATAGATGATAAAGCATGGTGACTTACCTGTGAGGCAGTGGGGATGGCGGGGCGGGGAGGGAATCTAGGGCAGGCTGTGTTTCAGTTCTGTTAATACTATTAATGGAATGGACTGCTGGAGGAAATGCCGTTGTCTCACATTCTGAGGCTTGATGGGATCCAGGGACTCACACTATGCTATGCAGAAACACGTGTGTGTTACAAACTGTGAGAATTGGGGTGAAGAGGAGTCTACAGCCGACAGTAGGTGGGCTGAAAACAAATAGCATCCTAACTTGTGGCTGTGTGACTTTATACAGAAGCAGAGAGGTCACAGCCGTGATGTAATGAAGGATGCTGAAATGGTCTGGAATTATTCAAGTGCATTCAGGGTGATCATGAGGACCTTCATAAGACCAGAAGTCAGAGGGAGAGGTCATGTGACAGAGAAGAGGGAAAGAAGGTGGTACAGCGAGAGGAAACGGGGTCAGAGAGACAGAGAACAATGCACAGAAAATGCACAAGTAAGATCACGGATGCCCCTAGTGTCTCCACACAGTGTGCGTGTGCCTGCCAACTCATCAGGCACTTTGGCTTTTAGCACTGTAAGATAGTAGGTCCCATGTCTTGAATCACCAAGGTTGTGTCAACAGGGAACTCTAGGCACCCACTTACGTTATTCACACATCACTTCCACCATCTTTCCTTCGTGTTTCCCTGTCTTTGTAGACTGCAGCTGTAAGCTCTCCTGTGAACCAGACACTAACCCTGGCTTCTTGTACTTCAGAGTGAGGCAGAGCTAGCATCAGGAAAGCGCTTCAGGCTTCAGCGCAGTGAATTGCTAGACCTGTGGAGGCTGAAGCAGCTCCAAACCACGCAGTCAACTGGTACACTGACTGCAGTTGCTAGTAGCATCTTGAGAATTCAGCAGTTCATTTACATTGGAAATATCTCTGTGAATCTATGTTTTAAGCCATTTCTGGTACCCACTCCAGTACTTTCTTTCCCCGCAGTTATTTGATGGCTTAGCAGTTCCTGCTTGCGTCTTCATACCTTGCCTGCATCGTGATCTGTCTATAGATTCTGGAATGCCTCTGGTGCTTGATAATGTGGGAGCTGCAGGAGTCTAGAACTCATTCTAGGCTAGCTCAGTGAGCAAACTCACCTGATGGTGGCCTAGGCAGCTAATCCACTAGGGTTACAGTTGTGACCGGCAATCACAAGACCAGAGGACCACAACGTCCTTGTGCATTTGTGTCCTGTTTCAATTTTGGCTTTTGACCCAAGCTAGAGTCATTTGGGAAGAGGAACCTCAATTGAGAAAATACCTCTGCCTGTAGACAAGTGCATTTTTTGATTAATGATTGATGTGGGAGGCCTGGGCCCACGGAAGTTGTTCAACCCCTGGACAGGTAGGTGGTCCTGAGTTATATAAGACAATAGGCTGGGCAAGCCATAGGAGCAAGATGGTAGGCAGCATTCCTACATGGTCTCTGTTTCAGTTCCTGCCTCTAGGTTCCTGCCCTGACTTGATGAAATAAACCCTTTGCATCCCAAGTCACCTTTGCTCACCGTGTTTTACCATAGCAATGGGAAACCCAAGAGAGTGTGGAAATGGGACTTGAGTGGAAGTCTTTATGCATAAGAGACCAGACCCCTATTTTGCAAAAGCCTGAATCACTTACAAGATCTTTCTTTAGTGGAGCTCATGTTTCTTGGCTGAACTCTGGCTACATCTATGAAGTCTTGACTCAGTTTTCTTCTCAAAACCAATAGAGGTAAACATGACAAAGATACTGCTTCCTGAGCGGGCATAGTGTCTCCATCATCGCTGAGTAAAGTTTGGCACTGAGATGGGGTCGAAGGTCCTTAACCAACAGTCTTACATTCTCTCTGTGATTTCTTACACAATTAGGGGCTGTTAAGAGGTAATTCTGGAGGTTAGATGGTTCAGTGGCTATGAACACTTGCTGCTCTTCCAGAGGACCCAAGTTCAGTTCCCAGCACCCATGTTCAGCAGTTCACAATTGCACCTGCACACATGTGGCAAATACCTACACTGGAATAAAAGCAAGTCTTGGTTTTATTTATTTTTTTAAGGAGATGATCCTGGCTCAAACTGCCCCAATTGCCATCTCATTTATGAGATCAGAGAATGGCTATTTTAAGGCTTGGAATTCTTACAAGCAGAAGCATATTAGGCTGCTAAAATAACCCTTTGGTGAGACTAATAGGCAAGTCAGATGTCCCTGAAGCTACCGGAATGGAGCTGTTGAGTTTCCTAATCAAATGTTTGCCTGAGGAAGAGAACAGGGCAGGCAGATGGGAGGAAAACTGCAATTAGGGTTCTGTGGTTTAACTTTGGAGAATGTACTTAATGTATATAACAGTACATGACCACATTGCCCTACATTACATGCAACTTGTGGTTTAGAGCTTTGAAAATTATCGGGGGTGGGAGAATGGGAAGAAGGAAGAAAGAGAAAGTCTTTGTTTTTTGAGCATCTCACTTATTAGACAAAATTTTTGCATTAAAACAGTGGAATGATGGGGAAGTGCATTCCAATCAGAATGATTTTTCTCGAGGGGTCTGGCATTCTCCTGGCCACCTCATGTCCACATTCTCTGGCATTTGCAAACTATAGGACCCTTGGCACATTTCGTGGTTTCTCTGCCTTTACTTTCCTCATCTCTGAAGTGGGGAGGCAGGAGAGATACTATGAGCTAGTAAATCACACACACACACACACACACACCACACACACACACACACACACACACACATCTCTTAAAATTACCCTCCACAGAGGAAGTATTCCTTTGTTTTCTTTTTTCTTTTTTTAAGATGGTATCTCCTGTATCTCATGTTGGTCTTGAACTTGCTATTTAGCCAGAGGATAACTTTGATCTTGTTTTCCCATTCCTGAGACCTGGGATTACTGCCTGGTGGTCCCCAGGTAGGTTTAATAAACTTCTGTACCTCCCCCTTTTTTTCTAGTATCAGCCCCTAGGTTCTAGACATTCCACAAATACAGAAAAGCATAGATGAACCAGATAAGGGGGTTTATATCTGATTAGTAAAAAGGTCAAACAATGCTTCAGGCATATATCTGAATGGTGCTGAACACCCTGGAGATAATGTGTATTTTTCCATCCAATTAAGAACTGACATATTTTCATGTAGACTGCTGTTTGGACTTAAATAATCCAGGGCTTAGAAAGCAGCTGGATTTATTGGTAATATATGTATTGCCAGTATTTTTCCCTCAAATAATGAATTACTGTGTGTTGTATGTTCCGAGTCATCTTAGAATGATTTTGCTTGTTTTGGGGAAGGGTTGGTTCTGTATGTCCCAAAAAGATTTAACAAATTCACATTCATTAAAGTTTAATAGGGACCCTTAGAAGTCTATCTTTCCCAGAAGGTTTGGCAATGCAAGAGAAGGAGATAGAGAAAAAAAAGGGGGGGGGAATTAAACTGTAATTATGGAATTTCTGGCATCAGAGAGAGTTGGGATGTTTTATAGATGCTGCTAGAACGGCCTCAAGCAGCCCTACAAATCATAGCTTTTAGTTCTAGGACCCTACAGTACTAGATTATAACCCTCATGGGTAAAATGTGTGTATGTACCAGCTAGGGAAACAGTCATTTTCTTAGGGCCCTCGGCAAGCACACAAAGGTATCGATGAAAGCAATGATCTGTCCTGGCTTTCAGCGAGCTGCCAGTCCAGTTAGGAAGCCAAACTTAAAACAGGCCAGCTACATAATTTGCTGGATGGACCTGGATGCCCACGAGGAACACTTGTTCCCAAAACGATTAAGAATTTCAGTGTGGTGTCAGCAGAGCAAGCGAGAGAGCACACTGCTTAAACATTTTAACAGCACAAATATTTGCCAAAAGACATGTAGGGGACAGTGTAAAATAAGAGAGATGGAGCCGCTGAAGCTGAAGAATGGAGCTTGGCTTGAAAATCAAGTCCTGTTCCTCAGACAATTGGGGTTCCGGGGTGCTCTACATGGGGAGTTTATTGGGTTGAATCTGAACTGTTTCCCATGGGATCGATTTGTTCCCATCTGGCAGTGCTGAATTTGGGGGAGCCTGTAGAATCCCTAGGAAGTAGGCCCTGGCAAACAGAACTAGGTCAATAGGAGTGGGTCTCTGCTGGGTGTGCCCAGCTGCTGCTTCTAGCCTTTCCCTGCCTGCTGGTCTGCTCTGCAGTGAACAGCCTAGGCTGATCGGAGCCACTTAACCATTCATTCCTCTCCATGAAGGAACATGAATTACCATTGAATCCATGAGCCAAAATAAACCCTCTCTCCTCTCTCTCTCTCTCTCTCTCTCTCTCTCTCTCTCTCTCTCTCTCTCTCATATTTTGTGCCTAAGTGACATGAAAAGTAACTAGTACAGGGGATGCTGTGAGAATTCTCACCTGCAACCTCTTCATTAAGCCTGGTTCAAAACTCTTCAGATCACTTCATCCCAGGTCATGCTCTGGGATGTAACCTATCAATCTCAAACGTTGTCTGTCAACATCAGGTTAGAGAAGACAAGGGTTGAGAGATGTTCTTGAGAAGGCCCTCAGCTCCCTTATAACTAAATCCCACTGTGATTAGTTCTCTGTGACTGTTTCTGTAAGTTGTGGGGTAGCATTATTTTAACAACGTGTGCATACTTTTGCTTCTTGCTTGTGAAGTGTTCTTGACTCCCCACATTGGAAGCTGGCACCTCAAGTTTTATTTGGCACCTTCCAAATTCCCCATTGTTCCCCATCAGAACCTTCTGTGTTGAAGGAAATGGACCATCCATATGACAGGTTCTGGATACAAGTGCTCATTCTAATAATTCGTAGAAACAGAAACTTTACTTTCATTTACTTATTCATTTTTAAATATTTATTTTATTTTACATATATAGTGTTTTGCCTGCACATCTGTAAGAGCACCATGTGCGTGCTTGGAGACCTTGGAGATCAGAAGAGGGTGTCAGATCCTCTCCCAAGGGAGTTAGAGTTGATTGTGAACCCTCAGGTTGGTGCTGGGAGTTGAACTTTGGTTTTCTGCAAGAAACTAAATGGTTTTACCCGCTGAGCTATGTTTGCATCACATATTGATTAAGTTGGAATTTTCAGTAAATAGACGCTATGGTTTAGATATTAATTGTCCCTCTAAATGTCGTATCTACTCAAAGCTTGGTTCCTAACGCAAGCGGAGGTCAGAGGCAAGTGTCCAGCAAGCTCCTAAGATCATGGGGGTTCTGCCTTCAAACAGATTGCCCCATGGATGGATTCAAAAGCGAGCAGACCACTGGGAGGTGGTGGAACCATGCAAGTCAGAGCCTGGTTGGAAGAAGAAGGTCGTGAATGAGTGTGTTCCTGGAGGATACAGATTGTCCTGGCTCCTTTTTTCTTGTTCCTTTCTCTGCTTCCTTCCTTATCATCATGAGGGACAGCTCTGCTTCACAGTGCCCTCGCCACCATGTTGCTCTGCCTCCCCGCAAGCCCACAGTGACGGAACTGAGCCTGTGAAGTCACAAGTTAAAACAAGCCCTTGAGCTGCCAGGTATTTGTCACCGGGATATGCTAGTTATATTATCTGTAGCCCAGCATCCTTCAGTTTTGCTGACGTTTATTTACAGTTTTCTGATCTCCCACCCTCCCCATATCTTAATCCTCAGATTTTATTTTTGGTTGTCATCTGGTTTTGTTTTATATTATTCCTGCCTTGACTTTACTACCCCTTTTACTTTGCTAAATAATTTCAAAGGCAGCACCAGACCCCGTGACTCACCTCACTTTTAGAACTTTCTCTTGTTGTCCAGTCTCTCGGTTTGGTGTTCAGGTCAGCGGCTCACCCCCATCAGAGCACTTCCCCGCATAACTCTTTTTGGAAGAGTGAGTGCTTCCCCAACCCCTCACTTCCATTTTTTTTTTTTTTTTGGTTACTCCTTTGTTTTGGTAGATTTTTTTTTTTTAAGTCATGAAGTGACTTCCTAAGTAGATCACTTAGGAGGTCATCTTTCTGAGTCACCTCTCACCTGTCTCAGAATAGTCCTGGTCCCCTTTCCTGCTTGGTTTATGGTTCAGTTCAGGCGTTGGTAGCTATGCCTAGGGTCCAAGAGTGGTTTGCTGTTTGTAAGTGATGACAGATTTTTAACATTTTACAAGTAGATAGAATTTTACTTTTCCTTTGAGAACGTCATGTCCGAATGCAGTGTACCCAATCATTGCTATCCTACACTCTCCCACAGCTCCTCCTAAGTATCCCCCAATCTCTCTTCCAATTCACTTTGCTCCAACTTCGCTTATCTTAAACATAACGGGCAGTGCAATTAGTGCTGCTAGCCTGTGCATGGATATGGGGCCATCTAGTGGAGCATAGGAAACCTACAGGGTCCCTATCCCTGATTAAAATGGACTTCCAAAAGCTTTTCAGCAAGGGGTGGGGCTTTCTGAGCCCCTCCCACATCCATGCTAGGATTTTGATTGGCTTGATCATGTGCAGATCTTGTGCTTATAGTTAAAACTGTTGTGAGATCATGCTGCTGTGTTAGCCTTGTGATGCTTGGTGATCATTGCTTCTCAGTACTCCTCTCCAATCTCTGGTTCTTACAGCCTTTCCGCCCCACCTTCTGTGCTGGTCTCTGAGACTTGGTTCTGTGTGTGTGACACAGTTGGCCCATCTGAGGCTAAGTGTTCCACACTCACTTATTTTCTGCACTTTGAAATATACAAAGATGAAGAAGAACATTTTTTTTGTGACATCTGAGGATTATATGCCATTCAAAACCCAGTGCCTATAAAACAAAGTTTGACCAGAATACTGCCTTCTTCACTTGTAATTTGTTGCCTAGGGTTACTTTTATACTTAATAGCAGAGCTGAACAATTGGCAGACGCTGTCTGACCCATACAGTACTACTATTTGATTTATCATGGAAAAAGTCAGTTCTTGATTTAGTTGGTCAGAGTGAAGGACAAATAACCCAGTTCTCAGTGCGACCTCACAGAGCCGAGCCATCACTGTGGATATCCATGTCTTTCCCACCTCTTGTCTCCCCTACTTCTCTCCTGCCTCTCTGCTCCTGTCTTCTGTCTTGCTATTCCACATTCCCCTTGTTCTTCTGGCCTCGGAAGGTTCTGGAGGCAATAGGATGTTGGCATCTCTATCTCTCTCTGACTGCCCCCTACTCTCCCCTCAGCTGTTCACAGGGCATATGGTTGCCATCCCTTCTTTTAGGCCACTGTTCAGTATCTTGGTATCCTCTAGGCTATCCATCTCTCTGGACTCCACGTATTTCCTATTTTGCATTATTTTAACTTGTTTTTCTACTTGACAGTGATTGCCACCACACACATTTCATTGTGTTCCTGGTCCTAGAAATGAAGCCCAATCCCAGCATAAGAAGAGAAGTTCTCTGCTGTATTGTCAGGTCCAGATGGTACTGAAAAGGATTTGTTCAATGAAGGGATACACAATTCTAAGGTGAGATCTATAATCCTTTGGAACTTTGAAGGTTTTACCCACTTGTCTTTGAAGAGGCTCAGGAGAACCCCACACCTTCAGCTCCTTGCTTCTGTGCTGAGATTGCTTTTCTCTTTGAGAGCACCACGGGCATGCCGTTCCTCGCCGCACTGTCTCCCTGCTCTTGGAATGTCATGGTATCCTGCCTGTAGTCTTATTTCTCTTTCACCCACTAGCCTTCATATCTTAGACCTGTTGATATGTCTCAGGCTTGGATGCCCTTCCTCGGAAGAACTGTGTTTGTTATTGGAGAACTTATAGCTTTTAATATGTTTCCTCTCTTTTATATGAAGCTGTTGCAGAAGCGAGGGAACAAAATGAGCCTGTAGTTACACACTGAAATCCAGCTTCTGTGAGGTAATTCTATTCTACAAGTCAGGTGGTATGTTCCAAGAATTTATAGCACTGGTTACATAACTATAAATAATGAAGTAATGCATTAATATAATTAATTTTAATCAATTAAAAACCAGAAGTCAGATATCGAGATAAAAACATGAAAGATAAGAGAACTGCCATTTGCTTCCCGACTCTGTCTGTTGCCAAGATTCTTTCTCCAACTTGCCTTATCATTTTCTGTCTCTCTGTCTTCAGTCCTCCAAACCTCTATGGTTAACTCGTGGCTAGCTGCACCCTCTGACTCCAAGCAAGTTTTATTTGTCAGAATTCAATGAAAATACCACAAGACAATGAAGCCTTTGAGGATGGCTTTGAGATGCTGTCTAAGACATGCTGTGAAGTTAGCTCCTGCTATTTTTATACTATGTAAAGCAGGGAGCTGGAGGATAATCTCACACAGGGAGGAGCAGAGATAGTGCCTCCTAGAAATAGAAATGTACATTCAAATAGAATGCATAATCTCGGTTTTGTTTCTGGTCCAAATGTTCAGTGACTTTGTTGTTCTGTTGCTGTGAAGAGACGCCATGACCAAGGTGACTCTTAAAACATTCACTTATGCCTTGCTTACAGTTTTGGAGGTTTAGCCCTAGAGCATCATGGTGGGGAGCAGATGGGACAGCCCGGGAGCAGTACCTAAGAGCTTTATATCTTGATCTTCTAGCAGCAGGCAGAGAGACAGAGACACAGAGAGAGACAAACACAGAGACTGGGCCTGGTGTGAACTTTGGAAGCCTCAAAGCTCACTCCCCAGTGACACCCCTCCTCCAACAATGCCACACCTCTTAATCCTTCCCAATCAGTTCCACTAACTGGGGACCAAGCATCCAGACATACGACCCAATGGGGCCATTCTCAGTTAAACCACCACATTTAGTATCATCTTTTCTTCTTTACTATACAGATTTGATTTGCATTTTAGCTCTGTCTTATTTTTTTCTACCATTAAAAAACATCCCAGGCTAGTGGATTATAAATAACAAATATTTGTTTCTCACAGTTTTGGAGACCGGAAAGTTCAAGATCAACTGGCTGTCCTGGAGTCTATTGAAGGCCTGTTGCCTAGTTCATGTATGGTTATCTTCTTGCTGGGCCCTCTCATGGTCAAGGGGAAGGCAGCTCTCTGGGCCTCCTCTATAAGAACACTAATCTCCTTCACATGGGCTCTGCCTCATGATTTAAGCTCTTCTCACAGGTCCACCTCCGAATATCATCACAGTGAGGTTAGGTTTCCATGTATGGATTTGAGTGACATATTCAACCCATGTGGAGTTCTTATGGAGCCAATCTACTGAGGTAGTTTTTCAAGTTATCATTGATTCTCCAAGGTTTTTTTCCCCCAATAACTTTATAAAAATGTTTTATCCTGTTTCTCCAAAACATTATTTTTTAACACAATATTTATTGACGTTTTGATCATTATGTATGGAGTATATTGGCTTATAGACTACTGTTGTGAGATGTTTATATACTGTGTGAAGATATATTGCTGTGATTTGTTTAATAAAGAGCTGAATGGCCAATAGCAAGGCAGAAAGAGGTAGGCAGGATTCCTGGGGGCAGAGAGGACTCTGGGAATAAGAGAGACTCGAGGACACATGGAGGAAGCAGGATGGGTGGTATGTAACTTAATTCCCTGCTTGCTTCTCACATATGTTGTGATTAGCTAAGAAGTTATGCTTTTCACTGAAATTGCAAGACCTTGCAGCCTCCTTCCAGGCTGTACGCCAACCTCCTTCTTAGAGATGAATTGGTGAGGACTGCCACGTTTTTAGGTTCATAATCTGGCAGTGAAGGCTTGCTGTGTGTGCTCGGTGATGTCTATGAAAGCAATGATTCTCTTCCCAGGGTGGGTGTGTTCATGGTTTCCCGACTGGCTGATTCTTCCTATGGACTGATATTTGGCTTAGCATGTGCAGCTTGAGTTTGATTGAAGTTTTACGCATCATGGCAGGAAGCCTTCTAGGATAGATCCTTTGAATTGTTCCCTCCTGGAATTTACACTTTGTAAACCCCGGCCCTCTAGGTGACTCATTTGTAATCCATACACTATAGGAAATGTAGCGTTTGGGATGCCGTTGCAGCAGTGACCTCTGTTTCACCCCACTCTGTTCTCCCATGCTCGTTCAATCATTCTGTTGTAGCCAGCTGCCTTGTTGCAGCCTGTCCTAAGGAGAGGGCCACATGAGAGGGAACTGAAGTTGACTTGAAGACAATAGTCATCAAATTGAGGTCTCTAGCCCCATAGCTCATGAGTAATTGAATTCTACCAACAACCACATGAGTGATCTTGGAAGAGAGTTACTTTCGCCATCAAGACTTGGGATGGCTGTTCTTCCTGGTATCACTTAGCATAAACATCTTTAGCCAAAGAAGCTGGTGGAACTGGGCTGTGAGTCCTCAGAAACTCCGAGTCCATAGAAACCACAAGATATTCGATGTTTGTTAATTGAAGCCATTAAGCAGTGAAGGATAAATGCTGGGTTGGACATGGTTTGTGGATCTTTCAAGTACTGGCTTTGTGGGAGCCTAGGCAGTTTGGATGCTCACCTTACTAGGCCTGGATGGAGGTGGGTGGTCCTTGGACTTCCCACAGGGCAGGGAACTCTGATTGCTCTTTGGGCTGATGAGGGAGGGGGACTTGATTGGGGGAGGGGAAGGGAAATGGGAGGTGGTGGCGGGGAAGAGACCGAAATCTTTAATAAATAAATAAATTAAAAAAAAAAGGTTCACATGCTAGAGGCTTGGTCCCAGTGTAACAGTTCTGAGAAGTGGTGGGACCTTATGAAGTGGGGCCTGCTAGAAAGTTTGTATGCACATGTGTGTGTGTGGGGGGGTGGGGAGTATGGAAACCAGAAGGTGATAATGGTTGTCTACCTCTACCACTCTTCATTTTGTTATTATTTTTGAGACAGGTTCTCTTTCTGAACCTGGAACTTACCAATAGTTAGATTGGTTATGCCGTGCAGTCAGAGGATCTATTTGTTCCCATGTCTCTCCACAGAGTGCTTGGGTGACAGGCATGCTTCTGTGGCTTTGTTTATATATGCATGCTGCAGAACCAAACTCTGGTCCTCATGTTTGCATGGCTGGTACTTCACTGACTGGGCCATCTTTCCAGCCCAAGACTTACCAAGCTGTTTAAGAACAGCTTTTAGCAAGCTCATCTGTACTTTTTCTTCAGTGGATCCCAAGTGGTTGGTAGAGAAGTGATGGAAATATAGAAATGATTGAATCTAAAGATGATAAAATGTGATGTCTGAACCCAACATGCTGTCAGATCCAACTATGATGGGGGTACAGGTGGTTGTGAGTCACCTGATGTGGGTTCTGGAAATTGAACTGCAGTCCACTGGAAGAGTAGTATTTGCTCTTCGCTGCTGAGTCATCTCTCCAGCCCTTAACCCAGCATGGCAGGAGAATCTCTGCCCATACTGTCATCCTCATGCTCACGAATTGCCTACCAAGAGGGGGGTAAAACCAGGGAGAGTTTCATCCCTTCATCCTGGAAAGGAGCACACTGGGTGATCTTCCTTGATAAATGAAGTCAGGCAGATAAGACGAGTCTGCTTTGACGTGCTGTATCCAGGAAGACAAATAGAATTGAGGAAGTAGAGATGACACTTCCCCTTCTTTTGAAATAGCCTTATTTTCTGGCTAGCTTCTTCTAATGGTAGTCTTATGTGTGCTGAGCCTCCAGGGCTGCGGATACTTGGAGTGAAATCTTCAGTCTTGCCCTTAGACTAGTATGAGCTTCTTGAGTTCAAGGATCGGGGGGCAGCTCTTGGATCAACTCTCTTTATATTGCAGGTAAGTAAAATCACTCTTTGGCTGATAAAGAAGCTATTGCTGAGTACTATGAGGGTACTCTTTAACTGCCTTTAGAGCAGCCGGGTCTGAAATAGGGCTCCTGAGATGTGAAGCTGGCTTGACTTTTCCTAAGGACGTGGCTCTGTAGCACCATGCTGTGAGCCTCTGATTCTGCCTGAGCTGTGGAGAGGAGAGTTGGGCCTCTTCTGTGTTCTCTTCTTGGTGTGTGAGGCTTGCCCTGAGAGTTGCATGGACTGCAGCCAGTGGCTTGATTTAGAAACACTTACTTCAGCATTTGTTTGAGTCCTGAAAGGTTCGTTTGGGGGAATGCTCTGTGACTCCCCACTTTAGAGAAGGTGTGTTCTTTGTGGAGAATTCCCCTTTGCACACAGGTAACTGAAGGGGATTTTGCTTTTAGATGAGGGTCAGAGGCTAGAAGGACATCTCTGGTTTGAAAGCTAGGGCTAGGTGTTGCTGCTTCACAGAGTTTTACAGGAGGCTAAGGAAGTGCTCAGCTTTCCTTCTTTGGGTATATGTAAAAAACAGAATTTCAGTATAGAGGCAGATTTATAACCCATTGAGGCATCTTTGCCCGTGATAGTGACTTTATTAGACCTGAGGGGCCCATGAGTTCCTAGTCCAAACCTAGGCAGAGCACGGTGATAGATCCTGTGACAACTTGTTATTATATGGAAAGTAAAAACAGAGAGGTCTTTTCTTTTCTTTTCTTTTTCTCTTCTGTTACCATGCAAGTGTGGGTATAAAGCTTTGGTGGTATGCTTTTTGTTTAATCTACCTTTTATCCCCTTTCTCTACTGTGCTTCTACGACAGGTGTCTTTTCTGTGGCAGGTCCGTGTGTGACCATTTCCGGAACACTGCATTTGGCAAATGCACATCATTAGAACTTGGAAATAGGAAGTTCTTTCCTGTGGTAGCTTACTGTGGCAACAAGAGATAAGAAATTACTTCATGGCTATTGCCTGAGACTTTCCTTTTGACTTGTGTATCCTTCTTGGGCAGATCACTTCTCCTTTCCACCCAGCCTGGAGGCCAGGCCGTGTGAGCTGAAGTGCAGGCTGAGAATTTGCTAGTAGGTGTGATATTTAAATAATGGGTGTGTACGTGTGAAGAAAGTTCTAAAAAATAAGATTTTTTTGTGTACTGAAGAAAATACTGCAAACGGGGATTTGCTATGCCTTTAAGGCTAAGAAGAATGACTTTCACAACATATGCTTAGTGATATTTGGTGGCTGAATGAATGATTAAGATGGTTCATAAAGGTCTTGGAAAGGTAGCCATTCCTTCCGTTACCCAGACAACTGAGAAAGTAAAAGTTAGAGGAGATTAAGTTGAAGCAGGCCAGGGTCTGAAAGTGAAAGAGGAGGAAGGATGTGTAGAAAATCAAGGAGAAAAATGTCAGAACAGCAGGAGTGACGATATGGTGGTGGAAATGGAGATGAAAGAGGCGTTAGCACAGACAGTGGAGGTGGTGGCAGAGGTGCGGGAGGAGGTGATGTGGGTGTGGCAGGACAGGAGACAGGACGATGAGAGTAGAGATGGCGGAGGTGGTGCGGTAGTCATGAACGACACAGTAAATGACATCTAGATAATTATTACCCAGATGACTCTTCTCGGCAACAGAGGTGATAGTTGAGATGGTGGGGGTCAGTGGAGGAAATGGAAGAGGTGATAACAGAGATGGCAGAGATGACAACAGAGGAAATAGAGTAGGTGAAGTGGGGTGTGGAGGTGACTGTAGAGATTTTGATAGTGACAGTGGAGGACAGGTGGTAGAGGTGACAGTGGGGATGAAGAAGGTGGTATAGAGACGGTGAGGCGCTAACGGTGATGACGGAGGCAGTGACTGATGACAATGGTGGTGACAGATGACAGAGGCTGTAGCAGTGGCACTGGTGGAGATCATGGGCGCTTTGTTGGAGATGACGGTGGTGAAGGTGATGACATCATGATATAACTAGGATATAGTTTGGAGTCAGACACATCTGCACAAAATCTTTATCTGCCACCGACTGTCTCTATGAACCACAAACCACTGATCTTTTTTGAGTTCTAAGAATTAGAAATGGGATAATAGAGTGCTCACTTGTGGCACTGGGTTTCATCAGTGATTTTCTTCAGTGTTCAGGTCACCACACCCATATCTAGAATTTAACTACCTTCTCTCCTTTGGGCTTTCTCCTGTCTTCTGTTTCCTAAGATGGACTTGTGCTTTTAAAGAGTCATTGCTGTGGTCTGAATATACGCCTGTGAATCCTGTATGGCTGCTCACTCCCCATTTGGGACCCCTTGGGAGGTGATGAGTTGGAAGCCAGGGTTGAGGGACAAGTTCTTCTTCCTTTCCCCCATATGAGGACACATGGCCCTATCTGTAGACACTCAGCCTTCATTAGGCACCTGGTGAAACCTGCCGGCTGGTGTCTTGATCTTGAACTTCTCAGCCTCTAGGACCCTGAGAGGTGAAATTCTGTGGTTATAAGTCACTTAGTTTATGCATTTCTCTGGCAGGCGGAGCAGACCAAGACAGTCATTTATTAAACACAAACACTATAGCTAAAAGCCTGCTAATGTGTCCAAATGAAGGAATACCACCAGTAAAATGATATTTGGGGAATATTATCAGTAATGCTTTAAAAAACAGGAGCAGAACTTTTTTAATTAGCTAAAAATACTACAGAAAAGAAAGACTGAGGTGAAATATGCTAAACTATATGAAGAGTACGTTTCTAGCTGATGGTTATTTTTGTTTTGTGGTTTCTATTTTCAATGCTTTTTATTAGCGAAACATACTTGCCATAATAATCTGAAAACAAAATAGGTATCGCATGAAAATAAAAGGCCAACATCTTAGCCCTTTGAGTCCAGTGTTAAAGGTAAAATGCAGTCAGCTTTCAGGGATGCTGTGGTCATGGGTCACTGCGATCTCAGAAAAGACTCGGAGTCATGGTATTTTGCTTTGTGGGGGATCCCCTTCGAGATTCGGGCTGGTGCAGAATCATGTGTCTGCTCTCAAATGAGAACACCCAAGAACCACCTGTGGCTGTCTAGGTTGATTAACTCCTAGACTCATATGAAAATAGGTCATTTTCTCTGAATGACTGCAGAGAACGGCTTTCTAGAAAGTCTAATAATTAGTACAATAGTTTATAGCTCTTAAGTTTAGATTTTCAAACATGAAGAGTGGTTCATTTTCATAGGGAATATTGATGTCCTGTCATCTTGGCATAGCTGGGGAGAGGGTAAACAAACAGTTTTGAAGAGTCAATATGTTTTTGTTAGAAAGATCTGGTCAGACTGGGGAGATGGCTCAGTGGGTTCAATCCCTGCTTTGAAAGCATGAGTTCAGATCCCCAGAACCTGTGTAACAGCCAAGCAAGGGAGTGAGAGCCTGTCACTCCTGTGGCAGGTGGAGGAGTCAGGCAGATGCTGGGGGTCCAGCCGGTCTAGCTGAAATGGTGAGCCTCAGGTTCAGTGGGAGACCCTGCCCCAAAAGACAAAGTGGAGAGTGGTAGAGGAAGATTCCTGACTTCGACTTCTGGCCTCCACATGTACCTGCTTGCACAGGCGAATGCACTGTCCACTCATGGGCATGCACAGATGTGCACACACATGCATCCATGCACAGATATGCACACACATACATCCATGCACAGATATGCACACACATACATCCATGCACAGATATGCACACACATACATCCATGCACAGATATGCACACACATACATCCATGCACAGATATGCACACACATACATCCATGCAAGATATGCACACACATACATCCATGCACACACACAAGTAAAAATAAATTTGCTCCTGTTACCTCATTGTGCCCTTGTGCTACTATGCAGTTTGTTATTAGAGACTTAGTCAAATGAAGTATTTTGACTTGTAGGTATTAAGGAATCTCCTGTATTTGTCTTAGAGACCAGCAAATGAGACAGTTGACAGAGGAAGAGGTGAAGGGCTAAACAAACTTTATTGAACATTCACTTCCTATGTTGACACAGGCATAGAAATAGAAGCCATTAAAAGAAAAAACATCCCCAAATAAAAACCTCATGCTAAACTAGAACACAGATGAGGTTAAAAAAAAAAAACTAGACAAAAAACAAATAGATCTTTACTGAAAATTTAACTAAGGTTAGCATAATGGTTAGCTATAATTGTTAGCTTAGACCTCAGTGAGGGGTCTATCCTGGGTTGACCGCTGAGCATGTCTGTGGGACATTATCTCAAGTTAGAGGCTCTTGGGTGACTCAGCCCACTGTGGGTGGAAGCATTCCCCACACAGGGGCCCTGAAGGGTGACAAGTGAAGAGCTCTAGTAGAGCACAGGGAAGCAAATGAGCATGCGCAATCTATGTCCTTCTGCCCTGGACTGTGGGTGTGATTCAAGGGGTTCTCTCAAACTCATGCCTTTGTGGTTTTCCTGAAACGACAGACTGGAACCTGGCATTGTTAGCTGACACAAACCTTTTCTCCCGTAAGACGTAGCTCTGAGCTACAAATGGGGCACCGGACTTCACATTTTCTCACTCGTAAAACCCGAGAAAAACATCCCTAAACAATTTGTTTTATTATGTGGATCAAATGAGCAACTCACATTGAAGAAATATGTGCTGAAAAAAAGAAAAATATACTAAAAACCATCTTAATTCATTTTTAAAAGTCATATAGAGACTCAACTGGTATGCTAGAGTTATGTTCGACAAAAAAGTAGATACATGTGTGCATGCATGTGTGTGTGTGTGTGTACATGTGGTGGACTGAATGGTACCCTTCTTTCAAAACCATATGCTAGTGTCTTACCCCAAGTCTCTTAGAATGTGCTCCTAATTGGACGTGTTACAGTTGTGGGTGTGACTAGCTAAATGAAGATGAGGTCACTCTGCAGTGGTGTGAGTCCCAATCCAACAAGACTGGTGTCCTTATAAGATGATGACCATGTGACAGCAGACACACAGGCTGCCCCCTGAGGCTGAGGCCAGGGAGTGGAGGATTCCAGCCACCCTCAGAGCTGGTGAGAGGTGAGGAAGTGTCCCTTTGCAGGTCTCAGAGGATCCACAGCCCGGCTGGCACCTTTGCGACAGGCTCCTGGCCTCTAAAACTGCAAGAGAGTAAGTTTTGGCTGTTTTAGCTGTTTAGTTTGTATCATTTTGTTCACACGGCCTAGGGAAATCCACAGAGGGTGGAGTAAAGAATACCAGTAATTTCAAGTGCTAGTCATAAACCCATCTGTTTGGCTGGCAAGAACTTCCAGGGACTAGATTAAAAAATGACTAATTTCTCTGACTGTAACCTGTGGCACTGGGCCTTGGGTAGACTCAGTTCACCACTGAATGGGAACGAAGAAAGGCAAAACAACAAAACACATTTACAGAATGAAAATCGGGCTATTGCGACAATTGTAAAGAGCGCCCTTTCATAAATGGAGCTGACTCGAAGTCTTGGATTATTACGGCACTATGGTCATTGGCTAGACAACGAGCACCAGTCTCTACTAGGGAGGACATTTATTCTCTTAAGCTGTACACTGTACTTTCAAATATGAATTGAAAATGAGGTAGTATAATGGCACTTGTTTCCAAACAAAAGAAAATTAAAATATTCATTTTGACATTTATTTATTTATGTGTGTATGTGTGTGTGTATGCCTGGAAATGCCACTATGGTATGTGCTTGTGTGGTCAGGGAGCAGGAGTCAGGGAATAACTGTTATGTGTCAATTTTCTCTTCCCATCATGGGAATCTCAGTGACTGACCTCAGGTCCTCAACCTTGTCAGCGAGCCCCTTTATTCCCTGAGCCGTCTTGTTGTCTTCCAAATAAAAAAACTTGAGGCTCCAATCTAAGCATGGGGCTGGCAGAGATTTCCTAACTGATGCGTGCTGGATCTTTACAGTACTTTTGTCTGTAGTTGTTGATCCCTTTTGGACATAAGCTTAGCTTAGTACTTTAATAGAGTTTTTAGTGACAGCCTCCACAGCTAATATTTCCAGCATATTCTTGGGTTCCTCTGCAACATAAGAACCTCTCAAGACCTTTCAGCAGCATTTAAATTACCCTACTTCCTCTTACCACATTTATCACTAGCAGGACAACATACTTGTACCAGGAAGACGTCCTGGCAGAAAGCAAGTTTGTCTAATCTGTGCAAAACTAGAACAATTGTTTACTCTGCCTCTTGAATTCCCCTTCCCTCCCCCTTCTCTGTTTTGTCTCTGTCTCTTCCTCTTTTTCTGCTTCTCTCTCCTCTTCCTTCCATTTCCCTCCTTCTTCCTGTCCTTCTCCCTTCTTTCTTTTTTGGGGATTGAGAGGAAAAACCAGGCTTTCTTTCTTTCTTTCTCCTTTTATTTGTTTTGAGACAGGGTGTCAGTTACTAAGGTGCCGGTACTGGTCTTGAGCTCACTGTGTAGTTCAGACAGGCCTCACTTCTGTTCCAGCACCCCACAACCCCAGTAGTTGGGATTGCAAGCCTACGCCATCAGGCTGATCGTCAATTTCTTTCAACTTGTTATTAATATTATATAATCTTCTTTGAAATATTTAGTGGGAATTTGTGACTGGGTAGATTCTCTCATGTTTGAACAGGAGAGAATCATTATTTTTCAGCGAGGAAGGAAACTGCTTTCTTAGGAGATTTTTGTCCTGATACCTAATGTCAGAAAGAAACAGAGTGTAAAGCCAGTGATGTACAAATATCTTATAGCAGTATGTTATATAGGTAAATAGATGACAGATAGTACTGAGTCTTGGTATAAGTAGAGAAATAAAGTGTTGGCTGAGGTTTCTGTCCTGCCTGGTCCTGCAGCCCTTCAGTCCCAAAGAAACACATAGAGGTCTACATTAATTATAAACTGATTGGCCTATTAGCTCAGGCTTCTTATTAACTCTTACAACTTATGTTAGCCCATAATTTTTGTCTGTGTTAGCCACATGGCTTGCTACCTTTATCAGTGAGGCATTCTCATCTTGTTTGCTCTGTGTCTGGATGATGACTGCAGACTGAGTCTTCTTCCCAGAATTCTCCTGTTCTTCTTGCCCCACCCCTACCTCCTGCCTTGTTGACCCCACCTCTACTTCCTGCCTGGCTACTGGCCAATCAGCGTTTTATTAAAATAATACAAATGACAGGACAAAAGACCATTATCCCACACCAATACAGACCTCTCAGAAGGGAATCAACTCAACATACTCTTTGGGAATCTCAATATTCTTTACTCTGCAGTAATTCCATGCAAAGTATCACAATTCACCCCAAAGGCGCTTGGGTGACATATAAAGTTGTGTTTTAAGGAGAAAACCTTAATTTTTTTTGAAATAAAAACATCCTAAAAACACTTGAAAACATAAAATCATACACTTTAGATTCCTTATGACTATTCTGTTTGGGTAGCTCAGACTGGAAATGTTGCAATGTTTTTATGGACTGAGGGGAGTTATATGCAGTTGTATCAATTTCTTAGACATGATGAAAGAGTCTGCTAAAGTAGAAGATTATTGATTGTGACAGAAACATTGGATTCATTCACTTGGTGTGCAGGTCATTTGCAACAACTCTGTTCTTCCCATTGGCAAAGAGCCCGAAGCATGTGAAATGAAGACTTCATGTTTTAGTCCCATGTGAGATCATAAATCCCTGACCTCTTTACACATCTTGACCAAAGAGCTAAAGAATGGATTTCCTTGTGAATGTGAAAGCTAATATCTTCCTGTAAATGGCGAAGGTTCACTGATGAGCATTTAACATTTACTGAGCTATTAAGGCGTATCTAATGCTTCCCAGGGAATGGGTTAGATGTCTCCTTGCAATGGAAAGGTGAACTCACCTTGGCCATCTCTTTGCAGTCGCGTAAATTAACATCGCCTCATTTGGGCTAGGTCCTCTGACAGCCATTGTGTCCAAAAGAAGGACCTGAACTTGAACTACTTTGTAAATAAGGTCAGTATTATCCAGATAGAACTGGCTTGACTTTGGAGCACAGCCTCTGAGATTATTTTGCACTTGAATTTTCAACTTGATTAATCAAGTAGGGCAGCTTCGCCCAGGTCCCGGGGACTTGTCGAGCAAGGTTTGAACTGGGCACTGGAGTGCTACTTTGTTCTATTTTGTGAACACTGGCAAGCATTCCAAAGTTATGTGCAGATCAGTTGTGTAGAGAGCAGAGGCAGACCCCCTGGCTTTTCTGAGCTGAGAAGCTAGCACAGAAAGAGTCACCGCAGAGGTGCCACAGCTGAGTACGAGCCTGAGCAGGTGGGACTCAGCGACGTTGATCCCTGGTGAGTGACTTTGCTTTTCCATTGCCGAACCTGGTGTTATTAGGTTAAATATTACGATTATTATTATTATCATTATTATTTTATTCCTGGTATTATTAGGATTCCCTAATACCTAGATGTGGGGTTTGTTCATTTTCTACTTTACTTTCAATCATTCTGTAGGCTGCACACAGGAGAACCTCCATTCTTGGACTGACTTATAAAATTGGGTATCATCACGTTCATTTGTCCTCCCTCCGTCCCTCCCTCCCTCTCTCCTCCCTTCTTCTTTCTGTGTTTGTGCCATTTGGGTGTCTATGCATGTCCACACACCTGCATGCACGGATGAGAAGACCTGCACTGGAGTGAATGAATCCAATGTTCCTCTCACAATCACTAATTGTTTACTTTAACAGAATCTCCTGTCATGTCTAAGAAACTGATTCAACTGCACACTCCACATCAGTTCATAAAACTGTTGCAATATTCCCAGATGTAGTTATCCATGCTGGTGGATGGATGCCCTTAGGCAGTGAACTGTCCAAGAGAATTTCTGGAACTTTTTGGGTGGTGAGAACCACTGAGGTGAACCCTAGAGCGAAGGTAGACAGTAGATTGTATGGGGCCTCCCTGTTTCTAGCTAGAGTTCCTCAGCAGACTATGTAGATTGCCATATTCCTAGAGATGGGTACATTTAATCCTGTGGTTATTTCTAAGGGCAGATGCCTACTTAGTTTCTTCGAGAAAGGTATAAAGGCTTTACATCCATTATCAGAAAGCTCTAGGAATCACTGTTGTTAACAGTTTGATTTTCTCTAACAAGAAAACAGGTCCTGAAACTAAGAACCTGGGTAAAGATCTGGGGGAAAGATTCCCATGAGGATTCCAGCACCAATATTTTGACTCTGGAGTTAGAATTTGAACCTAGGTCTCTTTGACCTCAGAGCTCTGTAATGTCTTTGTGTTGGCTTGCTTGATGAGCATCTGACCTGTGACTTGACTTCAGTACACCCGACAAGAATTAGACAATGATAGTGGCCCAGCGTTGTGAGCCCAGGCTCCCTGTAATTCCAGAAGAACGGAGTGGCAAACTTTGGAGTTTCTGTTAGGTGGAATTTCTTCCTGTTATCACTAATTCTCTCCAGGGTGTCTTCTGGAACTGCCTCAAGATCAGATGGTTGAGACATTATAGGGTATTTGAGGAGAACACAAAAATGCACGCACAAGCATGCATACGCACATATGAATGTATACATATAGTCATGCACAAGAATGAACACACATACGTGTTTGCGCATGCGCTTATCTTAGGATAAGGCCTTATGCATGGCAAAAAGGCACACTACAGCTATACTCTCAGTTCTAGGCCCTCTATGTTCCCCTTGCCTCATCTCCATGGCTCTGTCACAGAGTGACAGATCTCTAAGGCTCTGTCACAGAGTGACAACTTCTCTCAGGCCCAGGGGACGTTCATGTTGACTTCCCATGTTATGGTCCTAGCAGCGACTTAGGGGTCTGTGTGAGGTGTGGTGGGGAGAACATTTTAATTACCATAGGAGATGTGGTAGTGGGAACAGAACCTTCACAGAACCTTCCCGTCCTCAGTTCAGTGTGACAAAGGAGAGAAACTCTTCACCATTCTCCGAGATTATTTAATCAGGGGGGCTTTGAAACACAGTCACATCAAATGGCCAACATTCTTGACTCATTGAGCTTCAACAGCGATGTAACTGTTCTTCAGAGGCTTTCAGAAGAAGGCAAATTTCCCAAACAACCAAAACACCACCAGCAGGTCTGATGAAGCTCAAAGGGAGACATAGCAAAATGCCACAATTTCTGATCTTTGATTTGTGTTTGCCCCACACGTTTTTAAGGAAAGCCATGGCCGGGTTCCTTGTAAGAACTACAGCTTCTCAATGCAAGGCAAAGGATTTCTTTGTCATGGTCACCTTTGGCCATTTTAGGGTGCAGAAATGCTTCATCAGCCTTTAGGAACAAACAAGCCCTTCCACTTTCCTCCAGGAAAGACTAGAAATCGGCCACAGATAAAGCTGAGAGCAGTGGAAGCCGTGGAGCCCTCCCTACCCCCACCCTGTCCCACAGCTGAACCTACTTACAGAGCCACCTGTAGGAGAAAGATCTCAGATCGGGTTTCATGTGGCAAACCCCACAACTTTAGGCCGAATGTTAGCGGACAGAGAAGCTATAATTTCACCAGTCCTGCTGGTCTGTTCGAAGACTGTTTCCCATGCATCGCTGAGGGGTGGAGAGGTGGCAGAGATCGGCCCTCTTTTGTGTGATTCGTTTTTGTTTACTTTCTCTGCGTTTTGCTCTGGTCATTGTTGCTCCAGCAGCGAGGAGGATTAATCCTCAGGAGGAAGTAATCTGGTGGGAATGACTGACTCTCAACCTCTTCCAACCATGTGCGGGCGGGCTTGATTTTTTTTCTCTTGCTTCTCGCCAGGGATCTCACGAGTGCTTCCTGGGACTGAGGTATGGTCTGATATTTTTACAGATGGAAGCTGCAGGTTAGCTGGGAGCTGATGATAGCTTTTCATGGCACAGAGACCCCAGGCTGGGCCAGGAAGGATTTGGGAGTTTGCTAAAGGGAAGCAAATATTTACAACTGAGATTGTTAATTTGAATTTAGATCATGTCGTCCTCTGATGTTGGGAAAATCTGTTCTTCTCATGACTCTAGAAGCACTTGCCCTTTCTTGGCACAAGGTGCTACTGACTGGTGACTGATCTAGGCTGCAGAAGATACTTTGTGAAGAGTTACTCAGGTAGAGAGGCGCCTAAAACACAATATTTGAAAGACAGTTTTTAGTTAATTTCACCCCTCAGATTGCAATCCGAGCTGACACTTTTTGTGTAGCCCAGGGTCAGGGAATGGTTCACACTCTCCTCTTTTGGGACGTATGCTTTGTTGCCTGTAAAAGTCTTAACTTTTTCTCCTTCCTCATGATGCATTTGAATAGCCCATTGGTCAATTACCCAGCAAGCACTGAGGGTCAATGTCATGGGGAGTTTCTGTTCTGATCTTGTCTATTTGGCATCCCATGTGCTTCTTCTATCTGTATAGGTGTGTCTTCCTTAGTTTGGGGAAATCTTCTTCTATGATCTCATTGACGATCTATCTGGTCTGTCCCATTGCCTTGGGATTCTTCTCCCTTCTATGCTGACAGTGGTAGGTTCTGTGTTTTTCAGGGTTTCCCACATTTGAAACTCTGTGTTCCTTTCCTGCGTTTTAAAACTTTTTTCATATTCCATGCTTATTAGGTCTAGATCCTCTGCTTTATCTTCAAGTCCTCATATTCTATCTTCTGCATGACTAGCCAGTCTATGGAAGGCTTTCATTTGAGTTTTCTAGTTGAGTTACTGGGGCTTTTCAATTTCATCTTCATTTCAGCTCGAGTTCTCGTCAAGGCTTCTATCTCTTTATGGAATTCCAGTCTCAAGTCCTGGATTGACTGTCATTTTTACCAGCCCTAAGTTTGTGTTTTTTTTTAGGCACTTATTCTCATGTAGCTCTTTCTTCTTATTTTCATTGAACCATTTTTTTTTGTACATTCTATAAGCTCCTTGAATTCTTTGATGAAGTTTATAGGTGTTCTTTGTCCTCTCTGTCGTCTCTGTCTCTGTCTCTGTCTCTCGGCCTTGAACTCACAGAATCTATCTGCCTTGCCTCCCAAGTGCTGAGATTGGAAGTGAAAGCTTTCAGCACTACACCTGGCACTGGCTTTTCTTTTAACTTCTGTGGCCTGTGGTTCACCTGGGTAATTCTTATTGGCAAACATCTCTTAGGACTGGTGGACTTTGGAGAGAAGATGTTGGCTTGAGCTTCCATATTGTTGGTATTTTTGCAATGAGATATGGGTGCATGGATTTCTTTTGTTAGTCTCAAGTCTAATGTGGACAGAGCAGGTTGAACAGAAGAGAGGGCATGCAGAGAATTTAGACAAGGCTAGATCCTGAAGAAGGATATGGAGAGGTTAGCTGTGGCAAAGAAGAGCTGTAGTTTTTTTAAAAAAACATTTATTTAAACTTTTATTTGTTATTGAGTGGTTGTGTGTGTGTGTGTGTGTGTGTGTGTGTGCACGTGTGTGCTTGGTAGCTGTTTGCTCACATGTGTGTGCACACAGGAGTGTGCATTTGTGGAGGTTAGAGAACAGCTTTGAGGAGTCAGTGTTTCTCTTACACCATGGTTTCCAGGGATCAAATCAGGTTATCGGGCTTGTGTGGCAAGAACTTTTACCTGCTGAGCCGTCTTGCCAGCATCCTATCTGTAGTTCTGCTTCCAGGAATTAAACCAACATTGGAGATATTTTTTTTTTTTTAGAAAAATATGCCTGTGATGTATATGTCTTGGGTTCTTCTAGGTTATTGTCTTCTGAATAATACAATATAAGAACCATTTGCAATGCATTTCTACCAAATTAGGCAGTATATGCAGTCTAGAGAGAATTTAAACCTTAAATTAAATTAAAGGATGCATGTAGACGCTATGCAAACGCTATCATTTTATACAGCAGACTTTAGAAGCTGTGCATATTAGTATCTGATGGAGGTCCTGGAATCAATCCCCATGGATACCAAGGAATTTCTGTGTCTAGAAATATACACACTGGCATGTGTGTCCTTGTGTGTATATATATATGTACGCGTTTGTGCATGTGTGCACGTGTGTGCACACACGTTTTTTTTTTCCTTTAGACTGTCCTAGTTCTTTCACATAGTAACTATCTTATGACTGTATTTTGAGAATCGTCTTCCAGTAAGTGAAAAAATGCCTTCATTGATATTTTATTCTTTGTTTTATATGCTCGGGGGAGTGAGTGTCTTTTTACGTATTTACAAGCCTTTTGTTGTTTTTCTCTGTGAACAGCCTCTTTGAGCTCTTTGTCAGCGTTTCCATTGGTTTATAGTCTTTCATAACCAGTCTCTGAGAAGTCCTTATTATTAAGGAAGTGAGCTCACTGTCATGTGTTGAAATATTTCGCCCAGTTGATCATTCCCCTACAGTCAGTAACCCTTTTGGAACTTAAGTCTTATGTGTTGTACAGAAAAGCCTTCTTAACTATAAAAAGAAACTTAGAAAATATAGTTTCTAACATTTATGAAATAAAAGCAAATGTGTCAGATACAAATTAAGCAACTGGCATGAGTCTCTTACTTAATCGCCGTAGGTTGCGTGTCTTAAAAGTATGTGTCTGTTTTCTCGTTAGAGACACAGGCAGACAGGGTCAACCATCAGTCCCAGAGCACACTGTCCCAGATTGATGTTGGAGCAAAATGGACTCACAGGAATAAATGCTCTATAAAATATTTTATTCTAAGCTTCTTTTCATTTTAATTTTACTATTTTGAGAAAAAAATATATTCTTCTAGAAGAACCTGTTGGACATGTTCATTATAAACAAATCTAGCATCTGTCAGGGACATAAAAGAATTAAAAGTCACATCTTAAGTCTTCAGCAGAATAAGACCATGTTTGTCCCTTTAGGAGTTCATACATATTGAGATAGCTGAATGCTTAGGGATGGTGGGCAAGACCTTGTGCAGGTGCAGTGCAGTCTGCTAGGAATGAAGGGTACCCACCAAGGCCCGAGGACACCTGAACAGTATGGGGTGAGCCTAGCCATGGAAGACTTGTGAGATTATGGCTGTGCAGGATTTTCCTTACCAGTGTGAGACCCTTAATTCACCAAAGTAGCTTTTATTGGACAGAAAACAAAACAAAACAAAACAAAACAAACAAACAAAACAACATTTTATCTTCAGGTCTCCGGTCTTAGCCTTCTTTAATGCATAGGATCACAGAATTAGCGAGTAGTAGAGAAAATGGCTCGAGAGGCAAGATGATTGATAGTTTTGTTCTTGTCTGAGCCTGGGCGTTTCCATTTGCTTTCAGTCTGAAACCTTCAGTTGTATAATTTAGAAGTAGAAGATGTTCTCTATGATTTACATTGTTTCCAACAAGATGGAAAGCTATCAAGCTCCACAGAGGAGAATGCCATAGCTCTGAGACTCTGACGTGCTGAAGAAGTGGATTATTGGGAACAAAGGTGTTACTAGAGGCCATCATTTCATTCCTGCCATTGACATGTTTCTGTTACTCTTTGCTTTGTGATCTGGCGATGTTGTAGCCATATGGAAAAAAATCCCAACTTCCCAAAGAGCAACACTAAGAAAACTAATCAGTATGTTAGCATGTGCATGTGTGTGTGTGCGCGCGCGCACTTGTGTATAGAGGTCAATGCCAATTTCAGGTGTTATTCCTTAAGTGTCACATAACTTAGCGGGGCGGTGGTGGCGCACGCCTTTAATCCCAGCACTCGGAAGGCAGAGGCAGGCGGATCTCTGTGAGTTCTACTACAAGAGCTAGTTCCAGGACAGGAACCAAAAGCTATGGAGAAACCCTGTCTCGAAAATCCAAAAAAAAAAAAAAAAAAAGTATCACATAACTTAATTTTCAAAAAGGGGTCTCTCACTTTTACCTAGAAATTGAAGATTTGGCAAAATTGACTGGCCCATAAGCCCCAAGGATCTACTCAATTGTGCTTTCTTAGCACTAGGGCTTCAGGTGTGGGTTCTGGGGGTTGAACTCATGACTCCAGGCTTGCAAGGCAAGCACATTACCACCTGAGATATTTCCCCAGCTCAACTTAATATGTAAATGCATTCCCACATTTTCTCTGTATGCTTTTGAATAGCAGTGATCCTCTGAAGGATAGCGCATGTACTGAGTTAGTTTGTGTTTTCAGTAAATATTTCGATTTGGCGAACTGGAAACACAGTAAGTCTCAAAACATGTTGTACTAAAATATGTCCTGTCAGAGACTGAGAAGACAGACCACAGCCTGGGAACTATCCTTGCCAAAGACATGTCTGGTGATGAACTGTTCTCTAAAATATGTAATAAGTTCTTAAACCTGAATAAATAAAACATGAGCAATCTGATAAATAAAGGCCGGAAACCTGGGGAGACAGCTCACTAAGGACAACAGGTAGCTTTCATAATGCACCGTTTCAACAAATCAATGTATTCTTTGCAGATTTGGTTGTGGAAGCAGAGAAGTCATTTTTTTTTCCTGGAGTAAATTACCACCATGATCCATATACACTCCAGTTTTAGTTAGCATTATTAAAATAATAGGAGAGAGAGTATGCAGTCAGAGACTGACTGGGTTCCTTCACTCTGCTCAAGGACCCGTTCAGATAAACAAGATGGCGTCATGACCCTCGATTTCAATGAGTTCTGGGCACCTGGCCAGGCCCTGAGACAGACGTGGCAGGTCCCGCTGACCCTGCGACTTTGCCTTTCACATTTCCTCCACACTCAGCCCCTTCCAGTCTTTTTCCTGGTTCTCAGATTTATGGAGCCGAATTCCACACAACAGGATGTTTAAAATAAGATCCAAACAGTTTTCTGAGACACAATAAATTAATGGTCCATTTTAAAACACACAATTTAATAATTTCAGCCCTGTGTGTACACCATGCAACCATCCGCGCTCTCTGGAAGAATGAGCCGCCTTCTCTGTGGCTCTGCCTTTGCCTCCTCAGTAATTCACTGACCTGCTTTCTATTCCTGTAGCTGAGTGTGAATTTTCCAGGATTTAGTGTGCTCTTCTATGTTGGACTCATTTCATTAATCATAACGGCTTTGAGATTTGTCTGTGTGACTAGACGTAGCAATGTCTTCTTACTTTTAATGTTTTACTTACACATGGGCAGGATTGTGTCAACTAAACTATAATTTCTTTTAGTTTTGAATACTTAAGTTAGTTTTCAACTTTTGGCTACCAAAAGTAAAGTCCCTGTGTTTGTTAGCAAGTTCATGAATAGATATACTTACTTCTGTTTTCTGGACAAACATCCAGGAGAACTGTTAAGGTTGTCATAGATACTTCAGCTTTTAACAGGATATCAATCTCCTCTAAGTGATCACATTATTTTGAATTTCCACAGTTAGTGCATGGGAATTTAAACAGATCTTTGCCAGTATTTTGTATGCTCAGTCATTTTGATTTTAATTATCCTAAAACATATTGGCAATAACACCATTTTTAATTCACTTACGCACTTCTAAATACTCAAGGATGGCCTTGAGCTTCTGATCCTCCTGCCTCCACTGCTCCAGTTCTAAGATAACAGGTGTGGACTACAACACTCAGTAGTATGTGCTGGTGGAGACTGACCACCCTACACTGCATGCACCATGGTGCCCACACATACTTGTATGCAAGACCTGGGGGTTGGATAAGGATTTTTTGTTTGTTTTTAAGACAGGGTTTCTCTGTGAAACAGCCCTGGCTGTTCTGGAACTCTCTCTGTAGACCAGGTTGGCCTCAAACTCATAGAAATCCACCTGCCTCTGCCCCCTGAGTGCTGAGATTAAAGGTGTATGCCAATATGCCTGGCTGTTTAGAATTTCTTAAATATTTAAAATTTGTTATTTGAAGTTGTTATATAGTTGTGACTTATATCTGAGTTTGATTTTATTCATACAACTTGGAATTACTGTTTTATTCTCCTCTATACTCTTTTTTTTTTGTGGGGGTGGGGGGGTGACGGGGAGAGCAGATTGGTGCTTGTTTCCTGCAGGGGAATTATCTATCACGTAGTTCTTTGAGAATTCATCTCTTTCTTCCTGAAGACTATCCAATCTTTTATTTGTACAAGTACAAACTCATCGTATTTGTTTTATCAAATCTTCTTTGTTTGGTTGGTCTGGTGGTTGACTCTTTTTTATTGGTTCCCATGTCCCTTAACACATATCAATTTCTACGGAGTGCACACTTGTCTTAATCTGGGTATGATATGATGGCAAAAGTACTCCGAATTGGCTGGCTTAAACATTTTTTTTCATAGTACTGGAGGTTGGGAGTCTAAGATAAAAGGACCTGGATCTGGGGAGGATCTACATCTTGGTTTATAGATTCCCCCTACCATCTCATTGTGCTCTCACAGGGCAGACAGATATGGCATGCAGAGAGACTTTGGGTATAGAGTTTAGTTAGTGGGTTATGGAAGGAAGGGGAAGGGGGACAGAGAAGTAGAGAAAGAGAGGGAGAAAAAGGGGGAAGAAAGAGGGGGAAGAAGAGAGAGAGAAGTTATCTCTTCAAAAGAGGGAAGGGAAGAGAGAGAAAGAATACAAGCTGGAGAGGGCAAAAGATCTGCTTGCCTTGGCAGAAGGGGGGAGTGGGCAGGGCTTGTCTCTTAAAGGGACAGGGTACCCAGGTGACATGCCAGCAGACATAACAGAATTGTGAATGGGAAGAGGTTACTTGTTAATAAGGAGGAGTTACTTGTGATAAAGAAATCTTTTGATCCACAGACAATTCTATCCCTCTCTTTATTTAGTTCTCCTTTCAGTAGTGTTCAGGGGCTTTTAGTGTATAGGTTTTGCTAGCTTTTATAAAAGTAAAAAAAAAAAAAAAGAAAAGAAAACTCCCCCAAAGTTTATTAGCCCAATAAATTTTTGCTTCTACATAGAAATATAACTAAAATTTTATATTGTTTTTTATCCTGTGAATTTCCAAATCCAAAGTTGACTACTAAGAGCTTCATGTAGATGTGTTATAATTTTCTGCATGTTTTAAAAACAATATTAAATTTCCTTCTGAGTAACAGTTTTTTTTCTTTTCTTTAATTCTTTTTTTGTTTACCTTATTGCATTGGCTCATACAACTAGTCACCTTGTAGTAGGATTCATCAGTTCAGGCACCTTAGCTTTGTTCCCAACCATGGGTATGTATTTACCACATGACCATAATATGATGTTAGTTGTAACCTTTTTGGTGTATGAGCCTTTTACAAAATGCCATTCCTTACTGTTACTTACATACCACATACCTGGATGTGTTTTGTTTGCTGGTTATTAATTATAAATGTATCGCAAATTTCCAGAGCTGGGCTGTCTCTAGCTATTGATTCAATCATGGTTTCCTTTCATTTTTTTCCTGCTAATACAATGTTTTATTAAAAAAACGTTAAGCATGGGATAAATTCCACATAGTCATGCTATAATATCTTTCTATATATTGTAGAATTTAGTTTGTCAATATTTTAAGAATCTTTGAACTCATAAATCTATATTTATGAGTCCTTTCTTATAGTGCTTAGTCTAGTTTTGGTATCAAAGTATTGTTGTCTACATTTTTGAAAATTGAAGATTATTTTTCTACCCCCTGAAACAGATTTTTTAAAATAAGTTTTCTTGGGTATATTTGAGGTTCATTATGATTTTCTTGTATGTGCATGAACACATTCCTGTGTGTGTTCATGCATGTGTGCATGTATAAGTATGTGTGTGTGTGTGAAGGCCAGAGGTCACTCTTCAGATATTGTTACTCAGGCATCATCCACCTCCTTTTTTGAGACAGGGCATCTCTCCAATTAAGCTAAGTTGGATGAACAGTGTCCCCTAGGACTGGTTGGGATTGTGAGCACCTGCCACCATGGCCAGCCCTTTCAGGAGTTTGGGAGATGAATCTCAGCTCCTTATGCATACATGACAAGACAGTGTACTTTTGATAGACTGAACCATCTTCCTTGCCTTGATGTTCATCATATTTTATTTCTCCAAAGACTGAGAAAGAAATTTGGACATTCACTTAAGTAATTGGGATATTTCTATACTTTGTAATATATATTCATGAGTACAAATATCTGCATTTGAATCAGATAGTAAACTGTCATCCATGTAATGGTAAATTATAGATTTAGAAAATTGTTTACGTATTATTTCCAATGGCTGGCTTACAAAGTATTGGCACAGGGTGGGGCTACTGAGCATTCTGTGTAGAAGGACGGTCCACTGATATCTCCTAATAGGCTGAGGATTATTATAATTAGGCACTGTGAAGGCAATTTTTTTTGACAATTTTAAGAGCAATTATCAAGAGCAATTAAAGTGATTCTGTACATGGACAGAGTTTTTTGGTGGTCAGAATCAGAAAGAAACACAAAGCTTTCCATCAGTCATGAGCTGTGATGTGTGTAGCCAGTGGATATAATGCCACCGGGATTGTGGTGTGAAAAAAGTGGTGGGCTGCAGGGGGAAAGTTGGGCCCTAGGCAGTGGCAGGTGGGCCGTGGGCAAAAAGCTTGCCTGGGCTGACCAGCCAGGAGCCTGGTGGGTATGGGGGTGGGGGTGGGGGATACTTTTAGGTCAATTCTGGTAAGCATGGACTCGTTCCCATGTTGGGTGGCCAGATGAAGGGGGACATGAATAAAGTAATTCCACACTAGCTCGGGATAGGGTATAATAAGGGGCACTTATTTAAGGGGTCTCACAGATCACAACATCTGGATTCCAGCATCCAGGTGTGAAAGCAGGGATGGGGGAGAGGTGAGGGTAAGAGCAGAGCAGCTGGTGCCACACCTTTTGGTGCCCAAAACCACATGCAGCCTGGTCCAGCCTCTCAAAGGCCATTGGTTGAGAAAAGGTTCCCCATCAGTACCTCCTTTTATTTTCTCCAGACCGCTTTTCTCCCAAGTCTAATGAGCTGTGAAGTGACTGAAAGGAAGGTAAAAGGCACACATGAAAGAAAAACCTGTGCTTTGACTTAGACACAGATCGGAAAATGGTATTTCAAAATCGTTGAGAACAGTCATTTCTTGGATTTCCACTTCTTTGATGCATTCAAATTTTGGTCAGCGTCTGGTGTTCATTCTTTCTTCCTTCACCTTATTATTGGTTGGACAACCACATGTGAATAAATATGAGGAATCAGATTTGTGTAGTGAAACTCAGAGCAACAGAAGCGAAAGTCAGCTCAAACCACTGTATTGCTTTAGTGTCATGATATGCACCTTGTCATGTCTAAACGATGTGTTCTGTTCGTGCTAGAAAATGCCCGAGTCAAAAACACTATTGGCCTCTCAAGAGAGAGTTAAGACAAATATTTACATTTTGATTTGAACTTTTGGAGACTAAGGAATGAGAATAGGACCTCATAAAACCCCCAAATTTTCTTCTCAAAGACCCATGCTTGAGCTATGCCTTTGGAGTGTACAATAGACCTGAGGCAGTTGATAACAGCAGGGAGGCTGCCAGAATTCGACCTTGCTGAACCTGAAGTGTTGTTCCCAAAGCCAGCTGTTGCCTTTTGAGGCCCTTTAAGATATAAATACAACACTCTTCCCCTTTGTGTCACAACTGAGCCTTATGCTTTTCACACACTGATAAACATTAAGACTGGAAACCTTCTGTGACAGAGCTTGGAAAGTCATCACTCCGCTGGCCAGACAGAACCCTGAAGCTAGAGGATGAGAACTGGCAAAAGGGAGGGCCAGGAAGAGCTCTTTCTGGTTTCTTTACATAGAAAATGCTTCAGAATGAGCATGGAGACAATGTTTTTGTACAAATAAATTCAAAAAAATGTTTAGTTGGCACATTTTTTAGTTGCTCTGATGAGAAGCAGATGGAGGTGCTGTTGAGTCCTGTCAAATATGAACTGCTCTGGACCCTGAGTATGTGTGTAAATATTTAACTAGGAAAACAGTCACACACGGGCTTCTTGGGAGCAACCTGGGAAACAGGAAGCCACAAATTATAGGTCTGAAATTTGCCATGCACGGTTTATGAGTTCAGCTAAGTAGAACCAAATGAGGAGACTGGAAATTTTATAAATAGCTCTTGGGTTTTTGGTAGAGGAGAAAAGGGGAAGGCTTAGGAGAGGAATTACTGGGCTTCGTTCCAGTACCAATCAGTACATTTAATTATAGCCAGAGCACCAAGAGTGATGTGATAGGAATTTAGTCATGCATTTACATTTCAGCTGTATTCGTGATGACCTCATGCAGGGAAAAGTGGTGGGGATCCCTGTTTATCCTCAGAGTCTAAAGTTTGTTCACGCGACAGTGTTAGGTCTGTTGATCCCTTAGGAGCTGACATGACTTGTCTGACACACCAACACACACACATGTGCATACTCAAGAACATATATACAGACACATGCACAAACACACATGCATATGCACATACACACAAGTACTCTCTCACACGCACACGCACTGCTCATAATCGGTGTTGGACATGTTCTTAGGTATCAGATGATGAGGTAGGCTTGTGTTTATAGGTTGAGTAGAGGGAAAGGCATTAGTGACACCAAGTGCTTACCATGTGCAAAATATGTGCTCTTAAGTAGAAGCACTCTGTAACTGAAGGTGGAAATGAGAGCAGACTGTGCCTCCCTACTCGGAGTCTTGTCTTCAGGAGGGGGAGAGTCACATGCTCTGTTGAGTTTCTTCCTTTTCAAGTTTAATTTCAGGTTCATCAAAATAATGGTCTGTGACTCTCTGCTTTCCATTGCACACAGTGCCATGGATGGGCCATGCATGTTAGTTTTGTCACATGTACATTTGTTACATGTACATTTATCTACATGTCACCACGAAAGCATGCTTCTCTCTGTGCTCATCACAGTCACCTGTGTCATCCTTTCCTCTTCCCACAGGAGACCACTGTTGTGGTTTTTCTTCCATGCAGGAGTCCTGCATGGTCCAGAGCCGCATGTTGCTGTCATCTCATAGCATGCTCTTAGGTATCTGGCTTCTTGACTCACTGTGTAAAGGGTAACTTAGTCATCATCACATGCTTTATCAGTAGCAATTCCTTTCTGTTTCCACTGTGTCCCTTGATAGGAACCTGTCTCATTATCCATTTCTCTTGATGGACATTTTGGTGCTCCTCGTGTCAGGGTATTTAAAATAACACATGACTGTGCATATACACACATGTGGATATATATGTACATGTGGATACATATAAGCATGTGTGAATACATATATAAACATGTGGATGCATATATAAATGTGTGGATACATATATAAACGTGTGGATACATATAAGCATGTGTGGATACATATATAAACATGTGGATACATATATAAACGTGTGGATACATATATAAACATGTGGATACATATATAAACGTGTGGATACATATAAGCATGTGTGGATACATACATGCACGTGTGGATACATATTCTCTTTTTCCCTGAGTAAACACTAAAGGGCAGGACTGAAGGTCTCATTGATGGTTATGAGAGTCCCTCAAACATTCAAAACAACAGTTGTAGCATTTCACACTCCCATGAGAAACGTGTAAGAAAGAAGGCCTGGGCGACAGCTGAGATATTTAATTGGAAGACAGTGTCTTTGACTTCTCCAAGTGGGTGATCTTTGTTTGGGGAATCTATGGTAATCGCCTTCCCACATGTTATTGTGATTCCTCATGTGCCTCTGCTTTCTTGGCCCTGGAAAATAAATTTGTAGGTCTTAGAGAGAGTTGAACGAATGGCAAGAGCCAGGGAAGTTCCCTCATGAAGCTTGATCAATGGGAAAGTTAAAGCAAAGGGGTAACTAAAAGGGCTTCAGTGGGGAGGACTCTTTAAAGGTGTGTAGGATTTAGGAATGATAAGGAATAAAGAGGAAATTAACTACAGAGGGATTATATGAAGTTATGTCTTGCCAGGATGGAATTATCCTACCTGGGACAATCTTCCCAAATGACAGTGACCAAGAAAGACATTCCAAGAGACTCAGCTATTTCTAAAAGAAGAGATCAGTGACCCTCAGACCACATGGGGCCTGACCCAGTAGTTAACCTGTGTGTCTTTGGGTAGGCTACTCTGTAAATCAAGATGTGCTAGAATTGTAAAGGCCATAACAGAGCTCAAGAGACCATGCCATAGGTCAGAGCTGTGAGCTGAAGAATCTTTGCTGAGTTCACAGAAGACAAAAGGAGCAATAATAGTTTATCTTTATTTATAAGTAGTGATTTAAAGATTGAGGTTAAAATAAAAAGAAAACGTACATGAATCAAAGGGGTTTTATTTAACTTGGGCTAAACTGACCTTATTTAATTATACTTACAAAAGGATACAAGGCAAAGGACGGACAGTATTCCACATAACTAGGGTAGGGGTAGCTCCCAGATGCATTGGAGGGGTTGGTTTTCCATGAAGGGAAGAGGGGCAGACAAATAAGGACAGCTGCTGACTCTCTGAGGTAAAAACATGAGATGTCTCAAGGCAAACCAAGGGAAGGGATGAACTGACTGGACGGCTGGAGTAAGAGCTTATTTCTCCATCGGCCAAGCTCCCATGGGGTTAGAGAATGCACTGTGAGCGCTGTCACCAAAAAGCAGGAGGACAGACATAATCCTTACTGTGCATTCAAATCCAATTCATGACATTGACAAAGTCTATTATTGAGAGGTTCTAGATGGCTGCAAGGACATACAATGTAGCTAGACTTTATCACCATGCTCAGGTGAAGCTGCTCTCAAGTGATGGAGAGGCACTAGGTAACATAATAAATGTTTTTTTCTTTATTTTTTACTAATTACATCATTTAGAAGATACAGGGTTGAAGCATGATTAATAAAAACCTCAGGGTCAGAAATTGAGGTTCAACCTGAAGATCTGAAAAGCAAAACAGCCAGCCACTGGCTCTTACCTCGACCTCAGTCTGAAATGGTGACCCTGCTTCCTGGAATCTCAGGAGGAGACTGTGTGTCTGAGAGCTGTTTCCTCCCATTTTATAATCCTCTCTAGGGCTGTGATCAAAGGCATTCACCACCATCATTAAAGGCATGCACCACCCAGTTTCTATGGCAACTAGTGTGGCTACTGGGATTAAAGGTGTGTGCCATTGTGGCTGCTGGGATTAAAGGTGCCTGTCAATCTAGCTACCGGGACTAAAGGTGCCTGTCAGTGTGGCTACTGGGATTAGAAGTGTATGTTCCCACAATCTGGCCTATACTAGACTAGTGGGACTATTTTACTTTCAGATCTTCAGGCAGTCTTTATTTATTAAAATACAATTAAAATCCACTACATAGTGTTGTAACAAATGTTGACTTTCTTCTTCCTCTTTAGCGACGTAGTAAAACTCTTTACGTAAGATGACTAGGTGTTTTATAAGAGACTTCCTCCCCACCGCCCCTTTGGTTTTTTTTCTATGTAGTCCTAGCTGTCCTGGAACTGTGTAGCTAGCCCAGTCTGGCTTTGAACTCACAGAGATCCCCTGCTTCTGCCTCCTGGGTACTCGGATTAAAGACATGTGCCACCACCACTCAGATGCTTATTTGTTTATTTTTATGCAAATGCACACACTTACATTTTAAAGATGAAAGTGATGTCCACAGAAGGCCATAGTATCGGCAAGGATCTTCTCTCTCGCTGTCGGTAGCAGGGAATGTTGTGTTTATGATTCCTCTGCAGCATCCACCTTGCAACTGCTGACCAGCTCATCCCTGTGTTCAGATGAATTCACCTCAAAGACACAAGGGCACAGAGAGTTTTTTTATTCATCTAACTTTTTGGATGAAGCAACAAATAATACCTGGGCCTAAATCTATATTAAAACCCCGTCTTAATCAACTCTAAAACAAACAAACAAACAAACAAACAAACACCAAAGCATGCTTTGTTGAAGAAGCAGCATATTCTTTCAGACATCTGGTGTGGGAATGAAACAAACATTATCCTTTGGTGTCCATAAAATTTCTATCAGTGGAGGGGGAACCTTATCTATTCGCTTCTGGATAAGCTTGTAAATGTTACACTGAATACAGAGGTGGATAATCAATAGCTACTAACACTTTTTGACTCAAGATCACTTTAGCTTTGGTATGCAATATTCCAGCTGTATAAGATCATAGAACCAAGTTCTAATTGGCCAGTCAGCAGGCAGGATGTTCAATATAGGTTCAACCCAGGAAATTATGCCTCCTAGTCTTTATAAATGCTGTTTCATATTGTGCATATTATTGGATTTATTGATTGATTTGACTTTATAAATGGAGAAGCTGAGATTTGAGTGAATAGCGGTTGTCCCTAACTCCCTCAGGTAGCTGGAGGCAGCAAGATTCACAGTATCTGTAGTGCACAGTCCATATATCGTGGTTACAACCAAATGAGAGATCAAATGCAAAAGAAAGAGGAAGCGGGGAGTGCGGTTTTGTCTCCTCTTGAAAATGACAGTGTGACTCAGATTTCTGATGGCCATGTCTAATGGTTGCAAACTGCAGATCTGTGAACCGTTTAGTTCCTGGATTCAGGGGATCTTCCCTCAGTGGAGACTTGTCTTTAGCTGAAACCCGGGATAAGCTGCAGTCAGTGGCTAGACACAGGATCAAGAGGCTTGCCTCGATGGTCTGCACAGAGCAGCAAGTGTCATGGTCTCATTTACTGGGAAGTTATCTTTGTTACACATGCACACATCTAGCATGCAACAAATAGATGTGCAAAAACAGTGAGCCAAACAAAAAATGCTTATTCAGTTCAACGTACCCTCAGGCCCTTGCTTGGAACTTGCTGTGCTTGTCTCATTTACAAACTGATGAGAAAGTAAAAGGAAGTCTTCAGTGGGATTACTGAAATCTGTGAAAAGTGAAATGATTAGGAAAAAAAAGGAAGGGAAAAGAAAAAAAAAAGATTCCAGCAATCTTATCATTAGTCCAGAAGAGCAGGGTCAAAGATCCCTGGTGCCTCATGTATTACTCTTATAATATGTCCAAGCAAGTGAGTGGAGTTTTTATTGTTGAACCATAGAAATGGATTCCAGGCGAATTATCCTACTGGGCAGAAGGTAAACGGCACACTTACAGCACGTTCAGTTGTTCAACACTAACATGGAAATGTCATTGCTTACAGCGATAGGAGCTCAGCTGTCTAGCAGACTCAGTGATGTGTACTCAGAGAATCTCTAACAACCTGCAGCATTATTATTTAGCTATGAACCCATTTCCCAACCGCAGCTCAACTAGGGCAGGGCAGGTAGGAAGTTTGGTAGGAAGAAGAGAGAAAAGCCAGCTTTGCCAGGCATCTGCCATTGCCTCTGGCCAGGGGAGAGACTTTGGGAGAAAGTATTTGCTCCAGAGCTTAGCTTTATATGATATGATATGAAATGATATAAAATAAATAATATAATATAGTATAATATAATATAACTATAATATAGATATAACCTAGAACTAAGAGATTTAAATGAGAACTTCCTGGTGAGTTGATTCCTTTGGAGTCTTTACCTGCATTTAACTTTTACCACTGAAAATGAGTTCTTACTCCTTTTCATAACCTCAGAGGATATATTCTTGGAGAAGGTGGGCCTGGGCCACCCCTACATGGGGTGGTCTCACCCTGCATACAATGCCTTGCTCCAGTCCAAGTCTCCAGCTCCCATCCAAGCAGAAACCATCGTAACAGCTCCTGAAATCACCATTCCAGTGTGTGCTGGCCACACGCTAACAGCCCTTTGTTTCGGCTCCCTGTGTTTCTGCCCCACTTCATCTGTACGAAAGTGTCAGAACATCTGATGAAAATGCAGAAGAAGCCTGACACACAAAGGAGAAAAGGTACAAAGGGACCTAGACAACTTACAACACGCAGAAAGGGATTTCGAATGATGTCTTCGCAGAGACATTTTAAGTGTTAACCAAATAGGATTGCTTTTGTTTTGAGAACAGAAATGTTGAACAAAGTTTTGCAGAGACCTTCCCTGTCTTTTCAGAAGCTGCAAATGTAAACTTACTCCACAGAAGTTGAATTGCCTGTGTGCCGGACACACCCTTCTATCATCATAGGGGCTAGAACATACCTGCGGCTAATATATTCCCATTTATTTAATGGGCCCTCAGTGATTTATGAACAGGGAAAGCTGCCATTCCCTAGTCAGTCACATGCAGATTTCAACCAGAGTGGCCCACCATCTATCATGATGCCACTTTCAGGATTTCGTGTTCAGAACCTAGCTTCTTTTGTGCATGTTACAAGTGGAGGGAGCTTACAGGCTCTTTAGAATAATGTCCTTCAACGCATAAGGCAAAACACACAATTACTTCAAGGAAAACAGGTGTCTAAAATGTAATGGTTAAAACGTAAAAGAACTCGTGGAACAGTAGTTTATGTGATGGTCAGTTCTATTTGTTGACTCGACACAACCTAGACTCACACAGGGAGAGCCCAGGGTTTGTATAGATAAAGTTGGCACACTGGTGTGTCTGCGGGGAACTGACATGATTGCCTTAATGGACGTGGTAAGCCCAGCCTGAAAGTGGGTGGTGCCATTCCTTTGTCGTGGACTGTGCTTGAGTAGACAGAGAAAGCTTGTTGAGCACTGAGCACGTGTGCACTTGTTTCTCTCCACTGTTGTTAGTGGATACGCCATGACAGTGGTTTTAAGTTCCTGCTACCATGGGTTCTCTGGGGTGATTGCCTATAACCTGGAATTGTGAGCGTAAAGAAAGCCTTTTTTTCCTGAGTTCAGGGAATTTGATATCAGAGCATCAGAAATGGAATCCGAACCATGTGCTCCTTTATTAACACGTCCGGTAGCATATCTAGGAGCAATCTTAGTATCTTAAGATAGCTACGGATAACTAAGTGAGGATGGAGGTCCCAGGAATTGAAATGGGAAATATGTATTACATATGTAAATACATATTACAGTGCATGCCTTGTGGCCGATATGTACAGTTGAAGATATTTAATTGCTGTTAGAGATTAGTGACAATGAAGACATATTCTTCATTCAAATGTACAGATGTCCTGAATTCTGTTCATAGGTACTTTGGAAATACCCATAAACCCAATATTAAGGACATCTGGAATATGTTTATGTATGATTATGATGTGAATTTTAAGGGCATGTTTATATATAACTCTATGCACAATTATGCATATTTGTTTAATTTTCTACTGGAACTTCCATTCATTCACTTATTTATAGTCTTTAAAGCCTTTATAATCATTATTGTGTGTGTGTGTGTGGATGGGTAGGTACAGGTGAGCATACGTGGTGGCCTGGGTGGAGGTCAGAGTGCTCTTTCTGCAGTCAGTTCTCTCCTTCCACATTCATATGGGTTTTGGGGATTGAACTAATTTCATTAGTCTTCATAAAAATCATCTTTACCAGCTGAGCCATCTCAACTGCCCTTATTTATATTCTTGCATATAGCCTGGTTTGCTTATGAAAGGACTTTGAGGCAACTTCCATAAATGCATAAAGTCAATATAATAAAATTACAAGCAAGTAGAGAAAAAGAAATACAGAGGACCTATTATAGTTGTTTTTCTGGGTCTGGGTTACCTCACTCAATATGATGTTTTCTAGCTCCATCCATTTGCATGCATATTTCAAGATGTCATTATTTTTTTTTATTTTTTTTATTGAGAAAAGGAAATAAAACAAGTTTCCGCCTCCTCCCAGCCTCCCATTTCCCTCCCCCTCCTACCATCCTTCTCCCCCTCCCCCCACCCTTTTCCCCTCCCCCTATTCCTCTCCCCCTCCCTCTCCAGTCCAAAGAGCAGTCATGGTTCTCTGCCCTGTGGTAAGTCCAAGGTCCTCCCCCCTCTGTCCATATCTAGGAAGGTGAACATCCAAACTGGCTAGGCTCCCACAAAGTCAGCACATTAAGTAGGATCAAAAACCCATGCCATTGCCCTTGGCTTCTCATCAGCCCTCATTGTTCGCCATGTTCAGAGAGTCCAGTTTTATCCCATGCTTTTTCAGTCACAGTCCAGCTGGCCTTGGTGAGCTCCCAATAGATCAGCTCCACTGTTTCAGTGGGTGGGTGCATCCCTCGTGGTCCCGACTTCTTTGCTCATGTTCTCCCTCCTTCTGCTCCTCATTGGGACCTTGGGAGCTCAGTCCAGTGCTCCAGTGTGGGTCTCTGTCTCTATCTCCATCCATCACCAGATGAAGGTTCTATGGTGATATGCAAGATATTCGTCAGTATTGCTGCTATAGGATAGGGTCATTTCAGGTTCCCTATCCTCAGCTGCCCAAGGAACTAACTGGGGACATCGCCTTGGGCTCCTGGGAGCCACTCTAGGTTCAAGTCTCTTGCCAACCCTAAAGTGGCTCCCTTAACTAAGAATTGTGCTTCCGTGCTCCCCTATCCAACCTTCCTTTATCCCAATCACCCTTTTTCCCCAAGTTTCCCCCATCCTCCCCTTCTCCCTTTTCTCTCCCCATCTCCCCTTACCCCCATCCCACCCACCCCCAAGATCCCAATTTTCTCCCCGGCAATTTTTTCTACTTCCCATAGCCAAGAGGATAACTATATGTTTTTCCTTGGGTTCACCTTCTTACTTAGCTTCTTTAGGTTCAACAATTGTAGACTCCGTGACCCTTATTTATGGCTAGAAACCAATTATGAGTGAGTACATCCCATGTTCATCTTTTTGGGTCTGAGTTACCTCACTCAGTATAGTGTTTTCTATTTCTATCCATTTGCATGCAAAATTCGAGAAGTTATTGTTTTTTACCGCAGTGTAGTACTCTAATGTGTATATATTCCACACTTTCTTCATCCATTCTTCCATTGAAGGGCATCTAGGTTGTTTCCAGGTTCTGGCTATTACAAATAATACTGCTATGAACATAGTTGAACAAATGCTCTTGTCATATGATAGGACATCTCTTGGGTATATTCCCAGGAGTGGTATTGTTGGGTCCAGGGGTAGGTTGATCCCGAATTTCCTGAGAAACCGAAACACTGATTTCCAAAGTGGTTACACAAGATTGCATTCCCACCAGCAATGGATGAGGGTACCCCTTCCTCCACAGCCTCTCCAGCAAAGGCTATCATTGGAGTTTTTTATTTTAGCCATTCTGACAGGTGTAAGATGTCATTATTTTTTGCCCCTGATTTGTGGAAACATACCACATTTGCTTTCTCCATTCTTTGGTTGAGGGCATCTAGGTTGTTTCCCAGCTCTGGTTATTATGAATAATGCTGCTATAAACATAGTTGAGCATATGTTCTTGTGGTATGATTGAGCATCCTTTGGGTATATACACAAAAGTGGTATTTCTGGGTCTTGAGGTAGATCGTTTCCTAATTTTCTGAGAAATCACCATACTGATTTCCAAAGTGGCTGGATAAGTTTGCACTCCCACAAGCAGTGGAGGAGTATTCCTCTTATCCCACATCCTCTCCAGCATAAGTTGTCATCAGTGTTTTTGATCTTGGCCATTCTTACAGGTGTAAGATGGAATCTCAGAGTTGTTTTGATTTGCATTTTCTCTGATGACTAAGGATGTTGAACATTTCCTTAACTGTCTTTCAGTCATTTGAGATTGACTCATAAGTGGCTTTTCAACATAAAGCAAGGAAAAATCAGCCTATAAGCTACAACCCCAGGGAACCTGGACAACAAAAGAGGACTCTAAGAGAGAGACATACATGGATCTATATAGGAAGGAGAAATAAACAAGATCTCCTGACTAAATTGGCAGTGTGGGGGTCACAGGAGAGGGCAGAAGAGAAGAGGGAGATAGAGAAAAACGCATGCCTCAATTAAAAATAAATACAGAGGAATATAAAAACTGAGAGGCATTCTGGAATGAAATTAATGTGTGAAGTGTGCTTGTACTAAAACAAGATGGAATTCTGATTCTAGCTGGGCTTGGTGGTGCACACCTTTAGTCTCAGCACTTGGGAACTCAAAGTAGAAGGATCAGTTCAAGGTTACCCTTGGTTGCATAGAGAGTTAGAGTCCTCTGAACCTCTGAACCACGTGAGACCCTAGCTCAGCACAAACCTCCTCCATTTTCCCAAGACTTTACTGTCAAAGGTAAGAAATAATAATTAGCTATAGACTCATGATCATATCAATCAAATAAGAAAATGTCTGTTTCACTGTTGAAAACTACAGGGAAATTAATCCGTGTGTCTTAGTGGGCTGAAATATCAAAACACCATAGAGGGCGCCTTGGATGGTGTGTCTACCTCTCACTGTGAGGCTGAGGAAGTGACACCAGCGAGCGTGGTTGGGTTCTGGTGAGGGCTTTCTTCCAGGCTCATAGATACCTTCTGCTATGATGCCACATGCATTTGAGGGACTCAGTTGGTTTGTCACGCTACTCTGCTTTATTGAGCACACTGTCCTGGGGCTCCATCTTGTAACTTCTCAGTACCAAGCACACATTTTTCTGGCCACATGTTTCTGTGGGCCTTGCTAATATAGGAATGGGCCTTATGATGTCTCTGGGGATGTTAAGGTATTTATTTACCTACCTGTTACCTACCCTGAAGCCCTTAACTCTTGAAATAAGTATTAGTGATTCTTACTTTGTTATAGATTAATGTGAGCCCACAATGAGAGCCCCGAATGTCTGCTACGTTGGATTCAGCACATGATTTCAAAGACTACAGTACTCCACAGGGCCACGGGCTAGGATATAGAGCAATAGGTTTGCCTTTAAACAGCTTTCATAAGTAATGTTGGTCATAACTGAGCAATTGGGTTGAGAAGCAGTCAGTTGGATTTAATGTTCCGGGCAAGGACTGGAATGTGGCTAATTCTACGCTGCAGATTAAATACTCCAACAGTCTGGAGAACAGGAAACTCACAGGATCACTTAACAAAACACCACACTCATATTTCAGGGTTGGAGGAGTGCCTGGATCATGTAGTCTCTGGCGCTGGAGACTCTCACACTCTGTGGAGTACAGCTCAGATTTCTGGTTGCTGCTCTTCTCTGGCCCCAGGAGATGATCCAGACATCATTGCTGCATCTGTGACTTCCTGCATTCCCATCAGCTCATAGGCCCAGACAGAGGGAACACTAGCATGTTCCTTACCATACTGCAGAGACCAGAGGTTTCCAAGTTTGTAGACAACAGGGATATTTACTCTTCCAAAAAAGATCTCAATCTCATTTGCAGGGATGTGGTATTATCATAGGGCCCTAACAGAATTAGTATCTGAAGAGCATAGTACATGCAAAAGCACTACTCAGAACACTTTGGTACCTGTGGCTGCTCATAGGTGAACTGCATAAATTCACAGACATGTACTGCTATGATGTAAATATCATTTCTAAGTCTGTCATAGTGTCAGCATTAGGAGATGGGTGAGTCATGAAGCTTCACAAATATATTAATGCTGGTCTATGGGATGAATCTGATGTCCCAGATATGGGCTTAATATAAAAACAAATGAATCTGGTCTCATTATTTCTGTCCTGAGTGTGTATACATGAAATTCTGTCATGTTATGACAAAAATCTCATGCTCTGACAAGAATCTCATGCCACTTCTGATCCCTTCCAGCTTCCAGAACCATGAGTCAAACAGATTTCTATTGCTTAAAATTTCCTCAATTTGTGATATTCTATTATAGCATCAGCAAACAGATGAGGAGCCTAGATGATCCATACTTGGTACAATGATGTGTTAGCCTGGAAGATTGACATAGCTGAAATAATGCTAATTTCAATTCTAAACCCTTCAACACAGTGGACTATTTTAGCTGTGACTGATAGAACATTTTGTGCCTACCCAAAGATAATTAACTGCCAAATATATACTTCAAAAAGTGGTTGAGTTAGCTTGCTTTATGGATTTGTTGATTATGAGCCAGTTATTCGTGGAGCAGTGTCTAATATAGACGACGACTTTGGACTTGGGTGGTTGGTTTGTGCTTTCCCTTCATGGTTAGGCATCAAGGTCACTTCATTAAAGCAATTATTTGCTCAGAACAATAAAAACAATGTTGTCCAAATAGCCATCTGCAGCCTTTTATCTATAGTATGTTCTTGCCAAAAAGGAATGTTCATTGGTCATCTAAGAAAAGAATAAGTTATTAAAAACTGCAAAAGGTCTGTCTCTTCAAAGTCCATGGGAAATTTAAAACTTATGTGTCTCTCTCACACACATATACGTATATATATATATACACACCGAGTGTAGTATGCACATGTATATATGCTTGTGTATGTATGTGTGTGTTTATGCTTATGTATTATTTGTTTTTGAGTTTGAGACAATGTCTCGCTGTGTAGCCTAGCCTGGCCTAGAACTCAGCCGAAATCTGGGCTTCTCTCCAACACAGCAATCCTGGCATTACAGGCACAAACCACCATTCTTGACTGTGTTTATATTTCTAAGGGGGTCTATTTTGTTTTCTTAGTAAAGGAGAGTGTGTTTCTCAGTAACTCACTTTGTGTGTGTGTTTCTGAAAATCAAGAATTGCATCTTACATCTGCAAAGTGCTCTTCTATTGAGCTGCAGTTCAGCCTTAAGGTTTATATTAGAATTAGTTGAAGAATAGTTCCCGAGGCTTAGTGAGACATGTTAACTAGTAATACTTTATGTTTACTTAGTTGTTCTGCTTTGGCCTTTGCTATGTTTTTGATGTGATGCAGTGAACGATAGTTGTTCTTCTCACCCGTGGGTCTGATACTTGCTTTCCTTGCAACTGTGACAAAAGTGTCTGACAAAAGGGAGGAAGGAAAGGTTGACATGGGCTCATGGTTTGTGGTTCCAGTCCATTCATTCTCTACTTAATTTCAATTTGATTTTATATGAGACAATAAAATAGATTTGTTCTCATTTTGTGTTTAGAAAAAAAAACTGATCTTCAAGATTCATTTAGAAAAGGTTAAATGAAACCTGAAGGGTTGTAAACTTGAGCAAAGTTTTATATCTTAAAGTTGAATTTTTATTGAACAAAAACCTTAGAAACCAATATTATTTTTTGATTTAGGAAGGTTATGAGAATAAGCAATACCCCCAAGGAGGTTAATGTATTATTTAAAGTAATAATTTTAACAATTTTAAACTCAAGTTCAAAGATAAAATTGGACTAATTTTCAAGAGCTATCAGTCTTAATTTCTCAGGAAATCACAGTGATTAAATTAACTGCAGGCAGCCACTCTTGTGCTTTGAAGATAATATGGATGTGTTGGGGGTTGGAGAGGAAAGAGGAATGATGTATATTCTAACAAGGGCTTCACAATTGAAGCATCTCCTGTCTATCTCTCTTGAAGTAATTCATATATTCAAGGCAAAATCCCCCACTTCAGCTTCCTTTACTGTCTTTGGCTTAAAACCCAATTCAAATGAAGGACTAGAATGTTTTTCTTAGAATTGGAACAAAGAAATTTTTCCTTTAATGGAGTGCGTAATATGCCAATTCTAAAGAAAATACTGTCATATGCAGAGAACACTGAATATTGAAGACAGTTCAGTTTCTCCCGTGGCTGTATCACAGGGCCCTGTCCTGACTTCTCTATGAAACCGGACACTGGACAAAGACGGTAATGTCACACTCATTACTCCGCCCTTTGAAATTACTCTCTCCCTTTGAAACGAGCTATTGAAACTGCTGACTGTTAAGGACATTACTCATGGATGAGAGACTAAATGGACTGCCATGCCAGCCGAGCCTTCTAGAGATGCTGTAGTTCTCATCGGTGGAGGAAAGAAAAGCAACTTATTTTCTTCAAATCTTTCCAAACTCAGAATGAGGTAGGAAGTAGGTCTGTGTCTAGTCCCACCCAGATAACAAGCACAGTCTCTCCTTCCCAGACCCAGTGGGATTACCTGACATTTTAGTATCCTTGAAAGCTTTGCTTAACTCTGAGGTGGCCAGGACCCTAGACTTCTAGGATGGGAGCCTGTGGTGTTCGCCTGGCTGGACAGTTTGCCTAGAAGCTCATATTATTGACCATCATTTAAGTCACATGCACAAATTTCCAAATCTTTCCTGCCTTGATCCTAAACTAAACAGAGGGATCCTGAGGTCCAAAGGAAAAGGAGAAGAAGAAAAATGATCTGGTTTAACATGCAAAGAAGTTTTTGTAAGAAATGCTGATATTTATCCTGAGATAGTGTTTGAGGAAGAAGGAAGAAATTACATCCATTCTTCCTGGGAACACGTGGAGATGTGAGCTCTTGCATGCATCAAGTGCAAAGACAAGAATGTGATGAAAAAGCTGATTTCTGATCATTTGATATAGTTAATATGCATCTTAGACGTTGTTTCTAGTGAAACCGTGATAATTTCAAAAAGCAGTTCAAAAATGTTTAGCTAAAGCTGGTGTCATGCTGCTCTGTAATTTAGCACAATGAAACAAGAGCTGAGAAGTCCAGAATTTGCACCATGGAAAGAGGAGGAAAAATAGTTTCAATTTATTTTGCATACAAATAGAAGGTTTCTTGCTTTAGGGTGATAAGTATGTCATGTCTATATTTAAATTTTGGCCCCAGAAGTACTCTTACTGCTTATATGAATGTGCATAAATTTCCATTCAAAAGGAAAAGATAATTTAAAAATACCCTCCTCAGTGGAATGGCAACACAAATTAAGCACATTCATCCTTGTCAAAAGAAATTTATTAATTAAAAACTGACACTAAGTTTATTTTATAGGAGGCAATTATTTAATGTAACTGTGACTAAAATAAAATATTTGTATAATCTATTGTGGAATTCTAAAATGTATATTCAAAATATAAAACATCTAAACCCATGAGTCAAAAATGTTCAAACTAAGTCTAACTGTGACTGTAATAAATATTTGTATAATCTATCGTGGAATTCTAAAATGTATATTCAAAATATAAAACATCCTAACCCATGAGTCAAAAGTGTTCAACCTAAGTCTAATTGTGAGGAAACAATTAGATGAACCCAAACAGAAGGGATGCACCAACCAAGACTAGAGACAGTGTGGATACAGTAGATTCTATAGTAGCCATGCTCTCTACACCCAAAGATTCGACCTATTTCAGATTGTTTATTAGAAAAGAATTGCACCTGCATAGGATGAGGAACTTTCTTTTCTTGTTCTTATTTCTTAAGCAACACAGTGTAGCATTATTATTACGTAGTATTATTATGAAGCAATCATATTGCATTATCTATAGTACTGCGGTCTAAAGCACACTGGAGGGGGTTAAATGTTTTATTCTATGTAAGGCACGAGAGCATCCTTGACATAGCCTCCCCACAGATATTAAAGATATACCACACATAAAATAGTGATCCTTGATTGAAACCTGGATTGAAAATCAAATGCAATGACTTCTCTGGACCAGAAAGGACATTGTTAACTCAGAGAAATTTGAATTGTATAGGTTTCTTAAAAGAAGAATATATATTTTTGAACAAATATATGATTTAGACAATGAGTGTATTATTATTATTAATTTGAAACCCTTTCCCGCTGGTAAAACTCCAGGAAAATGGTTGGAAGTTCTAAATTCATGAACACATTTTTCTTTTCTTCTTTTTAAAATGTGTATGAGTGTTTTGTCATCAAGGATGTAAGTACCATGTGTGTGTCTGATACCCTTGAAGTGAGACCAGGAAAGGGCATGGATTCTCTGGAATTAGAGCTACAGACAGTTGTAGCTACCACCTGTGTGCTGGGAACTGAACCTAGGTCCTCTGCAAGAGTGACAAGCGCTCTTAACTGTTGAGTCACCTCCAGCCCCATGTGCACATTTTCAAAGCAATTAAAAACCTGCTGGGTATGCACACAAAGGGTTAGAGCAAGCTTTTCAGCACAGCCCCGGGCATTCAGTTCCAGGAACCAGTGATTTCTCACAGCTTGGCACTCATGTCTTCCTTCCAGGGAGATGAAACTGTGCAGCTAATTCTCTGGGAGAGGTGTGTTCTCAGGTTGATATGCAGGATTTCAGCTCATAAGTAGCTGAAACTCTAATGACATCCTTTTTTGTTCTTTCTTGTATAGATCATCATCAGCAGCAGACCTGGATTGAGACAATCACTTCACACATTTTTGGTATGTAATTGACAGCTCTCCAAATCTAGTTCTTTGAGAAATGTTTGTGACCTGAAAATCACACTCTCCACTCTGTTATTCTGATTTATGAGCCAAGTCAGAATAAGCCAAGTATGCTTGTCCCCAAGCTAATATTATGAAAAGGAAAGATATTAGTATTGGTAAATTACCAACTCTGTTTACCTTTAATTTCTCTTGAAAATGGATTCTGGGTGGTGATTATTTTACAAGGAAAGAATTGTTTATATATTTATGGGTTAATTTCTTTTTATTTTCATTTCAGTCTGAGCAAAGCTTACTGTAGCAGACTAAGCACTGCAGAATCATATTATGACAAGATTCTGCTTTTGTAAACAACTGTGGGTTTAGATGTCCAGATATAAGTTAGATGTCCTACAAATGGGTATTGATTATTATAAGCTTATAATGAATTATAATCTAAAGATATAACAGCCTTAAAATATTCCTATATTTAAAATTCAACTCTAATGACCTATCCAAGATTCTGTGATTTTAGATATAAATGTTTTTGCTATTCCTTTGATATGTGATTTATAAAATGACTTAAGAAAGATTATATATTTTGCTTGCAACTGTGTCATATAATTCCTTATTTGAAGATGAATGCTTAAGAGAAATCCCATACTAGCTCAAAATTTAATATAATAGAGGGTTATTTATTTAGGGGCAGACTCACAGATTACAGTCCTCTGCTCAAACAGGTAACGGCAACCGAATCTCACAGCCAGAAGAGGGACCAGACATTCCCTTCACATTGGCAGACAGTATAAGAGGCCACGCTCAAGTGGGCAGGTAACTCAAAGGCTACAGGCTGTAGGAATTCCTACAGCATCTCCCCCTTTTGTTTAAATAAGAAAGTTCTAAGCTGAATACAAAATTATATACAATAAGAACAAATATCAGGTATAAAAATTAGAATTACAGCCAGCATAAACAATATCAAGCAAGAAACGTGATAAATGTTTCAATAAGTGTTCTATCTTAATGAGTTTAAGTCTTGTATAATAAATAACTTGACCAAGTCATGAGATGAAAGTAACTACAGCTATCTAGTCTTCAACCCAAATGAAGACCCGAGAAGGGAAATAATATTATTTGAGTAAGCAGGAAGTGCAATCAAGCAACTTCCAAAATGTGCAAAAAATGACAGAGACAACTGGATACCTGAGCAATCACCCAAAGTCTCATTTGCAACATTGGAGCAACCAACATTGGCTAAGGCCTAGAGTAACTGACAGACTATTTTCAGAGGCAGGAAAATTTTCAAAACTGTATTACAAGTCTTGGCAAGATTTGAGAGTCTTTCTTCTTGTATCCTGCTTGTCCTGTCTGGAAATCATGAATTTTGTCAGTGCTTGATGCATGGGCAGTTCCTTGTTCAAAGGCCAGTTTTGCCAAGAAGAAAACAAGCTCCAAGTGGAGTGTCTTTGGTGCTCAACATTCTCTTGAGAATAGACTGGTGCTGCCAGGAGCAATTGTGTCTTACATCAAATTATTTAAAGGCCATATTCTGTAGCTCTTTGGAGTGGTTGAAGATTCCCTATCTATGCAGAATACAATCTCTATGTATCTAAAGAAACTGATTAGTCTAACTAAAAGTATGATAAAACATGGATGACTATTGATCTATAATTCTTAATAGCTATATAACTTAAAGACTAAGATTTATATTAAAATATTAAACAATCTTTAAACAACTGTGCAACAAATGAAGACAGTGACCTCAAAATGTAAACATTGTATAAGTATCTTGATCAGAGGTAGGAATGTATACTGCAATATGCTAAAAATATCCTAAAATTGTATCAATATACAAAATGTCTTAAGCAGAGGTAGAATCATGTTGGGTATAGACTGCTTGTTTGTCCCGGCTGCCCAGAACTAAAATAATCACATAGAAACTATATTATTTAAGACACTGCTTGGCCTATTAGCTCTAGCTTCTCATTGGCTAACTCTTACATCTTAATTTAACCCATTTCTATTAATCTGTGTATTACCACATGGCTGTGGTTTACCGAGTAAAGTTCCAGGTGTCTTTCCCTGGCAGGGCTACATGGCTTCTCCCTAACTCCACCTCCTTTCTCCCAGCATTCAGTTTAATTTTCCCCATCTAGCTCTGTTCCCCTATAGCTCTGCTATAGGCCAAAAGCAGTTTCTTTATAAAACCAATGATATTCATAGCATACAGAGGGGAATACCACATCAGAAGCATGCATGCATACAATATGACAAAATAACTTTGCCTAGGTATAAAAATATTGTAGACTAAAATTGGAACATATTCAATATAATTTAAGTTTGTATCAATATACAAGAATCTATACCAATGTAAATAATAGCTCACAAGTATTCACTCTATTACTCACTTGTATTATTAGTTTGAGTAAGCTCACACTAATCTATTATCCCATCCAATTTTTCCTTTTTTTTCCAAAGAGATCCCTGAGCTTACATAATTTTCCCCCAACCCTGTAACAATTATAATCAATCCCTAAATTATGAAGATAAACTTTGTTGGGAGAGGGGATGCCGTTTTCTAGAATTACTTCCAGCTGTCATGGGGGCAATGTTCTTTCTATTGGAGCCTGTGAAAGTAAAATGTTGGTTAAGTTCCAAGATTACTGTCTGGTATAATTGCAAATAGTCTCTGAGTATTTGGTAGGGTTTTTCTGAGGTTCCTATTTAGAGTTCTGGCCAGAACGTTGTAAAAAAAAAAAAAAACGCACCATTTCAGCTAACCAAGTTGGAACCATCTTGAGCAGTTGGTACCCAAAATGGGTCATACAGTAGAACTATCAGTATCATAATATCATATAAACCAGGTGGAGTTGTTGTTGTGGGGCCCCATCTTCTTCCTGGAAACTTCAAAGATTACTGCAGGAAAATTCATTGTTCATTGTGGAAAACTTAAACATCATTTATATAGACATATATTCAATGAAAGGTACAATAGAGACAAAAATTATAAAGAAAAAAATATTTTCTAAATTCTTCTTTCTATCCCATACCATGGCTCGTGACATGAGACAGAAACTCTGAATATTTATTTTAACAACATGCTTGAATTTAGAGAAGGATAGAGGCAGTGTCCAACTCCAAAGCCAGCTTTGATTTTTAAGTGAGTCATGATTATTATTTTATTTAGTATTCAGAGATTCTTACTCTCAGATGACAGGTCCTTATAAGTGATAATTCTCTTTGCTTGGTGATCCTTTCTGGATAATTATTTTTTTCCTCTTTAGGCATCTAGATGTCCAGAGTCTCTTGACTTTTTGAAGATAAGTATTTTCCTGCAAAGACAAGAACAGAACCCTGCCCCAACCCTTATGACATTTTGATGTCTCTTCATTCCTTTGGAAATTGTTTCTCCTACTCAAGATTCAGTATTGTAGTCAAATGTCTCAATGTTCATTGTATGAAGGATCCATTCATCCATTGGTGCTGATCTAACCTTTAAAGGCCCAAGTATCTTTTTGCATTCTGAGTTGGCATTTTCAAAAGCCAGAGATTCAATAAGTACTCATCTAGCATCTGGGTCTGTTACTTCTATTTGTACAGCCTTAGTTAATCTTTGTAAAAAGTCACTAAAGTGTTCTCTCTGGCCCTTTTTAACACTGGTAAATAATTCAATGCATTTTCCTAGTTCTTGAATCCTGTCCCAAGCATTTAAGGCTGCTTTGTGGCATAGGGACAAGATGTGTTCATCATAAAGAGCTTGAGCCTATGGGTCAGTCAGCATTAAGTGCCCTCACCAAAATTTGATCTTGGGAAGTCTCAAGTCCTTTTGCTTTTCCCTGTTGTTCTAAACTTCTAAACCACTTAGGTAAAAACAAGGCAAGTGGACGGGGGTGGGAGACTTTCTGGGCTGTGGACTGATTAGGCCTTTTAAGCCAGTCCACCCTGTAGGTATGGAGTCCAGATCCATTGGGTGCCAGATGAACACAGATGCATAAAAGAAATCCCATACTGGCTCAGAACTGAGTATATTAGAGGGTTATTTATTTAGGGGTAGATTACAGTCCTTAGTTTGAACAGGGAATAGCAACTGAATCCCACAGCTGGAAGAGAGACCAAATGTGTGCTTTACATTGGCGTATATAGTATGAGGCCATGCCCAAGTGGGTGGGTAACTTAAAGGCTACTGGCTGTAGGAATTCCTACAGCACTTATTGGTTTAGTTATTCTTTTAAAAAGATGGACATATTCTAAGTTTTCAGGAGAATACAGGGGGTATATTACATTTAGAATTATCTATGAAAGGCAGCTCATTTTGGGACTCTTTGTGAATAATTATTCAGAAAGTATTACTGTATTAATGGAATTCTCTTTTCTCTAGGCCAGGAAATGATAATATTCATGAGTCTCTCTAGTATGCAGTTTCTACCAGTTCCAATTATTTGACTACTATCTTTGAAGCCTTGATTTTTTTCTTTTTATTGGAAAGAGTCATTCCCTTTTATTCTGTAGTAACCAAACCCCATGGTGCTAGGTGTCAACTCAATGATGTGAAAGTCAATTTTGGTATGTAGCTCAGGTGTTCATATGTCTTCAAATATATATTCTTATCATTCTGACAAGTGCATAGGAGGCATTTTAAAACCATTTATTTTATATGTATATGAGTATATGAAAGTTTGTATGGACATCATATACATGCAGGTGATTGTGAAGCCAGAAGAGGGTACCAGACTCCTAGTGACTGAAGTAGTTGTATGTTGCCTAATGTGGATACTAAGAACCAAACCTAGGTCCTCTGCAAGAGCGTCAAGTATTCTTAACTATTGATGCTACCCCTTCAGCCCATCAGGTATTATTTTTGATGACATAGTTAATATGATTTAGATTTTGACTTCTTTGGTAAAGAATGCTTTATTATAAAGTTGAATGCTGTATTGAATAATTTAGAGGATACCTTTCATATTTATACTTTCCCTGATGGTTTAAAAAATTAGTTTCCTGAGGTATTGATGAAAACGAGAGTTCAATCATTTTCAAAAGTAAAGTACTTTTGAAGGCGTAAGTCACAAAACAATCCCACACCAGTTTGGAATTATGATTAATAAAAGGGTTATTTATTTAAAGGAAAAACTTACAGATCACCGTCCCAGAGAACAGCCCTCTGCACGACCAGGAAAGGAGTCTAGTAGCCAGAAATGGAGTCCAATGCAGCAGAGACTACGCCCAAGTGGGCTGGTATCTTCAAGGCTATTAGCGGAGGGAGTAGAAGGAGCTACTGCAGCATACTTTTTCTAGTAAAACCTTTAGGCGAGAGACCTCTTCAGCATGAAAAGCATCTATTTAGAGCCTGACTCATCAGAGAAAGGCATCAGAGAAGGGCATCCAGAAAGCTGTATTAGAGGGGGTCTAAAATTTCTTGGTAAAACCTTGTGTTGATGTAAAGTAATGACCAGCTCTCCCGTCAATGACCAGACTGGATGATTTAATTTTTAAAAGTATTGTCAAAATGTGTATCTCGAAGAACAATCAGAAGTGTTAGAAGGGTGAAGAGAGCAGCTCCAGACACTGATGGCTAGGACTGAAGCTTGGCTCAGACGCATTGTTAGTTATGCAATCTTCGCCTTGACCCTTAACCTTTGCATGACTGATTTTCTTCTTTTTAGTTATTATTATTGTTGTAGGGAAGGGGAACATGCCCAACCAAGTTCATGGAGGTCAGACACTTCTTTTCTTTTTAATGGAGGGCGGGGCTAGTGACTCTTAAGGATGGAGCAGGTATCAATGAATTAGCGTGAACACAGTGTTTAGAAAAATGCCTGGTACTTAGCAGAGAGCTTAGAATGCTAATAGTAATGGCTTCTGCATCAGCAGGGGGATGAGTGTCTCTTCAAGGCTGTTGTGCATTTGATGCTGATCCCGCAGGTTTAGGACTTTTCAGAGTAGAGTGAACCTTGTAATGATTTTCACATTCCTAAAAGTTCTATCCTAGGGCATCATTACAGGCTGTCCTGGTTCCACCTGAAGCCAACAGGAAGGCCACTAGCAGTGTATCCTCTGCTTCTTGCCTAAGCCTGCAGGAGCCTATCTTGGCTCAAGTTCTTGTCATTGTAACTTCCACCTCTCATCTTCCTCTCAAGAACACCTCAGAACACTGCATACATTGAAATACCTCTGGGACTCAGCTTATGAAGAAGAGGTTTAAGTGATTTTTTTTAAACCATTTGTTTCTAAGAGGAGGACTTGAGGCAGCCAGTAAGCTTATGAAATGTCCTTCAGCCATTGCAAAAAGTATTTTAGCAATTTTCATCCTTCGGGTGTTCATTGGGCAGTGGTGAAGGAAACTTTCTGACACAGCTTGGTTCCTAGTCTATGCTTGTGCAGTATGAACCAGCAAATCATACTCAGTTCTCACTCCCAAGCGTCTAAGTTTCTCAGCACATGGACATTTTCAGCCCTTCCCAGGCTTCTTAAGCATAAAATGCCTGTCTAATTATTTTTGACATATTCCTGCTGGGCAGTGAATATTGTGAGTTTTGTGAGAATGCAATTATGAACACAGGGTTATGTTTTTCTTACTCTGTCTTTCTTGTTGTGTCTATCAGTGCTATGTTCTAAGACCTACTTAATTTGATTTATGTTATCAAGTGATTCAGGGCACCAGTAGATTTTTTTCCAGCACAGAATGTGTGGGGCCAAGTCTCATTCAAAGTTTCTGATCTACTTTTAAATATTTTTTTTTTTGGTAAAAATCTTATGTGCTGGTGGTAAAAGAATAGATGACCACATATGTTTGTTTTTCTTGAAGATGCCTATTTTTTTTGCACAAAATATGTCATTATGAACAAGAATGAGGACACCTGGGTTATAAGGCAAGACTTGGCAAGCCGAAGACATAGACTATCACTAAAAAAACAGAATCTGCAAGCTGTTTTGGTTATCTAGAGGGCAGATTAACATTTGAGAAGTTTTTTTTTATAGTAAACAATTTTTTTCCTTCTTTCCTATATTTCAGTTCAAAAATATGTAAATAGCTTTGTAAGGGGCGGGATCCAGTTCCAAGAATGATGAGGTGTGTTAGTTTGAAATCTCAGATCTTTTGAAGTTAGTTCTGCAAATGAATAGAACATTTTTAATTTTTTTAATGTGAAAAAATTCTGCGCTACTTTGTAGCCAGAGAGAAATCAGTGAAGGAGGTAAAGGTCTGCAAGCCCAAAGGTTTCTTCTTCTCTAACATTTCCATTGTTGTTAAGCCTGTCGCCCTCTGTGGAGACATAACCATTCCTGATAAAATCGCTCTCTCCTGGGTGTCAGCTTACACAGGAAACAGCAAACAGATCTCAAAGAAATCTCAGTGCCTTTGTTAATAATTGATAAGCCACAAGGAGCTCTTGAGGTGCTATCGAAATTAACCCCTAGATCGCAGAAGCTCAACACAGCAGACCTTTATTTCGTATCCACACTGAATGAATAAGAAGTCCGTGCAGTGTGCCAGTTGCTGAGGAGGCGAGGGATCCCATCTATGGAGTCCATTAGAGATGCGGGCTAATGCAAACTCTGCCATCTTGTGGCACCATCTTGTTAGTAAGTGACCTCCATGGGTTGCCACCAGGGAGGAAGACAGTATGGAGTATGCTAACTGTCTTTAAACTGTAAGTGACACCCATCACCTCTGCCCAGACTGTTGGCTGTAGTTACTCACCCTGTCTCTCCCATCACACAGTGCATTCAGGGAGGTAGAGGCTTCAGGAGTCACCTATTCTTTGGCGACATTTACTATGAAATTTTTGCATCTATATGCAGTATCTTTCTTTCCCAAATCCTTCACAATATCAGTTCTCATGCTTTACTAGGTAGTTGAGCTATCTGAATATTTTAATAATAATTTCATATTAAATGGATATTTACTTTTATTACTTATGCCTACGGATGTGAGCACACATGAGTCTCTGTGCACCACACATGTGTGGGAGCCTGGGGAGGGTGGAAGAGGGCAGCAGATCATTTGCATGTCGAGTTGCAAGCAGTTGTGAACCCATGCTCTCTGCAAGAGCAACTAGTTCCAGCCCCTTTTCGCATTTTAAACTTACCAGATTTAATAGGAACAGATTGAAAATAAAGATTATGGAGAAGGAAATATTTTGTTTACTTCCACAAAATGTAAAAGTAAGAGGCTTTGCCTGTTGTGCGAGGCATCCTTAAGCCCCAAACATTGTGCTTGGCACATGGTTCATCGTATGATGACGAATGAACGAATGAGGGATGAGTTCCAACTTAAGCTCACTCTTGTGTCAGATTGACATAGGATTGACAGCGTCATGGAGATGGAAAGAGACACTTCTTGAAGTAAATGGAGCCGGTCTGAAAGGAAACTGGGTGTCCAAAACCAAGGTACTTCTAATGAGCATTAAGAGAGATAGGTTTGGGGTTGGAAGTGGAGAAAGGCTTCAGGCTCTGAAACCTGATTGATTTTCCTATTTGCTTGATGCTGAGTTTTAAACATACAATTTATGTACTTATCATACTTTTAAGTGCTGCACAATTATCCCTGGGAAGGTTACAGGGTCAAACATTTCTCCTGATTTTTGAATATTTTTTTTTAATTTCAATCAGAAGTTTGTCTTTTACTGACCAATAGATAGAAAAATAAGATTTGAAATACACACACACACACACACACACACGTTTCAGAATAGATTCTCAGATGGTAAATTTGTCAGTGTGTCTATAGTAGGTTAAACAGTACATATATTATTTGGTTTATCTTTGTTGTTTTTTTCAAGACAAGGTTTCTCGATGGCTTTGGTTCCTGTCCTGGAACTAGCTCTTGTAGACCAGGCTGGCCTCGAACTCACAGAGATCCACTTGCCTCTGCCTCCCGAGTGCTGGGATTAAAGGAATGCACCACTACCACCTGGTGGTTTATCTTTACATCTGACCCACATCCGAATACACTTTTTGCAGTTATGATTCTAGGTTGGCTAATTGTATGAGTTGTAACTGGAAAGTTTTTGTTTATATTTGATTTTTCCCTTTTTGTTTTGCTTGAGTTTTAGTTCATTACCTTTCCTCAGAACAACAGCTTTTGTTGTCATTAATTTTTCTCCATAGCTTTCTTTATTGTTTTCTGCCTTTATTATAGACATTTTTTTGACTTGGGTTTGATGTTTTGCTATTATTTTAATCTAATATACTGAATCGTATTTGCCTTATTCTTTCTAGAGTTTTCATTAGATACTTATGAAGCATAAATTGTCTACTAAAATATATTAATCATGTCTCAAATTTTTACATTTATTTCAGTGAAGATAAGTTCTAAATATTTCCCATTTCAGTTACTTTTCAGTCCAAATGACTAAAGATCAGTGAGACTGTTTCCAGGGACACAGGCACTCATACTGTCGGGCCCAAGGAGATGGTTCAGTTTGGGAGGTGCCTGCCATGCAAACATGAGGACCCAAGTTCTCTCCCCATATCTCATGTACAAGTCAGACATGGTGACATCCTGTAAACCCAGCCCTAGGGATGGAGATGATGCCGAGACAGGACAGCCATGGGGCTCTTCAGCCAATGTAGCCAGAAGCAGAGCTCCAGGTCCAATGAGACATCCTATCTCAGAAAAGGAGGCGAGGACAAACACATGCACAGGTATATGTCCTGGCATACATATATGTACACACATGCATATACTCCATATACCATACAAATTAAGATGTATAAAACTAAGCTTTCATTGTTATTTTATATAATTAATGGATTTTAGTCAGAGAAAATATTCTGAGGAACGTGTTTAAAAACTTACATCTATGCTGGACAGGAGTATGTATTCTGCTTTATAACTGTGAAATTCTATCTTAAGGGTCTGGATTCACTAACTGCCATACACATCACTGGTCCCTGTTGTCCTCTTAAGCTATTCATTTGAACAGTAGTTATGCTGTCAGTATTGAGTTCCTTGAAGCACAATCAATAAAAACTTAAAGAAATTTGGCTTCAACCTGAAGATCCAAAAAGCAAAGTAGCCAGCTCTTACCTTGGCCTCACTCTGAAATGGCGATCCTGCCTCCATGAATCTCAGAATGAGACTGAGTCTAAGAGATGTCTCCTCCCATTTTATAATCTTCTCTCGGCCTGGGAATAAAGGCATGCACCATCCACTTTCTATGGCAACTAGTCTGGCTACTGGATTAAAGGTGTGTGTTACCACTGTTTGGTCTATAAGGCTGACCAATGGGGCTGTTTTAATCTCTGATCTTCAGAAAAGCTTTATTTATTAAAATACAAATGAAATGCCACTACAGTTCTTTATATCTGTCTCCAGTTCTGAGTCATGACTGCTTAACAGACTTTATTTGTGTGTGTGTGCATGAGTACGGGAGGTGGAGGGCGGGATCTCACTGTGTAGCCCTGGCTTAAGTTGGGTAGGTTGCAACATATCAATCTATAAATGATATTGGGATAATTATTACTAACTTCAAACATGAAGTTTGACTCTTATTTGAAACTAAGTTTATAAATCAAGTGCTTTTTGATCATAGATATAATATGGAAGGGTAAACAAAAAGGGTTCTAGAAGACAAGATAGACATCCTGTTGACATCAGGGTAATAGGATGTTTGCAGTAGTTATTATTAATAGTCTCAGTTAATAGGTGGTCCTTTCATTTAGTTATGTATTCTTTAGTTGTTCCCAATGATGGTAGATAGAACAATAGATTTCGTTATAGAAATCTAATATATTTTCTCAGATATGTGTTTTCTTAGGTATTTTATTTTAATATTCCTTACATGAGGAACTGTTATTCAATTTAATATAATGGCCATGTATTTGGTAACTTTCTATGTTTGCATGTTAATTTTAATACTTCATGTATAGATTCTACATGTTAAATTCTATACTCTGAAAATATTTGAAGTCTTAATTTCTTTTTTAACCACCATATCTTTACTAACTCTTTTACCAGTGTCTCTGAAACTATGCCATTGGATGGTAGTAATAAACACCTTTGGCTTATTCCTAATATCAAAGGAAAAGGGCCTGATGTGGCTCCATCATCTGTGACAAAGGGGAAATAGCAATCCCCTTCCTGAAAATGGCCCGTGTTAAGAATCCTGGGAAGGCCTGCTTGACAGTTAACTTCCGATCTCTCTCTGTGGTTGAGTTTGGCTGGGCGACTGGATCTGGGAGGTTGACCAGAGATCATGACGTGAGATCACGTTTGCAGTTGTGTGCCTGAAGCCGGAGGTCCCTGGGCTTCTTCCCTGCAGGGTGTGTCCACTTCCCAGATCCATACCGAAGCTTGGGTCTGTTTGCAGAGCACTCCTAGAATATGTGGACTTTGAAGTGAAGCTCAGCTTTCATTAAAGGACACGGTCTCTTTCAGATGTGAAATCTGATGAGCGTCACGTGGAAGGGAGCTTAGTGGTAGGCTTGAACCTGAGATTCATACACACAAGCAAAGGGAGGAAGGAAACAAGAAAGGGAGAAGGAAAGAAAGAAAAAAAAAACAAGAGCAAGAAATTAAGTCTTTTGAGCCTAAAGGAGCTTAGCAGTGGCCTTTACCTATAGCTGACTTAGGAGAATTCCTTGAGGCTTTGAGTTCAAAACCAGTCTAAACAACATACAGAGACTCTCAAATACATAAAGTCAGTAAAATAAAAATCCCACTAGTTTGAGCCTATAAGATCACACAAATTGCAATTAAACAGCTATTTCATTTTAATCAATTAGTAATGTAAACTTTCGACAAAATCATACTTTAACGCTATGGTCATAGAGGAAAAAATAGACTTTTTAAAAAATACTTTATGATGATAGACTTTTAATTTTGAGACTAAATGAAATTAAGGAGGGCATGGAAAAAGAGCGAGCTGTTATGTTAAAGGGTGGGGGTGGGCACAGCGAGAAAGTGAGGGTGGGGGCCAGTGAGTGATAGAGCAGAGCCAGTGGGTGGACCACAGGAAGCTGCAGGGACCACAGGAAGCCAGGTGGAAAATAAGACCAGGCTTGGCTTTATCTAATTTTAAACCAGAATACAACAACCCATAGACAAATGGAAAATCTCACACACCAAGTCTGTGAAGAGGTAAAAACAAAAATCAGCACGCACGCATACAGGAAAGGGAGGGGAAGGCAGGTGTCCAGTTATTACCTGCTCTGTACTGTTGGCTTTGCAATGTCTCCATGACTCTGAGACTCAATAAGGTAGTCAAACTCAGAAGGTAAAGGAACACACACTTTCTTCAGAAATAGACACAGAATGCACTTTTGAAAGACATATTTTTTGGGTCTATGGTTCTAGTAGTTTGGAAGGTGCTGAACCCAAACGCATGTGGACTCACAAAACTCACGGGGAACTTCTCTTAGTTCAGTAATAAATTTAGTACTTACGAGTGTTTCCACTAGGTGTCTCTTTTCATACACCACACGACTGCAGAGAGAGAGCTGTTCCTGAAGGCTTAGCTTATGTGCACTGTAGTTTTTTAAGTACGAATTTTGAATTATGTGAAGAATGTCTTTAGTTTATTGGACTAGTTCATCTGGAAGAACAAAAATGGTCTCTAAACTCGTATTTTAGCACGTAGGAAGCACTAGCACACACTTGACAGCAAATACAAAAGTCAGGTCCCTGCACTCGTGATGGCGACAGAGTAGGGGAAGGGAAACATTAGACTTTGTAACCCAGCTTAGGAATTCAGCTAGGACTTAAGGTCCACTGCTCTTAAATGAAGCCCCTGAAAGGATATGTGATATCAGAATAATCCATGTTCTCTTGACCAAATCCCCTATTGTACCCTGTGATCCCACTTATAGCCCTCTGGATGTCTACATGATAACTGTGGGTCATGTTGGGCACCTAATCCTGTCTGCTTTTACATATTCCAAATCTGAGGTAAGGCCTATGTAAATGAACACATATTTATTCTCCTCCTGCTGTGTCTGGGCTGGCCCCGTGGTGAAGTCGCCTGTCTTGAAGAGTCTAAGATTTACTGTTCTCAGAGAACTCAAGCGAACTGTAAAGGAGAAAGAGCAGAGGCATCACAGCTGACAACTGATGGGCTCTGGGCTGGAGTCGGGAGACCAGAGTGTGAATTCTGGCTTTCTAACCTGTTAACTCTGAGAACTGGTTAGTGTACCATGTCCTCACTTCCACAGCATAGGGAATAACACTATACAGACTTGCTGTGAACTCTGGGCAAAGACTGTGAGAGCATGGTTGTCTGCCATCCTAAGGACCTCCCAGACAAATGGCCCCATTCTTGGCAAAGGCAGCTGTTTCTCTGAGTGTGCACAGGCGTTGCTCTTCATGGGCTCTTCCTTTCCCACTAACAGGCCTTGGGCGCTGGCTTTGCAAATCCACAGAGCTCATTAAGGTAAGAAAAGAGCCAGACAAAGGAGGAATTTTGGTTCCAACTCCAGAGCAATATGTGCAAGATACTAGTAGATTTTATGTTGGTTTTCTTTCTGTTGCTGATGCCCCAGCTACACAGGAAATACCTGTTCATGTGGTGAAAGACTGTAGAGTCAAAAGATAGTAAGCGAGACTGAGCTAAAGTGATTGGCTACCTCAGAGCATTGGCTACCTCACACACTGTCCAGATTTCATCACAAAGAAAAATGAACTCCTCTGTGGAGAGAAAATAGGATGATTACTCCTGTGGGGAGAGTGGGGAGGGTCTGTCAAGAGGTACAAAGAGAAAAGTCATTAGGCACTATGGCTCACCTTATGGTCTGTCATCTCTTCTTGTCCCCAAGGGCTCAGTGAATGGGAGTCTGTCGTGGGCCTAAGAACTGGTCACTTGTCTGTGGACTAGCAATGCCTTCTGTGAGCTCTGAACTCTATTTCTTATGTGATTCTGAGTATAGGCACAGTACTAACCTGTGAAGATACTCCTTGGGTTTCCAGCCCTTCATATTGAACTTAGGCACACAGCAAGTTTGGATCTTAGAGCAACAAGTTCTGAGTCCCTTGAATTTGGAACCAGAGTAAGAGAGAGAATGAAGTTACCTACAGGGTGTATGCATTGGTGAACAAGGGCTCCCTGTAGGGTATATTTGTGTGCACTGGAGTGTGTATGTGTGTGTGCTCTAGGAGTAGAATATGCATATACTTTGGAGGGATTCTATTCATGGAGCAAGTGTAGAATGGTTATGCTCATCAAGGTACTGGTCTGCAATGACTTCTTGAATTTTGCATGCAAATGGACGAAAATAGAAAACACTATCCTGAGTGAGGTAAGCCAGACCCAAAAAGAGGAACATGGGATGTACTCACTCATAATTGGTTTCTAGCCATAAAAAAAGGACATTGAGCCTATAATTCGTGATCCTAGAGAAGCTAAATAAGAAGGTGTACCCAAAGAAAAACATATAGTCATCCTCCTGGATATTAACCTTCATCAGGCGATGAAAGGAGACAGAGACAGAGTCCCACATTGGAGCACCGGACTGAAATCCCAAGGTCCAAATCAGGAGCAGAAGGAGAGAGAGCACGAGCAAGGAACTCAGGAACGCGAGGGGTACACCCACACACTGAGACAATGGGGATGTTCTATGGGAAACTCCCCAAGGCCAGCTGGACTGGGTCTGAAAAAACATGGGACAAAACCAGACTCACTGAACATAGCGGACAATGAGGACTACTGAGAAGTCAAGAACAATGGCACTGGGTTTTGATCCTACTGCATGTACTGGCTTTGTGGGAGCCTAGGCTGTTTGGATGCTCACCTTACTAGACCTGGAAAGAGGTGGGAGGTCCTTGGACTTCCCACAGGGCAGGGAACCCTGACTGCTCTTCAGGCTGAGGAGGGAGGGGGAGTTGATTGGGGGAGGAGGAGGGAAATGGGAGGTGGGGGCGGGGAGGAGGCAGAAATCTTTAATAAATAAATAAATTAATTAATTAAAAAAAAAGGTACTGGTCTGCCCCACGTACCATGAAGGGAGTGGTCAGGCTCCAGCTCTGGGGACTAGGAGAAGCTTCTTCTAAGGTGCAACCTGTGGTAGGTACCCTGTTGCTCCAGCCTAATGGTGTGCTGTGGGGATAGACTTTAACCTTTTGAGTTTAGAGTTCTGAAAGCCTGCAGAAGAACAAGGAACTCAAGAAGATGAGGAACTCAGAGAAGCCTCATACCTCTCAGAGCATGGCCACCATGCTGCTTGGTGGTCCCTTTCAGGGTACAATGGAGGAGGCTTTTATGGAATCCCTTGCAGCTACCTTGTTGTTACTCTGGTGATGTGGTTTGCAGAGAGCAAAATTTGACACTGAATGCAAGGAGGGTTTTCTCTTAGTCAGATCAGAGTATATGAGATCTGTGTGTTTGAGCCTTGATTGTCAGGGCTCATGATGCCTGTGAGAGTACATGGGGAAGGCTGTAAGGAGCCTGGCCATCTCCCCAGATGATGTTTCCAGGATTTTAATGGTGTTGAAAATAAAGTAATTTTAAACATCACAGTTTTCCTGTTTTTATAAAAAAAAACTTGTGATTCTTATAGCCATCTGTCAATTCCGCACCACAGCGGAGAAAGCAGAAAGATATTCTGCAACATGGGTGGAGAAAAGAAAGTCCCGAAGGAGAATTTCCTGAAGTAAAAAAAAAAAAAAATAGGGGGTTGAAGTCAGCATGATAGAACTGAAATTAAAAACCAAAACAGGGGAAATAGTTTGTATAAAACCCCTTTCCTTTCCATCAGTTTCCCAGAGAAATAACCCACCCTACAACCCACACCCCCTGTCACCATTCATACCCTAGTGCAGGCCACTACATGTTTGCTTTCTGCACACCTGCTCTGCTGTGTGACAGGAGAAACTTCACATTAATTGCTAAAACGAATGGATTATTTCCTGTCTCATGCTTTTACACAAGAGTCAAGATGAGTGTCCTCTTTGCTTTCTATGGTGCCAGTGTGATGGCCCATCAGCACCACATGCCTGCTGAACAAATGTTTCCAGTGTCAGTCAAGGGGGGGTGTTCTCTGTTCTATGTACTGCTTGGTTTTTATGACTGGGTCTTAGGCCGCGAGAAGGGTGCGTCACTGCCCTGTTTCCTTTGGTTCCCAGGTTAGCAAGGATGCCCAGTTTGCCCATGTTCCTGGGCTTTCTATAAGTCTCCTGGTTGCTCTTCTGATCCCTCATCAATGCTAGCCATTGATATCAGAGAGTAAATGGGTTACAGGTTACTTTCTGCTTTCAGAAGTTTAGTTTAGCATTTTAGTGTTTTTGCTTAAGGCCCAGGAAAAGGAGAATGAACCTAGCCTATACTGTATTTAAATTAGAAAATAATTTCTAAGTCACAGTTATGTTCCTTTTACAATTTATTTATTGTTAGTATTGTGTGTATGTGTATGTGCATATGTGGGCACGTGTGTGCGTGTGTGTGTATGCATATCGTATGTGTGTGTGCACCATGTGTGAGTATGGGCACTCAAGTGCAGCAGCAATCATGTGGAGATCAAAGAACAGCTTTTAGGTGTCTGTTCTCTGTTCCCACTGTGGGATATAATGGTTGAACTGTGTTACCAGGTTCATGCAGCAAATGATTTTTACCTGTTGAGCCATGTCACCAGCCTTGGTCTCCTCCTTAAGACACTTTAAAATTCTAGGCCTTTAATGTTAAACTTGATCATCATAAAGAGTATCGTGTCCAGAGGGTCCTAATCAAACAGCTGCTGCTAGGTCTCATGAGCCTACAAATGCATGTTGTTGTAATAGGAGCAGCGTGGCTGCATCCCCGCCATCCGGCTAGCTTTATACCCAAAATAATTACACGGAAACTGTATTCTTTTAAACACTGCCTGGCCCATTAGTTTTAGCCTCTTATTTGCTAGCTCTTACATATTGATCTAACCAATTTTTAATATTTTGTGTAGCACCATGAGCTGGCTTACCAGGAAAGATCTTAACCTGCCTCTGTCTGGAGTGGGAGAATCATGGCTACTCCTGACTCAGCTTCTTTTTTTCACTATTTTGTTCTGTTTACTCCACCCACCTAAGGGTTGGCCTATCAAATGGGCCTAGGCAGTTTTTTTTATTAATTAACCAATGAAACAACAGATAGAAAGATGACCCTCCTCCATCAGCATGTAGTGAAGCTTTCATCATTAGTTCTGAAAACATATTGTACATACCAGCCTTCTTTATTAATTGTTTGCTACACACTCATATTCTTGGTCTGGTTTCTGGTTTCAAAATGACACGGGACCAGAGTAGGCATTTCCAACTTAACTTGCCCAACAGTTTCTAAAGCAGCTAGAGTGTGCTTGGTATAAGGAGGATGCCTGTGTTTAACAGAGAATGGGAGGAGTCTTCATCCGTCCATGTCAGTAAAGCCTCTTCGTGACTCAAAGATTCATTTGACAGTGACCTGAGTTTTCTACTCTCCAGGTGCAGACCTGTCAGGAAGCAATGTGTTTCACATCTCAAACTTAAAAAAAAAAGATGTAGATGACATCATCCATTTGGCTATGCCACGTGTTGTTGGGTCTTAAGGTGTTCACTATTGAGATGACTGTCATGTGCAGAACTGAGAAAAGCGTACTCTGGAGATTGGAAATCAGGTTCCAATAGTGTTGTGGGGAGATCCCGCTGGGGGTTTTAATCAGCCTCGGAGTGTGAGAGCGGTTCTATTGGATGAAACCCATTATCACACCTGCCTAAACCTCCTAGGTGTGTGCTCATTCCAATTGGAAGAATGGTTTTGTATAATAAACCTATTTCTAGATAACTGCTCCCACCCACTGAGTAGTCACTGCACCTGAGTGCTTACATGAGCTGTTTCATTTGGTTTTCACAAACCCTATGAGCTGGTTGTTGTTATTTCTGTCTAACTGGTTAGGTGTCCTCTGATCAGATGACTTAAGTGACAAATTTGTGTCTGTAGAACGGGATGGAGTTGAGATTCAAACACAAATCTGTTTGCCTCTAATCCACATGCTTTAGTGGACTACGTTAAGATTTAGATACAGTTTTGCTTTTGCACCTATAAAATAGCCTGAAAGACTTGTGGATACTCTGACATCTTATAATTGTTGCACAAAGTTTATATCATATGATGTGGGAGTGTCATTTGTCTATCTGTTGCTTTCATTGGTTAATAAAGAAAACTGCTCGGCCTGATAGGGCAGAATTTAGGTAGGCAGAGTAGACAGAACAGAATGCTGGGAGAAAGAAGCCGAGTCAGGGAGTCGCCAAGATTCTCCCACCTGACACAGACGCAGGTTAAGATCTTCCCTGGATCATACATGTAAAAATGTGGTTTTTAGACCACTGTAATCTCTACAATTGTTTATAAATAATAAATAGCACAAAGATTTCATGAGTTCCATCATTAAAAAAATCTTCAGGACTTGTAAAATTTCATGTTTTTCTTTTCTCCTGAAACTTGAGTAGTTATTCTTTTAACTTCTGGAATTTTATCCTAGTACATAGTATGTTTAACTGTTGATTATCTGTTGGTAGTTCTCACATCTGTGCTACAGCCTAAAAGTTTAAATAAATAAAAATTAATCAACATTTTTAGTGGAATAATTATTTATACAAACTAATTTTGAGTGAGCTATTGTTCCAATTATTATAATATTATAACATATAACATAATATTAAAATTTTATTAATAATTCATACATAATTTAGCAAGCAACTTGAACATATTACATACCTGCTCAATAGGCATAAGTTCAATGGATAAATATCTTTGTTGAGTCTAAGCTACTGAAAGACATAGATGCAACTTTTCCTCTCTGACTGCAGAACACAACCTTGAATGAATGTTGAAAGAATTCAAAACTGATTATAACTTATTGTTGGTCTTCATCTATGTGAAAAGTAAAATTTTTTTTCACATAAATAAAATGCATTGGGTACTTTAAAAATATTGTATTAGCATATAATACTTATAATACTCAATTTCATTATGACATTTTCATATGTGTGTGATTGATCACATTCACCCATTACCTTCTCTGTCCTCTTCTCTCTGTCACTTTCACTTAACCTTTTGGTTTCATGTTGCACGAGGAGGGGTCCCTTTGTTTGTCCCAGCTGCCCAACTAGCTTACACCCGAAGTAATCACACAGAAATTGTATTCATTTAAACACTGCCTGGCCCATTAGCTCTAACTTCTTATTCGCTAACTCTTCTATATTAGTTTAACTTATCTCCATTAATGTGTATCGCCACGTGACTGTGGCTTCCCAGCAAGATTCTAACCAGCATCTGTCTCAGGCAGGAGAACCATGGCATCTGCCACTCTGCCCTTCTTTCCAGCATTCAGTTCTATTTATTCTGCCTACCTAATTTCTGCCCTATCAAAAGGCCAAGGCAGTTTCTTTATTCAATCAATAAAAGCCACACATAAACAGAAGGACCTCCTACACCAGTTCCACTTCTACTTGTGTATTTTTCTGGTTTGGAATTGGTAAACCACTGGTTAACTAGGGATATTTGCAGGAACATGGGTGAGAGTGATTATAGGAGGTTAGGCAACTTGCCAGTGCCTACACTGCTCAAGAAACTCTCCCAGCAACCATTAGTTGCCCATAGCTCTTCATGGAGAGGCGAAGGCTCTCTCTAGCAATTGGTAAATGGCTGCAAGACCTCAAAGAGAAGGTTGTCCTTGTGAACACCTTCCCTCTTCATGCTGGAAGATTGATGAGCCCAATCTTGTGCCTCTTTTGTGCTGGGAATCCCAGCTATGGAGCTCAACCCTGTCCTATCTAGAAGGCAACTCTCTGCAGCACTCTCTGCCTTCCTTGAGTGCTTACATTCTCGGAGCTTTCTCATAATAGGTTCTATTAATTACTTTTGAAACGTTGCCAGCATGTGCCAGCTATCATATGATGACTGGTCATGCTTACTTTTGATGGTCAGCACACTGCACAAGTAGAGTCTTTATTTATTTTTGTTGAACGAAAATAATTGAAAATATTTTAAAAAATTTATTCTTTTTAAGTTATGCTTTTTTGTGGGGGTGAATTATGTGTTTGTGTACAGGAGTTCAGGGATTTGCATAGGCCACATAAGAGTGTCAGATCCCTTGAAACTGTAGTTACCAATGGTCGTGAACTGATTGATCTGGGTGCTGGGAACTGAACTCCTCTGAAAGAGTAGTATGTGCTTTTAAACCCGGAGAGACATCTCTCTACCTTTAAAATACTATTACTACTACTGCTAAACCCACAAAAGTGTCTTGTGACATTTTAATTAGGGTCTTAATCATTTTTAAAATATTTCATAATGCAGGATTTATTTATCAAGGCATACCAAATAAATAGTGTTTCTTCTTTTAACTCTTTTATCAAATAGTTTGCTTAGACTGTGTCCTTCACTAGGGTGGGCAGCGGGGCACAGAGAAGACCGGGCCTTGGCCATTGAATTTAATAGTCTCTTGATCAACTCAGGGTACAGGTATACCCACAGAATGATGGTATAATACTGTGACCATTATGAGCAATGCTCTGTGGGGACACGGAGTGCCTGGGATAAGTGCAGGGCTTAGTGGTGCAAGCCTCAGCTACTTGGGAGGCTAAGGTAGAAGGATCAAGGCTAGCATGGAATATAGAGTGAGTTTTAGAAAAACCTAGTAACTTAGTGAAGTTCTGTGTGTTGGGGGGAGGGGAAGAAAGAAGAAGAAGAAGAAGAAGAAGAAGAAGAAGAAGAAGAAGAAGAAGAAGAAGAAGAAGAAGAAGAAGGAAGAGGAGGAAGAGGAAGAAGAAAGAGAGAGAGAGAGAGAGAGAGAGAGAGAGAGAGAGAGAGGAGACCTAGACTGACTGAATGAACAGGAAGTCTAGATACAAGTTCAGATACAACTTTTCTCATCAGCTGCCTAAATTTCCTCATCTAAGAAGGGAGTAATAATAGTACTTTTAAAATAAGAAACTCTGATAATTATATAGAATGATACAGAAAAATTCCAGTGAGTTTGACACTTAGCACATATTTAAGAAACAGAAAAAAGTAGGCTGTTGTATTATGATAAAGAAGAGGCCAATTAGCTTTCAGGATAAGTAAGGACAGCTTTCAAAGGGCTGTATTATATATTATTAAACAATTTACACAGTTGGCCATCAATTCATGCTTCCTTGAGTAATGAATATATTTTACAATGCAAGGGTTTATGAGATTTTATTATGCATTAGGTCATGTCTTCAGCCTTATGAAAACCTGTCATAATTTAATTTTCATCCAGCCCCAAGAAAGAAATATGAATTATGTAACTCCATCTCACAGATGGGTGTTCTGAGGCCTCAACCTCAAATCAGTTACTTACCCATGATTTCATACAGTCAGCAAGTTGCCAAACTACATTTACTTCTCTTTTAGCCTAGTTCAAAATATCCTCTTATTCTTCATTATTTTTGACTCTTTACCTAAAAGTGCTGCTGACTTCAAACTATCTTTAGCGTATGATGCAGTTTCTCAATCAATGGATGCTAAAAACGGATTGCCTTAATCAATAAAATATTCATAGGAGTCTCTTTCAGCATTATTATTTTACACATAAAAGCTTATTATAGAAAATAAATGAAGGTAATAAAAATAAATGATTGGCTATTCCAGTTCTCATGGATAATCTCTGCAGCCACATTTTTTTTTCTGGGAATATATTCAGACGACTACATTGATGTTTGGGTGGCTCTGCATAAAATCGTACACATTTATTTTTATTTATTTGTGTGTGGGGTGTTGGGTGGCCAATGTGTGTAGTTGATTGCAGAGGTCAGGGAGGGCTTCAGACTCCCTGGAGCTGGAGGTACAGGTGGTTGTGAATCCGCCCTATATGGGTGCTGGGAAATGAACTTGGGTCCTCTGAAAGAGCTGCAAGCATCCTAATCACTGATCCACCTCTTTAAGCTCTAAGGTTATATTTTTCTTAATAATTATCATATACACATATTGTAAAGACACAATCTGACTATGCAGCCCAGACTATCCTTTAAATTGTAGCCTTTTCATTTCAGCCCCCAGAGTGCTGGGTCTGCAGGTGTTCAAGTATTACTAGTGATAGATAATTCTGTATGTAGTTCAACCCAGTGAGTGGTGGGGCACACGACTTTAATCCCAGCACTCAGGAGGTTGAGGCTGAGGCAGGTGGATCTCTGTGAGTTGGAGGCCAGCTGGTCTATAAGGCAAGTGTCAGGACAGTCAAGGGTACACAAAAAAGCCCTTTCTGGAAAAACCAAAACCCAACCAAACAGAAACCCAAATTCGTTTCAACCCATCTTTTAATTAGCAATATATTTGCAAAATTCTTTTCCTACTAGGTGTTGTAGTGCTGAGGATACTTCATGTCATGTGTCAAAGGTTCAGTTGTTACACAATTACAATTATTACTGCTGGTCTCTCAAGTTGCTCTCCAGCACAGCTGCAATGGCAATCTTCTAGCCCTCTTCTTCCTCCAAAGCCGGCTTTCACTGCTTAATCTTAATGGAATCGTATTGTTTTGTTTTATACTTATTTTAGTTATTTGACTTTTCCTTCACTCTTGTTTGTTATTTTCCTATTAGAGCGTGGTAAATGCATTGCAAATTTCTCTAGTTTGTGGCTTTTGATGTGAATAAATAACAAATTAAGTGCTTAAAATGTCAGTCTTTCAATTGTGTTTCCTTTGTATTTTTATAAATAAATGTCTTATATGCATCTATGTAGATGTGACAGTTTTTATATTAAAAGTAATCAGGTATGTACTACGTGCATATCTAAGACGTGCATATCTGTGCCTAATTGTGGCTTTATTCACAGTAACTAAAAAATGAACCAGTTTAGATATCTATCAGCAGATAAATGGATAAGGAAAGCTCGATCAATATACACAATGGAATTTTATTCAATCATAAGGAAAATGAAACTATGGTATTTGTAGAAAATAATAAGTGCAGCTAGGCCTGGGGAGAGAAAATACTTGCCACAAAAATGTGATGACCCCAGTTCCATCCTCAGAATCTGTATGAATGTCCCAGGGGTGGTGGCATGTGCTTGTAATCCCTGTGCTGGAGAGGTAGAGACTGGGGGATCCCTGGGCCCAGGGAAAGCATTTAAAAAGCAAGCTATAATGGCATATTTGCATATATAATGACATATTTGCATAAACATACCCAAAAGAAATCTATTACCTTGTTACCAATAAATTAAAGAATTATAGGTACAAGTTGCAAAAAAAGTGGTGTCTTCAGATTTGGGGAACCCAAGTAGTAAGAGGTCAAGCCTATAGGAATGGGTGTGTATTGGTGTCATTGGGCAGGGTAGGAAGTGGTCTGCTTCCAGGCCTTTAGGTGGCTTCTGGGACTTCACAGGTCAGGTTCCCAGGTCCCTTTTTTTGCTTTTATTTGCTTTTCTTGAAGCCATGGCGTGTATTGTTTTTTAGGTAATCCACTACAAAGTAGGCAACATCCAAAAAAGTCTTCTCTTGGTATTGTAGCTGGGACTTTCGGAGTGGTTTGGTTGCATTTATGAGATATTATAACAGCAATAGTCAAATAATTCCATATCATCCACATGTCCATATTGATATTCACCAACAGCAAAATATTTTGCTATCTCAAAAAAACCCCAAACCCCCACATGCAACCAAGTGAGTAAGTCATGCATATCATGTTTGTTACCTTGTAAATACTGATGTTTAAATAAAATGGGTTTATTTTATGAATTCAATTTTAAGACATCGATGTACTGAATTTGAGATAAAATGAATTAATAAATTGTACTTATTATGAAATTTTTTCCATCATAATGTCAGTATCTTTGCCCTTTACATAAAAAGGGATATTTTTTTCACTTAACTGAAGCTATATTTCTTTGCCATATTTTTCTTTTCTAGCTTTTGTTTCTGGCAGTCTGAATCCAGTTATGGCTACGGAAGGCAATGTAAGTACCAGTATGAGTTCCCCTCTGAACACCCAGGCTTTAGCTATTTCCAGCTTGATGAATAAGTAAAACAATAGACAAGTTGATTTTAAGTCCCTGTTTGTCCTCCATTTCATTAGCTTCAATGGCATCAAATGACTCTATTGACAGGTTTCAAGTTTTATGGCCTCTAAGTATTTAAAACCTCTGGCTATTCAGAGATCAAGGAGTAGCAACAGGCCCTGAACAAATGATATTGTGAAACCTTTTATCAACTCTTATGGGACAATTTCTATTAAAAATTGCTTTGCAATTGTGGATTGTTTAAAAACATTAGAGCTGTGGGTTAGCCTGAAATGGATGAGTATATCGAGCAAGTGTATTATTGGTGTGGGTAAACTTACACACAGAAAAATGAGTAAGTTTATCATCGTGATATGGCAGTGTAATAGGAGAGGGTGTGGAGTGTACAGGAGGTTGTGCATCCTTTGATGCATCGAATGACCACTTCATAGATGCAGTAAGTGATTACAGGGACTGGATCCACAGTCCACTTGGTAAGGCACTTGCCTAGGTTCGAATCCAAATATCCTACAAACTGGGTATTGTGTATATCTATAACCTCAGCACTCATGAGGGGGGGGCAGTAGGATAAGAAACTTAAGTTAAATAGTGAATTCCAGGTAAGCCTGGACTATATGTAACTCTGCCTGAAAAAAAAAAAAAAGAATTATCAGAAGAAGGGAACATTGACTTGGTAACCAAATTGAGCATGTGAGTGTGCTTTTCTGATGCAAATTAGACAGCAGGTGTCAGGGCAAGTTGGCCCAATAGTGATGGAGACAGGAGTTCCCAGGACAGCTCTTAGAAGGTACATCTCCCTAAAAGGCAGGGCATCTGGTAAATCCTCTCTTTGGCTTTCTGAGCCCTTCATTTCCCAGGCATACAACAGTGAGCATACTTTAAATCTGATCTAATTCTAAATGATAGGAAAAGCTTCCCGGTCATAAGAAATAGCACAAACTTTAACAGACAGGGCAGAAAACCAAAAATGAAAACACAGAGTATAGTCAAGGTATGTACCATCAGGTTTGTAGAATCACCGTTGAAAATGAAGGCCAGAGAGAGTCAGTCACTTGGGTGTAAGAAGGGAGGTTTTTAATGTCAGAGATGTGAGTTGTCACAGTGGAGGTAACAAGAAAAGAAGGAAAATAAGTAGAGTACTATTGGGAGGGTTTCTGCTGGAAGCCGAGAGAGCATGAGACGTACAGGGTATTACCAAAAATGTTCTGCAGTCAAAGGGCAAAAAGAAATGAGTATCATAGGTGTGTGGAGGAAGAGTCAGGAGGTCAGTATGTGTGTGTGTGTGTGTGTGTGTGTGTGTGTGTGTTTATGTGCACATTTGAGTAGTTACACACACGCTGGTGGGTCAGAGGACAACTTGAGGACATCAGTTCTTACCTCTCATTTTGTGCATTCTGGGGATAGAATTCAGATCACCAGACTTTGTTGCAAATATATTTCCCGGCTGTTCCATCCATCAGCACTTAAATACTCTTCTAGTCTTGAATGTATTTATTCATTTGTGTGTGTGTGGGTGCACCCATGCACACTGGCACGCACCAAGGTGTGAGTATGGGAGCCAGAGGACAGCTTGTTTAAGTTCGTTCTCTCCTTTGACCATGTGGGTCCTGGAGATTAGTGGTCAGGCTTGCTGGAAACTGCCTGTGGTTGCCGAACCATCCTTCCATCCCTCGAAGTTCAAAAAAATAAAAAAGAAAATGTGTGTGCTTACAGGCATATGTGTATGTGTTATATGGACAGAGAAACAGAAAACAGAATGAAACAATAACGGTTTTGCTAGGTCCTTGAATAATAACATGACCCTTATATTACTTCAATTTTTGCACTGAAAGGATATAATTTTCCAACTGGGAGAAATTAATTTTACGTGTGGAGAGAAATGGAAAGCTAAGCTAATATAAACCCATCTAACACGGAAATATTCATGGAAGTCTAGAAAGAAGAAAAAATAAAGATTACATGTTCTCTCTCATACATGAGCTTGCCTATGAGGTTTGTATGTATTTGTGGGTGTAAGTGTCGAGTAGATATAGGCTCTGAGACCAGAAATGAAATGAAAAGTGAAAAGGTGTTGAAGTGGGGGAGGATGATAAGACACATGGGACATGAAAATAGAAAAGGAAGTTAGGTAGGAGGTGAGAGGAAGAGTTCAAAGTAGGGAGGGGATGGGGAAGAGAGAGTAGACAGGAATGGCAATAAGAAACAAGTTTTGTTTGAAAATGCCACAATGAAACTTAATCGTGACGAACAATGAGGGCTGATGAGACACCAAGGACAATGGCAGGGGGTTTTGATCCTACTTAATGTGCTGGCTTTGTGGGAGCCTAGCCAGTTTGGATGTTCACCTTCCTAGATATGGATGGAGGGGGGAGGACCTAGGACTTAACACAGGGCAGGGAACCCGGACTGCTCTGTGGACTGGAGAGGGAGGGGGAGAGGAGTGGGGGGAGGGGGAGAAGGGTGGGAGGAGGGGGAGAAGGATGGGAGGAGGGGAAGGGAAATGGGAGGCTGGAAGGAGGTGGAAACTTGTTTTTTGTTTATGTTTTTTTTTCTTCTTTTCGCAATAAAAAAAAAAGAGTAGTAGAAGCTGGATGGCATTGGAAAAAAAAATAAAAAAAAATAAAAATAAAAATATTCATTTAATATGCATCCAGAATCTATTATCTGTTGGTGTTTGTCTTAGATAAGAACTAGAAATAACTGACTTCAGATAATGCGACGGTTTGAATGAGAATGGACCCTATAGGTTTATAGAGAGCAGTATTAGTTGAAAGGATTAGGACATGTGGCCTTGCTGTACTGAAGTGGCCTTGTTGGAGGAAGTGTGTCTCTGGGGGTGGGCTTTGAGGTTTCAGAATCTCAAACCCAGGCCCAGTGGCTCTCTCTCTCTTTCTGCTGCCTGCCAACCCAGATTTAGAACTCTTGGCTCTTTCTCCAGCACTATGTCTGCCTGCACGCTGCCATGCTTCCTGCTGGGATGATAATGGACTAAACCTCTGAGCTGTCAGCCAGCTCCAATGAAATATTTTCCTTTATAGGAGTTGCCATGGTCATGGTGCCTCTCCACAGCAACTGAAACCCTACCTAAGACAGATCAATTAAGATGTTCACATCTTTAGAAAATAGGACTAGAAGAAAATGGCTGATGGGATTACCAGAGGTCTACTGGGTCATCATGCACCTAGAGCAATCATCACTATGGCATGTGTCCCACTTCCCTTGGTCCTGGACACCAGTGAATTCTGTTCTTTAGTGGAAACTGGCTATTTACTGAATTTCTCATTCTCTGAGCCCCACTGCGCTGCTGCCCACCTCGGCCCAGCTTCCTCTCTGGCTCTATTTTCCTCTCATTTCTCCCAGTGCCACAGGCACTGGGGAGCTCTATTAGCACTGCTCTTAAGCATTTTTCCCAGCAGCCTTGGCTTTTATCCTCCTCTATCCATTCAGAAAATTCGTTCAATTTTCTGCTATCATTTGTTCCTGAAGTCAGAGGTGACCTATTTTTGTCTCACTCATTTCACAAGGTTTATTTGATACATTTGACCTAATCAGATCCCGGATTACTCTTCATTTCCCCTAAACTAATGTTTGCTGAGCCTTCACGGGCTGAACACTCTGCCTGGGGCGGGAGTGCAAAGATGAACAGCTTACCATCTCCTGGAGAAAAAGAAGACAGGTGCCCCTAGCCAGACGGTTCATCACTGGGACTTGTACAATAAACGGTGTCCACAACTTAAAACTAGATTTAAGTGTTTGAAATTTAGTTATGTGTAAATGTTACTCACTTTGGCTAAACTGGGTTGTTTGTAACCTGACAGTATTCTGTTTTCTCTTCTGAACAAAAGAGTGGATTTTTTTTTTTTTTAAGCAAAAGCTGGGGTTAGAACCTGGAATAATCAACTCACCAAGTTCTAAGACTTCCCTCTTGGTAACGCTCCTTCTGTAGAGTGACCCTTGCCCTTCCCTCTTCTGATTGGGCTTTCCCAGTGGCCCCTCTTCCTCTCAGTCTACCAGGCACCTAAATACCAGAGTAGGTTTTCTTTTTTCTTTTTCTTCCCAATAATCTTTTTATTGATTGTTTGGTAGTTGCTTCCTGAACACATTCCCTTCCCAGTCTTTCCAGGTTCACCCCTCTTCCCTTGTGACCTCCACCAAAGAAAAACAGGAGAAAATAAAAATTAAAAGAAAATACAAAGGTCAATTTGTGTTGCCCATATACTCTCAAACACTGATCAAACTCTCAGTGGCCAGCCCCTGAAAGAAAAGTGAGTTCTTTCCCTAAAGAACTCACCCCTAAAGCCATCAACTACATAGAGCTACTCTCCAGAATTCCATCACAATTTTTATGAGTCCTCGTCAGTGACTTCCTGTCTAGACTGTTTCTTTTTGGGGAGATGTGGGTGGTAGTGGTGGTTTATGTTGTCACCTGAGTCCATACCTCTACTGTTATGACCTCTAGAGATCTAGAGTCTATGACCTCTATTGCTGCTAAGGGCCATGATGGTGTCCACGGTTCTTGCTGCAATCAAGGGCCATATTGATATCTTTGGTTTGTACTGCTACCAAAGACCATGCTGGGGTCCGTGGCTGATACCGGAGGCCATGTAGATGTCCGTGGTCCATACTGTCACCAGAAACTAAGTGGAAGTTCATGATCCATGCTGCTACTGACTGTAGAGGGGCAAGGGAGCTTCTTTGGCAGTGGTATTGATGACTTCAGACTCATCATGGAGAATGACAGACAGAGTGGATTATCTTAACTGCAGTTCTCATGGTGCTACGTACTAGCATACATTTGATTGGTGGCTACACATTGGACTTCCTGTAAGCCTGACAGTTTAGAAGACAATTTACAAGGCCCTGTGTGATATGGCTTTGCCACTCAAGGTGGTTGTCTGTCACTCTGGGTTGATGCTCACTGGATCAGCCACACCTACACTGTTGTTGTACATCCTCTTAGGCCTGGGTCTTTCTTTTTCCAAGCATTTGATGTGAGCTCACAGGCTGTCTTCCTTGATGGCATTCTTCTGGTGAATTCACCTCCATTAACTCAGTTCAAAGCTGTATGACTGTGTTTTCTAAAGGATTATTAACTGTCTTTCCTTCGCTGAAGACTGCCAGAAGACAAAATGTCAGGTACTGTCGTTGTGGTGTTCCTTTGTTCCAGCGGTCATTGTGTCTGACTCTGCGGTTGTGTTCCTTGATGCTGTCTGGACCGAGTGGTCTGGTGTGTGGGGAGTTCATCTCTTCTGCTACTTCCTGTGTTGACTTCATGGAAGGCTCTGTATTGGCCCGCTACGCATAAAGCATTTATTGCCTAGTTTTTACATGATTATGACAGTCACTGTCTTAGACCCCTGTCTTTAAGAAGCCTATGTTACCTTTCCTTTCTCTGGGCTGTGAAATGAGCCCAGGGATGTGGTCATAGTTACGGTGAAGTGAGAAACTTAGTTCTCATGTTAGATCATGTGAAAGGATGCGAAACCGAATTGGCAGTTTCGTGTTGTAGGTGACATCAGCATGAACCTAAGCTGAAGCGATGGAGCCAGCACTGCTCTCTACGAGTCTGATACACAGACCAGGCCCTGGAGACTGGGTTACACATCTACTCCCACAGGGAGGGCCTCAGTTAGGAAGACTCCATGGGCCACTAGAGATAGGTTAATGGGCAGGGTGGGAGGTGCTTGCTACTTACCATTAGAAAACATCTGTTCCTTTGGCATCTGTCACAGGAGACCATCTCGGGTCCCAAATTCTCAGTACTTAGATGGGACAGTTGAGATGTGCTGAAAAGGACATTGTGATTTTTGAGGAAAAAGAATGTTAGGTACAGCTGGAGGTGTGCCTAGAGCAAGCCCATTTTATATTCAAAAGAGAACTGAGGCCACTCTCTAGGTAGGCTGAAGTTCAGTGCCAGTTAATCTCAGAGGAGTTTTTACCTAAAAATGTACCAATTTCAGAGCAATAATTGCACTGGGGTAGCTTTTAGATTGCTGAGCATCACCAATCTCCTTTTCCAGTGGAAGTATTTTGCAGTTGAGAGAAATCCAGCAGCAGGAGCCCTTCCAGATGTTTGTCAGCTCACCCTTCTTACTACAACCATCACAGGAAGCAAAAATAGATATGCGGCATAATGTTTTGATTGCTTTGTGCCAGACGCTAGGCTAGGTACTAGACTTTGAGTGTAATATGTCTACAAGAACAGTGGTTCTGCCTTGAAGTCTTGGGCAGAGACTCAGCCTGACTGCGAGGAGCCAATTATGAGCTGACGTATTTTTAGTAGGGCCATCATGGTTTACTCAGGCTGTCCAAGGTCTACGCTGTAGGTGGTGAGGTTGAGTGTGATGTACTATTAGTTTCAGACAGAACAAAATGAGGCTTTGACAAAGGCAGCAGTAGTAGAATTGTATACGGATGGGAGGCTCACCAGAACCTGGGAGGCAACCTGGCCAGGGCAGTGAGTAGGCACATGTGTGGGCTGGAAGAAAGGCCGCAGAAGTGACTCACAGTTCTGGGTTGAATCTCGGGTGTGCAGACTTACTATAAAACACATCCTTGTGAGCCACACAGAGTGATAAACCTTTACATCATGTTTCCAATTTCAGAGGCCTCAGTAGCACATGCCGACAAGATTGGAGACTGAAGCAAAGTAGCACACAGATGAGCAAAAGACCTTGCCTGACCCACTAGTTCTAAGTGATCTGTAAGTTAGCCACAGAGGTGAGGTTCCTCATCTGTGAAACAGAGAGCAGAACAGGACATGCCAAAAAGGACCATTCCAATGACGACAAAGAAAGAACACTGAACGAAGTTAAGATACGTACAAGAGCTTATTAACTGCCTTCTGAAGCTAGAGAAGTCTTCACGTAGAAGTGGTGCTTGACAGGGTCTCAAAGGATTAGCTTAACCAGGAGAGGCAGTGGAAGGAAAGGCATTTCAGCATAACAAAGCTGAGTTGTTAAAGTGCTTAAGAGTCTTCAGGATATAGAAACAATTAGGGTTTTAAGACAGAAAGGAGGGATTTGGTGGTATAACTAGAAAAGTCAGTAGGTTGGCATTTCAATTGTAATTTAAAGATAGATTACTATAAATGAAATCTGTGACTTCCATACAAGCACGTGGCTCTGAGTTCTCACCCAGCAACACTCTAGTTTCCTTCAGACAAATATCAACGGTAGACAAGAGAAACAGAAAGACTAGGAGTTACCATTAGAACCAAAGACTGGTTAATCAGGTCTGAAAATCAAACTCGAAAAGTAGTAGGTATTACTGAAGCCAAGGGCCTGATGGGTACCTGGGTGGTGATCTAAAAGAAGCTTGTGTCTATGGCAAGTTCAGAAGGGGTGAAAAACAGCCAGTAAGTGTGGGGCAAGCGGGGTTCACTGACTGGTGACAGCGGCAAACAGAGGTTCCCTCTGTATGAACAGGGCTGTGGATGGAGGAAAAACAAAAAAGAGAGACTACATTTGGCCATCTTAGGAAGGAAGGAAATGCTCAAAACCAGGAACCAAAGAGGTTTGGATGAGGAGCTGGGTATGCAAGATTCCTAACCAGGATTTCAAGTGACTGTAGGGCTAGCTTTCATTAAGGAGAGGCAATCTGAAGTTACCTGGAAGGAAGGAGAGAGATGCGGACAGGAAGGAGGAGAAGGGGGAGGGGAATTTTACAAACGTACATTTTTTTTTTAATGGACAATATGTGTATATCCTCTCTCTGCCACATTTTCATGCCAAAGTCCCAATCTAGTTCAAGTTGGGATGCTGTTAAGAGATGTGTTGAAAGATTATAGGTCCTGAGACTGGTGCCCTCATGAATGACAGTTGTGCCCTTATTAGCCCTTATCTGAGAAAGATGAATTTCTTATTGGCCATGTGAGGATATATTAAGATCATGGCTGTCTGTAAGTCAGGGAGAGGTCATCACCATTGTTAACAACTCGACCTTACCTATCCCAGGTTCTAGAACTAAGATAACATTTTGTTTTATTTTTTTAAGTCAACCAGTCTGTGGTTTTCTGTTATAACAGTCCATGCTGAGTAAAGAAAAATTTCAAAACACATTTAAAATAATGCCAAGAAAGATAGGATCTGCAATAAAAATAGGAGATATAATTTTGAATTAAGAATCCTTTTTTTTTTTTTCCTTTTTTCCTTTTTGATTTCTGAGATAGGGTTTCTCTGTGTAGCCTTGGCTTTCTTGGAATTTACTCTGTAGACCAGGCTGGCCTCAAACTCAGAGATCTGCCTGCCTCTGCCTCCCAAGTGCTGGGGTTAAAGGTGTGTGCCACCACCACCCAGTGAGTTAGGAATTTTAAACTCTAATGAACAAATCAAGGATGGGGTACTAAGAGTATTTTTTAAAGTTTTGTAGTCTTTCAAAATGTTGATCCAAATGGAAAAGTAAATGGATCTTGAAATTATTTAGTAATATTAAAAAAGAAGATAGAATTCTTGAAATAGAAAGCTTAATATGTGAGATAAAATCAACAGTGAACTGTATGTGTGTATGTGTGTGTTTTGTGTGTGTGTGCGTGTGGAAGCCATCCTTGAACATTCGACCTTAGAAATTATTCAGAATCTCCCACTGGCCTGGAGCTTACCAAGTAGGCCTGCCTCATTATCAACAAGCCTCAGATACCTTTCTGTCTCCCTCTCCACAAGGCTGAGATTATAGGCACATGCTACCCTTGCCAGAGTTTTACATGGGTGGTGGGAATCAAGCTGAGAGTCCCATGCTTAGGAAGGAGACTTTTCATAGGCTGACTTCTCTCCTCAGCCAAGCATCAGACGCCACCAAACCCGACAATCAGAGTTTCACTCCTGGAACCCACGTGGTGAAGAAGAAAACTGACTCCTGCAAGTTGTCCTCGTTCACACACACACACACACACACACACACACACACTAAACATAATAAGAAGTTTAAAAAAATTGTACGTTTCACGAGGTATTATAAATGGGCACCGAAAGCACTTTGAAAATAGCTAAATACTTGAAGAGACACCTGTCCTGTCACCATGCGATTCCTGTTCAGATTGATACCAAGCCTAGAGTAACATGCATGTATACCAACAATGTTTATTTACACAGAATTGTTAACTGTCTATTTATAGCTGATAGCGCAAACTGTCAAAGCATAAACACTCATTATTAAGCAATTGGATAAAGAAATCACAGAACGTTTTTAATTGTTACACTGTAAATGAGCTATGGCTACATCCGTCAACATGGAAAAGGCATTAAAAGAGAAGTAAGGGGAAATGTCCACACCAGTGCTATTGTGTAACTATCACAGTCACTAATATGTAACATGAAAACATGCTCGTGTTAGAGTAATCTGCTGCGACTGAGAGAGAAATCCATTAGGGGAGGGACTTGGAGAGACTGCAGTATTTATATTTTATTTTCTTCAAAATGGTCCAAAATAAGAAAAGGATAAAGAATAATATGACATTCGATACTTCAGGATATGGTGTAGGCAAAGCACCTTGCACTGTCCTGCCAATCTGCTGTCGAGTGTGCATCGTTCCCCGAGCACAATGAGTTTAGCTAGAAAGTTTGGCTTGAGAGAAAGCAGGTAGCTTTATCCGTCACAGCCTTCAGCTCACCTGGTACTGTCCTGTCTCCTCTTTTCAGTAGTCATCAATGCTGTGTATCCTTCCTTGGTTCACACTCATCCCGGAACCTGCTGGAATGTGTCTTGTAGCTCTGAACAGTATTAGGACTATGTAGCCAATATTTCCATGCTGGTCTAAATCTGAAAAGTCCCACACAGACTTGTATGCTTGAACACATGGTCCCCATCTGGTCACAGTTTGGTGAGGTTGTAGAATTCTTGAGGCCCAAGACCTCCCCAGTCTCAGTAGGCCGCTAGGGGTTAACCCCGAGGGTGATGGGCTGCTTCCTGTCACAGATCTTTGTTTCCTGGCCTGCAGTGACAGCCTTCAGCTCCTGTTGCCTAAGACCTAACTGTTGTACTCTATGTTCTCCCTCATGATGTATTTCCTGAAACTGTGTGAGCCCAAATAACCCCTCCCGGTTAAGTTCCTCTTATCAGATAGTGTGTCACGGTGGCGAGAAAAATAATAACACAGAAAAGCTCCAACAAACCTTCCCCTTTAAAACAACACAATTTGGTGGCTTGGACCAACGTTTCTCTGGAGTTTCTCCCTCCTTTTCATGATACTCTTTTCTTGAGTTTGACCCTGGGTATTCCCATGGTATTTCTCTGGGTTCTTTTTTTTTTTTTTTTTTTTTTTTTTTTTTGGTTTTTTTGAGACAGGGTTTCCCTGTAGCTTTTGGAGCCTGTCCTGAACTAGCTCTTGTAGACCAGGCTGGCCTCAAACTCAAACAGATCCGCCTGCCTCTGTCTCCCGAGTACTGGGATTAAAGGCTTGCACCACTGCTGCCCAGCTTCTCTGAGTTCTTATCTAATGTTAAGTCTTTTGCCATTCTTTAGCTTTTCCAAGAAATCATACCCCAGCTAAAACAACCACTACCCATCTCCATTGTTCCCTACCAGAGAGAGCTTTTCATCCATGTTTTGCTATTGCATGATGTCTAAGTGGTTAGTGTTCTGAAAAAGCTAAGCACAGTTTTAAGTGTATTATCACAGGTTTTTGCTGATCAAGTGCCTTACAATTCCTTCTAAAAAGTTGAGTTTAGTTTTCCAACAATATAGAAAAATACTTGTGGAAATGTCAAGTATTTGTGCAGAACCCGAAACTCCAAGGTTTTGGTCACTTAGTTAGTAAGTAATGGTAGTTTATATTGTCAGGCAGGTAAGGAATATACCACCCAAACTGGCAGATGCTGAAAGCCAGTGTGCCTGCAAATGAAGAACCACATGTCTACTTCATTGCTTAGCTTTAACTGCCAACTTAATACAATCTGTAATTATCTGGGAAGAGAATCTCAATCAGGGATTGTCTACTTAGGGCTGGCCTGGAGCATGTATGTGGGGGATTGCCTTAAGTAAACTGATGTGGAAAAACCCAGCCCACCGTGGACAGCACCATTCTCTAGGCTGGGTTCCTGATCTGTAGAAGAGTGTGCTGAGCACAAGGAAGCAAGTGAGCATGTCTGCACTTATTTCTTTCTACTCTTGGCTGTAGATGTGATGCAACCAACTGCTTTATGCTCCTGCAACTGCGACCTCCTCCACGGTGATGGCTTACACTTGAATTACAAGTTCAAACACACCCCTCTCCCTGAAGCTCCTTTTGACCATGTTGTTTTTACCACAATAGCAGACATGAAACTAGAATATCAATGTATCACTATATAATTTTATATAATTCAGTGACCAGGATCACTGAACATGCATGTGTGTGTATGCATGTATATGTGCATAGATGTGTAGGTAGAGGTCAGAGGTCAACCTCAGGTAGTATTCCTCCGGAAGAATACATCTTGTTATTTGAGTCTTGCATTGGACTGAAACTCGCTGAGTAGTCTTAACCTGACTGCTTAGCAAGTTCCAGAGATCTGCCTGTTTCTGCCTCCCTATAGTTGACATTATAAATACACCACCATACCTGGTTAACCTGGTTTCTGGGCATCTAACTGAGGTCCTTATGCTTGTATGGCAAGCACTTTATTGATTGAGCCTTCTACTTGGCCCTCAAATGAAACATTTGAGCCATCTTCCCAAAGCCAAAGTACACTTTTCTTTAATAAAAATTATCTATGCATTTCCAATGAGAATCTCTCTGCCACCCTCCTCCCCAATTTTAGATCTATTTTAGGGAAAATTTAGAGTTTTAAAGTAAGTGGTCAGTTTTATCTGTAACATTCAAACAGGAAAAAAATAAGTTGGGAGGAATATCTAAGTTAACTCTAAATGTCCGTGACGGTCGGAATCGTCCCATAAAACACTCAAGCGGCTGTTCATGTTTTCACCTACTCAGTGAGAAAGCCACATGAAGGTCTTGAAACTGACTAGTTCATGGGTTCCACTTCCTGTTGTGAGGAGGAAAATGTGTCTTAGACTCAGTAATCTTTTCAGAGGTTGTTTTTATTCCTTCTTGTAGAGCAGTTGGGGTTTCAAACGCACATCTATCAAGTGAAACCGAAACCCTTGGTAATTTGTTATTTCTCTAATGTGCAGCCTGCTTCTGGCTAGGGGAAAACACTTGAACAGCCAGTTTGCTTTGTGGGAGGACTATCAGGGCAGGCTTGAATCACAAGGAGCTTGCTGGGAGGGATGGAACACTTTGCTGGGTGGAGGCTGTTTTGACCTGATATGGATTCCTAACTCTCAACCCATGCTAGGTGCAAGAATCCAGCTGGTGTTTGGAGAAATAAAGACACATTTTGACTTGGGGATTTATTTACCTGGAAGCCACTGTAGGCTTGATGGCTTGATGGCAGAGACGAAGAGCTAGCAGTGTGTGTGTGTGTGTGTGGGGGGGGACACAGATAACAACTTCCCAGTGGAGAGGCTCAGTTCCCTGTTCCATGATTGAGGAGCCACGGAATGGAAGTTGCTTCTGCTCTTCCCTTCTACAACTGCATAGCTGACCCCTAGGCATTGGTTCCCATTTTGTTGTTCTTTTTTAAGAGCTGTTGTTTGAAGTGATGCAGTTTCATCTTGTTTACCTGGGGCTCCAGCCTTCTAGGAATAAGCTTGGACACCTCTGCTTTCTTCCCTCCCTGGTCCTCAGTTACAGCATTGCTCTTTGGGACCCTAGATTTCCCAAACCTTACCATATAACCTTTACTCACTTTATCTTAACCCTAGCTCTCAATTTGACTGGCATTACATAGCCAGTAGGTGCTAATTGGGTTTACTGATCTCAGGATTTTGGCATACAAAGAAAAAAAAAAAGCCCAGAGACTAAAGAACAGCCTGGATCTTAGACCAAGGAGCTGGCAGTGTGGAAAATATTTGGGAAATGGAGGGAGATGAGCCCCTTAATATGATAATGTTGAGACTTAACTAGCGTGTCATGATTGACACATATTGAGTTTGCTTAAACATTATCCTGAAAGAGATCAATCAATGATCCAAGGATAGAAAAGTTGATCATAAAATAAAAAGCCAGGTCAGGATTTCACTGGTTTTGTATCCCTGAAGAAACACAATTTAACCTTAACTCTATCCTCTCCGCTGAGGGAAACACAAGTCATGCTTACTCTACAATGGGGAGTTTTCGTCATTGAATGTTTGCTTATCTTTTCATATTTCCAAGATGCACTGATATGTGATTATTCAAAGAAATATGATTTTCTCCCCAAATAAATCTTGGCAGCTCTCCTTGAGCCTTATGGAATTAGAATTCCATATATACACATATATATACATATACACACACACATATATGTATATATCCACATATGTGCACACATGCACACACACATATTGCTCTATAGTCCATTCTGCCCTTAGTCAAGCGAGAATCCTCCGGTCTCAGCCTCCTGAGGATTTTCTGTAAGTCTCTTGATTTTGCAAATGAAGAGGTAGGTCTAGAGTGACTTTTTTGGGTATATAGCTCCTTGTTAATTCTGGACCTGTGGCTTTAAAAATTCTATCCTACTGTAGATCGTATTCTCTGACCAAACATACGGCAGAATTACATATACATCAGTAGTTAGAGATGTGGACTACTAGCGGGCTGCATCTAGAGTACCATAGAATTCCTGAGATTACCTACCAGCTGTTAGGGCTACTTTCATTGCATGTTCAAATGTTAAAGTCTCTGCTTGCTAACAATAAATGAAAGTGATCTAAACCTTAGATGCTGTAGAGAAAAATAAAAATTTTTAAAGCTAAAGTTCTCTGTAATATTTGCAGCAGAGAGAGAGACAGGAGAAAGAGAGAGAGAGAGAGAGAGAGAGAGAGAGAGAGAAGAGAGAGGAGAGAAAACAGAGAGAGACATTTGTAAGCATATTTTTTCTTTGAGTTTTCCAGTTTTGTCTGGGAATCTGATTTTACATGACGGTGAAAATATGTTGTGGAAAATGTGTGTATTTTATATATATCATCATGTCTGATTTGAATATTTGAATATTTATTGTCTATAAAACATGAGAAATATTCAGAGATAAAGATAGAATGAGATATGGCTACAAATAAGAAATTCCCCATCAGGAGGCTTAGAATCCCTGAGGTCACACAAGAAGAGATAAGGAATTTCTTTTCCCAGGCTGTTTAATTTTCATGGTGTAGCTAGAACCCTCCATGAAATTAGTCTGATGTGAGCATTTAACAGCTTGAGATAGAAACAATTATTTAGAAATCAAGAGAGAAAAGAAATATTGTTTCTTCTTTCACAAAAATGTATAGGTAAAGTATTTCATGATTTTCTAAAACTTCATCAAGCACGGTGCGTGCCCTCACTAACCCAAGTAGTAGCGAGAATTGCTTGTGGGAGGAAACAGGAAGCTTGACAGATAAATGCCCTGTTACCTTTTTCCAGGTTCACTCAATGCACATCGATTCTAATTAGCACATTCTGTGCCTCAGCTCCTAGCTCCCCTTGAGCTCTGCTTGGAGAGTTTCTTTCTTTCTTTCTTTTCTTTTTCTTTTTTTTTTTTTTTTTTTTTTTTTTAGAATCCACCCAGCTCATAAACACTGCCACCCCCTCCCTCCTTCTCTCTTTACAAATGTTACAACACAATCAGAAATTGCCTCTGTTCTTTCCTTCCTGCATCTCCAGCAGGTTCCCTTGCGTCAGAAGCCGAGGAAGAAAACTCAAGGTAATTAGATCCCTTTTGTTCCTTTATCCCTTTCTCCTGCCTGTGAGTGTGAATTTTTTATTTTTTCTTCCTTTCTACTGGATGCCTTCTTCGGGGGGGGGGGGGGGAGTGATCAGAGTCTTGTCTGTCTGAATTTAATATCAGGAGATGGACGGCAGATTAAAATTTTTGGCTGCTTTGGGATTGATTTTAAGAAAGAATGACATGCTGTTCATTTGGACCGGTCCCTCGTGCTTTGTCCTCAGAGCTTAGAGAAACTGACAGAGCCAGGAAGTCCCTGGTGTCCTAAGTGGGTTTTAACCCTTCCGTGTCTGTTGCATAACTGCCGCTGTTACTATGGGAAGGACCCGTGTGTCTGCCACAATGTGCCAGCAAGCCCAGAGAGTCTCCCGTTTTCAACTTACTCTTTTTGACTAAGGTTTTCCGACCCATGCTTGCATAGAAGTCTCACTGCTTCTTTGCCTGGGTATTCTAGGCACTAAATGAATGTTTAAAAATAAAACAGATACATAGGAGTCTTTCCTTCTTTCTTTCTTCCTTCCTTCCTTCCTTCCTTTCTTCTTTTACACTTACTTTGCATGAATGTAAACATGCAACCATTGCCGTGCAAACAACTAACCATTGCCTTTTGTTTTGTCCCCTGAGCTCGGGTCACACTTACCTGTTCGTATCACCTTTGCAGGTTTTTTCACCATGAGTCGGAGGAGGATATCGTGTAAAGATCTGGGCCATGCTGACTGCCAGGGTTGGCTGTACAAGAAAAAGGAAAAGGGAACTTTTCTAAGCAACAAATGGAAAAAGTTCTGGGTGGTACTGAAGGGGTCGTCGCTGTACTGGTACAGCAACCAAATGGTGAGTGGTCCCTCCTCCTGCCCCAGCCTCTTTACCAGAGTGGCCTCTAGCGCACAGGGCAGGCGATCCTTCTGGGGAAGTTGATCCTGATCTCCGGGAGTTGGAGCAGAGCAAACCAGCAGATTTGATTGAGGGCTCATTTCTGCTCCAGGAGCTATGCAGGTTAGCGAGCTGAGCTGCTCGGAGAAGCAGCCATCTGGCTTTACTATTCTGATTGGAGAGGAAGAAAAGGGACCCCAATTATATCCTTGCTTAAGGAAGAAGCTGTTTGGGTTCTTCTGATGTCATTTGTTCTGTGAGATCCTAGTTGTTTCAGGATCTGTCTGGATAGTGATCGCTATGGGAATTTTGCCTAGCTAAGGTCCTATTAAAAGTTGCCCTCTACCGAGGGCCCAAATCCATCAGTTCAGAGACATGCTATTTATCCCTTCTCCCACTGCCTCCTCTCCTCCTGAACTTTGCCAGGTGGGTTGGTTTGGGATTGCTAACCCTGTATACCAGCCTCGTGTGGGACTGGTGACATTGGTCCATGATGACATTAAATAGACACTGTGAGGACAACACTCACTGAGGTAGTTGGTGATGTTGTCCTTTGATGGGCACACTCTGCTGTGGTCAGCTCCATGGTTTGACTGTGGAAAAAAGAGCTGGAAATTAAATTATCGTATTGTCTTTTGTGGCTGGAGATACTTTGAGAGGGACATCGGTGTTGTTGAAAATAATCTGTAGAGCTTTGCAGATAGAAGTCTGTTGCTAACTCTGGGGAAATGGAAATCCACTGCAGGTTTGGGGAGAACTGGGGTCCCTTTGTGCTGGAAAAAGGACCAATAGAGACGATTTGTTTAATCATTTAAAGGAATAGTACTAAATTAAGCCAACCTGGGGCTGGGTGGTTTCCCAAACAAACACAGCTTCCTTAAGGGGAGTTAATGCTGATTTAAGTACTTCGTGTTTTCTGTTATTTTATTTTTAATTATTGAATTACATTTATTTATCCATTGTATGTGTGTGTGTTTGGGTATATATGTGTCACCACTCATGTGTGGAAGTCAGAGTACAACTTACAAGAGGAATTGCTTCTTTTATTTCATCGTGTGGGTTCCTGTGTTCTAATTCAAGTGGTCAGCCATGGCAACAAGCACCTCATCAGCTGAGCCACCTCACCAGCTTCCATTTTTTATTGTTGTAGGCTATGGCATGTTGGCAGTTATCACTGGTAATTGTTACCTGTATCTTTCTTAAGTTGAGCTGGTCTGAGTTACCCTATAAACAGTCCTGAGGAATTTCTTGATCCTGTAGGATAGACTGGGTATTGTTGGACATGATACATCTACGGGATGCAACAGGGCTCACAATTAAGCAGTCACTCATCTCCTCATTTGGCCAGAAGGTGCTGTCCCTGTCTTGGTATAATGGGAAAGAAGTTCCTGGAGTCACACAATTGCCATTTGGCTCATTTGGCTTCTCCAGCTTCTCTTCCCCTTAGGAGAATGGATCCGGTTACTTTTAGGCATCAGATCTTCCTAGTTTTAGGCATCAGGAATCTCCCTCCTCTGGATGGAGCGGCCATGTTGACTTGGCCTAGAGAGAGGAAAGGGTGGAGTCTTAGATGCCTGTAGGCTCCCCATCCCTGTGTGCTTTCATCAGAGACAGACAGTTAGCTTCAGGATGCTGGTCGTGTATTTTAGAAGAGTAAATTAGTAGCATCAGTCTGAGAATAAGCTTGGTTGGGCAGGGAAGTAGAGGATAACTTTTGTCCACAAAAGGAAGAGTCTCCCACAGATGACTTCTCATGTCTTTTTCTTTGCTTTCTCTTTCCCACCCTCATTCCTGACATCCTAATTGTATGTTTGTTGTGGGTAGACCTCAAGGAAGATTTATTTAGCAGTCATATTCCTTCTATCTGTGTTAATACCAACTGCAAAGTAACAGTCAAACACGCCCTCACAGAAAAATATGCACTTACTGTCTCTACTTCAAGAATTTAGATTTAAGAGCTAAGGTGCCTAAGGGTTGACTGATTTCTTCTCCTTTCTCCATCCCTTGTTCTTCCTGATTTGTGTATAGCAAGATGGCCTATCTCATAGAACATAGAACATTTGTTGTATGCTAAGGAATGTTCTAGGTACTCTGCACACAGGTTCTTACCTATTCTTCAAAACAACCTCTAGCTGGGTATGTCGGCACAGGCTTATAGTCTTAGCCACTCAGGAGGCTGAGGCCGAAGATTGCAGTTTCAAAACCTTCCTGGGCTATAGAGTGAGTTCAAAGACAGTCTTGTCAACTTAGTGAATCACTGTCTCAAAAAGAAAAAGAAACATAAAAAGTTGGAGGGCATAGCTTGGTGGTAGAGTGCTTGCCTAGCATGTATGAGGTTCAGGATTCAATCTCTGGAGGGAGCTAGAGACAGAGACAGACAGAGACAATAGACAGAGACAGAGGGCCTCAGACCTTTGAAGCATGCTTTAAAAGCTGGAAAGATTGAGACTCACAGTAAGCCTCCCAAGTCATACATGAAGGACGAAAAGTGCTTCACACTCAGGCTGCTTTGATTCCTAAGTCCATACTGATTGACATGCCATCCTGAAACTTCCTGAGGATCAGATAAATGATACCATTGCATTCCATTGCTTCCAGAAGGAGACTGAGAGAACCTCTCCAGAAGGGGCAATTCCTCTGTGAATGTACTAGCTATCATCTTAGACCCCTTTGCTCATCCCTGTTGCCCTCAGTATTGCCTGAGGACTTTGCCATCCTCTCCTCTTTGCCTGCCTGTTGTTGATACCCGGTAAATGGCTCGCCTCATTTCTGCTCAAGTTGCTTCTCCCAGCACCACTACCGAGACTTCCTTAGGAAGTAATTTCTCACGTAGCATTTCCTTGGTTTGGAAGGTTCCAGCACAAGCAGCTTCATGCCGCTTCTTACAGGACCATACATAAGCCATGAAATCTCAGCAAGTGAAAAATCTGGACTAGGATACTACCCTCTCACTTTCCTGTGCCCTGTGGATAATGCTCAAACCCACCCCCTGGCACAGGGCATCATCTTCACTGGTACTCTCTCTTTCTTCTCACTACTCCCCATCTTAACCCAACCTAAGCTTGGTGATGGAGATTTGATTCCTATTGATGTGTTCCACCTCTCTGTGCACCTTTGTCTAGACAGATTCCCTGCTCAGAAAGGCTGTCCCTGTTCCCAGGAGTCTTTTCTCCTGCCCATTGCAGCAAGCCTCCCCCTCTTCGTAAGGTCACATTTGAATTTGATAGCACATTTTCTGATTTACCATATCCCCTGAGCTAAACTTACCTACTCAGTCTTCTTCCTTTTATATTATTTTATAGTAGTTTGATTGTCACACACATCCTTCTTTTTGAATGTATGTCAGACTCCTGTCTTTCATAATTATTTCATCATTATGTCTACATAGCAAGATCATAGGTTTTTTATTTTTAGTATTTTAATGTCTGGCGTTTAATAAGTGCTTGATTAATATTTGTTGATTTCTCAAGTGAATGAGAAGGATGAATCATTGATACTTGCTATGCTTAGGGGATTCTGAGAATTGAGATCTTATTCAAGTATTTCTCTTGACAGGAAATAATTTCTCAGGAATAGGATTTCCACTTCTATGCTAAAAAAATGCAATTAAATTTGGGGTTTTCTAGAAAGGATCCCTGTACTGTAATATATCCCACACAGCTGTTTCCAACCTTGCTTAACACCTTCTTTGACGCTTTTGGGAGTAGAAGATGGGGATTGGGTCAGCATCTGAGTCAGAGGTCAAATGTGAATGAAGGCTGGATAGTATGAGTGAGAGGAACCAGCATGGTACTGTAGAGATGATGTCTAATTTTCATATAACCACCCAACATTGATTTTATTCCTCCCATTCTTCAAATGAGTTTACTGAAAACCAAGAGCTGAAGGAACAGGCTCAGAGCCTCTGAAGAAGTAAATGGCAGAGCTGGGATTAACCCTGAGATAGTCCAACACCAGAACCAGGCTCTTTTCTGTAGACGGTGTGACTCCTCTGAGAGGTGGCCTGGGCCCAGTAAATAGGGAACTCAGACACACTGTTCACAAATGGGTAGGACTAGCAGACAGGAGGGGACTAAAGAAGAGTCTCAGGTTGGCAGGGAGATGGACATGTGATGATATGAACATAGCAGCGGTCAACTGTGAAGGAGTGTGTTGCGGAAGCCTGATTGAGAGATGGTCCGAGAACGCAAGGGTTCAGATGTGGCCCCTGGCAGTGAGAACACATCACACTGATGAAGAGGAGCAGCACACAGAGAGAATATGGGACATGGTAGTTGAGGCTAACGTGAGACTGACCTCCAAGTCTTAGTGCCTGGGTAAAGACCATGAAAACTGAGAAAGAATTTGTGGGTAAAATGTAGAGTTTTGTATCGATTCTTTGTCAGCTACGTATTTGGTTTATTTTTGTGTTATCCATTATTTGTCTAAAATTACTAGAGACTCGAGGGAGTTTGCTGCATAAATGAACCGATATTGATGCCATTTGTGTTGCTGCAGCAACAGCTCAGGAGAGCTGCGGGGCTGCTGGGTAAACCGTCTGACCTTGTTTCATGGAAATTTCAGGTCAGCTCATGCCTTCTGCAGGGCAGTGTCTGACTTAACGCGCACCTTGCAGAGTTCTCGGTCCTTTGAGGCTCCTCCTTATCTGTGCAAACGTGATTGTGCTTCCTTTCATTGTCAACACAGTTGCATGACAATGCCTCGTGGGAACTGTGTCACTTGTGAACAAAATGTGCCTCTCAGAGGAGCTTAAACGTGGACGGTGCTTTTCTTGGAAGCAGTTTGATGAGCATCTTTTCTATTTAAGCTTCAATCACTTGGTAGAACAGAATTGACCCTTCCAGAAAATCTTACTTGAAAGCCAGAATTTCTCTATTTATAAGAGAACTGTCTTGAGTGTTTTGGCAAAAATGGGGAGCCTTTCTTTCAGCTAAAGAAAAACGAGGAGGGGTTAGTTTCTCACCGGAAAGAAGACGACTTCCTGGTCTTGAGTCCTGCACCTTTCAGAGCAATCGCTCTAAACCTGAATTGTGAGAAAATAGCTTAGGGAATTTGCCATGGCTTGGGAATTTTTTTTTTTTTATTGACACACTCTTTACTTATGTGGATTGGTTTTTAAAAAATATTTTTATTTGTTATTGTGTGCATATGAATGTGTGTGTGTTTATATGTGTGTGTATGTGTGTGTGTGTAGTTTGGGTGCATGACACAGGGGACATGTGAAAGTTAGATGACAGTTATGTGGAATTGGTTCTCTGCTTTTTTCTAGGCTCCAGAGTTTGAACTCAAATTGCCAGGATTTTTTGGCAAGAACCTTTACTGGGTGAACCATCTTCTTTGTCCGTTTCTGTAATTTAAACTGTCTCGTTACACTCTGATATAAGATACAGAGTAGATATCAATATTTTTTTTTTGGTGGGGAGAAATCATTTAGTTTTAATTTTATGTCACTTATCAATGAGTCATAAATTTTTCTCACATCTTCACTGACAATATTTCATCTCAAGGAAAATTATATGTGTCTCATCTAGCAGAATGCTGTATATACTGTCTTAGCTGAAATCCCATTTCTGAGTTCATCTCAAAGAGAACTCCAGTGTATGGAAGAGTTTCTAAAGGAAAGTAAGCTAGTGACATGAACCTGGTGGATTGTAGGCCAGCCTAGAATTTGTGTTTGAGTAGAGAAGAGGTAATGTCGATGGTCCGTGAAGGTGACATAGGACATGGTAGTGACCAGGTGACCTTACAATAATATATATGTATATATATATCACTTATATATACACGCAGTATACATATTTATAAATATTAATGTATACTAATGTATGCATCAGATTTATCAGCAGGGAGATCATTGAAGTAACTCTATGTGCATCCATTTTTCTGTTAATAACACTATCTGTACTTTGAGCTAATTGGGATCTTTGAATGCAGATAAAAAGCACTGCACAGACACAAAAGGGGCACACACAAAGAATGACACTTTGTGCATTCCTTAGCAGAAATACACTTGCTTGGGGATGATGGGCATTGAAGAGGCTCCTCTGGAGTTCATTAGCCATTTGGGCAAGAAACTGCTCTTGCTTGGACTGCTTAATGGTATGCTGTATGAACTGCATGTAGGACTCACAGAAAAATGACTGCTAAACTTGCCTAAAGGTGAGATGGTCCTTCTTGGGGTTCCTAATTCATGAAAGAGTCTGGCAGACATTCTGCAGGACACAGAAAAGGGTAACTGACAAACTGCCAATATAGACAAAACTGTCTTTAAAATTTCCTGCTCATGAAAAAGTCTGCTGAATACTATGGGCCTGTAGGCTAAAGATGCCCCAATGTTACAAAAAAACTTTGGGTGACTGTCCAGGCAGCAAGGTGTCTCTGTCAATTCTAGAGGTTTCAAAGCTGGTTACAATGCACTTCCAGTTTACTTAGGTAATATTATATTATTCTGGAGTCTTTAATGGAGTTAAAAAATAGTTATAGGTTTCCTTAGTTATAACAAAAGATTAAGTAGGTATAAATATTGTAGCTGTAATTCTTGCTTATAACTTGTTTTGTTATATGTAATTTTACTATGTTAAAACCTTCCTTTTCATTTAGACAGAGAGGGGAAATAGTGTGGGGAATCCGTCTGTCTATGTGTTGCTTCTATTGGTTAATTAATAAAGCTTTTTCAGCCAGTGGCTTAGCAGACTATAGCAAGGCAGGAATTCGAAGCAGATAGAGAAGGAAAGAAGGCAGAGTCAGGGAGAAGCCATGTAGCCGCCACATGAGACTGGCGCACCAGAACCCTGCTGGTAAATCATGAGCCTCATGGTGATGCACACATTTATAGAAATGGGTTAATTTAAGATATAAGAGCACGCCAATAAAAAACTAGAGCTAATAGGCCAAGCAGCGATTTAATTAATACAGTTTCTGTGTGGTTAATTCAGGTTTGTCTGGCTGGGAATGAACGAACAGCCTCTGCCTACATAAAATAGTGGGTGTAAATCTTTAAAGTTATTGTTTTAAAAATATTGACTATACATATACCTATATACGTACAAACACAGCCATAAAAGTTTCTTGAGCATTTTAAAGGGTGCATTTCTGTGGCATTAAATATATTCCCATTATTGTACAGCCGTCCCCACTTTTCACCTCCCGATCTCTTTTCATCTTACCAAATTAAAACTCTCCCCACTACCTCACTCTGTGAATCCCTTCTCTGATTGTCCCTTGCAGCTACCAAAGATTTTCTGTGTGTGTGAATTTGACTACTGCATGTCTACCTACTAAGTATAATTATATTATATTTATTCTTCTGTGGCTGGCTTGTTTCACAGTGGACAACATCTTCAAGTTTCAATTTCCATTCTTCTTGGGGACATCCTAGTGTATTCACATGTTGCATTTGGTTATCCAGTTATGTCCATTGATGAACACTCATGCAATGTTCCTAGTATAAGGACCTGCAAAGATGTCTTTGATGGTCTGCTTTGAATTCTGGGTATAGGTGCAGAATTGCAATTACAGGGTAATCATAGTTTTAGTTATTTCAGGAATGGTTTCCTATAGCAACTGCTCTCTTCCCTTCCTCTTGATGGTGCACAGGGCTTACAGCTTTTCTAGAACTCTCTCAGGATTTGCTTTCTGGTTTATTTTTGGCACTCACCCTCTTAATGAGTGTGAGGTGATAAGCATCTCATTGTGGTTAAGTTCCATTTCCTTAATGCCCAGTGACTATGAGCACCCTTCCCTTGCACTTATTGGCCATTTGTGTATTGTCTTTAAAAAATGTTTATTCCACTTTCATTTAAAGCAGAGCTATTGTTCCTACTGCTTGGCCTCCAATAGCATCTTAATGATATCTTAATGATGTTCATTCATGGAGTTCCTGTAACAGTCTAGAGAAATTGGAAAGCTACTTGAAGACTTAATATACATTGGATTATGGCAGATTATGTGCTATCTCCTAACTGTGCTATCTCAAGGATTACCATTTATTATTATTACTTATTTTTTATTTCTGCTAAATCTCTAGTATTGATATACATCATTTAAATCTTATATGTTGTTCCCTTTCTTCTTCTGCTATTCTTTTTAATGTGAATATGAATTCATTTAGATTTTATCTTTAGGTAATATTTTAATTAATTATTTGAGAATTGCATATATGCAAATAATATATATTGACCACATTTGCTCTCATCCTCCTTCTAAATCCTTTCATCTCTCATGCTCCCTTTCCTAACTTTGTCTTAAATATATAATTTAATTGTACATATATTTATAATTTATAAATCTATAATGAATTAAATAAATTATAAATACATACATTATTAAATATATACACCAATCCCACCCAGTCCAATTTATATTAGCCACAGACTCACCCATCAGAGGCCACACCCTTAAAGAAAGCAGATTCTCCCTCCCCTAGAAGCCACCAACTGTCAATAACTCCTTATCTTGAAGTGAGGTCTTCTGACTTTCTCTCTTGCCCAAGCTGCCGTAGTGACTGGATTGCTCTCTGGTGGGCAACTATGTCTCTCTTCTTGCGTTAACTATGGATGGCACATCCAGTTTATTAGCTATCATGATATATTATCCATTCGATAATAATGAAAGTCAATCAGATTTTTCTAAGACTTCCCTTTCATCTTTATTTCTTTGCTTTTGTTGGGCTCTCCTGGTGAAGAAGTTGGGCAGCACTGCTGAAAAGGAAAAGCCTCCCTGGGCTTAGAGGCTTCCAAGAGAGCGTGTGAGGCTGACCAGGGGGTAACTCATTGCAGGACCCATGTGCTGAGGTTGTTTTCATTGTAGAGAACAGTCACCAAGCTTTTAAATAATGAAGGCTCCATCTTAACTGTTTTTGGAAATAATGCTTTAAAATGACTTTCTTTGTAACATACTTTCATGATTAAACTATTCCTTGGGCGAGAGAGAGCATGAGTCTAAGAGTAGCCAAGAAAGCTGATTTATAGACATAGGATAGTACACCAGATGCCTCATGGTCTCCTCTCCAAAAGGACCTACTGTGGCAGTGAAGTGTCTATATCCCTGGGTGTTTCTCAGGAGGTGATAATGAGGAAGGATTATAAGGATAATTGTGTTGTCACAATTGGTTACTATGAGCAGGAATTTTTTTTTTCTCTCTGGGTAAAGATAGATTGGCTTTTTCGGTCATAGTCCAGCTGGCCTTGGTGAGCTCCCCGTAGATCAGCTCCACTGTCTCAGTGGGTGGATGCACGCCTCGTGGTCCCGAATTCTTTGCTCATGTTCTCCCTCCTTCCGCTCCTCCTTGGGACCTTGGGAGCTCAGTCCAGTGCTCCTGTGTGGGTCTCTGTCTCCATCTCTATCCATCACCAGATGAAGATTTTATGATGATATGCAAGATATTCGTCAGTATTGCTCTAGGATAGGGTCATTTCAGGTTCCCAATCCTCAGCTGCCCAAGGAACCAACTGGGAACCTCATCTTGGGCACTAGGGAGCCCCTCTAGGGTCAAGTCTCTTGCCCACCCTAAACTGGCTCCCTTAACCAAGAATTGTGGTTCCGTGCTCCCCTATCCACCTTTCCTTTATCCCAATTCTCCTGTTTCCCAGGTCCCCCCTCCTTCCCTTCTACCTTTTCTCTCCCCATCTCCCTTTACCCCCATCCCACCCCATCCCCAAGATCCCATTTTCTCCCCGGAAATTTGGTCTACTTCCCTTAGCCAAGAGGACAACTATATGTTTTTCCTTGGGTTCACCTTCTTACTTAGCTTCTTTAGGTTCACCTCTTGTAGACTCCGTGGTCCTTCTTTATGGCTAGAAACCAATTATGAGTGAGTACATCCCATATTCATCTTTTTGGGTCTGGGACACCTCACTCAGGATAGTGTTTTCTATTTCCATCCATTTGCATGCAAAATTCGAGAAGTCATTGTTTTTTACCGCAGCGTAGTACTCTAGCGTGTATATATTCCATACTTTCTTCATCCATTCTTCCATTGAAGGGCATCTAGGTTGTTTCCAGGTTCTGGCTATTACAAATAATACTGCTATGAACATAGTTGAACAAATGCTTTTGTCATTTGATAAAGCATCTCTTGGGTATATTCCCAAGAGTGGTATTGCTGGGTCCAGGGGTAAGTTGATCCCGAATTTCCTGAGAAACCGAAACACTGACTTCCACAGTGGTTGCACAAGATTGCATTCCCACCAGCAATGGATGAGGGTACCCGTTCTTTCACAGCCTCTCCAGCAAAGGTTATCCTTGGTGTTTTTGACTTTAGCCATTCTGACAGGTGTAAGATGATATCTCAAAGTTGTTTTGATTTGCATTTCCCTGATTGCTAAGGAAGTTGAACACGATAAAACCGGACTCTCTGAACATGGCGAACAATGAGGGCTGATGAGACACCAAGGACAATGGCAGGGGGTTTTGATCCTACTTAATGTGCTGGCTTTGTGGGAGCCTGGCCAGTTTGGATGTTCACCTTCCTAGATATGGACGGAGGGGGGAGGACCTGGGACTTGCCACAGGGCAGGGAACCCGGACTCCTCTGTGGACTGGAGAGGGAGGGGGGGGAGAGGAGAGGGGGGAGGGGGAGAGGGGTGGGAGGAGGGGGAGAGGGGTGGGAGGAGGGGGAGAAGGGTGGGAGGAGGGGAGGGGAGGTGGGGAGCTGGGAGGAGGTGGAAACTTGTTTTTTTGTTTATGTTTTTTTTCTTCTTTTCGCAATAAAAAAAATGGGTATGGCTGTGAACAGTGTTCTCAAGAGAAGAAATAAACATGGTTATGAAATATCTTAAAAAAAAAAGATAGATTGGCTTAGGTTTCTCAAAAGGAGACTCCCAGAAGAAGATTTGTCTATGAGTGGTTTATTTGAGAAGGTGATCAGGTCCAGGACTCTCCATTTGAATGTAATCTATAGACACCTTCCTTTATTCCTTAAATCATCTCTGCTTTACTTACAATACCAAATACAATATGAACGTTAAGTATATTATTGCTACTGCATTGTCTTGAGAACGATGACATGAACATTTTGTGTTTGCTTGGTAGAGACACCTTTGTGTGCATTTATCATTGGTGCTCTGTTCAATCTGTGCATGCAGCCCTTCAGAACTAGAGCTGCAACTCTCTTGGAAAGATAATGACAGATGAGAAGGCAGAGAGAAGCCAAGGATAGCTGCAGGTAACCCAAGCTTAGGCAACCTGGGGAACTCAGTACTCTTGTAAAATACAAAATCCAGAGTGAGTATGCCAAGGGTCAACGGCTGGATTATTTATGTACCAAGCCCTCTCAGGTATGTGCAGGAGCCCATTCTAGGGGCTTGATTTGCGAATCTCTTGCAAGGCAGAAGTGTAGAATCAGGGCCCAGAAGACCTTCCCAGTGAAGAGATGCAGCTGCTGGCAGTAGGAAGGCTGGCTAGGGTTCCCTGCGTCACCAGCAGCACCAACTGCACGTTATCTGCCCACCCCAGAGCCCTTGATCCTCTCTCTTGTTGGGGCCTCAGCATCCCAGGACTATGGAGGCTTTCTGATACCACCTCAGTCCACATTTAAAATTATAATACATTGAGAATCTCTGGATTCTGTAAGAAATTGTGGCTTTTGTTTATTAGCCAAGACATCTACCAATTGTTTTCTGTATAGAATACATATTTCTAAACACCTGTAAAAAGAAGCCCTCTAGGGATCAAAATCTAATTATATTTATAAGACAATATCATATAAACTGAAATGCAATAATACTTTTAATAAAACACACCCCAAATAATATACAGACAGATTATTAAGCTTGCAACCATAATTATGCTCTCAGTAATTTAATTTTCTCTTCACAGCCACTAATCTGATGCAAAAATGACAAGGGGAAACTGGGACAGTCACAGCTGCTCCAGGTATCAGCAAAGGAGATGGAGTCGAGAAGCTTGCTTGACATCAGTGTTCTCCTTCCAAGTTATTCTTTCTCCTTTCTTATGGATGTATGACAACAATTTCTTAGCGCTCTATGTCCTGTACTGTCTTACTGTATTAGACATGCACATTGATCTTATTTCACTTGAAGACACTGGTTCTGTCTGCTTTTTCATTGGGAAACACTGGTTTCAGGGTACTCCTCTGCCTAAGATGAGCCAGTAAGTGGCTTGCAGGCAGGTGTCCTGTTCAAGTCGGGATTCTTTCTCCTGGGCCATGTGTTAACTAGAGTCTTCTCCTCTTTCTTTTAGCTCTCTTTGTAAGGCAAAGGAAAACCATCTGTCTCCTGTTAGAATGACTCGCTTCTGGGTCCTGTTCTTTGTTCTGGAAATTTATGAATGCTGTGCAATTTCTTCATGGGACAACAGCAACAGTTGGGTGGTGTGTGGGTTAAAAATCACCTGCCTCATCAGTTCTGATACTGAGAATAGGATTAATTTTACCCCAAAGGTAGAGAATGGTACCTTTCTTATGCTCAGTGCTCAGTCAATGATAGCCTTAGCTGCTTCTGTCAAGCACATTCTGAGGTATCCCAGCCACACCCCCTGTGAGAACTGCTTCTTATAACTAGAAGAACAAGGAGGGAGGATGGGGAAGAAAGGATAAAGGGGGAGGAGGTAGAAAGAAGGACGACCAAGCCAAACACACTTTTTCTTGCATCCTGAAGTGCTTGCTGTCCCCCATGACTGGTGGATGCAGCTCTCTGTTCACCGACCCAGGTGAAGCTTGCCGAATGGAAGGTGCTTGGTGTGTCCATTTCTGTGTTCCTTTCTGAAAGAGAGGAGAGGATGAGTTACTCATCAGAACCAAACACTGTCATCAATTTCATTGCAGGGAAAGAAGAGGGAGGCTATAGATTCTGTGCATTTGCAGGCATGGGTTCTATGTAAATACCTGAAATGTGACAGCCACATCATTGTGAAAAATGCTAGCAATGTCTCTTCTTCGACTAGGTTTCACTATCAATAAATAAACTTCTGTGTTACAGGTCTGGGGTTCCAACCTTGGGCTTAGGCTTAATGGGTGATGGAGTGGAGCAGGAGCCAAGAGATAAGCAAAAGGAAGCAATCCTGAAGGAAGCCTGGTCTGCTCATCATTGTCCCCCCTGTCTGCTTCTGCTTGTGGCCCCAAGAAGTCTTTCTGACTGTCATAGCTGGAGAGGATTAATGTAGGTCTCAGGATATGGTCACCCATCATGGAGAGTCCTCCTCATGGGAGAGGTGTGTATGCCAGGGGGCAGATCTTTCCCGTAAAGATCTACTGTTTCTGGTATCTGAAGTCCCTGAAACTTAGGTCAACTTTATCTCGGTGCCTTCAGCCTTGAAGGGGGATGAGATTAGGTTAGGTGGACACTCCTTCAGCGATGAATATTCCAACCTGAAGAGGTAAGCAAAATGAAGGTAGTGAAGGCAAGCTTTCAGTGCATTTCGGTTGTAGGCTTAAGTGAGGAGTCAGTGCTTTGTGGAAAAGAAGCTTCCAGGTGCCTGTTCCGTGTGTGTTCTTTAAAGTCACATGTGAATATAAATTGTGCCACATGTTATCATATGAAGCCTCAGAGATGCATGTAGGACAGGCCCCAGAATTAAGGTTTCTGGTGAGAGGACACACTTCTATAGTTCTGTTCTTTGGTCTGAATTTGATTTCCACTTTTGCATGAGAAGGCCTCTGCACAGTTTGAATGTGCCAGGGCATCTTGTCTCACCTCTCCTCCAATCTTCATATCCCTCTAGCTTATATTTTAGAAAAAGGGGTTCAGATTATAGTACTGGTCTCAAGTTAGTGTGCTCTTTGAGATTCAGCCTCCATGTGTGCAAGGAGAATTTAACCTCCATGTATGAGTGCTGTAGGAGAATCCAATCTCTGTGTGTGCTCTAGAATTTGGCCTCTGTGTGCTCTAGGAGAATCTGGCCTTCGGGTGTAGTCTAGGAGAATCAGCCTCCACGTGTGTACTCACATGTTCAGCTTATTTGAGATGTGTTTATTCTAACATAATACCACTTCATTTACATCCACTCACTGATGCAACCATTATAACAACCTGGCTTTAGGTCAGTTGTTTAGGACCAGAGTGACTCCTTGTGTCCATTTACCCTTAATTCTACATTCTCACCTCAAGCCTTGCTTTGCATTCTACCTTCATGAACTTGATAGAAATGGAGACATAGTGTAACATATTGTCTCTTGTATTGTCAGTAAGTGCGATGCTGCCAAGGCTTATGTACAGTTTAGCAGGAGGTGCTTGTTCCTTTCTAGTGATGATAGTGTTCTATCATGCGAGCATGAATACATTATGCTCTTTAGTTACCCGCCAATGGACATTTAGGTTGTTTCCTGCTTAAGATACTATGACTAATGTACCTATAAATATTTGCTTGCAACTCTTTTCATGGGTATGAGTTTTCCATGGCGGGGGTAGGTAGGTACCCAGGAGCGGAATTGCTGGGTTGTGCAGAAATTTCATGCTTGTGATTTTCAGAAAATGCTGAAATATTTTTCAAAATAGTTTCCACATCTTATTTTAATATTTTCTTTATTGTCAAAGGGAAAAAATGTTTCATCACTCAGTCATTCATAACACATGTATAGCTTTTCCACACAGAATGGACAATTGCCTTATAAATCAAAAATATATTAAATGAAACAGTTGCTTCCTTCAAAATACGCTGGTCTGTAGGAGAGTCAGACCAACAACCAGGACACACCACCATGAGAGGACTGTGAAGGTAGCCCATTTCTTGCTCTGAAGACAAACAGGAGGGAGCCTGTCCCAGACTTGTAGAAACAGATTGCACCCATCATGACTCTTGGAAACTCACATAAGAGGGCCACAGGGAGAGGGGTTTAGTGTCACCAGGGAGCTGCAGGCATCCTGCCCTGCTTGTATTCTCTAGCTCCATTATGGTGCTCTCTTACTCAGCCTCGAATTACATGTCCACAAGTCCACAAGATGCTGCCTAAGTCCTTGGGTCATATTGAGTTCATTGTCTCCTTTCTCTCAAGAGATGAGGTCTCCATGTCACTACGATATTCTCACACCTGGGACACAGTGAGGACTTGACTGAATGTATGGAAGCTTTTCATGAGAGAGAAAAGAGAGTTTAAGGGAGAGATGAACACAGCTGATTGACACGGGAGGAGCTTCACTCCTGTCCTTGATGTTTGAACTCTGCCAGTTTTGATATAAGTAAGACTTTGGTTCTACCTAATAGTAAGTTCTGCTGGGGGTGGGGGCAGGGAGTCAGAGGTGCCTGGGAAAGTGGGTGGGCTAACTTGAAAGGAGGTTTGGTTTGTAGTTACAGAACACCCTATGGCTGAGGGCCCAGTGCTGTGTGCTACTGCACGTAAGATTGATAAGTTTGTACAGTGGCTGGAGGATACTTTTAAAGATCATGTTAGAGATCTGGGGAAATTATCAAGTACATAACTGTCAAGTGACGTTTTAGAAAGTTAGGAATCCTTAAAGGGAAGGATACCATCTGAGTCAGTTATTTTAGTTAATGGATCAGGCAGGGGCAGATATGAAAAGGTAGGAGGAGGAGGAGAAGAAAACTGTCTTTCCATGAGAAGCTGCCCATTGTGATCGCCACTTCTGGGGCTTTTTTTTTTTTTTTTTTTGCTGGTTAAATAAGCAAGGGACATTTTTGACACAGCTGATGTGACTTTGAATACAGCTCAGATGTCTTTAGAATAATGACAAGAGCTGCTGTGTATGAGAAGGAGGGTTCCTAGGGAAACTTTATGCAATGGCTCCACTCAGGTTTCTTTGGATCTCTAGTTGAAAGAGCTTCAGCCTTTTCAGTTTTGTGGAAAGGAAACCAGTGTCTCCTGTGACTTTAACAGTGACTCCCACTTTTCCACCTTTGATGCTGGGGCTGGCATTGCTCTCAATGACAACTTTGTAAAGCTCATTTCCTGGTACGACAATGAATTCGGCTACAGCAACAGAGTGGTGGACCTCATGGCCTACATGGCCTCCAAGGAGTAAGAAGCCTGCCCTGGACCACCCATCCCAGCAAGGACACAGCAAGAGAGGGGTCCTCGACTGCTGAGCAGTCCCTGGCCTAACTAACCCTTAACACTGAGCATCTCCCTCAGTTTCCATCCCAGACCCCCAGAATAGCAGGAGGGGGCTTAGGGAGCCCTACTCTCTTGAATAACATCAATAAAGTTCATTGCACCCCTCAAAAAAAAATAAACCCAGTGAACCAAAGATATGTAATTTATCTTTCATTCGTTTAATAATCTGTATTGTTTATTGGGAGCATATCACAGTGTGCTTGTGGAGGTCAGAGGGCAAATTTTAGGCATCCATTCTTATCTTGCACCACATTTTTGATCCAGGGGATAGAGTTCAGTTTGTCAGCCTTGGTGGCAAGCACCTTTACCTCCTGAACCAGCTGACCAAATCAATATTTCTAAATGCATGCAAACACTGGTAAAAGCAACACTTGTATGTTCTGTTTTTGTGTGGTGGTGGTGGTGGTGTGCATGCACGCATGTGTGTGTGTGTGTGTGTGTGTGTGTGTGTGTGTGTGTACATGCCTATGGAAGCTAGAGGTCAATGCTGGGCATCCTCCTCAATTGCTCCTCATATTACTTTTTCTGACAGGGCCTCCCAATAAACCCGGAGTTCCCTGACCATGTTAGATATGCCGGTCTGCAAGGCCCAGGGATCCTCCTGTCTCTGCTTTCCCAGTGCTTGGGTTATAGGTGTGGATCATTTTGGTCAGCTCTTTTCATGGGTTCTTGGCATTGAACTTGAATCCCTATGCTTATGTGGCAAGATTTTTACCAACTGAACCATTTTCTCAGTCTGTATATGTTCCATTTTAAATTAATTTTTATGTTATTACCACATGAATGAGATTATGATATTGCATAGAGGTGTATGTCCATGACATGAATTGGGTGTCTTACTTAGCTCCAGAAGAACACAGCTTTCTTTGTTTTACAATTTTTTCAGTTTGTTTTTGGTTGAACAGAAGGCAGGGATACTGGAGAAGGTGAAATTGTGGAATTCATTAGGGCTCACCCATGAAGGGTGTTCTGCTGAGCAACTAAAGCTTCATCCAGTGAGCACCTGGGAACCATGCAGGGTGTCAATTAGAGGAGTGACATGAAACATGTTCCTGATGGACAGAACTGCTATGGGATGTCATTTGGATGCTATATTGGGTTAAAGGAGAGAATTAGAAAGAGGGGAACTGGCTTTGGGGGATTTGTCAGTAATTTAACAAAAAGCTAATGGTGATGGACAGGACATGACATGGTAGGATAGATGAATGAACCATTTGTTAAAGATGCAATCACAACACAACTTTGTGTTTACCTCATGAATTTTGGGAAGGGCTGTCTTAGTTCATTTTCTATAATAAAATACTGAAGGCTGGATGGCTCAAAAAGAAGGTGGATGCTTATTTAGTTCAAATTCTGAAGGCTGCTTCTGGGACCTGCTTAGCTTTTAGCAAGGACCACGTATGGCTTATATGATGGAGAAGCAGGAGGCAGAGTGACTGTGTGCAAAGGGATCCCAGTATGTGAGGTGCCTTTTTGCAACAACCTATTCTCTCAGCAGGCAAATCAGCCTCCAGAAAATAAGAATTCACTCTCATGAGAAAAACTTTAGATTCCCAGTGACCTATTTAACATATTCATTCAATTGTTCATCATGTGTTTGTGGTATGTGGAGTCCCATATGAGTGCATGGAGCCTGAAAGCATCATCTCTGCTGCCCTACTTAGTCATTCTCCAGCGTATTCTCCTGAGTCAGGGTCTCTTCCAGAACCTAGGGCTGGGCTGACTGCCAGATAGCCCCAGAGTACTAGTGTATAGGTATGCATGGCACTATGCTTAGCATTTTATGTGCGTGTTTGAGATTTGAAATTATGTGGTCATGTTTGCATAGCAAATGTTCTTATCTGTTAAACCATCTCTAACCACGACATACTTAGCATTTACTTAATTTTTTTAAAAAAAGATCTGATTTTCTTTGAGAATACCGTAAAATTTATTTTGATTATATTTACCTATACTCCTTCCCTATCTCCTCTAAGATACATCCCCTATTTCGCCATCCCCACACACTTCCTGTTCTTTTTTACTTATTCTTAATAACCCAATTTTTACAGTGCATATACCGGGGTGAGAGACAATTTACTGGGGGAGTGATTAACTGACTAGGGGACATACCCTTAAAGAAGACTGACTTTCCTTCCCAGAGAAGCCATCAGTAATAAAAACTTTCCCGGTTAGGGGTGGGGGCTCACATGGCCATCTCATCTCCATGCTATAGTGCTGACTGGCTTGATCTTGTACTGGTCTTGTGTAGGCAACCACAGCTCTGGGTTCATGAGTAAAGTTGATCTGTCATGTTTGGAAGACACTTTTGCTACAATCCATGACCTCTGACTCTTACAGTCTTTCTCTTCATTTTCTATGATGATCTCTGAGTCATCTGTGTATGTATGCATGTACGTGCATGTGTGTGTGTGTGTGTGTGCGTATGATATAGATGTTTCATTTGTGATGCTTATTCACTTACTCTAACTTGGTCAATTGTAAATTTCTATTACATGTAGAAGTTTCTCTGATGAGGTTTGAGGGCTGTATTAGCATGTGGGTATAGAGGTTGTCTTAGTTAGGGTGTCTATTACTGTAACAGCATGGCCAAAAACAACTTATAAAAATAGACATTTTATTGGGCTTCCAATTTTAGAATCTATTATGGTAGAGTATAGTGGCAAGAATAGCTGAGCACTCACATCTTGAGTGACAAGCAGAAGGCAGAGGGAGAGAGAAGCCTGGCACAGGGAATCCAGTCTTTTAAAACTGCAAAGCTCACCCCTAGTGACAAATCTACTCTAACAAAGCCACACATCCCAATCCCTCCAAATAGTTCCAGCAGTTGGAAATCAAGCATTCAAAACTGTGAGACTGTTTGGGCCATTTTCTTCCAGGCCACCCAGAGGTATTAATTTAGAGGTAGATTTGACACTGTTCATTTAGCAGAGCAATTCACTTAAGTTTTAAAGACTTCAGTCTTTCTCATCATGGACTAAGACTCAGCATGTATTTTTATGGTGACAGACAGTATCCACATAGGGATAGCTGGAACAGGAGAGCTAGAAATGTCTCTTTTGTTCATCTTTCTCTCTTTCTTTCTTCTTCTCTCTCTCCTTCTCTACCCTCCTTTTCTCTTATGAAGTCTTGATAGATGGTGTCATCTTATTCACTGAAGCAGAGAACACAGAAGAGGAGAAGGCATGGAGTAAGATGGTCTTGGTTTGGGCCATTCTCCAGGAGCTCATCATTTATCCATGTGAATAAAGATACTGGGCCATTATACATCTAGACGAGGAGCTCTCCAGGGATGAACCTCAATTCAAGTTGTGGATTTTGAATGTGTGTGTGTGTGTGTGTGTGTATGGTGATGATATGTGAATTCATGGAGATGTCACAAGTCAGTCAGCCATAATGCTGGAATGGAGAGAGTAAAGGTTTATGGATTGAACTCTGAGGTACCCTGATATCGAAGAGATAGCAGAAGACCTTGTGAAAACTTTAAAAGAGGAGGTAATTAGAAGGAAGGTGAGCAGCAGTGTTGCTAGGAGGCACAGGGGTGGATCGGATTGGGTTAATGTTCACTAGAGTCCAACTTAGGACATATGGAAGAGATGGATGGGACTTCGCATTGGAAGTGTTTAGGCTTCTTAGAATCTGGAACAGATGGCATTGAAGTGGCAACAAATGCTTGATATAATGAGAGTTTTCCTCAAAACTAGTTATGGGGATTTATATGAAAATGTCTTAATATAACAGTGATGTTACATATATATTACATATATGTTATATGGCATGATCAATATGGCCATATTACATAAGATCAACCATTTTGAAGTGAGTACTTGAGTAAAAATCTCGTACATTCACAAAGATGTACACCCATCTGTATCTAGTTTCAAAACATTTCCAAGACAAAACTTCACTTCCTTCAAGTAGTTATGCCCAATTTTTTCCCCAGGACCTGGAATATATATATAAATATCTGTGTTTTTTCTTTATGTATTTCTTATTCTGAATATTTCATATACATGTAACCAAATAATGCATGATATTTTGTGACTAAAATCTTTCATTTAGCATAATATTTGCAAGGTTTATCTATTTAGCATATGGCAATCTTTCATGCAGTTTGTGACTATACATAAAAATCTGTATGGATTTATCACAGTTTGTTTATTGATGATCAGTTTGTGTGTTGGTCTGTTTCTGGTTGTGAACAATGTGTACTGTTACCGTACATATACACCTGAACATCCGTATTTGCTTTGGGTAGGTTTTTAGCCATGGACCTAGGTTTTCCAAAATTACATTTCTGCATATAGTTGTAATTGAAAATCACAGGAAACATTGTGTGGTATATAAAATATCAACTCATGTTGTAGGAGGCTTCTTGTTCATTCCTGGCTGCCCAGACTCAAAATAACTACACAGAAACAGTATTGATTAAACCACTGCTTTGCCTATTAGTGCTAGCTTCTTATTGGCTAGCTCTTACATCTTAATTTAACCCATTTCTATTAATCTGTGTATCACCACATGGCTGTGGCTTACTGGCAAGGTTCCATCCAGTGTCTGTCTATAGCTGGGCTCCATGGCTTCTCCTTGACTCTGCCTTCTTTCCCCCAGCATTCAATCTAGTTTTCCCCACTTACCTCTATTCTGCCCTACCAGGACCAAGACAGATTCTTTATTAACCAACGGTATTTAGAGCATGCAGAAGAGAATCCCACATCAAACTCCTGTATTATACGTTCCTTGAATGTATACTTTATTTGTTTTTTTTTGTGTTTAAAGATGAGATTGATGAAGCCACTGTGTGGTAACTAAAAAGCCTATAAATAAATGAGGTATCTATGTGTGCACTCAGTGTATACGTGTGTGTGTGTGTGTGTGTGTGTGTGTGTGTGTGTGTGTGTATTTTAGAAGGAGAAGTTCTCACTAGAATTGAGTTTTAATTCTTCCAAGGGAGAGCATGCAGGCACATACTTGTATAAACAGAGATATCTAGGAGACAGAGGCTGGGAATGGAGTTGACTAATTTTTTTCTGAAGAAAAGGTGAGTTGCTCTCTCAATGATATGAAAAAGAGACAGAATAATGAAGTCAACTAAGATCATTCTGGCACAAATTTAACAGCTAGCTGATTTTAAAATTAAGATTGTGTTTTCAAAATCAAATTTTAATTAATCTTTTAATATCTGACAATTCATTTACATTTTTAAAAAATTGCATTTCTCTACTGAGGGACATTAGTGTGCCTGAAAGGAGATGTGAGCTCTGTTTATGACAAATGACCCAACTTCTCTGTAGATCATCTTAGCTTTTATTTATATGTTATAGATCAACTGGTTCATAGAGAGGGAGCTCCTTGATTCTATTTCTTGTGAAGCTTTTATTGATTTAAAGCAAAACTCATCCTATGCTATCCACAGCATCATTCTTTTTGGGGGACTTTCTTCTATAAGAGTCAACCATGGCAGTAGGATTTTGCAAGATATGACTCTGAGCAAACACTCCAAACACTTCCTACAGCCTCAGGAAAGAAGTGGTTCTTGCTGAATGTCTGTTAAAGGCTATGTTTATCTGGGCTCTCTCCAGTCCTAACAGACAGCAAGATATGTATCTGTGGGTTTGCCAACTTCAAGGCCTGGGCTCTGTCTACCATCTCTAGGCTGCTAATGAGGTTTGTCTCCTGTGCTTGTGGCTCGCCACAGTTGTTGGGGGAGAATGATGATGAGCATGCCTCTGGGTTCAGCAGGAAGCAGGACATAGATGGGTTAAGTCTGTGGGTTTCATGAGGACAGAAGGAGAACAGGGGCAGGCCCAGAGCCTGCTGTACTCTGATCATCCCTAAGCTGCATTATATCACATCTCTTTCTGTTGGGGGAAGGGTTCCTTGTTAGTTCCCAGCTACCTGGCTAGTTTAGACCCAAAATAATCACACAGAAACTGTATTAATTAAATTACTGTTTGACCCATTAGCTCTAGCTTCTTATTGGCTGACTCTTACATATTAATTTAACCCATTTCTATTAATCTGTGGCTTACTGATTAAAGACCCAGTGTCTGTCTCCAGCGGGGCTACATGGCATCTCTCTGAGTCTGCCTCCTTTCTTCCAGCATGCCATTTAGTTTTCCCTGCCTAGCTAAGCTCTGCCCTGCTGTCCAAATCAGTTTCTTTATTCATTAATAGTAATCACAGCATACAGAGGTAAATCCCATATCGCCTCCCCCTTTCTGTTTAAATAAAAATAATGATGTGGGAGGTCCCTCTGACTATTTGTTTATTGGTTAATGAATAAAGAAAACTGTCTTGGCCTATAGCATGAAAGGAGGAAGGTGGAGTTAGAGAGATACCATGGAACCCCTGCCAGAGTCAGACATGCCGAAATTTTGCAGGTAAGTCACTACCACATGGTGATACATAGATTGGTAGAAATGGGTTAAATTAATTTGTAAGAGATTAGCCAATAAGAAGCTAGAGCTAATGGGCCAAGCAGTGATTTAACTGGTATGGTTTCTATGTGATTATTTTGGGTCTAAACTAGCTGGGCAGCCAGGAACCAACAAGTGGCCCTTCTTCAACATCTTTCTTTCTTTTTCTTCCTTCCTTCCTTCCTTCCTTCCTTCCTTCCTTCCTTCCTTTTTTAAGAAGGGGTTTCTCTGTGTAGCCCAGGCTGTCCTGGAACTCACTATAGAGACCAGGCTGGCCTTGAACTCACAGAGGTTCTCCTGCCTCTGGCCCCCGAGAGCTGGGGTTAAAGGCATGAGCCACCACTGCCACTCTGTTCTCATGTCACTTCTTATGAAATGTTTTTGTTTCTACTTTTAAGAATACTAATATCTTTTAAAAACAGTGTATCTAAGTCCATGGCTAGTTAATGCTGCTTCATGGATATTCCTGTGGTTCCGCCTCATTTAACGAATGTCTTTTCTAGTTCATGTTGTCAGTGTGTCAAAGCCTGGCAGCAGAGCATTTATGACTATGTGTTTGTTTCAGGCAGAAAAAGCTGATGGATTTGTCAACCTGCCAGATTTCACAGTGGAAAGAGCCTCTGAATGCAAGAAAAAACAGTGAGTCCTTTTTTCATCCCCCAAATCCATTTTCAATGTTCACCTAGTGATGGGGTGATTTGGAAGTGGAGGAAGGTATGATTAAAATGTCTGGGAATTTTGAGTGTTATGAATTGTCACTGTACAAACATACACTCATAGGGAATGGACATAGAAACTTCTCATTTTCTGGCATGTCAACCCATGGGGTAGATGGGTATTAACTGCCCCCTTACCTGTGCCAAACATACACTAAGGCAAGGGAATCAATGTCAAGGTTTTGACCTTGTAAAGAATAAATAGCAAAGCAGGGGTCGCCACCCAGAGTTGTAGACCTAACAGCAAGACCAAGTCATCTTAGTTCATGGTATTATTAGTACTGGCCTTGCCATTCCATACTCTGATGCATTTCGGTTGGGACTGTATTCTGTCTGCTATAGAATAAGAATGAACAGTGATGGGGGTGAAGTAGGTTCTGCTAAGAAGGACAGAGCCTGGAGGGTCTGGGAACAGTCAAGAGCTCCCTAGAGAGCTGAGTATATACTTTGGTCACATGATCATTTCAAGAGAACACCCTACTATGACTTACTTTTATGTCATCTTTGTTCTTTTTCTTATTCTTTCTTCAACATCTTTTCCTTTATTTTTTGAAAGGAACATCTTTTTTTCATTGATAAGCAATGAATTGCTTTCTTGGGAACCAGTGTTAGCTTTTGTTCTTTGCTATACTAGTATAATAGCTGTGTCTTGTTCTGTATTGATGCTTGTGATTTTTGATTGGTTATTAAAAGATAACTCTGTCCTGTTCTGGTGTGATTGGTAAGTGGAAACATTTTACTTGCTATCACTGATGGGCAATAAACTTCCTTTAACTAATACCTAATTTGTTTTTTTTTCTTTACCAATACAGAGCCCCTTCTGAAGAGTTATGTGGTGTTGAAGTGGCATACCTGATTATTTTCATATAACTAAAACTCTACTGTATAGTTGACTGAATTTAAATAATACCTTTCTTTAATGAGTTGATCTGAATCCTGTAAAGTGACAACCCAGGGACTCTCAACTTGAATGTATTGTTTCTAAACCTTTAAATAGTTAGCAGGTGACAAAGGTACACCTTTAGATATTTAAATGGAAGCTAAGGAGTGGCTAAGATGCAGTTCTGACAGGATAAAATGACCCCTGCTAACTGGAATAGGGACCAGATAACAGGTGTTTAACCAAGTTACTTTAAAAACTCTAACACATGTGCTTTTCTCCTTTCTAGTGCATTTAAGATCAACCACCCAGAGATCAAAACCTTCTACTTTGCGGCAGAGAATTTACAGGAAATGAACATGTAAGTAGAGACGGCTGCATCCAGTCCGTAAGAGAATGAACTTATTTCAGTCAGGCATCAGAGTTTTACGCCAATGGTCATGTTTCTCATTGTCCTATTTATTTTTGTTACTTAAGTTTGTTCTGTTAATTCTTCTAGGCATTATAAAATCATCTTGCTTTCTTCTCTAGCATGTGTAGTCATTTGTGGACGTAAACTTGTCTTAATGACTGATTTAGGGAGTAGTTGTAAGATTCTCCTGAAGGAACCACTGAGAGGAGAGAGTAGACAGAAGATGTGACGTGATGAGAATTCACACCACAAGGAGAAAGACCATCGCTACTCAGGCTCTGCAGCCTCTAGTGTGTGCTGTGTGATTATCACAAAGGCTCACGGACTTATCGCCTGCTTCTCCTTGCATCACCCCGAACATTTACTTCTGGTTCACCTGACTTTAAAATATATGCTAGTTCTGTTTTCGGGTTGCTCTGTTAGGTCACTGCACTCAATTCCCACTTGGCTCCTGGTTTAGACAAAGATGCACAGCACTGGCTATAATTTGAATGAAGCGGTCTGTGAGGTGCTGCCTTGAGGCACCAGAAGACAGCCTATCAACTTAAAAAGACTATTCCTGTTGATTTAAGACCATCATATAATAATTTAATGTTTGTGGATCATGTATAGTATGCCCCATTGACAAATATGGTGGGTAGTAACAATCAAACCCTCCCACCCCACCCTGTAATTCTTCCATTCATAGAGTTTAACCTGAAATGCTGCTATCTATTGTACATGGTAAGCATTTCATTGCTTATCTTCCATACATAATCCATCTTTGCCTTCTTGTTTCAGAAAACTAAATAAAATAGATGCTATCTTCCCTCATACACTTCCACCCCCTTCAGGTCACCTCTTCTGCAGCACGGTCTAGCTAGGAGCCTTCTCATTTGTTATACATGCTTAGCCTACCCTCACCTCGCTCTCCAGATGAGGACAAATCACTCACAGGGAGTTGGGAAACCATGGGTTAGCTGTCAGAGAAGAAACTGACAACAGTGTCTTTCAAACATGTCTTTGATAGACAAAGAGAGTGTCTGCTTCACACACTTTCTCATTGTAGCTTTCGCCCCCTCCCTTGCCTTTCTCAAGCACCTGAAGGGGAAATATAGTACAGACACCTCAGAAGACAGGGCACATGCCCTTCAAAGGTCAAAACTTGTCTCTGTATGGCACTGGTGACACAATCCAGCCCATCTGCAGTCACATGTTCTGCAAGTGTTCAGAAGAAGGTAGTGTTCTTGCCTAGAGGTAGTTAGAACCCAGAGATGGTGACTGCCAGTCTGCTGCTGAGCCACCACTGAGGTCCACAGGGCTGCCTCTGGTCTGTAGTGGCAGGGAGGCAGGGCTGCCCAGCATCCCACTCTGATACCTTCTCCAGCAGCATCGCGGACATCACATGGTTTTGGCTTTATCCCTGTTACCGTCTTTCCCACCCATGTTGGGACTGATCTTTTCAAAATAGTTTTCATCTTGCCAACAAGGGTTTAGTGAAAGAAACAGTTCTCTTGAGGGCCATGTAACTTAGTGAGTGTCTCCTATGCAGAAAATCACATTTTCAGTCAAGAGGAGGTTAGACTTTTATGAAATTATTGGACTGGATGTGTGGATTAGAGTGCCAGAAGTACAATGGGGTCAGTTACTCTCAACTCAGCTCTCCATTATCTTTTTATTTCTTTGATATTTTACTTTTAGATCTTTTGGTTTGTAGGAAGGGAAGGGCCAGCATTATATACTTATAAAATCAGGTATAAACTGAAAACTATTAGTCTTTTTAAAGTGAACGATGACATAAATTTTATTTTATCTGATTTAGAAAAAAGTGAGTAGAAGAGGGCCCAGCTGTGTGGTCAGACATTGACTTTCTGTTTGGACCTTAGGTGGTTAAGCAAACTTGGATTTGCAGTAATCCACCAGGAGTCCACTACAAAGGACGAAGGTATGTTCTGCTTTCCGTTTCTGAAACTTTAGCAAGAGTCAGGAGGAAGAAAGAGACAATTCAGCTTCTATGTATAGGCTGATCCTGGGGAAACGTGGTTTGACATTTGAAGTGATCTAAAAGGTACAGACAGCCATCTTCACACAGCCTCACCACGGAGCCGAGCCTCCCTGCCAACTGAAGCGATTTCACACTTCTCCCACTCGTGAGCAGCTGCGGGCCCCACCGATACTCAAACAATTGCCAATGCAAATGTTTTAGTGCCCTCCTTACAGAGTTCTTACGGGCCTGAATGTGTCGCGATCTAGACAGATAACTTACATCCCACCATTTCCTCTGACTGTTTCATCTCTCTGCCAGGTGTGTGTTGGCATTCATTACCTTAAAATTGTTCTTGGAACCTAAAGATCGGGTTGGAGACACAGCGTGTTCAGGCCTCACAAAGTCATATTCATATCTTTATAATATTACTAGCCTTTAGAGTGGGGAGCAGAGAACTGAATCAGACTGGTGCTGCAATGCTTAGATTATAGGATGCTTGGGCACTGTAAGGAGTAAGTTTTAAAATCTTAAGGTTAGAAATGGAAAAGTGTCAAGTGTGAACCCACAAGGGAATTCATTACAATGCTATGAAGTCAGCATCTAGCTACCGCGCTGGTCCTCCTTTCTGTATGATAAGCATCCATTGGTTATACACTGGGGAAAAGAAACATTTGTAGACGGACTTATCCTGGTGTTTAAGACCTTTTGTGATATTGCTCCAAACTTCTAAAGCCGGTCTTCCAGGATCTCCCTTGGGGACCTCCAGTTTTGTGGCTTGGCTCATTTTTTCAGCCTGGTTCCCTTCTTGCTGTTTTGGGGTACCAGCCATGGCTGAGTTATCAGTCAGATGTAGCTCCCACAGCTCATTCTGATTCCATCTCCACTGCTGATGATGCCATAACTATCACAGGTTTTAAGGAATTCTTTTCTTTTCTTTTTTTTTTTTTTGCCCTGAGTCACAATAGCCTCATCTTGCATCTTGGATGCTCTCTGGCAGGAGAAACTGCCATGTGGGAAAGCTTGTTTCTCCCATTCTTGGGTCTCTTTTCATTAGGCAGTGCCATAGGTTTCTTGTTGTCTAATTCCCCCCCAACTTGGATGCTTCCTTTTTGAATGATACTGAAATCACAATGCGCAGATGGAGAAAAACCTTTGCTCACACATTATGGAATAACTGATGAGAGCCTGGAAACCTGAAGCATCTTTTTCTTCCGGTTACAGAATGTTACAGTGAGAGTGAGCAGGAAGATCCTGAAATAGCCTCGGAGACGCCACCCCCTCCGTATGCTTCCGCAACTTCCTCTCCTGTGGTACGTGTCGATGTGAGTAGTCTGTTGGTCACTAATCCTTTGTGAGTATGTCATTCCTTCTGATTATACATAGACTATCATGGCTAATACACTTTTAGAATTGACTGAGTTAAGGTGCTTCCCAAAGAGCAAGTGAAATTCTCAGGGTACTGACTCAGAATGCTGACTTTGAGCCTTCTCCATAGCAACCCACAGGGATGACACTCTTGATGTATTTGTTTATAACCCACAGATGGACTGTATCACGATCTGAGGTTGTATGGAGATGCAAAGGCCTTTTGAGTGGCAGGCCAATGTCTGCAGAGGCTCATTTTGCAGTGTGGCATCTTATGCCCTACTTATTTTCTGAAGCAATGTCAAGTGCCTTGCTTAGGTGCATGTGATACAGCAACACAAAATGAATTTAAAAACGATATAAGAAAGGGAGCATGAAAAGAGAGGCAGAGACAGCAGCTGGGGGTCATCCCATTAAGATTGCATATGGGCCAGCGTGGTGTGTTCCCAAGGAAGGGTCCAAGTTGCATGCTAAGCTTTGGAAGTCCAGGTCTTCATGGATGCCAAAACTTTGGAGAATTACTTCACGTTTGGATGTGGTCCCTAGGAAGGGTCACACTGAGGTCAGTGAGGACATAATTTTTTTAAAAAAATTAATAGATCATTATTATTATTTTTATTATTGTTTTGTGGTATGTGGTTTAAACTCAAGACCTCCTACATGCTAACACATGACCCACGCCACTATCCAGATTTACTTCTTTTATGTTTATCATGTTCCCAGGTGCTGTAAATGCATAATCAATCAATCTTCCAACAACCCTGAAAAACAGTAGTATTTTATTTGCCCTTTACTGATCACACAAGGCCAAGCCCCTTTCTATGGTTAGAGCCATTTGTATTTTCTCTTGTGTCTGTTGGATGTTTTTAGCCTCTGCCCCCATTCCTATTCCTCTTTCTCACTCTTTTTGACTGATGGGATGTCTCAGCTTGTTCCACTCTGTATTTGAAATAACATGTGTTTGTCGCGCGAGGCTGTCAGCTGTAAGTGAGCCATTCTCACTTATTATTTTTCTTAAACACTTTCATGGCTTCTTTTTTATAAATGTCTGCGAGTTTAATGGCTCAGATTTATCCATCACTTTTATTGAACTTAGTGTCCTTTAATTTTTCTGGTTTTAAAAAATCGCTTCCTCTCCCAAGGCCATGAGCACAGCTGAGCAGCTGATCCAGTCCTTAAATGTTTCTTAAGTAGTTGTAAATCAGGTGGCGGTGGTGGCGCACGCCTTTAATCCCAGTACTCTAGAGACAGAGGCAGGGGGATCTCTGAGTTCAAGGCTAGCCTGGTCTACAAAGCTAGTTCCAGAATAACAAGGGCTACATAGAGAAACACTATCCGGTAGAACAAAAACAAAACAAACAAACAAAAAAAGTTATAACTCACTTTTAACAGATATTTTCTAAAGTGATACAAGATAAAATTGTCAGATAAATGTCTTGTCAGTGTTTTGTCAATTTAAGACAAACTCCTCTGTGAAGAGGATCCTCAAATCAGGAAAATACATCATAGATTGTTTGAAGGCAATTTGGGGGGGACATTTTGTTGATTAATGGTTGATGTGGGAGGGCCCAGCCCACTGTGGGTGGTACCATCCCTAGGAAGGTAGTCTAGCTGGTATAAGAAAGCAGGCTGAGCAAGCCACAAGGAGAGCAAGCCAGTAAACAGTGCTCCTTTGTGGACTCTGCTTCAGTTTCCACTACGAGGTTCTTGCCTTGAGTTTCTGCCTTGGTTTCCCCTGATGATAGGCTCTGACCTGTAAAGCAAGCAATCCCCCCAACCAGTTGGGTTTGGTCATGGTGTTCATTACAGCAACAAAAGCAAACAAGGACAAATGTTGAATACTTAGATTTTTTTTTCTTTTAGTAATAGAGTATGCTCCTTCTGCTCACATATTTCCCAGGCAGATTTTGTTTTTGTTTTCTCTTGTTTCTGGAAAAAAAAAAAAGAAAAAAAAACAGACATGTAAGACACTTGGTTAAAATAGCATTAGGCTTACTATTTAAACAGATGAAATGAAAGAAAAAAAATCTGGGTAACTTTTATCCAGGGCATGAATCAAATTATTGTTTCACTCAATATGAGATAGCCTAGCCATGAATCATATATTCAAGCCTAGGGTGAAAATAAATTTTTTCCAATTTTTTTTCTTTAGTAGTTGGGGGATGACTTCATTTCATGAAGCTGAACCCAAAAGAATAACATATTGTTCTGGAAAATTGTCTCAAAAACTTTCAAGGTTTGGAATAACTAACTCAAAGCCTAGCCTTTTTTATTGCTGGAGAGTAGAGATAATCTCAGTTTTCATTGCTCGAGAGTTTGGACTTCTGCTTCTAGTGGGCTGAATTCCACAAGAGAATGTAGTGTCCTGTAGGGGTGAAGCCAAGTTCCTGGTTCTGGTCTTTCAAACTGCAAGACCTCATATGAAGGAAAGCGGGGGGACAGCCACTTTGAGTGCATATGTGTAGCACATGTCCATGTATATACTAAGGTCAACCCCAAATGTCATTCTTGAGGAGCCAGCCTCAAGATCCCTCATGAGAATCTAGGACCCTCTGATACCCTAGACTGGCTAACCAGGGAGCTTACCAGTCTCCCAGTGCTGGTGATATATGCGTTTGCTTGCCACTGTGCCCAGAATTTTATGTGGGTGCTAAATTTTGGATTCAGATCCTGGAGCTTGAATGGCAAGCACTTTGTTCATCAAACCATCTCAGCAGCCCCAACATGACCTGATTCTTAAAGAAACGGTAGAGAGTTTTGTTTTTCCCAGGCTTATTATAAAAGTTTAAAATAGATGAGGGTTCTGTCCTTTTCATTTTGAAAGATAATTTGTAGATCTCATTGTTCAGATTTCTTCAAAGAGTATAAAAGGAACCAACTTCTCAAGTCTCAGAATGTCCTGAGTTACTAAGTGTTTTTAAGAACTATTAATAGCTTTCGACACATATTTTCTACTTCCAAGTTTAATTTTAAAGGCACTGTCTGATAACCTGGTCTGTTATACTGATTCACTTAAATTATGAACCCTCTTCCTGTTTGAAGAGATGAATGCAGATGACCATCCTAGGCAGGAGGTCTACTATGGCAGAAGTAGAGAAGGATGGATGAGGAGACCAGAAGAGATGGGGACAGAGAGTAGGCTCTGGCAACAATAGGCATGGATGGTCAGAATGGTCCCGCACAGCTTAGATCTGAGCTTAGGTCTGTGGAGGCCCTATGAGTCAGCTGGGAGACCCACTGCAAAGGAATTTTTCACCAGAGAAAACAGAGTCAAGGTCTCATTGATGAGAAGTGATGCCAAAATGTCACTGGGAGCTCATGAACCTGAATGAGACAGGATGTAAAGCCAGGATACCAGTAGTCATCCTATACGGGGCTTGTGGGCCAGCCAAGGCTTTCGATGCTCCATTCTGAGTGATTTGGGGAGCACTTAGAAGATATGAGCGGAAGGATTGTGATGTCAATTTTGAATTTAGAAGGAGACCCAGCCTGGTATATGGAAGCAGTCCCATGCATCAGGGAGAAGCACATTTCCACAGAGGGCATCAAAGTGTGCATTGTTCTCTGGTGTGATGTAGTGGTGGGTCTTTCTGGACAGCTCTCAGGCCCTTCAGGAAGGGAGATGGCAGGGACTTGAGTGTGCTTGAGCAGAGACCACTAAGAGCTGGATCAGATAGGAGAAGGGGGATGAATATTTACAACCCCAGCTTCGTGCAGCTCAGCTCATCATTCAGAGTATTGTAACGAAAAGGTTCAGGCATCCTCACATCTCGATTCTTTTCGGGAGAACACTGCCTTTTTGTCTCTGAGAATGTTGAAAAAAGCCTTCTAAAGCAAACCAAAGCAGGAGGAAGTAAAAATAAACCCTGAAAAGAGGCCCACTGGCCGGGGATAGAGGAGGAATTCGGAAATTGAAGAAACAAGGATAATTTTAGAAATATAGATTCATTTTAATAGGCTATGTCTTTGAATAGCTGTCTCCCAAATGTCACTCGGTCATTCAATATCCATTCTACAAAGCGGTATGGATGCTTGCAAGTGGGTTATTGTAGGAAGACTTCCCAGTGAACTTAGCGCATGATTCTGAACCTAGAAAATATATACATGCAAGAAATAGAGATAAGGAAAACTGCCTTTCTACTCAGGATATAAGAAATAATAAGCGTTGTGTTTGGAAATTGAACTGATTTCCAAACTTTGCTATAACTTGGTGTTATGTATTTTTGTCTCTTGCTTTAACAGTTTCTTTCCACAGCCAGCTAGCATGGCGGCTGTCCCACCATCCCTTCCTGCCTTCTGCTTCCGCTGGCCAACTCCCACCCCCTCATTAGTTCCTGCCTGAGTCATTGGAACAACAGGCTCTTTCTTTCCCTGCTTCTAGTCTATCTTTCTTTTCAAAAGTCCCCCAAAAGGTGCTTTTAATAAGCCTGATTTACCTAGAACTCACCACACCAGGTTGGCCTTGAACTCACAGAGCTCTGCCTACCTCTGCCTCCCAAGTGCTAAAATTAAAGACAGGCACCACCATACCTGGCCCTACACTTTACCCTTTTATTTAAGGCCATTGAGATTTCACATTTGTTGCTACCTTCTTTTCACTAACCCCTCCTTTGTCATCAGCCCTGAAAAATGCCTGCTTTGCCCTGAGTCTTCCAAGCTCGCCTTCTGCATATGCAAGGAGAGTTTCTTAATCTGTAGGAAGCTCTAGTTAGGACACCACCCCAATTCTCCTTCATGGTGTCTTTTAGTCTGCTTCAAGCATAAATTCCTCTGCTGAAGCCATTCCCGGCCTTCTAAGCCAGGACAAATTTGTTCTTTTAGTTTTTTGTTTTTTCTATTAATCCCTTTAGTTGGCATTCATGTATTCATAGTAATGGGTTTCACTGTTCTATTTTCTTTCTTTTATTAATATTTTATTTTATTTTTTAAATTCATTTTACATATGAACCACAGTTTCCCCTCCTTCCCCTTTTCCTCTTTCTTTCCTCTTCCTTCAACCCAGCTCCATCCATTCCTCAGAAAGGGTAAGGCGTCCCATGGGGAGTCAACAAAGTCTGGCACATTCAGTTGAGGCAGGACCAAGCCCACACCCCCCCACACACACCATCAAGCCTGAACAATGCATTTCACCATATGGAATGGATTTCAAAGAGCCAGCTCATGCACTATGAATATAGATCCTGATCCCACTGCCAGAGTAGGCTATAAAACTGTCACCCACATGCTGAGGGCCTGGTTTGGTCCCATGCAGGATCCCCAGCTGTTGGTCTAGAATCCGTAAACTCTTCCAAGTTTGGGTCAACTTGTCTCTGAGTTTCCCTGTCATGATCTTGACTCCCCTTGCACATGTAATTTTTCCTCCTTCTCTTTGAGTGGATTCCCACAGCTTGGCCTCGTCTTGGATTTGAATCTCTGCATCTGCTTCCATCAGTTACTGGGTGAAGAAGGTTCTATGATGACACTTAGGGCAGTCACCAATCTGATTACAGGGGAAGGCCAGTTTAGGCGTCCTCTTCACTGTTGCTAGGTTCTTGGTTTGAATCATCCTTGTGGGTTTCTGGGAACTTTCCTCGTGTCAGGTTTCTCCCTAACCCCACAATGGCTCCCTTTATCAAGATATCTCTTTCTTTGCTGTCCCACCTCATCCCTCCCCCGACTTGATCCTGTTCCCTCATGTCCTCATCCCCATCCTTTCCCATTTACTGCCCCCACCATCAGTTTGCCCAGGAGATCTCATCTATTTCCCCTTCCCGGAGTGATCCTGTGTCCCTCTTAGGGTCCTCCTTGTTAATCTATTCTGGTCTGGTTATCCTTTGCTTTACATCTAGTATCCACTTATGAGTGAGTACATACTGTGTTTGTCTTTCTGGGTCTGGGTTACCTCACTCAGAATGATTTTTTTTCTAGTTCCATCCATTTGCCTGCAAATTTCATGATTTTTTCAATCTGAGTAATATTGCATTGTGTAAATGTACCACATTTTCTTTATCTATTCTTCAGGTGAGGGACATCTAGGTTTTTTCCAGGTTCTGTCTATTATGAATAATGCTGCTATGAACATAGCTTAGTAAGTGTTCTTGTGGTATAGTTGAGGATCCTTTGGGTATATGGGTATTGCTGGGTGTTGAGGTAGATTGATTCCCAATTTTCTGAGAAACTACCATACTGATTTCCAAAGTGGCTGAGTAAGTTTGCACTCCCACCAGCAGAGGAGGGGTGTTCCCTTTACTCCACATCCTCTCCAAAATGAGCTGTCATCATGTTTTTGATCTTAGCCATTCTGACAAGTGTAAGATGATATCTTAGGGTTGTTTTGATTTGCATATACTTGATGACTAAGAATGTTGAGAAATTCCTTAAAAATTGAGATTTAAGAAATTTGAGATTTCAGCCATTTGAGGCTCTTCTGTTGATAATTATCTGTTTAGATCTGTAACCACCCCCCATATTGGATTATTTGGTATTTCGATGTCTAGTTTCTTGAGTTCTTTATAAATTTTGGAGATCAACCCCATATCAGATGTAGGGTTACTGAAGACCTTTTCCCATTCTGTAGGCTGTTATTTCACCGTTTTTACTGTGTACTTTGCTTTACAGAAGCTATTCAGCTTCAGGAGGTCTCATTTATTAATTGTTGCTCTCAGTGTTTGTGCTGCTAGTGTTGATTTAGAAAGTTGTCTCCTATGCCTCATTGTGGGATTTTCATACATGTATATCATTCTACTTTGTTCTTCTTCTGAATTCTCTCTGCATTTCTGGAACACTTCTTAAAATGCCTTTTCATGCTGTTACTGTAATTGACCTTGTACTTGGAACTTTGTATGTCTGTGTTATTTATATAATTACAACATTCATTTAAAAGTACATTTAAAATTTTTATGTGTATGTGTGGTTTCCTGAGTATGTGTATGCATACACATACTGAAGTACCTTATAGAGGTCATATGGGTGCTGGCAACCAAACCTGGGCTCTCTGTAAGAGTTGTTTAAACTCTCAACCTCTGAGCCATCTCTCTAGACCCCAGTTACCAAATTATTTAAGTCAAAAGCCCCATTCAATGTGTTTTTTGTTTATTGCTGATGTTTATAAGTGTCAAACTCATGTTTTAGCTCGAGTGCATGGATAGATGGAAAAGTAGGTGGCTATTATGGCCTCATGAATACTCTCTGAGAATATTTCCTTAGGCACCCATTTAGAAAGTTATGGGCCAGGCATGGTGGCGCACACCTTTAATCCCAGTACTTAGGAGGCAGAGGCAAGTGGATCTCTATGAGTTCAAGCCCAGCCTGGTCTTCAGAGTGAGTTCCAGGACAGCCAGAGCTACATAATAAAGAGACCCATTACCAAGAAAAAAAATTTTAAAAAGAGATTTAGTTGTATTTTTAATTATGTGTAGGTGGGTTTGTACACATAAGTCTTGTAGACTGGAAGAGGTCATCTGATCTTTTGGAACTAGAGTTATAAGAGGTTGTGAGCCACCTGATCTGAGTGTTGGGAACCAAAGTCCATTCCTCTGCAAGACCAATGCCTTCTCTTTCCTGCTGAGTCACTTCTCCACCATGGGGAAGGATGTTTCCTCCAGCACATGGAATGATCTCCCTCGTGCACCATTCTACACATCCCTTAAGAAGGATAATTTCATCTGACTCCCAGAAAACCATTTTAGTTTCACAGACAAGGAAACCAGGTTCCAAAGAAGTAAACCTGACTATATTTTAGGTAGAAATGTTCAGATGTTTATATTTTACCAAGAATATTGTTTCAGTCTAAGCACGGTGTCTCATACCTGTAATCCCAGCTCTCAGGTACAGAGGCAAGAGGACTCCAAGATTGAGGCCAACCTAGGCTACACAGAGAGATCATATCTCAGAAAAAACGAATCAGCAGAAGGATATTCCGTCATGTTGTATGGTTTGCTCCCATTGATGCTCCTGCCAGTTGGGTGGCTGATGACATAATGTTGTGTACCTGCTACCTGCTAGGTCTTGTTGAGGACACTGTCCTGCTTCTTTGATCACCAGTGTTATCAAGTAGTTTAAGAGGGACAGCAAATCAATAATTCAAACAATTGTATTCAAGTAGTGATAAATATTGTGAAGAAGATAAAACTGTGATGTGACCAGGAAAGTTGATGAGATTGGGGTAGCTGGGCTTGGGTTCTGAACACATTCTCCCCCCCCCCCAAAGGACTGTAGTGGTATAGTGGTATTCTCTTTAAAGTTTCCAGCAATAAAAATATCCTACAAAGAAAATAAGAAAATCTATTTTAATATTTGAAATTAGCATTTAGTATTTGAATTCAGTCATGTCAGTTAATTAAAACTATAATCATGTGACCAGTGAAATATCTCAGTAGGTAAAGGTGCTTGTCACCAAGCTTGATAACTTGAGCTTAATCCCAAAGACTCATATGGGAGGAAGATGGAGTCATTTTCCCCTGAGTGCTGCTCTCTAACCTCTTCGTGTGTGTGTGTGTGTGTGTGTGTGTGTCCACTTAGTCCCACAGAGACACAAATAGGTATGTGTAATAAGCAAAAGCTACAATCATTAATATGATTTCAATTTTCTCATTGAAAATATTTCCAACTCAAACATCTAGAAATGACTTAAATCACCTGCGGTCAACAATTCTCTCACTAAAGGAAGCCATGTTGTTTGGGATTGTCCATGCTCCATGGGTCTATCCCTTCTCTAGTAATTCTTTTCTATCCTGAAGTTAGCAGTTCTAGCCAGCAAGTTGCTGGAGATCCGAGGAAGCTCCTCAATAAGAGACCAAACTACTGTGCTGAGATTTTCTTTCAGAGAGCTGGTTCTCTGCTCCATCCTTCCCAGGCAGTAATTTATTATCAACTCTCTTTTGGGCACAGATGCAAGAAAAAAATGGAAGTGTAAAAATGACTAAAAACAGCCTGTTCTCAAGTAGCTCACCAAAAAAGACTTAGCAGTCAATCAGCACTAGCAATATAAGTTGTCAAATAAAATGTTATTCATCTAGTATGGTAGAAGAAGGCATATCAGGTATTATACCCTCACAGCCTGATGCTACTGGGGAGACTTCACACAGTACCAAGCATGTGAACTGGCTTTAAAGGAGCGAGGCTTTAGTCAGACAGAACTGGGGAGGAGAGAAGGGGACCTATACCCTGCCACCTTCATTTCCTTTGCTGTTTTGTGAGTATATGATAAAGACAGTTCGCAGAAGGCTAGGATTTTATGCCTGGTGTTGGCTACTGGCAGCTACAGAATCTTAGAAATAATAAACCACGTTTCATTATTTGGCACTATGTCATTTACAAAAAATAGTCCCAGATGGAATCTTCTGAAATGAACCCCAGTTCAATTTGTTCCACATGACTCACTTTCTAGTTCATTGATCTCCAGCATCTAACACCCTTGCTTTTTTTTCCCTCCTCATTTTTTCCACTTTCCCTAATTATTTTTATTTATTTCCTTTCTGCTTCATTAGTCACTTCCATTTTATTTTTATTTTTAAAATAAAGTCCAGGGCAGGGGAGATGGCTCTGTTGGTAAAATGCTTGGTTTGTTTACATAAAGGCCTGAGTCTGATCCTCAGAATCCATTTAAAAATCCCAGTGTAGCCGTGGTGGCACGTGCCTTTAATCTCAACACTTGGGACGCAGACAGGCAGGTGTCTGTGAGTTCAAAGCCAGCCTAGTCTACAAATTGAGTTCCAGGACAGGCTCGAAAGCTAAGAAGAACCATGTTCTGAAAAACAAACAAACAAACAAACAAAAAACCCAACAAAATAAAACAAAACAAAAATAAAAATCCTGGTGTGGCAATGTGTTTATAATCCTGGCACTGGGAAGGCAGAGATGGGATTATCCGAGGGACTCCTGGGCAGCCAGTCTATCCTCATTAGCTAGCTATAGCTCCAGGACAATGGCAGATCTTGTCCCTAAAAACAAGGTGGTCTGTGTTTCGGGGAAAGATACTAGAGGTCATCAGCCAGTGCCCACCAACACACACACACACACACACACACACACACACACACACACACACACATTGAAGAGAAAAAGATACGCAAAAAATCAATTCTACAAATGTTATGTAGTGTCTTGAGAACATGGACTAAGAACATTTTTGCTAAATAAAAACCAACAAGAAAATACACTTCACAGATATGACCGGCGCTTAGTTAAGAAGCCCCTCCCAAGTCCTTTAAGAAGAGTTTGGAGGATCAATAAATACAGGAAGTATAGCTCCTACTAAGTATACAGTCTTTTTCTCAAATATTACATTTTCTCTAACCCAATTAAAGCCCATGGCAGGAGTGACAGAACTCAGGCTCCGTCTCTGTAACAAAGGCAAGTTTCACCAGAATAATTCACAATAGGAGACTGTGCTAGGATTGGAGCAGCATGCGTGTTTTTGTTAACAGTTATTTCATAGATACGTCTAATGAATAAAATATCCCCGCATTTATTTGGATACTGTGGAGCCTGTATATTCTTCTCCTGGAGAAGAACAACTTACAGATCTTGGATCTCTTAGTTGTTAATTGATCTAGGTGACTTAAAGTGTCAAGCTATTTGACAGTTTGCTGAATGAAGTGTTTTCATGCCTGGGGTCATTTCCTATCTTACTAGGCATGTTAGTGTCATGCTAATATTCAAAGTAGGTTTGTTTCTGGGCTGAAGAGATGGATCCATGGCTAATATGTTTGCCATGAAAGTATGAAGAGAAGAGTTTAGATCCCAGATCTCGAGTAAATGCTGGGTGGCCCTGGTGACTTGCTTGTAATTCCAGCTTTAGAAGGTGGAGACTCGTTATGTAATGGGGACTGACTGAGAGATCCTGTCCCAAAGATAAGGTGGAGGAGTGATTGAAGTAATTCCCAACATCACCCTTGGGCTTCCAGGAGGAGTACATGTGGAAACACACATTACATGCATACACAACACATACATATGAAAATGGGATTCAGTAAATTTATTAATAATTTCACAGCCTATATTCACTGAGCATCCAAGAGACACATGTTAGTTAATTTCAGGTTTTCCCATTAAAAGTTCAGAACACAGGCCTTTAAAATTCATAGTGATGTATTGAGTTTGCACATAGGTAAGCATTCTGACTTGGGTTGCCATGTTTCTGAGGTTTTGAAGAGAATTCAAATGTTTTCTTCAGTTTTCTATTTTTAATAATCTCCGTCATGCCACTTTCCTAATCAAAGGATTAATCAAAAGGATGATGACATGAAATTGAACCATAATCTCCCTTCTTAGTCTTACACCATGGGAGATACAGGCTAACCCAGAGAACAATAAGTCTACATATTGGGATTTTTTTGATGAGTCATGTTAAAAATGGAAGACATTGCTAGATCTTTAATTTGATGTGAACTGCATTCAAAATCTTAAACTCAATAAATTCAGTAAGAGATGACAAGGTATCATTGTGCCATAAGCATTCTAAAACAATTACTCTAAGAGAGTCTTTAAATGGTTGGAGAGGTTTAAGTTTTTGAGTCAAAATTTTTGATATGGAGATTTTTCAGATCTTATTTGGCAAATTCAAAATTACCCAAATCCATTCTAGAGAATGGTCCCTGGTGGCTGCCATACAATAATAAGTATCATACATTTGCCCTTTGACATTTTTTTATTCCTATTCACTTTTTCAAATAATTCTGGGAGAATTTTAATAAAGACAAAGTGAAGAGAATGATGATTTATTCATAATGTTTCCCCTCCTCCTCTTCCTCCTGATTTTATTTGTGGAATACAGGTTGCACGGCGGGCATCGTCTTCTTCACCTAAATTGAGAGGATCCTCATGCTCTTTCTCCTCTCTGGAGACTACAGGAAAGGTACCCAGCCGGGTTTCTTCCTCGGGATCTAAAGAAAGACAGTCCTGGCTCGACATAGTCAACAACGCGCCTGCTGCTGAAGATGCGGGGCATCCCCTGACACTCACTGTACAGGTCCACACATCTTCCGAGGCAAGCAATTGCCTGGCCTCAGAGAACAGCTCCGTCACTGCAGAAAGTGGTTTTTTGAACTCTTTATCTAGTGACGACACTTCTTCCTTGAGCAACAATCAAAACCATCTGACAGTTCCAGACAGAGCTGCTGGCTCAAGAATGGTGGACAGAGGTAAACCAGGAAACTGCTTGCCCTTCTTTACATGGTGAATATGATATAAATTTGTAACTAAAATGTTTAAACAAGTGAACGGCGATTTGATAATTAGTTACATGGAGCTTAGCCTCCAGCTCCTTCTGTAGAGTTTGCCTGTGGCAGCTCCTCTTGCTAGGTCATAATTACCTGCTATGAGGTCAGTAACCAAATGCTTTAGACCAGTGGTTCTCAACCTCCCTAATGTTCCTATCCTATAATACAGTTTCGGATGTTGTGGAGATCTTAACCATAAAGTTTTTCCCGTTGCGACTTCACAACTGTAATTTTTCTGCTGTTATGAATCATAATGGAAACATCTTTGTTTTCCAGTGTCTTAGGAGACCCCTGTGAAAGGGTCCTTTGACCCACAAAGGGGTCATGACCCATGGGTTGAGAACCATTGCTTTAGACTGTTAGGCAGGTAGGTATGTGACCATAATGCAACACTTCTCCATCAATTTGAGAATGACCTCCTCCTTTTTTGTTGGATCCGTAGTCTGTGCTCTGTGGGTTTGTGGTAATTAACCAGGGATCTGTGGGATGGATTTATACTGCTTGGATATTGTTAAATGGGTTTAGAGCAGTCATTGCAGAGGGCCAATGAGTTGTTTCCTAAGGGTATCTGTGTGGCTAATAGAAGGTGAAATCTTCACATGCGTTTTGGAGGGCAGCACCTTAATACAGAGGAGGCAGCAGCTTTTATTCCTGGATAGAAACTTTCTCTTAACAAAGGAAATGGCTGTGTGTAGAAATCAATAATGTTTCTTTAAATATTCTGTGATAATGCTCATATTTGATTCACGACATTCATGACAAGTCTTTTCTAATTATGCATCATTCATTTTGGTGTAAAACAAGCTTACCTGGTATGTCCTTGAATTAGTGGAGAATGATGGATTTGCACCATAAATTTTCAGTGTACTGCTGAAAGTTAGCTTGCTAAATTCCAGCATGAACTTGCAGGAGTTGCCCAATGATATGAACAACAGCTCTTTCTCCCCTACTCTAAGGAGGGGGATTGTCCTTAAGTTCTCAACTTTGGGGGCTGGAGCAATGGCTCAGTAGTTTAGAGCACTTGTTGTTCTTTTGGGACAAGAGTTCAGTTCCTACCACCTATATTTGGTGGCTCACAATCACCTGCACCTCCAGCCCAAGGGGTCTTATATCCTCCCCTGGCATTCCTGCACATGCATGCACACACACACACACACACACACACACACACACAGATGAATAGATAATAAAATCCATTCTTTAATGAAGTATCCATTTTTCAGATATACTCTACTAATTTAATTTTTCAAAGACAATAATTTAGGCCAGGGATCATAGCTGTAGTCCAGGGTATAAGTGTGTGTGTATGTGTGTGTGTGTGTATTGTTTGAATATATGTGAATTTGAACATCCAGGCTAGTAGCTCATTCTCAAAGTCACCCCAGTTGTCTTTGCTCTCTAGATCTTTTTCTGTGGGTGCTTTACATTAAATAATATTTTATATTGATAACTCCAATCTTGGCCAACTACTCACTTTTCATTAGAAAACCTTCACTGAAGAATGAACTGATTGGCAAGCCAAACAATTTCTAGAGGTGAAAGAGTAGGTAGGATGGGTAAGAGAGAGGAAGCATTACCATTGAAGAAGAAGGCGGAGATGAGGATTGTTCTCTGAGGGATGGAAGGAATGTACTCCATCTGGCCACAAATACACGATGGGATGGTGTGCAAACAAAGTATTGGGCTTGATGGCTTCTCCCCAAGCTTATACAACTGATGCCAGCAGTATAAGTAAATGGGAGGTGTAAACATGAGTTAAAACATATTTTTTTTGAAATTATGAGCTGTTCAAAGTTAAGGTGACTTGTACCTGTGTGTCCTCATCATGTGAAGATGGCCATTTTCATTGAGAGTAGAGTGTGTATTATGTAGTGATAGTATTTTTGTTCTTGTGACAACACAAGGAATTTCCAAGTGTTGATCTTAAGTGACCTTCGGTTTGGTGCTTACAAGGTGCAGATATGGCCTTGCACATAGCCAAGAATAAATGGGCAGCACAAATTAGATTAAAGGTTTATTTGTTTGTTTTTAAAGGACATGAAGTTGGGAGGGTAGGGATGAGGATGTGGAGCTTCATAGAGCTGTGGAAGAGGAAGTGAACATGATCAAAGCATGGTAAAAAGGTCTCATAAAAATAAACAAATGAAAATAACTATAAAAAAGAAGATACTGATGCTAAGAATGGGGAAACCAAGCCAATTATTGTTTCCCCTTTAAGAACTTTCTTACTTATTTGATTAGAAAAAGAAGTTTAAAAAAGGGGGGGGGTTGACAAGATGGCTCAGCAGGTAAAGCTATATAAGCCTAAGAACCCAAGTTTAAGCCCCTGGCCAAACATAAAGGTAGAAGAAGAGAGTTGACTCTAAAAAGTTGTTCTTTTAATCCGCGCATATATGTGGCATATATGTGCACACCCACACCTCCTACGTATGCAATAATAGTAAATAAATAAGTTTAAAAAGAGGTAGAAATAGCCCTCTCCTCTTTGTGACAATAAAGACTTCCAAAACATCAGAGATGCTAAAATTCCATTTATGTTCTTTCCCAAGAGATAACCCTACAGACTGAGTTTCCCTTTAGTATTAACAAACAGAGTCACGAGAAGATGCTTGTGTTTCTCTTCCCTGCCTTAGTGCCATCCTGGGAATTCATGTGCTGAGAAATCCAGCTGGGAGCCAACAGCTCTTTTAATCTAAGAATAAAGAGACCTGGTAGTAATCAGTTTTGAATCACACACAGAATTACCAACAAAATCTAGGTGATTTTTCAAACAGCTTGATGGAAAGGTATTTCTCCTGGTAGAGAGGAAGAGAAAATGAAGGTATTTTTCCTTACTAGTTTGATGGCAGTTGCCATATGTTAGAGAATTCTTGCTGCTGATTTTCTCATACTGCTAGGGATTTGGTTTCATTCCCAGAAGAGCTGAACCACATCAAGTCGTCTCCATGGAAACGGCAGCCCAATCTTCCCTTGTGATTGCTGTGACTTGATGTTGAGTAATCAAATTGGGTGTTGCGCATGTATGTGTTTGCCCCTTGGAGAAGAAGGTAGCTTTTTTGTGTGACTTCGAAAAATTGTTGTTTTAACTTTCCAATGTGGGGAGAAATCTCTGAAATTCCAGTGTCCAAAATGCTATGCGGAGTAAAACGGTTTTTGATCAGGCTTGAAGTTTCAGTGTCATCCATGAGAGGAGTTAAAGTGTTTCAAGACCAAGATCTAGTCTCGAGACACATTTTCTGGGAAAGAGGCTTTTATCCTAGAAAAGAATCTTAAAGGTTAATAACTGAGTTCTGAAAAGAGCAGACAGCGTGTATTATAGCCTTTCTTTTATCTAGACAATGGAAGAAATATTTTGCAGTTGGTATGCAATTAAAACTGTGGTTGCTAGAATTTTATTCTGAATTCAGATATCCTTTTAGACACGTCTCTCTGTAGTGTAAGCCATTAGGGACAGGGGAGGGGATGTTAATGGCATGGGCTTGCCTTTCTCTACTGCAGCTTTCAGACTGCAGCGACTCTAGGGATTCTTCATCAAGCCGTTCAACAAAGCGTAGCTGGAGAAGAGGTGGTGGGGTTAATGGCATGCTCATCTCATCTCTGTTTTCCTATAGGCTCTTCCTTTCTTTGGGGGGTGACTTTCTGACCATTGCTGTGAAATGTAAGATTTACAAGTCAATTAAAAAGAAACTAAGTCTGCTGCTGAACTCAACTGAATTTAGCATTGCCATTATGATTATGAAGATGATTCTGACATGTACTCACGTACCAGCACAACTCGAAAGTGGAAAGATGAGTGTGCTAAAACTCCTTCACATCTAGTGGGGGGGGGGAGTGGGAGGATAAGACATGATTAACAAAAGAAAGCCAGGCAGAAAAGTGTCACAGAGGAGATATACAAGGCTTTACCAAAGTAGGTACAGAGAATACCATCCCACCTAAGGGAGTCCTGGGCATGGAGGTAGAACATGGGAAAGAAAGGTAGGAAGAAAATTGGGTCAATATTGAATGATGGGCAAGGCATCTTTATTCAACAGATAATACATTTGTAACCTCAGTTGAGGTTATGATACATAGGGACCTGTGGTTTCAAACACTTCTTTAGTCTTAGTACACAGGCTTTCATAAAATAAAGGGAAACCGGAACTAAGGGGTTTAGGAAGGCTCTGGGGTACTCAGGGTAAAGAAAGAGATTGGAAACAAAGGAGAGATGGAGGAGCCTGTGTCCTGCCTCATCTCAGTCACTGTGTGCTCGGAATTTCATTTAGTTCAGAGAGTATTTCCCAGCGATCTTATTTTGGAGTAGAATGAGAAATGATTTTAACGTGGTGATAAATATTTACTAATAGGAACATCTTGTATATGTGACAGTGGACTGTCATGGCTTAGATATCAGACATGGATGGCTGACTCACTGTGTCTTTCATTGCTCCCCATTAAGCACCAAAGATCTCTCTCAATTACCATAAGATAAACTGACTAGGTTGTCTGCAAATCCGCCATACCCTATAACTAGGTCATTCACGGTACTTATATTTTGATCGCCTTTTTTAATCCCTTCTTAGTTTTATACTTTCTACTGGGACTGAGGAAGTAGGAGTGGGAAGCTGTGCCAACTCACTGGAGCAGGAGTTCTGGAGCTGGTGACAAGCGGAATCTAGATTCCAGAAGTAGGAATGGGTGACAGCTGGAAAGAAGTAGAAACCAGAGTTAGAGGTTGTAGCTCTTGGTGGAAGACAGGCGTGCACAGCAGAAAGCACGTATTTGGCGAAGGTGCAGGAGAATGCTCTGTGTTGAGAAGGGCATCTTCAGACAAAGGTTTTTATGTAAACACATTCATGAATTGAAAAAGTGCGTTGAGAGAAGTCTGCTCTGGGGACCAACTACACCAGATACACCCCTCCGCAAGGCTGTGACTCCTCAGATTAGAACACCCAGTTTGTTCTCGAGAGAAGAGAGGCCCCTGATGTGCATGTGTTGGAAACGCCTCTGAAGGCCCTGCTACCAGGATTGAGCTTTATCAACTAGTCTTGAGCATTTCCTGTTTTCTTTTATATGCATAGAGTTTAGAAGAACACATTGAAAGGAAAGTTAGGGGGCATTTTGCTATCTGATGGTAGAGTCATTTCTGTGTTCCCCGTTAGACTATCAATTATGCAGAAGTTCGTACTGGCTCATCGTGAGGTCTAGTGGGTGTGAGTGAATTTGAGAATCACCACAATGCTCTTCAGTCATTTCTGTTTCTTTCTTATAACTCCTTTCTGTTTATAGATACATGTTTGGTTTTTCTAGTTCTTTCCATGTCTGTCTGCACGTTTCGATCTTTAGTGTTTCTTTATGGAGGATAATTTGTTGGGGTGAAAAGCATCATTTGCATGGGCTAACATCACACGCAGACCCACCCACCCACCCACCCCCCTCCCCCACACACCCACACACACAGAGTAGCCAACATCCTAGCTTTCCTCTCCGTTGTTGCTGAAATTTGTTCCTTTCCATTGCTTTCTGGCACTCCATTGTTTGAAAACACCACGAGAAGCCTTATCTGTTGGTGAACACAGTTCTCACAGCTTTGGGCTACTGCGTGATATGTTGATGGAAGCAAACACTGCAAATTCACAGGCTTAGCTTTAAAACAAGGCTGGACTTGCAGAGAGCCTGAGCAGCAAGCACACTCTCCTCCCTGCCCCATTGTCTAACATTTTACATGCATGTGGTTCACTTCTCACAGCCCGAAACAGATATGGAGGTATTCCTTCTGTGGACCCTACACTCCATCTCAAATTCATGGCCTCTTCCCTTTTAGTTATTACTGTTGCACTTTATATATCCACACATATGTATATACACAGCATGTAAATACACACACACACACACACACACACACTTATATACAACCTACTGAGTCCCTGGAGAAAACAGATTCTTTCTACCTTAGCAGCTATTGACTGTCTTCATCTAGGTGTAGGGCCTGAAGTCATCCATGTTGTGTTGTCAATTGATGTCATCTGTGCAAATCTTGTTTGGGCAACCATGTTGTTAAGATCTCATAGATGCAGTTCCCTCCCCTATGTAAAGGACACTGTCTCGCCATAGACATCTTGGATCTCTCCTGCTTGCAATCTTTGTCTTCCTTTTCTGGAGTGTGCTTTGAGCCTCAGGCATGGGGGTTGCATTGTAGATGTATCAACTGGGACTGTGAACTCCACAGAAATACATATACGTTCTTATGAACTGAAGCCTGTAGTTGAGCATTCACTTTTTGCTGGGAAGCTTTGTGCATCTGATTATGTGATGTCGTGTTTCCCCACAACATTCTCACAGAAGTCTGCCATATTAGGCGTCCCCTATGCTTCTCTTCCTACTCCTCTCCAAGCATCAGACAACTACTAATCTTTTGGGGGTTGCTTTTAGTTTTACAGAAACAGTATCTCACTCTATAGCCCAGGCTTTTGTGAAACACACTAGGTGGTCCAGTCAGTCTCAAACTTGTGTGAATCCTTCTGTCTCAGCTTCCAAGAATGCTGGAATTACAGGCATGTGCCACAATTCCTGGCCAATCTTTTTACTATCTCTTTGGTGTTATCTTTTCTGATGTCATGCGTTTAAAGCCATAGAGACATAGCCTTTTCAGATGGACATTTTCTCCATCTGATATAGAAACAATATTTTGCCATGTCTTTCCTTGGCTCGATGCATTTATTTTATTTTATTTTTTGGTTTTTTGAGACAGGGTTTTCCTGTAGCTTTGGAACCTGTCCTGGAACTAGCTCTTAGACGAGGTTGGCCTCAAACTCACAGAGATCTACCTGCCTCTGCCTCCCGAGTGTTGGGATTAAAGGTGTGTGTCACCACCGCCCAGCACAATGCATAGTTTTTAAACAATTACTGAACAATATTAGATTGGCTAGATTGATCTCATTTTTGTCTGTTCAACTATGAATGAACCTCAGAGCTATTTCTATGTTTTTAGAATGAGAGTTAAGCCTTCAGGTGACCTCTGTATGCAGCTGTGTATAGCTGCAAGTTGCCAACTCTTCTGGGTAAACACTAAGGCGGGCCATTGCTGAGTTGTATAAGAATGCGTTTGACTGTAGGAAATGCTAGGCTATTTTGCAGCATCTCTGATGTTCTACACTCCCACTAGCAATGGATTTGAGTTCCCATTGCTCCTCAGGCTCAGTACTGTTTGCTGTTGTCAGGAGTCACGGTTTGGGATAATTTTTTTCTAGAAAACTATGTACTAAAACTTAGTCTCCAGCCTGTGACAATACTGTGAGGTGTGGAACCTTGGAGATGAGGGTAGCTGGTGGGAGGAAATTGCTTACTGGGGGCCTATAGCACCTTAAAGGGACTTTTGATTAATACCACTTTTACATCTTAAGTAAGAAACTCCTTCCCACACTGGTTTTATGTGTTGGTGATATTTGTATGTGGTTTTATTATTCTCTCTCTCTCTCTCTCTCTCTCTCTCATTTTTTTTTCTGTGTGCATGTGCACATGCACTCATGTGTGCACATGCATGAGGAAGCCAGAGTTTTACGTTCAGTTTCTCTTTTGAACTTTTGAAACAGAGCCCTTTGTTGAACCTGGATCTCTACTTTCCTAGGCTTCCCCCTGATCAATGATCTTCATTGATTCCCCCTCTCTCTACCCCATGCTGGGGTTACAGATGCTTGTCTTGCACTGCAGACCTAGCTTTTCATGTGGGTTCTGCCAGTCTACTCTCGGGTCCTCAGACTTGTTCACCTGGCACTTTACCTTCTGAACCGTCTCCACGGCTCCTGCACTGATCTTATGAGGCTATTGTTTCCTGTTGTATGAATAGTTTGAAATCACTTCTCCATGCGCCATCGACAAGATGCAATCATGCCTGGCTTTATCCACAAGTGTAACCCCTTCCCCCGCCCCATATCTTCTATTTTATTTTAAATTTATTTATTTATTAAAGATTTCTTCCTTTTCCCCACCACCGCCTCCCATTTCCCTCCCCCTCCCCCAATCAAGTCCCCCTCCCTCCTCAGCCCAAAGAGCAATCACGGTTCCCTGCCCTGTGGGAAGTCCAAGGAACCCCCACCTCCATCCAGGTCAAGTAAGTTGAGCATCCAAACTGCCTAGGCTCCTACAAAGCCAGTACGTGCAGTAGGATCCACTGCACTGCAATTGTTCTTGAGTTCTCAGTAGTCCTCATTGTCGGCTATGTTCAGAGAGTCCGGTTTCATCCCATGCTTTTTCAGACCCAGGCCAGCTGGCCTTGGTGAATTCCCAATAGAACATCCCCATTGTCTCAGTGTGTGGATGCACCCCTTGCGGTCCTGAGTTCCTTGCTCGTGCTCTCTCTCCTTCTGCTCCTGATTTGGACCTTGAGATTTATGTCCGGTGCTCCAATGTGGGTCTCTGTCTATTTTAAACACACTCTTTCTCCTAGATGCTCTCCTAAGTCCTCAGGGGCTTCTTATCAGTCTGTTTCTCTCATCAGTAGACATCCATCTAGTCAATAGTCTCTTGTTTTTCTTCCCTGCCTCACGCTACTCTTTTAGTTTTTATTGAAACCTTATTATCTAGGAAAGTATTTTTTTTTTTACCTTGTTCTTTTAAAAGGGTGTTTGGTATGCTGTTGATCATTTTAATATCCAGATACTTTCTATACTTGTTTGTGGTCTCCAACACACACACACAGATACATAAACACAATCTTGGGTTTGGATTTATCGTATCTTTAGAATCAACTGGAGGAAAGTATAAATAGTTATGATTTAATATTTTTTCAATTTATAAAATTATTCTTCTAATCTTTTACAGTTTATCTGTTTTTATTACATTTTGTAATAAAATTTTATGATTTCTAGTCTTCTTTATAGAAGATCTATTTTGTTAATTTCTGCAAGTTATATTTTAAATGCTATTTTAAGATGTATTTTTATTTTATTTGTAACATTTCATCACTGGTATATATATATATGTATATATATATAATTTCTCTTTATGAATGAAGAAAGCAGAATTTAAAATGATAGGATAAATTGCTTTAAATAGTAATGTAAGTATTTAAGGTGGGAATCCCCCCCCCCGGGGAATGTAGTTCTGCATATATATATATATATATATATATATATATATATATATGCAGAATCGAGCTTTTGGTTTCCCTTGCTCATGTGCTGTCCTGCTAGTGACTGAATGCAGAGTCTTTCATATTCTGACCAGGTGGCTGTCACTGAACCACACTCATTTGTGATTATGTAAGTGCATTTGAAATGAAGCATATTTGTAAAAATTTTAACTTTTTTCTTTAAAAACGTATATATATTAATATATATTTATGGCTATATATATTTATAAATATATATCACATATATTTATATCTTATATTAATTATATTTCATTATATTAATTAGTATATTTTATTATGTGACTATATAATATATATATAATAAAATATATATATATATATATTCATGCCTCAGTTTTTTTGATGACAGTTTTGTTTTTTTATCTCTAGACAGTATATGTCTTACTTATTTTTCATGTTTTGGAAGGCTATGCAGACCATATGTCTATGAATGGTATAACGGGCACTTTGTAGTATGGTTGGTATCATAAACAATGTTTCTCCATCACCACAAACTTAGAGAGAGATTTTTATTTTCACTTTCTCTTTATGAATGAAGAAAGCAGAATTTGAAATGATAGGATAAATTGCTTTAAATAGTAATGTAAGTATTTAAGGTGGGAATCCCCCCCCCCCCCGGGGAATGTGGTTCTGCTTCAGTCTTTTTCTGAGCTCTGGGGTGTCCCCAGCAGTGTTTAGACTGCATAGGACCCCAGGACCTTTGGAAGAAATGAAAGGTCACAAGCTACAGGATGAATAAAGAAAGGCGTTAGTGTGTCTAGCTAGACAGACAAAGGGTTAGGAAGAGGTGTAATAAGGAACTTGATTTTCTGTGTCTGTAAAAAGCACCTGAAATATTCTGGATCAAAATACCAAGCCAATCTGTAACAATTTTATGTCCATATTTATTGAGCCACATGACTCTACCCTGACCAGGCATTCAGTGCTTGGGGCTGAGTGGCACGGGGGATGTGCTGCAATCCAGACCTTCACGTTTGGGCCTGAAAATGCAAAGTGACCGTTGGGATTATTCTCAGACATTTGAAAGGGGCCTACACCTTCCTGTGTGGGAATAAGCACAGTGGGAATAAACACTAGAAACTTGAACATCCGTGTTACCATCCATCCCAGGACTGCACCTGCGGGAAGGCCTGAGCCACTGCCACCAGCTTCTGTTACCAGGAGAGCATGTACCCCCACGGCTCTCCTTTTCACATGGTCTCAGGACCGACCTCAGGTCCTCTCACTTGTGAGAAATCACTTGCTCAGCACTCTCATTCCTATTTCTAACCACTCACGCCTTTATTATATCCCTATCTCCTGCTCACACACACAGGCTGTGTACACAACTCTCCCGACGCTGAATGGAAGGGCTTCTGTTATCTGTCTAGTTCAGACTGAGTGGTCCTAGGTCTCTGGTCATTCTCTGAATTTCCCATCCTTTAAGCAGGAAACGTGGGCACCTCGGCACACAAAGCTCTGAGTAGACCCTTTGCAGGAGGAGTAGCAAAAGCAGGGATCTGAATAGTCAGCTAGTTGTTGCTGCTTCAGTATCTGCAGATTGTCGGGTTCAAGGGTCTCCATTGAGCTTTATGAAGATTGAACTACACCGCCCAGACTGTATTCACAGGATATCATAATACAAAACCCATGTTTGTACCATGCTGTGTTTGTAGGATGTCGTAGCATAGGGAATGATAGCCTTTGGTTTATAACCTGTTTTTCTCCTCATGCCTTTGTCAAGCTCTGTGATCTTTATTATGTTGACATTCTTTTCTTGAAGCCAGTGCTGCCGAAGCTCCCTTCCAGGGCTGTGAGAAGATACTGAGGGGATGTTGGTAGGTGCAGTGCCCGTCAGAGAAGGAAAACAGCGCGTGGCATCTGCTCTGCTTGCAGTGGCAGAGTCTGGAGACTTGTCCCTTGGCATGATGCTCTCCTTATGTGCTTGGTCAGAAGCACTTTTAGATTCAAATTAGCTGTCTAGATTTGTTCTTTTTTGAGGAATTGAAGTCTGCATAATTCAAGCCTTGCTGTGTTATTGGATTGCCTACTTACCACATAAAGAATGAGTATAAGAGCCTTTTGATCTCTAGGCATCAGGTGTTATTTATTAAATAATCAGGTGTCATTTATTATTTTTAGGATATTCAGTGTGTACATATCACCATCTTCTTGTTGGCCTTGTTGGTGACAGGTGTCTTCCGTGGCTTTTCTTTTCTTGAGCACTACAACATTGCATGTGAAACTTTAAGTGCTTTCCCCCCCTAGTACTTTCCAAATGTTTTAAATCTGAAGATTAAAATGATCTTCTTTAGGATATTATTTGGACTTTTTGACTCTCTAAGAGGTTTCTTTTTCAAACCCGGGTATAAAATCTGGTGCATGAATTTATCTCCCGTCTTCTAAAGCCAGCTTTTATGTTTTAAATAGAAAACAAACAGCCACATTCTAGAAAGCACAAGCAAGACCAAAAATAAGATAGTGGGGGAGGCAGAGTTGAAAATACAGCATTTCAAGAGATAATCTGCATACAGTGTTCTCGACAGGCAAATTCTGGGCCTCCGGGAGCTGTCCTGTCCTGCCAGGAGCAGACAATAGGATAGCACGTAGGAGGAGGAAGCCACACATTCATTGTGCACAGTCTTAGGAAGGAGAGAACTTCTAAGCATTAGTTAAAATGCTGGTATGTTTCCAATCTTGCTATAAGGGACCTATGTTGTAGTTACCTTTTCTTTAGATCTATATATTTCATTTCATATGTATGAGTGTTTTGCGTGCACATATGTGTGTGTGCCACATGTACCTGGTGCTGCAGAGATCAGAAGGTTTTCTGGTGCAGGAGAGCCTGTAAGTGGAGTTTCAGATGGCTGTGAGCCACCTTGTGGGTGCTGGGAATTGAATCTAGGTTCCCTCTAAAAGCAACAAGTGCTCTTAACCACTGAGCAAACCTCCAGCCCCAAAGACCTTGGAGATATGCATTCCATCCCTTTTTGATTCTAACTGGCTCAAATCTGGAGAAAGTTTACTAGTCTTTGACACATTCTGAGTTAGTCTAGCTGACATCTAGTAACAACAGTTATTTCAGGTTCCTTTCTATTCACCCTGTGGTGTAGTGGTGCTTACCAGCCCTGAGTTGAGGTGTACTTCATTTGAACGAAGCTGGATTGCTTTTCTATTCTCTTTGATTAGGATATGCCCCAGAGACAGCCAGTGAGGCTTTGTGACTAGTCTGTTTTCTAGTTGTCATCCAAGTCCTTTTGTTCTCCTGAGAATCCAGTCCGCTTAATTTTACCCATAGGGGGGTCCAACCCTGCTACTGAAAGTATAGTCAGTGGACCTATGAACTCGCCACAAATCTAGAAGGTCTAGAAGTGCTGGGGAAATAAGTGTACAAATACAAAGACCTGGACTTGATCCCTAGTGTCCATGTGAACATCCATTTGTAGTAGTTTGTTTGTAGTCCCGATGCTGAAGAGGTAGAGAGGTGTCCTGGAACTCACCAGCCATCCTAGGCTACCCCATGGGTCTCAGATCCCTATGAGAGACTTGGAATCCAAAACCAAAATGGATGTGGCCTAAGGAATGACAATCAAGATTGACACCTGGCCTCTATATGCAGGCATGCAAATGTGCATGTGCACCAGTTTATGCAGGAACATGTACATGTGCATGCACACACAATACACATATACACATGCATTCATCTACACACACGTGCACATCCACATCCACTCATTCATACACATACATAGGCACACACTCATGTGCATGCAGGTGTACATGCGTACACACACACACACACACACACACACACACACACACACTTAGATCAGCACCATCCCAGATGGACTGAAGCAGAACCTGCATTTTTCTAAGTTCCCTGGGAGACTGTTTCCCTGTTCAAATTTGTGAAGAATGGTCTCGAAACACATGGGCCTCCACATAATGGAGCTTTTATTTTTAGTGCCCACCACTAATTGGCAGCGGAGAGAAAAAAACCACTGACTGTTTTTCAAGACTCTCTACTTTCCTTGTCTATAAGATAAGGCTTCCAACCTTGACAAACACCAGAGAGATGAAGGGCAATAGACCATCAGGTGCTCATGTGTTAGTGGGAATTGAAGTCCTGTCCCACAGGGAAGATGCGATGCACGCATGAGAGGGGACACTTCACTGTCAGACAAAATTCACTTGTTTTGTCTCGGGAGATAAGGGAGGTGGGAATAACTCACATGGCTTCTGTTTCCAATGGGGGAGAGATGAGGGATCACTGCTGCCAACCCTCTCAATCTGGTAAGATGAGAAAGATAAATTCGTGCTTTCTATAATGAAAATATAATTCAGAAAAGAACTGCATGTATACAGAAAGGGATGTTAAATTTATTTCACTACAAGGCTAACCTAGAAAGGCAGAAAGATGCTTGGTGGTTCAGAGTACCCCTTGTTGCTTTTGAAGAGGACCTCGGTAGGCTTTCAGCGTCAACATGGGGGCTCACAACTGTCTGCAACTCCAGATCCAGAGGCTCTGATGCCTCTTCTAACCTCTGCTGGCACCAGGCATACATGCACATGGTGCATATACAGACGTGCAAGAAAAACACACACCCACAGAATAAAATAAATATTAGGAAGATATTGAAAGGCTAATTCAGAGAGGCTTACCTGGCAGGGCCTGAACTCCTATAGCAACGGTACAGCCATGCTTGGAGAGGGTGGCCCAGCAGCACTAGAGCAGATACACCATGCAGAGGACTCCTCTCTCCTCTATTTCATGGTCAGGGGCAAGCTGTATTGTCATACATGTGTAGCTTGGGATCCCCTTTATCCAATGTTTCCATTATCACCTGCTTTTGTTATTACTAGATGTTCATTTTATGGTCCTACAACGACCTGAGCACGAGCCACTAACAGCACGAGAAACAATACATATCCCTTGTCGTGGTGTGGACGTGGATGAGTCACAGACAGGTCCCCTGGGTGTCTGGTAACACGCCGCACCTCTCCTAGAACAGAACTCAGTAGAAAGTCACTGGAGCATTTTCTTTGCTCCTGACAGTACCGTCTGCTCATTCATTTTCTATGAGTTCGTGGAGCATTTGAGAATTGTATTATTAGAGTCTGACATTAGTCTTTCAGGTTCCGGTTTCTGCTGAGGGAGAAGAACCAGATGACTGATTTGTTTTTGTTTGTCAGTTGGTCTTTAACTGGACACACCCAGTCCTTACTGGGATGGGATCCTGCTCCTGGATGGGCTGAAGCAAAAGTCCTTATCTTTCAGGCATTGCAGATGGCTTACAGAGAACTGAGTATTATTTTTTACGCACACACACAAGCACACACATACATACACATGTATGCACGTACATGCACACATCTCTGCGCTTGTACACACATGTGCACACACACAGACATGTATGCACACACATGCACACTCACACACACGCACACAGACATGCATACACACATGCACACTCAATACAACGCTCACCCATGCACATGCATGCGCACACACTCACACATGTGCCCATTCTCACACACACACAAAACACGTGTGCACACACATGAACACAGACGTGCATGCACACACAAGCTAATTAATATCTTCATGACTAACAACCCAAAGTTTAAACTAGGTAAAGAGGAAACTCTGTGTATGTGTCAGTGAGGGAGTGTGCAGATATAGCTTCTGATATTTTTAACATAAACATTATTTATTTTACATCCGTATATTAAACATAATAAAAATTATCCAAAAGAAGAAATCCTATTTGTTTTTTTTAATTTGGAGAACATTCTCTGTGCATTCTCATCCCAAACCTCTAAGTTTATTTTTATCTTGACTGATTTATTATCTGTTGAGCCAGATGAATTATCTTGCTATAGTTTTTCCCTGGCATAATTATACATGTAATGTATTAGTGAAAAACAAATTACGCTTTTATCTCTGTCTTTAGTAACTACTGCTTGGTGCGCACGAGGCATCTCAGTGAAACAGTTCTTTATTTAGCTTTTTCATACATTTGCTTATTTCTTAAAACTTGTTCTGTGGATGTTACTTATGAAATAAATACAGTGAGGATTTTTTAGATACAGTGTTACATGGTTGACTGTGAAAAAGAGGGCATAGTCAGTTATGTGTCCATATGCTTGTGACAAGTTCTCAGTGCTAATGGTCTTTATGAACTGTTTGTCGTTGCCTCTGTTTCTGTGAAATAAGATCTTGTACAGAGCCCCAGCTGACCTTGAATTGGATAGCTTCCTCTCTCTACTTCCCAACTGCTAGGATCACAGGGTCTGGCTCCATTTGTTGTTGTTGCTTTTGAAAGACTTTATTCTAGGACTTGGGGTTTCTCTGTAAACATGGCACCTGCTATCATAATGCCTTCTAAGAGCCCACTTTAGCTTTTTCTGCTGTAGTGACATACTCCACACAGCCTCAGATTTATCGCTGGTGGGCTGTAGTTTGCTCACAGAGCTGGGCAACTATCACCACAGCATGACTCGAGAACATTCAGCCCCACAGAAAAAAGATCCTATGCATGGCAGGCGTTCCTCACTCCTGTCTGTGCCCTCGGCTTCCCGGGAGCTTTCTGTCTCCATGAGTTGACTTGTTCTGGATATTTCATATGATAGAACCTGTGGTCTTTTGTGAATGTCTTCTTTTTTAAATAATTAGGATCCCGAGTTGAATCCAGGTTGTAATGTGGTGGGTGATTTAACACTTCATTTTATTAAGTTGCTGGTGAGGGCTTTAGTGTGTGCACACCACATTCCCTTCATCCACTCAGGCACTGATAAAACTTTATGTTCATCTCCTTTTTTTTTCTTCTGAATTATGCTGTTATGAGTACCTATGTACAACTGATGTGAGAATGTGTTTCTCTTTCTCTTTTTAATATAAACGCAGAGTTGGAACTGCAGGGTGCTATTGTCATTGTAACATCTTGAGGACCATCAATCTGCTTTCTACAATGGTAGCTCGCTTTTCATTTCTACTGGTGGTAAAGGAGAGCCTCCATCTCTCCTCATCCTTGACTACTCTTAATGACTGTCTGTCTTCTTTATATTAGCCATCCAGACAAGTATGGCCCAGCATCCCTTAGGCTTTGGGTTTTCATTTCCCTAGTGATTAACAACGAGAATTTCTTTTCTTGAGTTGATTGTCATAAGTTGACTTTTGGTGGTTGCACAATGTACAAGGTCAAAGGTCTATTTTCAGATATATTTTTACACAGTTTCCTCCCTTTTTTGATACCATTGGATTAGGAGACAAAGTAGTTGCTCTGGGTCAGGAGTGGTGGTGCACACCTTTAATCTCAGTACTCAGGAGGTAGAAATAATCGGATCTCTGTGAGTTCTGGGACAGTCTGGTTGACATTGACATCGACAGTTCCAGCTTGCTGAGGCTACACAGTGAGACATTGTCTCAAACAAAAGAAAAAATGCTGTTCTGGCTAACACTTTAAGCCAGTTGTTAGAAAGATTTTGTTTTGTATTGAGGCAAGTATTGAGGATAACTCATAATGACTGCCTGAGGTGAATGAGCAGAAACTCATGCTTAAGGATTTCTAGTCACAGAAGAGTAACTATGATGTGAGCAGAGTCCCTGGGTTCTGGTACTCCTCTGCTGTCCTATGTATCTGTCTCAGACCCCGTTTTGTTCAGTGCCCCTGTGTGATCATACTGTCCATACGGCTCTCTCTGAATTTTCTTTCTCAGCACAGGAGGGGAGACCTAAACACTGAAAGCTTCGTGAGGGAAAGAAAACTCATTGTGTTTATTTATCAAGATACTTTTCAGGAAAAAAAGGAACAAGGAATTGAAATGCTCTATGAGAAACAGAAGTCACACAGAGTCAATATTTCCTTCAGGGCTGCTGCTGTCATTTAAGGTCCCCATGGTTACCTCTGATTGAAAGTCATACCCACTGTAGCCTCACAAGGGGAATACACTGGCTCCTTAGGTCTAGAGGCTCCTAGACACTGGATCCATTCTGATTCTTGGGACGACTCCTGGAAACTTTTAGCTCATATATTTACTTTTTTATTTTTTAAGTAGAAAGCATCCCTGACACCCCAAACAAATGTTCCAGGACTGAGTTTTTGTGGTGTCCACTGGCCTACCTGGGCCATGTGTCTACCCCTTAGTGGTCTTCAGAGGCACATTGCTCTCTAGACTCTGGTGGGCTGAGGCCAGATAGATGTAGTTAAAGGGGGGAAGGTAATATAGTATGGGGTGGGGTGGGAAATGCTGTCTTCTACCACCAGTGAATAGGAAGACTTCTTCCTCAGAAAACACTGGGAGGCACCAGGAAATAGGTGTTCAGACTTTGTGGTAAACATTAGCTTGCAGGGCTTGCCTGTCAGATAACTAACTTGAAGTATTACAGGTTCAGAAATGGAAAAGGATTTTGAACCCAGATGAATTATCTTCTAGCCTAACTCCTAGCCTGATTTGGATGTGAGATGGATCTTGGAGTTGCTATTGAAATGATTTAAGATTTTAGGAGGTATTGAAATGAGAAGTGTGGGATTTGTGTGAGAGAAAAATGTAAATTTTAACGGGCTAGAAGTGGATTGAAATGTCTCCCACAAAATCTTGTAAAATTGAAGTACTATACTGTACTCTCAAAGTCTCCAAGCAATAGGTCAGTATGTGGCCTTACGAGGACACGTTAACAGTTATGCATTAAGAGGTGGTTCGTGGTTTCCTGAGTATCAAAATAGCGTTGTATGAGTGGCCCGACAACAGAGCATCACTGCTTTGCATGTCTGGAGACCGGCAGTCCGAGAGGAAGGTCTGAACAGGACTGCTTGAGGAACACATTGTCTGATGTCCGTCCATGCTTTGGTTTTAACTGGATTTGTGGACACTGTTCTTTTTTAAACAGAAGAAACAAAAGTATCCGAAGATGATGAGATGGAGAAACTCTATAAATCGTTGGAGCAAGCAAGCCTATCTCCTCTCGGGGACCGAAGGCCTTCAACCAAGAAGGAACTGAGAAAGTCTTTTGTCAAGCGGTGCAAAAACCCATCCGTAAATGAGAAACTCCACAAGATCAGAACCTTGAATAGCACATTAAAGGTAAGGCAGTCTCGAACTGTGAAGCCTGGGGGTGGGGGGCAGGAGGGAAGGCAGGCAGAGAATGGCTGGCTGCAGAGAGATTCATAGCCAGCTCAGAGTGCTTCTGTGGGAGGAGGAAAGAGCAGAGTGGGTAGCATCCTCATAGTGGGATGACTCTGGCCTTTGAGAAGCTCTGGGTCGCTCACACAGCAGCATCTGTACATAACAGGCTTCAATTTTACATACAGTCTGTTCAGAGTTTGGATTCCCAAATCACAGATGGCAAGGACTGTGCGTAATTTGGTTCTGTAATTTTGTGTCTAGCACAATACTTGGCTCTAAAAACTTTTTATTGTTTGAGAATTTCATACATGTATGTAATATATCTTGATCAATATCCACCCCATTTTCTCCCTTCTTCCTTTCTCACCACTGCTTCCCCCACTCAACTTTGTGTGCTCTTTCTATTTCTTGTTTTAAAACCCAGCAAGTGTACTTAGTGCTGCCGGTATGTGCATGGGGCAGGACCATCAACTGGAGCACAGGCCCATATCCCTGAAGTAAACTTACTCTCCCTCCCCCTTCAGCAATTGGTCTTTTCAGCTAGGGATGGAACGTATGAGCCCCCTTCTGGGTCCATAATGGGATCTGGGCTGAGCTTGATCTTGTTTGGGTCTTATGCATACAGTTCAGTCACTGTTAGCTTATGTGTTCATGTCCAGAAAGTACTATCTCTCTGCAGACATCCACCATCACTGGCTCTTATGATCTTTTGCTGTTTAGCAACATAGAACATCCTTTGGCAAAAATACACAGTAATAGAGATAAGGATTTCCCCTGACTCCATGTGTGCTACTTGATCTTCTCCTTCTCCTTTTCCTTCTCTCTCTCTTCTCTTCTCTTCTCTTCTCTTCTCTTCTCTTCTCTTCACTTTCTCTTTTGTGACAGGTTTTCTCTGTGTAGCCCTGGATATCCTGGAACTTATTCTATAAGACCAGACTGCCTTGAACTCAGAGATTTGCCTGCCTCTGCCACCCCCCACCCAGTTCTTAGATTAAAGGCATGAGCTACTGTTGCTTGGCCATGGGACTATTTACTAATTGCCAGCTGTAGACACCACAGCCAAGAAGCATGGTGAGAACCAGGCAGTGGAAGGCACACATTCTGTGGTACTAAACCAACAGATGTTGTCACATGGGAATAGGGGACAGGCTGCAGGACTGCACTGAAGCTATTTCCAGAGCTTCCCCTAACAAAGGCTTGCTCACAATAGGAGCATCTTACTTTTACATTTAGACTAAATACCGGCAGGCAGAGGGCAGGGCACTCTGTAGTCATCTTAAATTATCAGAAGATTCATAGGCTCTGAAAAGCCTCACTGGAGCCTGCGATTTAATTCTGAAGTGTGCATGTCTTTTCATGTTAAAAATTTTGAGTTCCCTTTCCAGGAATAAATGTCACCAATCACGAGTATAATATCGAGATAGCTGAATGGGTTATTAGTAGTAAGATGTTCCAGTTATTCAAGAGAAAAACCAAGCACCACAAAAGGCTGCAAAACATGATGTTGGAAAGGACAAGGAGAAGAATGTTTTAGTTCTACGAAGGGACACCTCGCCTCGTTCAGAGCAATTCTCTAATAGTTAATGATGAAAAGCCTTCACTAGCACTCATTTTATGGTGTGTGCAGAGCTGACGAATGTGTTGGGTTCTTCAGTGCAATCTGCGAGAGAAAGTTGGGATTTTACCATCTTGTAGGATGAATGACTTCGTTATTGGAGAGTAATATTTCCTGCATGTTACTGTGTACCAGATACTAGCCTAGGTCACTGTGGCCATGGAGTGGGATGCTCAGGACAATGGAGACAATGGCTAAAATGCAGCACAGTAAGTAGTGTCGTGGGTACAAGCTTTGAAAGCCTTAATGGCCCAGAGGACTGAACTGACTGAGCGTCTAGGCTCATTATGTTTAGCAGGCAGCTGGTCAATCAGTAAGAAGTTTAGAATATGGGTAAAATGAGGGAAAGACCTTCAGGGAGGTGACCATCTACTGAGGGATGATCTGTTTGGTTCAGGTTGGGACCAGCAGGAAGCAGAAGCCAGTGGGGATGTGGGTAGCTCAGGACATGATGGAAGAATACTGCAACTCCAGATTTCATAGAGCAACAGACTGAAGATTCTAGACTTTGACAACACATTCTGTGCTCTAAAAAAAGGATCAAAGGCATTTACCAACCTCTCTGGTTTCCTATGAATTCTTGTTCTTCATAGTTAGGCCATGTGATGGATGACCTCAGTGACTTCTTTTCTCCCAGTAGATTAGGTCTCATGGTTAACGAATGGCCCTGGAGCTTGAGAGCTTCAAGCAAAAAGCATTTATTCTACTAGAATTTCTGTGGATCTATGGTCTGGGCATGGCTTGGGTATGGGATTCTGTAGTAGGAGTGGCGGGCCGCTTCCCGCCGCCCTGCTCCCCGCATGGCTAGCTTTACCTGGAATAATTACACGGAAACTGTATTCTTTTAAACACTGCTTGGCCCATTAGCTCTAGCCTCTTACTGGCTAACTCTCACATCTTGATTAACCCATATCAAATAATCTGTGTAGCACCACGATACCGGTAAGATCTTAACCAGCATCCATCTTGGAGAGGAGAGCTATGGCGACTGTGCCTCACTTCCCTTCTTCCCAGCATTCTCTTCTGCCTACTCTGCCTACCTAATTTTCTGTCCTATCAAAGGCCAAGCAGTTTTCTTTATTAATTAACCAATGAAAGCAACAGATAGACCTCCATCAGGATTCTATCATTAACTCTTGTGAAAGTGTGTTATCAAGGCTGGTCATTTCTCCACTGGGGGATGTCTGCTTCTCCGTCCCCATGTCAGAATTGGCAGCTTCCAGTTTCTTATAGCCTATGGCTCTGAGCACGTCTGATGCTGTATTTCTGATGAGTGGAGGCTGACCTCAGGTTCTTGTTAAGTAGACTTTGTGGGGCGGCTCACAGTCAAGAAGCTGACCTATCCCAGCAAGTGAGACTGTGAAGGGATGGTCACTGGGGACATGGAAGAGAGTGGAACCTGAGCTAGATAGAGGTGGGGTCAGAGAGGACTTACAAAGTAGAAGAAATAACATGGTGCATGAGCATCAGCGAGGATGCCCCAGTGGAGATGGGAGATTGCTGAGTCATAGGAGAGTGTCCTGAGTATGAGAGCAGAAGTCCTGGTCCCCAAGGGGAAAGGGCAGCCTGTGCCCAGAGCACAGATCTTTCATCTGTGCAAGCAGGAAGGAAGGCAGTGTGTGTTCTTGCTGGTGTGGGCAGTGGGTACGAGAAGTTTGGAAATGCTTTTCTGGTTGCTTTCATTTCTTCCAAAAGTACAGAACAAAGTTATCAGCAATGAGTGATGAGGAGGAGGTTTGAAATACAATGAGAAGAGCTTTCTTCTTTTCTAATTGTTGTGTGTGAGAACATGTTCGTGTGTTTGAGTGTGGGAGTGTGTGTTCAACAATGTCTAGGTAGAGGCCAGAGAACCTGTTTGAGACAGGTCTCTGCTCATTTTTGTCTCTTCTGGCTAGCTGGCCTGCTGGCTTCCGGGGACTCACTGTCGGAATACCAGTGTTATGGTTACATGCTCCCATGTATGGCTCTATATGGGCCTCAGGGTCCAAACTCAGGTCTTTATGCTTTTGTGACTAGCATAGGTTTCCTTACATGCTGAGCCTTCTTCCAGCTCAAGGGAGTTTTAAATATTCCTATAGAAAGTTGGAAAGAGAAAGAAGGTTGAGTGTGATTCCTGGTTGACTCTTGGTGACTGTCCTTTCAATCCTCTCTCCTTGGAGAATAGCAGTAGAGGCATGGAGGACCGCTTTATGATTATTAACACATATTAATTAACACCTCATGATTCTGTACTATGTTATATTCTTCACATCTACACACTATGCATTCACCATGGACGTCACCTTTCTGCTCTTGTTTCCTGATGGCCCTTCTGTTCCCAGTCCTTAGCAATTGCTCGTTTACTTTCATGTTGGTTTCTTAAAGGTTTTTCCATCTGAGGGAGATCATGGGATGGCTGTGTTTATTTGGTTTGTTTTCATTTAACCCAATGCCTTCTAGTCCCAGGCCTCAAATGATACTATCCCATTCTTCATTATGGCTGGACATAGTCAGGCATTCAATAAGTATTAGGAGAGTGTGTACTGTACGTCAGTCATTCTTTCATGCATGGGAGGTCAGTGGTCCTGTCAGACAAACATGCTGGTCCTCACGGGGCTTTCAGTTCAGAAGAGGAAGACAGAAGTGTGACCTCACTGACATTTTAGGATGAAAATGATGATTGGTGGTCTTGAACTTGAGATGAGAGCAGTGAGCATGACCGTGAGTGACATTTGAGCTGTGCATGTGCTTCCATGGGCGTGGGCAGAGATGGGTCCAATGGTGGAATGGAACTTACTGTCAACATGCCACTTGGCATTGTGTTATGAGCCAAGACTATAAGAAGGGAGGAAATGTATTTTTGGCCATCTTATTTAGGCTTCATTAGTGAATTAACCAATTGTGTGTGTGCATGGTTCATGTGGAGGCCAGAGGAAGAGGTGAGATGTTCCAACTTTTTGAGTCGAGGCCATTCGTTGAATCAGAAGGGACCTTTCTGTGAGACTGATTGTTCCAGGAGCCCTCTGGATCCTCCTGTCTCTGCCCCCACTGAAGTTCTGAAATTACAGGCACACGCAACTATCCTGGCCTTTTATGTGGGTGTAAGTGGTTCAAACTCTGAGTGTTCTAGTTAAGGCTACTATTGCTGTGATGAAACACTATGATATCAATTGGGGCTCCCTCCTTTTCTGATAACTCTACTTTGCACCAAATTGTCATAAAACTAGCTAATGCACAAACACTCAAGATTGCACAGCAAGGTGCCATTACCGATAGCGCCATCTCTCCAGTCTCTTTTAGGCTTTGGGGGCAGATGTCTAGGGGACAGTGAATGCTGAGCTCTGCATTGGATGGCAGGAGAGTATGAACATAAGACTGTGTGGTTCAAGCTGGGGGCTCCCAGTTTTCCACTGATCACGCTAGCTGGCACTAAGTCTAAGCTAAGGAATGTAGTAATAAGGGCGGCAGGGCTGCGTCCCCAGCACCCCGGCTGCCTGGCTAGCTTATGCCCGAAATAACAACACACAAACTGTATTCATTTAAACACTGCTTGGCTCTTTAGCCCTAGCCCTTACTGGCTAATTCTGATATCCCGATCAACCCATCTCTAATAATCTGTGAGTACTGGTCTTAGTGAGCACCGGTTTTACCGGGAAGATTCTAGCCTAAGTCCATCCTGAGTCGGAGCTTCATCACGTGCATCTTCCCTGGAGCGGGGAGCATGGCGTCTCTCTGAGGCGTCTGCTCCCGAGAGGAGAGCTGTGGAGTCTGAGCTCACTTCCTCTTCCTCCCAGCGTTCTGTTCTGTTTACTCCTCCCACCTCTCTTCTAACCAATGAGGGCCAAGCAGTTTCTTTTTATTTAATCAATGACCTTCCTCCATCAAAGGAAGGTGCTCCGGAGAGCTGAGCCTTCAGGAGGTATGAACCAGCATTGTGAGGGTGAGCAAATTCGGGGCAGGCACTGGGCCTGTGTGACTTATTGGACTGCACATGCCCAGTTAGCACCATGGTTGCAGAGATGGAAAAAAAAAAGCCATTTGGGATCAAATTATTCTAAGAATGCAGTGTTAGGCCCAATCCTCTGCTCAGGCTTCCTCTTGCAGATACCAACAGACACTCTACCCAGACATACCAACAGACACTCTACCCAGACATTGTAAGGCCCTGGCTAACAGACAGGATATCTTACCTGAGAAATGAATTAACATCGAAGCGGGCATTAACAATATTGGTATTGGTGCTATACACATGCTCTTTGTCACCCCCTCCCTGCCTTCTGTCTGGGATTTAGACCTGCAGCCTCCTGCTGAGAACTCCCCTGTCCTCCGGGAGCTATAAAAAGAGAATTACACTTCTCCCACATAGGCTCTGGTTCCTTTCAGTGAACCCTCCAAACTGTCTCTCTGATGGTGCCAGAATCCCTACCATGCAGTTGCTCCGTCTATCTGTCTGTCCATGGTATTGTAAATCTCCTAATAAACTCTGTAGTCCCTTGTAACCTGTCCCAGTGTCATCCCGAAACACCCAGACCCCGAGCAAACCTAACAATTGCCAGGGCTGAGTGATCCACCTCTTTATTGATCCTGATCATAATTTTACTCTGTTCTCTTACTTAAAATGTGAATGACTGATTGCCAGTGAAATGAGGACACAGCACTGATCTTTTATCTTGGCACACATACTGTTTTGGTGGAAGTTAGGCGTCTCATCTTTGAATAAAAAAGGAAACCATATTTTCATATATAAATAAGCATGTTAATAGAATATAACTTACTAAAATAATTTTAAAAATCTACAAAATTTAAAAACATATATTTTGTGACCTTATGCCTCAGGTCAACGGCTATGTTCCAGTTTTACTTAGTGAAATCAGGATGATCAGTGAAGAACCCGTGTGTACAACTAACTAAACTTCAGGGTATGCCAGCACCCGGTGACACACGCAGATAGAGTCACCTTAAGTGTGGAGTAATAGATGGGTCAGGGCGGACCAGCCTAGAAGACAGACTGTCTGGCTCTTTCACTAACTTGGGGGTGAATATATACAGCTTCTAGGTGGCTCCCATGTGCGAAGAGATATTGTGTCAGACCTCAGTCATGTTGCGAGATTAAGAATATTAATGGGCAAAACCACTCCAGTTGTGCTGCATCAGATAGGGCCATGTCTCTGGGAAAGGGCTGAGGAAGTTGACTCACCGAAGTTCAGATACACATGTCCTCATTGATGCCCCTTTCCTTCCTGTTTTCTTCTTGGCCAGTGCAAAGAACATGATCTGGCCATGATTAACCAACTGCTGGATGATCCGAAGCTGACAGCCAGGAAGTACAGGGAGTGGAAGGTCATGAACACACTGCTGATCCAGGACATCTATCAGCAGCAGCAGGTACCTCAGGACCCTGAAGACACCTCCCAGGAACTCAAGAACCCCAGCTCTTCTGACTGTGTTGAAAAGTCTCTTTGAGCAGAAGCCAGGACTGCTTCCTTTCTTGTTCCTGTGCTATTCTCCAAGACGCTGCCAGGGCAGACATTTTGCTTACAAGGAAACCCCAAACCCAGCTCCTGAGGCATCCTCCCTTTCTTCGGAGGATGCGACCAGGGTGAAGCCAGTTCTGATGCAGTGGGAGACCTGGCTTCCGTGTGTTGCATCCATCGATACTGGAGTTATGGAGTTCATCTGAGCAGGCGTATCTTCTGTGCTCCTTCTGGGAGCTGCTAGGAATGCTAGGCTCTAGGGGAGATGTGGAAGGGGTAACCCCTCTTTTGCTTTCAAGAGAATTGCAACCTAACATAGATAAGAGGCCCAATTTTACTATGGATAATAACTCATTGGGACATTCTGTTTACAAAGAAGCTTGGAGGACTGCCTTTGGTGGGCAGCAGAGTTTGAGTAGAGGGGTCTCTTCCACAGTAGCTGCTGGAACTGGACATGTGTTGGCATTTGTGGAACACAAGACTCTTCTTACCTTTGGTACAGAGAGCAGTGCCTTTTGGATTTGTTGAGTGCTTATTTGAAGAGTATGGCCTGGTGGGGTGGAGAGTGGGGAGCCCACGGAGGAGGCAAGCTTTCTGTTCCACTCAGAGGACAATTTCAAATGTTCATATGCTTTGCCTAGGGTGTGTGTGGGGGATCTGATTAAAGTGTCCCTTCCTTCCAAAGTCTAGGAGACAGACCATCACAAGACAGTTGGAGACCTTTGTCCTCCACCCCCAGATTCTCAGAACAGTGGTAGGAGATTGTAATACCCACTGCCAGGAATGTTATACTGTGTTCATACCAGGCTGTGGTATGAATTTCTATCCAGCTTTCCTGGGATCCAAATTCACAAGGTTATTTCTGAATTGTCCTGAACTTGGAAAAAAACCTAGACCCACAAAACAACAAGAAGACAGTTAAGCAGGATTGCTTTATTTTTGTAAGTTTGTGTGTCATATAGTGTGAGATGTGAATAGCTATCTATGTTTCTTATTTAAATATATTTATAGAAGTGCAAGTCATAGTGTTTTAAAAGACTACTATTATGTGTTGTTCAATATATATATATATATATATATTCTAGAAGCATATCATTTTTGCTTGAGAAAAATAGGCATACTAGTGACTTACTGAAGTTGTGTTGCACTATGATTCGTGAGGAATGCTCAGGAAATCTCATGAGAAAACTATGGGAGCATGTATTGATATTCATTTCTGAATAATGAATATCATTTTTCTGAATGCTTTCTTTCTATTATTGTCCCCCAGCCAGCTCCAGAGCTCTTAAATTTCAATGTTTCTTGCACATCATTTTCTTAACTTGCACCTTAGACTAGCTTGTCTCCTCATAAAGTTCAGGGTTTATGACATTTATGCCGTACATTGTAGACCCAAAGGAACATATCTCATGAAATCTTGACCCAAATGAAATATAAGCAATACAATTCCCAACTAAATATTAATCAAAATTAAGGTTTGTTGTTAAAGAAATCCCATGGAGAAACAATATATTAGTCACAATGACATCTTCTCTTCATAAAAATAACCATTATTTGAGTCCAGATATAAAATAAATAAATAAATTACATAACATAACCACAGTTCACTAAGAACCCTTCCTAGTCTCACCTGCCCTTTGCAAATTGTTGACTAACATATTCCTATCATAGCATCAAATATGGCTTGACAGATTCAAGTAGAAGTAGTCACCCAATCTATATCTACAAATTAAATGTAGAGAATCATTTCATATTTCCCTGTATATTATCAAGACTTTTTGTACACCAGAATGAAAAAATAATCCTTGCCTCAAGGAAGGAAAAGTTAATCAAGAAGCAAAGAAGAACTAGAAGATTCACTAAGTTGTGAGATAAAGTCTCAGGATGAGATGGAAAAGGACACCCTGGGTCTTCCACACGGATAATATACCGAGAGGCTAATGCCTCAACCTCAGGACATCACTGTTGATTCTTCCTGTGGCTAGCAGCTGTTAGGAGGGCAGTACTTTGGGACTCACAGTGTAAGGAATTATCGAAGAAAAGCGAATTAACAATGGAGCAAATGTTAACCTGGGAAAAGTATTCATCCACGTCTTCTATTCACAATATGAATCTACACACTTCCATCCACCCCTGACCCTCCCCTCAAGTTGAAGCTCCAAACACTTTTTATCAGGACTGATTGCTATTTTAAATGCTTTACTTTGGCTTCTCATTTAACTGACCTTTGCATGCAAATTCCTTTAATAACACTTAGATCTAAAGGCAAAATTAGTCCATGAAATCCCTTGACCAATCTGTAGGGTTATTTTTCAAAGTAACTTCAAAAAGGCCAAAGGAGAAATTTCTGCTTTGATAGTTGACCCTGACCTGTAGATTGTTCCCCAGTCACTCTCCCTTGTGCCCTGGGCTCCCAGACATGAATCAACCACTCTCTGTTTCTAATTTTGTAAATAAATACCTTTTCACTTTGTGCTGGGTTCAGTTAGGAAGTAGGGATATGTGCTCCTGTGGGTATGCAGTCTCAGCTGTGATCACTAGAGGAGGGTGAGGACGGGGGGGGGGGGGGAGTAGAAGAGCCATGAATGACGCTTCTAGAGCCCCCCAGTGCAGAAGAAACCATGATGAGCTCTCCCTTGGTCTCAAATCTCTTCTCTGGTTCAAGAGATTTGGGAAAAGCAGATCTCCTTTAGTTCATTGATGGGAAATGGATTATAGATAGTTAATGGGGCCCCAGAGGAGGCTGTTGGCCTGTGTCCGTGGAAGGTACCAGAACCACGGCTGCTCAGGACCCCAGTGATGGATCTTCGAGCACAAGTCTTTCCAAACCTGTGGCACTAGTTAGGGGTTAAGTTTCTCCAGAGGAGGAGGATTTTTCTCAGTCCTTTTCTGAAGATCCAGGCAAGAGGTTGTTAACATACATGGATCCCATATTTTTCCAGCGTTTGGAGGATGCCCGTAGTTCTTAGTTTGGCCAGTAGCTTTAATCTGAAACTGGAATCAGAGTCCCAGAAAGATTCCAGAGCAAACAATTGCTAGGATTCCGACGAGCTGGTTGAGAGAGAGGTCAGGTTCAGAGTCAGATTCAGTTTGAATTCAAGCCTTAAGTTTACATAGCATTTTGTGGTTTGTAAATTGTGTGATCCAGACCCCCTTCCCTGCATCCTACCAACCCATAGGCTCATCAGGATGACTGTGAACTGTGGGTAGAGTGAAATGCCTGGCTCAAAGCCTCAAGTGGTACAGCCAGACTCTGAGTTTGACTTCTGGCTCTGTCAGCCTTCACTGTTGAGGAAATCATTGTCAGAGCACAGCCTGCTGGGGAACAAGAGGTCTGATGAGGCTCCTGTGTCCTTCACAACAGGCTTGGCATACCTGGCTGTGATGGCAATGGCTTTTGCTGAATCCCTAGGGACTCTGCTGTGAGCACTCCCTCTCAAAAGGTCCTGTTGCCTTGCCTCTGTGTTCTCCAAGGATTGGGAGTGACCTGACGGTTGTGTTTCTTTTCTTCCCATCAACACTAGGTTACTACTGTGAGAACTTTAGAGCCGGAGGGAAGAGGAATCTTTAAAGAGATAAAAAGGGCTTGTTTTTAAAAATTTTTTATTTACCTTTTCCTTTTGAGCCCAATTGTGTCAGCTATCAAAGAGTTAGTGTTTAGGAGTGTGTCCCCTGTTTTCAGTTCTCACTTTCTCCTCAGCTCTTGTATTATAGGGAAGCTTGTTTCCTCAGGGAGTCTTCAGGTCATATTGTCACAGAGATGAAACAAATTAAAGGAAAAATATTTTTTAAGTCTTTTGAGGAGAGGCACTCTACCAGTGAAAGCCATAGTTAATTTTATGGACACAGACTTCTTTGTAAAAAAATAAAGAAAATATTTTGATATAGCAATACAAAAAATTTAGGCACAGAGGGTGGCTGTCCAAATGTCACATTATATTGAAGAGCTGCTGTGTCCAAATGCAGTTTTAGAATGTATTTTTATTTCCGGCTAACAGAATGGAATATATGAAGGAAATTTCCAATTTATTTCCCCTCAAACACTTCTGTATATTCACCCCCAAGAGAAATTCAGTCCTAGATATATGGACTGGCTACCTGCCTAAGGGTTTGTGACACATAACAGTAAAAGCCCCTTATACTAGATTTTTTTTTTTTTTAGTCTCTGTGAAATGGGTGGGGGAGGGAATTCACAGAAAGCCAGGCCACACAAGGTCATGTGGTAGAGCACATTAAAATGGATTTTGCATTTAAAAAAGATTTCCATATCTCTCATTGTGAAGATACATAATTGCTCTGTGCTGTTGTCTCTTTAGCTTTAGTCCAAAGGGAAGCATGCCCCGTGGAGACATTTAACATCCTCTAATAAAAACCATGGTTGAGGTTTCCACATATGTTCTGATGTTTGCATGGTGGGGATGGGGTTCAACAGTGCATGGTTCTGGGGCCAGATGTTGATGTGGGATTGCTATCTTAACTGTTATTGTGCTTTTGGTCCTTGTCGTCAATCTGTTTCGACTAAACTAAAAACACAGGCATGCCTCATTTCTCCTGTCCCCGGCTCCCGGGATAACTTGTAAGATAACGATAAAAGCAAACCGTCTAGTAAAATGGTATGGATCAAGACAAGCTGCACGACTGTTGTTGATTTTCTGCCGTGCATTATCGCCTCCTCTTTGAAAACTAAAAGAAAGTAAACAATCCCAAACCCAGCAGACACACTAACAGCAACCCAGAATGCTACCCTGAAGATGGGTTTTGCTCTTCAACAAAGGTAATTGCGCCCTCTGGTGACCATGATAAAGATAACAGATTCCGGAGTTGATGGGATTTTAAAATGAAAAGATAATTTTATGTTGGGGACTTATTTCTACATGAACTTTTGTGGTCTTTGTCAATGCCTTTCATTTTACAGGCCTATCAGTATAAATATTTAAAAAGGTGTCACTGCCCATGAAATTTGGCTTGTCTATTCGATAACATTATTGACCATCCACATTATTTAGAGAATTTTTAAAAACAGATTTACAAGACATACAAGCTTATTAAAATACGAACTAAGAACATATTAAAAATAGGACAGACTGAGTTCCACTTTTCCCCATCGACCCCAGGAAGCTGGCCTGCATTTCCACCTGTTTCACACATCTGGGGTTGCAGTGTCCACAGATGGTGCCGTTTCCCGTTTCTCTTCCCCTCCTGCAGCTCTTTCCTTTTCCAATTGAGTTCCATTCTTACTCAGCTTCATCCTAAGTATTTCTAAGCATTCTTCCCCCAGCCCCACACAACCAGAAACAGTAAAGTTATTTTAGCTCAGAAGGATCTCGACTGGGGATGTAGCTCACAAGTAGAGTGCTTGCCCGGCGAGTGTGAGGGCCTGGGTCTAATTCCCCTGCATAAAGTGGGCATGAGCGGGGACAACATGATGATGGGAGGCTCAGGAGTTCATTTGTTATCCTCTGCGTTGGAATAGAACCTGGATCACACGATACCCCGGCTCCACGAAAAGAAAAAAAAAGGTATTAACAAAAGGCATAGGAAAAAGATTAGCCAATGGCGTAGTTACACGGATGTTTCTAGAACAACCTCTGGGTTTCCGAGTGCTGCTGTAGCAGAGCATCAGCATTAACGGCTCACACATGCTCGTTCCCTTACAGTTCTGAGTTTGGGAAGCTACCACGGGGATTCCTGGCTAAAGTCAGGCTCTGGAAGGGTGACATGTTTTATGGAGGCTGGCAGATGTTATTCCCTACAGCTTTCAGAACAAACCCATGTCTGTTGCTTCTCTGTGTGCTTCTCCTGTCTTTAAAGTCAGCACTGTCCTATTTCTTTGTGTCTTTAAACCACATCTGCCTCAGCCTGACATTTCTCAGTTGCCTTGTGGTCCCAGTGGATCTTTTGGAATAACCCAGGACAGCCTGTCTACATTTTTAATCCTCATTTGTCTTCAGTTCCCCTGTATAGCTTGCTCACAGGTTCCAGATCATCACGCTTACCACAAATGTTCATTTCAAATATTCTGTGGAGTACCCGTACGTCATCAACATCTGCCAGAAAGTCTGGGGTTTCAAAGCTGTTAACAAGCTTGAAAGTCCTATGCTAGGACCTGAATTTGATTCCATCAGAATGTGTTCCTGGATGGGAATACCCATGGCTTTTACCATCACAGGTATACAGTACAAAGGCAAAACCCTGTTCAATAACCATATCAGGTGTTCACAGTGTCTGCCTGCAAGGACAGGAAGGTCAGCATGGCTGGCGTTTGACAGGTGTGAATGAGGAGTAGTGGCTGAGTGCCCCTGGGTACCACTGATGCACTGCAGAGAAAAACAGGCCTGAGTTTATTCACAGTTTACTGTGAAGCCTGAGAGTGAGGTTGTTTGGCAGTCTTCAAGGAAACAGAGGGCAGGAGGAGTTGAAAGCCAGGCTCAGGACTATTGGAAGCATGACAGAACGTCAAAAGAGACAAAAATCTTCCCAGAGAAAGAACAAGATCGCACAACTTGAGGTAAGGATGCCCAAGGTTTTCAAAAGCATAGGGCTCTGCAGGAAGTGCCTGCCCCCTTGGTGGTTGGTAGAAAGCCCCAGCCCTTTATAGCAAAGACTTTTCAGATTATTTTTTCACATGAGGCAGGTGCCACATAGGGCAATGTTTGTCCTTTCCAGGAAGGAGGTGGCAAGGGAATTGCTAGGCCCTTTGAAAAGCTGCTGGAGGTCAGAACTGTCCCCAGAGGTTGCCACAAAGCAAATGCACTGTTGAGTAGCAATGTCGATGATAGACCTCCAGAATAGTAGGGGAGGTCAGACGGCCATATTTAACAGTGTAAGCAATAAGTCAGAATTGCCGTAATGACAACCAGGTTGGAAATGGTGGCCAGGGTCAAGGTTGTCATCAATTGTGGTCTTGCGAAATTGCCAGTACAATAGAGGATTGTGGGACACAAGGGGCTCTAGCCATTAGGTTCAGAATTAGAGACTAAGATTAGGTACCTCACTTTAGAGAATGAGAATTAAGTGCTGTGAAAATTCAGGAGTCCATTAATTATGTGAGACATTTGAGTCCAGTGGGATGGGGCAAGTCAGGATCTATCACTCCAAGTAAGGGGCAAATTTTACTGCACCTTGCATTTCTGCTAGGAAGAATGAAGCATGATGCTTGGTGAAACCTGTCAAAGCTTTCACGGAAGCATTTTCCATGTTGGAGAGCTTTCTGACTTTGTTAGACAGTATGAAAAGATTCTACTTATGAACAGGAATGAGCTGTGTGGCAGGAGCAAGCCATGGATGTCTCAGATCATCTAGTAGGGTGGTGTGGGACAATTCTATATTCTGTCAATTATATTTTAAATAAATGCTGATTGGCTGATAGCCAGGTAAGAAGTATAGGTGGGAAAACCAGACAGGAAGTAGAGGTGGGACAATGAGAACAGGAGTATTCTGGGAAGAAGGCAGCTCTTTCCCCAGTCCTGCCCAGATCATGGAAGAAGCAAGATGTGACCTACCCTGCTGAAAAAGGTACTGAGTCATGTGGCTAACATAGATAAGAATAATGGGCTAATATACGTTATAAGAGTAAATAAGAAGCCTGAGCTAATGGGCCAATCAGTTTGTAACTTATGGAGACCTCTGTGTGATTTTCTTTGGGGCTAAACGGCTGCAGGAACTGGGCAGGACAGAAACCCCGACAAGCAGGCCCTCATGTTACAGTAGGGAGATGTACACAGCATAGGAGCCACAACACACATAGCAAAGGTTCTTGAGTGAGACATCATCCAGAAAGAAAGGGCAACTGCTAAAAAATATTTCTGACCTGTTACTTAGTCCTGGTACAGTGTCCAATCATGGGTGCCGGTTACGTTGCAGCCAGAAATCTCAAGCTCTAGGCGCTATTCAACAGCAATTTGAGGTAGCCCAGAAGCAATTCATTGCGAAGTGAAAATGGTCCATTCAGTATTGGGTTAGGTATCTAAGAGGGCACAAGGAAATTGAGTGAACATGTGGCCCAGGCATCTCTGTGACTCACGACTCCTGCACACTCACCTCTAACTCAGTTTATGTGTATGACCTCATAGGGCACTTCTCGGGAGTACTTTCTTGTCAGGACCGCCAGCATACAAATAATGACATGGAGTCTTTTTTATTAGTTTTGAAAACCTGGCATTTAACTTAGCCTTATTGCCAACTAGCTCTTATAACTTAATCAACCCTTGTTTATAAGTCTACATTCTGCCACGTGGCTTGGCTACCTCTCCTCATTATGGAACATCTGACTTGCTCTGTGTCTGCTGGCAAACAATCCCCACCCCATTCTGATGGAGGTGGGTCTTGTATCTTATCTGTTGCTTTCATTGGTTAACTAATAAAGAAAACTGCTTGGCGTGATAGGACAGAAAATTAGGTAGGCGGAGTAGACAGAACAGAATGCTGGGAAAAAGAAGCTGAGTCAGGCAGTCGCCATGATTCTCCCACCCAACACAGATGCAGGTTAAGATCTTCCCTGGTAAGCCACCTCGTGGACTACACAGATTATTAGAAATGGGTTAGATCAATATGTAAGGGCTAGCCAATAAGAGGCTGGAACTAATGAACCAGGCAGTGTTTAAAAGAATACAGTTTCCGTGTAGTTATTTCGGGTAAAGCTAGCCAGGTGGCGGGAAGCAGCCCACCACTCCTATTACTACACCATTCTTTCCCAGGGCTCTCTACCTCTCTCTCTCTGGAAATCCTCCCTATTCTCTCTGTCTAGCTATTGGCCATTCAGCTCTTTCTTAAACCAATCACAGCGACACATCTTCACACAGAGTAAACAAATATTCTGCGACATTTCTCAGTGTTTGGCAGATGAAGAAAATGCTAAAGCTTGATTCTCTAATGGCTGGCTTGCAGTATGATGGGTGAGTATTACCTTACAGACTTCTCTAGTGACTTGAAAGTCAGTGGTAGAAGAAAACCTTTCAGGGGGAATAGAGCCTTGAGTACCACATCTGACCATCCTTTCTGTGTGAAGAAAGAAGTGGGCCAAGGGACATTGGCATTCTAAGGGGAGAGACTTAAGCATGAACTGTGGCCATGGTACCATGTGTAAGGAACCGATCCATGTGCTTTGATTTTAATAAACAGCAGACAGTGTGCATTCCAGAAGTGCTCAGTAGTCAAGTGCTCAGAAGGAGTCAGCCTAGGAAGGTCTCTTAGCTTGAGTAAATGACCACCTCATGCCTGTGCATCATGCTCATGAACAGAGGGTCCTCAGCAGTAGAGATAGAGGCTCCCATGCATGCCCCAAGCATGCACATGCCAGCGGGGGCTGAAAAGTCCTGTAACTGCTGCAGCTCGTCTGCATGTAACAATTACAAAATGTCTGAGTTCCAGTAGTGTATTTTATTTGAGGGAAAAAAAATCTGCCATTTGCCCCAAGTTGATTAGAAAGGCACCTCTTATCAAAAAAAAAACCAAAAAACAAAAAACAAAAAAACAAAAAAGATGGGATTTTACTTGACAAGCAGAATCCCAACTTTGTGTACGTCCTTCCTTTGAGTAGTGTCTCGGTCAATACCACTGTTCAAAGGCTGACAGGACTTCTGGTTCACAAATGGAATTTCATGCAATGTCAGTTTAGACCAGCAGCCTAGAGTCGGATAAGAAAGTGAGGCCTAGAGCAAATGCCTGTCCGTGAGAACCAGGCACATTCTCTACTATCCTGGAACTGCTGGCCTGGAAGAGTCTGGCAAAGGTCTCTTAAGGTGCAGCTGAAGGATTTTCACTGGACAATCTTTAACGCTGATGGAGCTCCTTCCTTCAAGGAAGATTTTATTTTATTTTAAATTGCTATTTGCTTTTTACTTCTCTTCTCTTATGTGTATGGGAATGTCTGTTCAAGTGGTTTGGGCGTGCATGTGATTGTGGGAGCATATGCAAAAATGATTTTGTTGAGCTCAGAGGTCAGCCATGGATAGCTGTCTTCAGGCGCTGTCTGCTTTGTTTCTTTGAGAGTGTCTTTCATTGGCTCAGTACTCAGTGATTTGGCTAGGCTACCTGGCCAGCAAGCTCTGAAGATCCACCTGTTTCCTCCCCAGCTGTGGGATTACAGGCATGTGCCACACCTGTGTCCTGGGGATTGAACTCAGGTCCTTGGTCTTGCACAGAAAGTGGTTTATCGATTGAGCTGCCTCTTCAACCCCAAATAGAAGACTTTTAACAAGTGGCCACTATAGGCTATCCTGTTCACAAAGGTTGATTTGCACAGTTTAGGGAACTCAAAGGTGCACATAGGACTAGCTCAGTTTGCCAGTACTCCACAAAATCCACTTAGGGATTTATGACTTCTCTCCTCAAAAATTTAGGCCCTATGAACTTATAGATCCTGCTTCTACCACAGGATATGGTAAGAATCTTTATTAATCTAAAGTGAAGTCTACTATCTAGGCAGTTGGGTTCCTCAAACTAGGAGAACAGGAGATACCAAAAGAAGGTACCATATGAATGAGATTGATGCTAATGGTAGCAAGAAGGGAGGATGGCTGCTTCCTTGAAGAACGGTGGCCAGATTTACTGGGGGATCTCTTGGTGCTCTCAGGCCCTGTCATAACTACTTATCCAGTTAAAGAGAAGCACAGTCACCAGGCTTGTAAGTAATGATAATCAGGGGCTTAGTTGTGCCGGGTGAAGGTCTGAGACCCAAAGGGAAGCCAGCGTGTGTGGAAGTAGAGGGAGACAATGTGTCTTCAATGCCTTAAGATCAGTTAAACAGCAAGGGTGCCCTGTCATCCCTCACTTGCCCCTTGTGGTTGTTCAGAGGTTGTGATTATGGGCAAACAGCTTGCCCATATCTCACCTTGATATGAGAAGGTAAGAGGGCGTTAACAATATGTAAGGTAACTCCATTGGATGTGAGTGTTCTGTGTGGGTCTCTTTATTCAGGCAGATGTACCAAACGCCCAGCAAACGATGCCTACAAACAGCACACCCCCATTCCTTTAGTCTAGAGCTTTGCCTGTGGCTGAGGAACAGGTGCCTTTCTGGAAATGGCACCCATCATCTCTCCTTGCCTATCCCACCTCCAGCAATAAGTGACCGGAAATTGATTCCTGGAGGGTGTTTTCTTTGCCTTAGGATTGGACCAGTTCAGAGACTAAGTGCCCTACTTGAACTCCAGAGCTTCCTAGAGACTCATTTGAAGCTGGCTTCTATCTAGCTCGTCTTGCCCGTTGCCCGTTGCTCTCATCCTCTGCGTTATCCTGTTTATCCTCTGCCCATTCCTCAAACTCCCACATCAACAGAAGTCTGTGACTGACTCTATTTTAATGACACCTGACCTAGGACAGCTAAATGCCTTTGCATGGCTCTTCCATGCAGGGGATCCTTTCTGTCCCATGTTTTATGAACGTGCCTTGGGAATCACAGCACAATGAAGGTGATGTCACATTCCTTCTTGTTCCATAGTTTTTCAGCCCTGAAAATGAAACCATGGTGCAGAATCTCCCCTTTCCCAGCTTATCCTGTGAATGATCCTGTGAGTGAATTTCAGAATCTCTGCCCAGCAATTAGGTCTACACTGTAACATTTATTTTAGATATCATGTACAAAATGCTTGATTAAGCACTCAGAGACTTTTGTCAGAATTGAAGACGCTCAAGTTAAGCAAACACCTCTCCAAAGAGTCGCTGCGGTGCAGGAATGCTGCTTTTCATCGTTAACTCGACACAAGTAAGGGTTATCTGTGAAGAAGGAACCTTAATTGAGGGATTGCTTCCATCTGTTTGATCTGTAGGTGTGTCTGTGTGGTCATTTTCTTTATTAATGATTATGTGGGAGGTCCCAGGCCATGATGGGCGGTGCCACGCCAGGGAAGGTGGTCCTAGATGGTATGAGAAAACAGACCGAGCAGGCTGGGCAAGCCTCGTGGAGCCTGGCTGTAAGCAGTGTTTCTCAGCAGTCTCTACTTTGGCTCCTGACTTCTGACTTCCAGCAGTGATGGACTGGGATGCGCAACTCAAATGAACTTTTCCTTCCACTAATTGGTTTTGGTCAGAGCTTATTACAGCAACAGAGAAAGCAAACTAGGACCCCCGAGAAGAGGGAATTTCATGTGAGGAGAACAGTTGAGCAAGCCTGAGGAAGCGAGCCTTTCTCCATGCCCTCTGCTTCAGTTCCTGTCTTGGCCTCCGTCCATGATCGACTAGAACCAGTAAGATGAAAAAAGAAAAGCATCCTCCCTTCCCTCTAAGCTGCTTCTGGTCAATGTTTTGTAATGGTAACAGAGAAACAAGCTAGAACACCTGTCCTAACAGTGTCTTGGAATAGGTGAATTTATCAAGGGACGTGCAATGTTCCATATAAGGTGTGACGCTCCTGGCTATTACGAGTCATGGTTCTTGTTCTTATCACGTGAATGTCCAGTCACTCCAACGCCTTTGAGCCTTTGTCAAAAACAAGGCCGGCTTGCTGGTGAGTCTGTCTCTGGTTTTCTGTTCCAGTCATTTGATCCACAGTGCTATTTATTTGTTTGTCACTACCAGAATCTTTGATGGTTGAAGTTATTTAGATAAATAATTATCAAAATAAGTCAATTGCTTCCTCTCACTTTTTTCTTCCTTTTCAAAAGGCTTTAGCTATTTTACTCCCTTGTGTTTAAATGTAAAGTTTAGGAAAATCTCTTCAGTATCTATTTATAAAGCAGACCTTGCCGAGAGTTTGACAGGAACAACATAACAACTATTTTAGGGAGATCTGACATCTTCAATATAGTGGGTCTATAAACAAATATGTCTTTCAAGTTATTCAGGGCTCTTTGACTTTTGTCATCAATGATTTAATTTTTAAGCATATATGGTCTATGTATTTTTGATATATTAATGCTGAAACATATTTTTGAGCTGCTAAAAATAGAATTGTATATTTAACTTTGGTATCTACATGTCCATTGCAAATATCTAGAAATACAATCATCTGGGGAATATTTTATCTAGAGTCAGTCTTTGATTTTTTAAAAAAGTCTCTTATCAATGATAGGATACTATTTTTTTAATTATAAAAATTTTCTACACAGCTGTCTAATTTACAAATAGGGGAGTTAATTTTTTTCTTACCTAAGCTGAATGCCTTTTAGACCTGTCCACTTATTTTTGTCTTGCTGCATTGGCTATCATTTCCAACACCTTGTGTAGTCAGAGTGTTTAGAGTGGATTTCTGCTGCTCCTAGCCTTAGAAATAAAATGTTCAGCTTTTCACCAGTAAGTGAAAAGGCAAGGATGGACATTTGGTGGATATTTCTTATCAAGTTGAATAATTTTCTTCTCTTTTTTTCTTATTATTTTGAACATTCTAGTTATGAACAGATATTGAATTTGGTAAAATGAAATTTTAGTATCAAAAGGTATAGTCATAATTTTTCTTTGGCTGCTGATGTGATGGAATTTCTTTAGAATTTGGTTTTGAATATCATGTTACTTTGGTCTTGGTGTAATGATTGTGCTACGTATTGCTTATCTAATTGGCTGATATGTTGGTAAAAATTTTAACTTCTACATTCATAAGAGGTGTTGGTTGATGATTTTATTTTGCCTATGTTTGTCTGGTTTTGTCTTTGGTATAACAGTTACTTTAGCAAATTGAGGACTCTCCTCTCGGTTCTTGTAAAGACTGTGTAGAATTGATTTGATTCCTTAACTATGTGGTAGAATTCCATAGCAAAAAATCTGGTGTGATAATACCTGTTCTGGAGAAGATTTAAACAAGAAATCTTACTTATTTAGGATATTTGTATTATTTATTTCATATTTTCTAATTTGTGATATTTATGATTTTTTATAGTCAGTGATAGTTTTAATACAAAAACAAGAAAGCAAAGATTAATGACATACAATGAATAATATGAATGAAATCTGAATAAGTGCAAAACAATAAAATATGAGACCGTCATGACATTTTGTCAAATATTAACATGAATAAATATGTAGTACTCAGATCCTACCACTTCATTTTCTTCTGAGATATCAGAATTCAATTCAATAATCGAAAACATGACTGCATATTAAAATCAGAATAACTTTCACTTACAGATTAAAATGATTTTTCATTTGGAATAATTTAGGAGGATTTCTTTTTCTTGACAATTTCAAAGCTATTGGTACTTTTACATACCCAGCTGTCGTGAACCATTCCCAGATCCAGCCCGTGACCCTTGTCACCATGACAGTTAGTTTTGGTAACACGTAAATCAAGAAATTGAGAGACTTCAAAATGAGACCTAAATGTCATTGCACCCTGCCATCAACATATAGAAGCTTGCGAGCATATGTCCATCTATACAGCATAACCACAGGGAACGGATCTATCACCTTCTAAAGAGAGATTTTTCTCAGTGATAGCAATGGGGCAGGGGTTGAAATGGCAGCAGTACTTCACATTTCAGGTCTGACAAGCTTGTCTCTCAGAGAAGATGGCTCGGGAATCCATTCGGTCTGTGGATGAGCTTAAGCTGTAGTGTGCTGTGTTAATGAGGATGGCCCCGCAGGCACATGCATTTGAATGTGATACTTAATGATCTTTAAGGGGTTATCCCAGTTCACTGAAGTTGCCACATTTAATTTTGTTTTTTTATGTAATTATGATGTTTTTATGCCTGTGGGATCTGTAGTGGTAAACTTTGTTTAATCACAGATTTCAGGAATGTGTGTCTTTACTCTTCTTTTCAGTTTTGTTAGAGACCAGCAAATTACTGTTAACACTATAACCCTTTTATGTTCATTGATTTTATATATTGTGTTTGTTCTCAGCTTTTAGTTGCATTTTGTGGGAGAAGTAGGGAAAAGCAGTATATCTGTGCCATCTTCCCAGGAACAGAGTTTTCTGAGACTTTATTTTGCTGAAATAACTTTATTGTGCACAATTCTTCCTGCTCTCAAGGATCCTAAATTGTGGGGAGTAACTCTCTAGAAAGGAAACTTCTAATTAATTATGCTAAGTGTCATGTTTGGAAAAAGTATAGGATGCTTTTGGGGGAACATGAGGCAGGACCTCATATCTTGGAGTGGTGTCTAGAGGTGGTAATACCTCTACATATGTGAAAAAGACATTTGAGAGCAGGAAACACATGGCATGTAAGAAAAATAACCAGTAATTTTTGTGGCCGAAGCAAATAGTTTGTGTTGTAGGTAAGATGATAAGGAATGGGTTTGTGGCATTAATCAGGGACCAGACAATGAAAAACACCACAGGTCATGTGAAAGAGTCTGAATTCAAAGGCCAAAGTGGGAACCACCGAGCTTTTGAGCTGGAGAACAGCAGATTTAATGATCACAAGCCTTGAAGCAGGGAAACAGTTTAAAGGTCTTGGTAATGGTCTCATAAACATAGTGATGGGTGTGTGGAGGAGACGATGGGGTGGACAGTGCTGGAAGGATTTAAGTGTCTCAAAGTCATGGGAGCTGTACTGGGTGAGTTTGTGTGACAACTTGACACAAGCTAGAGTCATCAGAGGAAGGAGCCTCACCTGAGGAAATGCCTCCTTGAGATCCAGCCATATTGCATTTCCTCAATTAGTGATCAATGGCAGAGGGCCCAGCCCATGGTGGGTGGTGCCATCCCTGGGCTGGTGGTCCAGGTTCTATAAGAAGTTAGGTTAAGGAAACCGTGAAAAACAAGCCAGTAAGCAGCACTCCTCCATGGCCTTTGCATCAGATCCTGCTTCCAGGATCCTGTCCTGTTTGAGTTCCTGCCCTGACTTCCTTCAGTGATGAACAGCAATGCTGAAGTGTAAGCCAAATAAACACTTACCTCCACAACTTGCTTCTTGATCTTTGAGTTTCATCACAGCAAGAGAAGCCCTAACTAAGAAAGAAACCTTAGGATCTGGAGAGTATTATATACATGGAGGGGGGAGAAGTCAAGAGCTTTAAAATGGGTATTCTATACAACAGGGCATATGGAGTTGTCGATTATGAAAACAAACAGAGGAGGAAGTTTTAATCAGAGTTTGGTTTGGGAAAACATGCCCTGGGGAGAAGGTGTGTGTGTGTGTGTGTGTGTGTGTGTGTGTGTGTGATTATCTAGACCACAGGCTGTGAGTCAGCTTCCTGAGTCAGATTCTACTCTTCCATTTTAATGCTAGGTGATCTAAAAAAGTCATTTAACTTTGCTGTGTGTAAGATTCTTCATCAAAACGAGCATTGTGTATTTGGGGAAAATAAGTTGGCATCTACTTTCAGAGAGAAGGAGGAAGCAGGTGATTGCTCTAAGTGCTATTTTGACTGGTTTATAAATGACCTAGGTTGCCTTATCAAACAAATAAGATAAGGAGTAAAGATGATTTGTGAGATTATAAAGCCGATGTAAGATCTATTTAATCTAGAGACTATTTAGAGATTGTGTCAGAAATGTTTCCCTTAAAGCCACCCTGTGGCGAAGTAGAATAAAACCATGAATGCCCAACTTTTAATTATGATCCCATTATATTGATTTTACACCCAGACTATGTGCCCTGTGGCTGCATGGTAGAGTGAAGCTGTGACCCTAATTCTTTTCTCTACCATCGTGCAGTTGCTTCACTGTAAAAGGAATATGTTCAGCACCTTGGTATGGGTGTTGGCCATATGGCTTACGTCGATGTATGGCAAAGAAACCATGACTCATGTTCTTTCTTCCTCTGGCTAGTTAGTTAGCAGGTGCAAGTAGATTTGCCATGTAGCAGAGGTGATGGGTAGACCTGCAATAAGAAGCAGAACCAACCAGAGCACAGAATCCCAGTCTACCTGCACCTCTGCGAATGCACAAATAGAACTCTAGGCAACTGAGAGCCTTCGTATTTGTCGCGCAGCATTATGGTGGAACTAGCTGATACAAACATCTGATAGGGCATTGGTGTAGGCGGTCCTTCTGTTTATGCGTTGCTTTCATTGGTTGAATAAAGAAACTGCCTTGGTCTAGTTGATAGGACAGAACTTAGGTAGGAAAAGTAGACAGAACTGAATGCTGGAAAGAAGCAGAGAGTGGCAGAAGCCATGGATCTCCTGCCTAAGTTGGACACTCGTTTGAATCTTGCCAGTAAGGAACAGTCATGTGGTGATACACAGATTTAATAAAATAGGTTAAATTAATATGCAAGAATTAGCCAATAAGAAGTTAGAGCTAATGGGCCAGGCAGTGTTTAAATGAATACAGTGTCTGTGTGATTATTTCGGGTGTAAGCTATCCGGGTGGCCAGGACAAACTAAGGGCCCCCACTATCCCTGTAACAGGACATGTTTATTCTTAACAAACTTAATACCTTTCCAAGACACTCAGGATCTATTGATATTCTTGTAGGAGTGGGAAACCACTTACACACTTACACACACACACACACACACACACGTGCACACCTGCACACGTGCACACACATACACAAATAGCTCATTAGGCTAGATTCTCTTAGACTCAACTGTCAATCACCAATCTGTTTAAAAAGAAATTCTTATTATATTAGTCCACAGGGCTGCTACAACAGAAAAGCACAGAGTGGGCAATTTATAATAAATGGAAATTTATTGCCTCACTATTCTGGAGCATTAGAAGTCCAGGATCAGGATGCTAGATCTGGAGAAGTTCTAGAGATAAAATAAGGCCTGGACTTACTCCATCACAGGGGCGTTGATCCTACCCACAAGGCAGGAGTCCTCACGGCTCTGACATCTTCTAGGAGCCCCATTTCCCAGCACTGTTACAATACAGCTTAGACCTCAACTTGAGTATCGGAGGGAAGACAGTCAAACCATAGTACCCCACACTCTTCCTATTCTTCTTCCGCATAACTTATGTGGGAGCATGATTCATGCTCTTATGCGGCTATCTAGACTTTTATTACTCTTTCCTGATCATTTCTCATGTTGTGGAAAAGGCAAATTCATTTATCAAACTAAATCACCGACATCTGAAATATATACTGGTGAAGAAAACTGTGTGTTGGAGGGGGTAGTTAAGGAAGGCTTCACGGAAGAGAGGAGATCTAAGCTGGGCTTTGAGATGTTGATGGAGATATAGGAAGAAGGAGAAATGAATGATACAATGGAAAGAGAGGGGTCAACTCAGGAAAGTACAGGAGGGGCTTCTCCTTATGACTTCATTTCATCCTATGTGACCCCCCCATGTGGCTCCACCTTAGAGTATCACTGACATGGTACATAATATGGGGGATGAGATTTCTAATACATGAACTTTGGGGGGACATGCTAAAAGTATAGCGGCACAGAAGACTGGATTAAGAAAAAGAAAAATTCGTCAAGAGAAACATAAACAGGTTGACTTTGCATGGAAATGGATTGAAAGGATGTCAAGCATGTTTGACCGGCCATGTTTTGTACCCATGCTATTGTGTGCATATGTGTGTTTTTTCATGCATGAATTTAATTCTGATTTATGATGAGATGCTTTTAATTTGGCTCCAGTTCATCTACTCTGTGCTGAGAATATTCAAGGAATTCAAGCCAATATCAGACTCTAAAGAACCTAGGAAAACTGAAAGAAAGACCTGGTGCATGGTGGGAGTTCAGAGCTAGAAGAGTAACAGAGTGTGGGCTACGAGACCGGGAGTCTCTAGAGTGGGCTACAAATTGAAAAAGACAGATCACAGGGGCAAAACAACAGCAAGTAGGGAGAAACACTAGCATTTCCCCTGTGTTTTCAATGCCTGGATATGCTGCAAAGAAGAGAAGGTTAGTATTTCAGATGCCACAGTTTACATGGCTTCCTTCAAGGAAAAATAGGTCCTGGAGCAGGGCTGAGGGAAGGCAGCAAAGGGATCAGTGAGCTTGGAAAACCCTGTGATGCTCTGGACAGAGAGCAGATTGCAGGGCTGCCTGGCATGCCATTCTCACCGAGACCCGCCAAAAGGCAATAATTCGGGTGGGAATGAATAGAAAGGACTGGACTTTTGTGCACTAAGGGTCTGGGGACAGAACACTAAGACTTAATGGTTACGATATTTTACTACCAGCTGACAAAGAGCAGACTGAGCTCTTAACTTCTAACTCCTGTATGTGTTGCCCATGTATCATTATGTGCAAGGGACCACGCTTTCTGGACACAATCTCTATTTCACATGAGGTAGATTTTTTATGATTTTGTCAAATAAGAAAGCTGAACTAAGTCTCAGACTGAGTGTTTTTCTTCCATCAGCATTGAAGATAGATGTGGCTATGGTTACACTGTGCTGGATCATGACCTAATCAGGAGACTGGGAACTGCCTTGGGCTGCCTTCCTCCGTTTCTGGACAAACTGAAAGCCTGTGGCCGAAGAGAGCCAGGTCCATGGGCAGATGATCCATTCATTCTGGCTTCCATGAGTATCTGGTACTGGCTCATAACTAGCACCTGACAAGTAATCATCACGTTGGATTTGATCATACGGAAATGCAGTCTGCATAGCGAAGGAAGGAAGCTTGCTGAAAGGGCGCTGTGATGGCGAGCTTTTATGGACACAAACTAGAAGCATTTGGGAAGAGTACCCCAGTGAAGAATTGTTGACATCGGGTTGGCCTGTGAGCATATCTGAGGGGCATTCTCTAAATAATGTGTGATGGATGACTCCATCCACAGTGGGTGGCACCCTTCCTTAGTCAGGGGTTCTGAGCTGTATTGGGGGAGAAATCAAGCAAGGCAGTTGACAAGCAAGTATGCCTTCATGCATCAAATCCTTTTCTCTTGATTGTGGATATAGTGTGATGAACTGTTCAAAGTTCCCGCTTTGATTTTTCCCCAGTGATGGACTGCAACCCTTCCTCTTCTAGGCTACTTTTTCTCAGAGTATTTTTTTAAAGATTTATTTATTTAATATACCACAACAACAGAAATGAAACTATAACAGGTACCCTTCATAGGAGTGAGCCCATGGGAGTGGTGTAGCCTGGCGCCCTCTGTGGGCTGTTGACTCAGTGCCTCTATGTTCCCTAGTCTCTGCCAACACTCTGAGCTCCATGGGAATCTTGGGAGGTGCACCTGCAAGCAGCTCCTCAAATAGAAATGGCTGAACTTTATATTATTTTTAAGGTTGATGATGAAATAAATCATAGGTCTGGGAAGTGTGTGAGCCCGAAAGTTGAGGAGTTCTTAAAGTCTTCCTTCCTCGGAGAGGATAAAAGCTGTAGTTCTTTTGTGTGATAATGACAGACTGTCAGCTTCTGTCTGTTTGCCTGCCTCTCAGTCACTGAATAAATGCTGGTAATTGCTAATTGCCTGGAGAAGAAAACTGACTCACAGCCACAAAGTGCCTTGCATCTTGAGCTGGGTTTATGTCTAAATCAGGGCATAGCTTGCTGGAATCTGCCTCCTCAACTGTTTTGGGGTTAGATTAATTCAAGTTTGAATTTCTGTCAATGACACCTCACTGGGAACTTTGAGGAATTATATACCTGTATCTTTCCTTATAAATACAATAAGGAAGCGAAAGCATTTGATGAAATTTCTTGCAAGTTGTTTGCATGCTCGGTAGTGGTTGACTGAAGTGACTATTACTCACACTTGCCAGAGTCCTTTAAGTGTCTTGCATCTGATTGGTTCTCTGAAAATATATGAACTATCACGGATTTATGGCTGCATAAATAGTAGCCGCAACAATTCATTTTTACCTTAAAGATAATTTGAACATGATATGGAACCCTCAGGATTCACATATCAGAGGGTCACTTGAGTGAGGTTGGGAGTGTGATCAAGGTACCACTCAGTAGGCCACTGATATTGATTATTCAGTCCCTGTGAAATGGCTGTAGATTTTCTGGATATCAGTGTGTTCCAGGTTATAATAAAGTTTAAAAGAAAAGAGATTTTAAGGAGAGAATTCAGAGTTTGAGATGCAACACAGGGGGGAACCATTTTCAAATATCAAAAGGGAAAGAATGTAGCTCTCCTTGGGACCTCTCCAATATCTGCTAAATGTCTGACACCCTTTTGGTATTTTCTGTTGGGGTCATAAGCCAGCGATAAGAGTCTGGAGTCATTAATTCTGGGAGGCCCAGTGTGATTGTCCTCCTCCCTCCAAAGTTACTACATACTTCCACATTAAAACCAGAGGATATGAGGGGTCATCCAACAACCTTGATGATAAAGTCCTATCTCCAGGGGCTTAAATGATAATAGATATCTAGAGCAGGGCTTAGGCAATAGCACTTTGTATTTTCAAGTAATTTGGTGTTTTTAATAAGTAGCCGGGATGAGAATCCCTTCTATACAAAGGCTTCTATCATTAGCAAAATCCCTGTAAGCTCTTTTTGACTGAAAGATTTAATAGTAGTGCTTGATTCAAAGCACGTGTTGATTATTAGTGGTTTTGCAGTGGTAGAAATCTGCTCTGAAAAGTTCAAAATATCCTGGAAGAAAAAAAGGCTGAGTTCCAGGTGTCTTAGTTACTTTTCTATTGCTATACAATACACCATGACCAAAAGGTAAGTTGGGGAGGAAAGGGTTTATTTGGCCTACACTTACATATTGCTGTTCATCACTGAAAGAAGTCAGGGCAGGAATTCAAGCAGGGGCAGGATCCTGGAGACAGGAACTGATGCAGAGACCATGAAGGGGAGCTCCTTACTGGCTTCCTTTTCAAGGCTTGCTCAGCCACCTTCTTATTGAACATAGGACCAGCAGCCCCGGGATGGCAACACTCACCAATGGCTGGGCCCTCTCCCATTGATCACTAAATGAGAAAATGCCTTAGAGCTGGATCTCATGGAGATAGTTCCTCAACTAAGGCTCCTTCCTCTGATGACTCTAACTTGTTTCAAGTTGACACGCAAAACCAATCAGTATACAACTTAAAAAGAAAATATTAATTAGGCTCATGTAGTAGGAGGCTGCTTGTTTGTTTCCTAGCTGCCCAGACTCCCAAAATAACCACGCAGAAACTGTATTAATTAAATTACTACTTGGCCCATTAGCTCTAGCTTCTTATTGGCTAACTCTTCCATCTTAATTTAACCCATTTCTATGAAACTGTGTATTGCCACGTGGCTGTTGCCTACCAGGTAAAGTTCTGGCATCTGTTTCTGGCTGGGCTACATGGCCTCTCCTCACTCTCTTTTCCTTCTCCCAGAATTCAGTTTAGTTTTCCCCACCTAACTCAATTCTTTTGCCATATCACAGGCCAAGACAGTTTCTTTATTAATCAATGGTATTCACAGCATACAGAGGGGAATCCCACATCACCTCCCCTTTTCTGTTTAAATAAAAAAGGTTTTAACAGAAAAATTACATTTAGCAAAATAGTTATCAAGCAAGAATTATAGTTACAATATTTATATATACTTTATCATAACTAAGGACAACTATTACTATAGGCATCTATTCTTCAACTCCTTCAAGGACTCCAGAAGGATATACTATTACCTAAGTACACAGGAAGTACATTGTAAACAACTTACAAAACTCTAGAATTGACAGAGACTTCTTGTTGCCTGGACAGTTACCCAAAGTTCTTCTGTACTGCTGGGGCATCCATCTTCAACCTACAGGGCCATAGTATCCAGCAAACTTTTCCATGAAGCAGAAAATTTCAAAGACAGTTAGTTTCACTTATATTGGCAGTTTGTCAGTCACTTTTTTCTGTGTCCTGCAGAATGTCTTGCAGACTCTTGCATGTAGCAGGAACCCTAAAAGACCATCTCACCTTCTTTAGGCAACTTCAGCAGTCATTTTCCCATGGGTCCTGCATGTCCAGTTCACACAGCATACCATCAAGCAGTCCAGGCAAGAGCAGTTTCTTGCCCAAATGCCTAACCAACTCACCAACTCCATAAGGAGACTTTTCATTGCCTGCTGTCCTCTTGAAGAAGATTGGTACTGCCAGGAACAGATGTGTCTCATTGTTACAAAAAATACTAAGTTACTAAAAAATTTTAAATGCCATATTCTGTAGTCTTTGAAAGGTTTAAAAAATGCCTATCCATCTGAAATATCTATGTATATCTAGAAAATCTAACTAACATGACTACAAGCTTGATTATTATCTATTAACATATATTTTTAATTATACATTGCATTTTTAAATAATCTGCACAAACCCAATACTTTAATCAAGATTAGAAATATATAAAAAAGAAAACTGACCTAAAATTTGTATCAATAGACCAAGATATATACCAATGCAAACCTCTATATCATATTTCACTTTAAATGTAAACAAACATTTATAGACAATATTTGGAAATATGGGCATAGTTCTCTACAAACTGCTTCCTACTTTTTGTTGGATGAAGTATTTTTGGGGTGTTCATGGCATCCTTTCAGGGGGTCTTGGTCCATACATCACATCTATGGTTTCAAAGGGTTGAAGTCTATGATGGCTGAGCAAAGGTATGGCAGCAGGAACATCTGAGAGCTCATTCCTTGTTCCACAAATAGGAGGCAGAAAAGACTAAAACAAATGGCATGAGTCTTTTGAAGCCTTAAAGACTACCTACAGAGACATCTTTCTGCAAGACCACATGTCCCAATCCTTCCCAAACAGTTCTACCAACTGGGACCAAGTGCTCAAACATATGATCCTGTGGGACCCATTTTTATCTAAATCTCTACACTCTACTTCTAGGCCCCTATAGACTTGTGATCATACTATAATGCAAAATTCACTTAGTTCAACTTTAAAACTCCCTATATTCTTTCACAGTCTCAGTACCATGTTAAGGTTCAAAGTCCAAAATCTCTTCTGAGACTCAAAACAATCTTTCTTGTAATCACCTGTAGAATCAAAAAGTAATTACACACTTCCAACATAGACTGACACAGAATATCCATTATCATTTTTAAATAGAGAAGTTGGGGCATAGTGAGGAAATATTGGACCAAAGCAAGAAACTTGCCAGGGAAATCTCTAAATCTTGTAGTTCCCTGTCTAGTATCAGAGGGCTCAGATGGACCCATCCTTCCAGCTTTGGAAACTGCAATATACTTCTATCTCTTGGGTTAGCTCCACTTCCTGTGTGCAGCTCTCCTTGGTAGATATCCCATGGTTCTGGGCCATCTAATATCTTGGGTTCTCCAACATAATTTTGTTTTCATTTTTATAGCTTCATGCAATGGCCTTTCAGGGTCTACACACTCCTTGTCACAGTGTCTCTCCTTAAGCATAGAGGAAGATTCTACAGCCCCTTTATATGTATAGCCTTCATGACTAAAGCCTGGACTACATGGAGGGCATGGCCAAATTTGACTACCCACTTGTAGTGAACTCTGGAACCCTTGAATCACATTTGTAGCAGTTTTGATTTGTTGTTGCTTTTTGTGAGAAAAAAAAGTTCATCAGGTCTTTGCTTTTTACAGGTTGAAAGATTATTTAGGTAGGGTTGTAACTGGAGGCTGCACTTTTGTGTCCTGGCTGCCCAGTCCCAAGTAAGCACACAGAAACTTACATTAATTACAAACTGTTTAGCCAGTGGTTCAGGTGTATACCTAGCTAGCTCTTATATCTTAAATTAACACATTTCTATTAGTTTATATTTTACCACCAGGCTCATGCGCTTATGTCTTGTTATCTCACATATTTCTTCCCTGCAGTTGGTGGTGTTTCTCTTCAACCCAACCTTCATTCTCTATCTCTGCTTGAATTTCCCACTTAGCTATATTCTGCCTAGCTATTGGCCAATTCAGCTTCTTTATTAACCAATGATAATAAGACATATTGACAGCATACAGAAGAACATCCCATATAATATGATCTTTCACTGAGGGCACCCTTCCCTTTATCCCTTTGTGTAAATCAGGGTCCTTGATCCCTTTATCTTTTCAGCACAAACTTCGGCTCCAACATTAAGTTCCCTGGTGCTTTTTGTCTCTTAAAAATGTACATTTGTTTATTCAGTCCCAGTCCAGCTGGCCTTGGTGAGCTCCCAATAGATCAATTCCACTGTCACAGTGTGTGGGTGAGACCAGACTCTCTGAACATGGCGGACAATGAAGGCTGATGAGAAGCTAAGGACAATGGCATTAGGTTTCGATCCTAATGCATGAACTGGCTTTGTGGGAGCCTAGCCTGTTTGATGCTCACCTTCCTGGACCTGGATAGAAATGGAAGGATCTTGGACTTCCTGCAGGGCAGGGAATCTGGACTGCTCTTCAGTCTCGAGAGGGAGGAAGAATGGAGTGGGGGGAGGGGGAAGGGAGTGGAGGGAGGGGGCAATGTGTGGGAGGAGGGGGAGGGAAATGGAAAACAGGGAGGAGGTGGAAATTTTTTTCAACAACTAAAAAAATAAAATAAAAAAATGTACATTGTGTTTCTTTTTTCTACACTTATTCTCTTTTATTAGAGACCTGCATATGAATGGTTACTAACAACCATGTGATAGAGTCAATCTTAGGCTGTCTTGAAGTCTCCTCCACCAAAGAAATTCTTCTATTGCTTTAATATTTAGCTTCAGGCAAATTCTTAAGACAAGGGTAGAAGGCAGCCATATTTTTGCCAAAATATTACAAGAATAGTCTCTAGTATAGTTGCTAATATCATTTCCCTCTATAGTATCTTGATTTGGCTTCCATAATCTGTATAGTTCTTAGCACTACTATCTTCCAAGATCCTACTAAGATGGTCTGTTAAGTTCTGCTTACAGTATTCAAATGTGTTCCCAGCCCACAGTTCCAAGGTCTTCCACATTTTCCCACAAAACCACTGGGTCAGGCCTGTCACAACAATACCCTACTCTTGTTACCAACTTCTGTCTTAGTTACTTTCCTATTGTTGTGACAAAATACCATGACCAAAGCAATTTATTGAAGAAAAAATTTAATTGGACTTACATTTTCAGAGGGTTAGAGTCCATGATGGCTGAGCAAAGGCATGGCAGCAAGAACAGCTGAGAGATCATATCTTGGCCCACAAATAGAAGGCAGAGAAGACTAACTCAAAATAGCATGACAATTTTTAAAACTTGGGAGGGGGAGGGAAATGGGAAGTGGTGGTGGGGAAGAGACAGAAATCTTTAATAAATAGATAAATTAAAAAATAAAAAAACCAAATAGAACTATGATAATTAGTGCTGGATTAAAGCTTACATTACATAATTAAATCTTGTTAAAAACCTAAAAAAAAAAGTTCACCTTCAGTGACATACTTTCTTCAGTAAGGCCACATTTCCTAATCCTTTTCAAACAGTTCTATCAACTGGAGACCAAGCATTTAAACAAATGAACCTATGGGGGCCATTGTCATCCAAACCACCACACCAGGTCAGTGTGAGTACTCTTGTTAATCACCACTTCATGTTTGTGATTTTATGTTGGGCTCTGAGCTCCTTAAAGAAGAAGATCATGGTTTTTATAAACACTGTTTTTCATGCTTATCGTCATATGTCTAATGGAAGTGAATAAATACTGAACATTGATTGTGAATATAAGGAGCTCCTCCTCCATTAGCGAATTGGGTTTCAGTTAGAGTCCTGTATCTTCTATTTCTCTTGTTTCCAACTCAGGTAAGAGCTTCTCCCTCTTTGTCCTTCTTATTCTTATCCAATCAGCTCCACTTTTATTTACTTATTTCACTTGAGAATTTTTCTATATTAACTTTCACCATTATCATTCTTTGCTATCTTATGTTCATAAAGGATTATAATTATTATGTATACATACACACACATATATATATAATACACATACATATGTATTTTATATACATGTGTACTGAACTTGAATCGATCTCTATCATCTTTTTGTCTTAATTTAAGACCATTTTCAGGTGAATCTGAAATATTAACTTGGAGCAAAATTGGAAAATGATCAGAATCTTTGATTTTGAAATTTCTGTTTTGCCAGTATGGCTACCAGTATAATATTTACTATTAAATTTATGTTTAATTTATTGTGTCCAAAGTATAAATATTTATAGTTTAGGCTTGAAATTAGCATCAAAAGAATTTAGTATATAACTATTACATAATCCAATTTGAAAAACAGAAAGTTATTTATATTTTGTGATTTTTTTATACTCAGGGACAATTATGATGTATTATTTATTTTTCTGAAGCAGGAGAAAATAAAGATAATAATTAATAATTAAGAAAAATCATTTGTTGACCTTGTTTTAGGCATGAGTAGACAACAAGCAAAGTCAGAGAAATGGAGGAAGATATAAAACTTACCCTTTTGATTGTGTACTATACCACCAGCTGGCCTCTAGATTTATAGCTCCAATTATGTACTGCTGTTTATATTGTAGTGACATACCACCCTTTGTTATGTAGCAGCTTCCTCACAGACAAAACCTTCCACCATGGATAGAAGCTCATCAAGATGTAGGTTCTTACTGGAGGTAAAACATTCCATCTTTGCAAGGAAGCCTATTGAACTCAAGAAGTAAACACCAAACTGACTGGATTCACTGGGGGCTCTCCCTCCCCAAGTTTATATAAGTTGTAAGGACTGCTGAGAGCCACTCTCTGATCAGCCTAGTGGCTTGGAAGAGGCAGGGACAGAATGAAGGAGGACGCTTAAAAGAAATCCCACCTTAGCCCAGAATTGAGTATAATAGAGGGTTATTTATTTAGGGGTAGACTCACAGATCACAATCCTCTGCTGGAACAGGGAACAACTGAATCCTGCAGCTGGAAAAGAGGTTGGGCACGTGCTTTACATCAGCATAATAGTATAAGAGGCCACACCCAAGTGGGTGGGTAACTTAAAGGATACTGGTGGTAGGAATTCCTACAGCACCAGGCAAGCTGCCTGGAAGAGGCTCAGACAATGCATAAACTCAGTCACCTGGAAAATATCCCTTGCAACCTGTTGAACTGCCTGCAGGCTGTGCAGTGTGCTCCATGTTTACAACTTTTGTGAGATGTCACCCATGCTGGGGTGGGCTTTGTTGATGCAACTGTCTTTGAGTCATTTCAGCTCTCAAAACCCTCAGGCATGTTCTTGTAAGAAACCCCAATAAAACTCATTCTTTCACTATGTTGGACCTTGGTGTTATCCTTACTTTGGTCTGCGGTTGGTTCTGGGATGAGTAGACACTTTTCTTCCCACATCTCTCCTGAAATACTGTCACAACACTTCATATGCTTGGGAAATGATTTTATTAAAAGTGCTACCAATCTTAGCCTCGACCTCTTTGTCTGTAAAATGGGATTCTAATAGTATCACCTGACAAAGTTGTTGTGAAGATTGGATGAAATAATAACCATAAAGAACTTAGGGGTAGGCTTCAGATGGCTCACAATTGACACACGCTTACAGGATTAGTACTATTATTAAGTGGGCCATTAAGTGTGCTGTGAAGGTACTTTGTATTCTCAAATGGCAATAGGGGAGTTTTCTTACGGCAGGCAGTGAGCCTCTACTTACTTTTTGCTTGGTTCCCTCTTCTACCCTTCCATACAAGCAGCATGTTGGGAATCCTTTCTAATCAACAGCCCTACCCACACTTTATGATGCAGTATAGAAGGCTGCCTCAGATGCTACCTCTGAACAGTATGTTCATATTCATGGCTTTTTAGAACATTTAATATCATGTTCTTTTAATTTTCTTCCTCTGTCTTGAAGTGTTAGATGACTTGCTTAGAAAACTTGTACCTCTTTTCAATAAGAAACAGCTATAAATGCCAGGCTCCAATGGGGAAATTTTGAATGGTGTCCCCATCTGCTGACTTCATTTTTGGGGGCTCCAGGTCTCTGCAAGGGTTGGGAAATGGCTATACTTCAGGACCTCAGTGTTAAGTAGACCAGAGAGGCCAGCACTGAGGCTGCTCAGTTCTGGTTATGGATTCTGTAACTTGGGTGAAGATGAAAGTAATAACAGCTAATGTTTCTATGTATGTAGACAGAGATTAAGTGTATCGGTATTTGCAAGCATGGGTATCGAGCCTTACTAATAGGAGGAAACCTGTGGCTCTCATATACATTCTACTATTCTAACTTATTTTGTCTTTGCAAAAGACATCTCCAGTTAATTGTATGCAATAATAAAGGAATCAGTAAACAAAAGGTCTTATCAAGTCCAAGGTTTAGTTGACTACCAGCCGGCCCCTGGGAGTCCTATGACCCAATTAAAAGTGTCTGATAAATGAAAACTGAAGTTTTTCTCTTCCCAACATGAACTCTCATTTCAATAAGTCATTCCTGTCACCTATTTTTGATAACTGGGTTAGCTATTCTTCTCATTTTCACTTCTTGAATAGCATTTCTCTTTGACTCTACCCTGAAAATGCATATAAATTTTTAAATAAGCCTCTCAGCTGGCCAGTTTCTGGAAGGATGTTTCTGCAGGGTGACCTGATTACTCCTGTTATCTGGGTCAGCAGTTTGGGGAGGGAGCTTCTGAGCCATGGCTAACATCTAAAATGTTGCTGTCCTGAATGTAATTTGTCATTCCTGGTGTGGTGCTAGGTGTGTTACATTTCTCAGTGACTCCTTGAGGGAGCAGGAGGGTTCCAATGGCTGAGGGTAAGTTATTCAGGGACAGTGCATCTGCTGCCATTATTATACATACCTTAGAGATCTGATCTCTTTCCATCTGCATAGCACTCACACACGAAGTCTTGGGTTGAATGTTGGTGCCTTAGAAAGGGACACCATGTAGACAGTGTTGACTCTATTTTATGAGGCTGTTCCCCAATCCTTTGGATGAAACAACTCAGCTTCATGCTTCAAAGGGTAGCTCATTCCTAGTCTCTGGGTAACAACAGAACTCAATATTTTCAGTAGGTATCTGAGTAGAATTAAGTGATATATCCCAATTCTGCATCTACACATATGTATATATACAAGTGTGTATTTGTGTATATCTCCAGTGAAGGATTTGTATTCAGAAAACATAAAGAACTATAACTCAATTGAGTGTAATGTATAACCTAATAAAGAATAGATAGAATAAAGAATAATTTATACAGGCATATTATAAAAGGAAGTATCCAAATCTCTTTAAGGGAATGATAAGATACTTATCATAACTTCTTTACTGTATAAGTTATCATTACATATCACCAAAGACTAAAACTGCTAAAAACCTGGCTCTCTCAAATGCTGACTTGAATAAAGAGCACCAGGGCTCTTTCAGATTGCAGGAGGAAAGGGAACCCAGTGCAGTCACTTTAGAGAACCATTGGGAATTACATACCAAATTGCTCTGTACTGAGATATACACCTATGATCTCTGGGGAAAGTAGGGCATCCGACGCTATGTCTCTGAAATGCACTTCCCCATCCCTAAGGTTCTTGTCAAGTAAAGAACTATGAGAACAGACTGAGACTGGAAAATGCAGATAAAAGTCCACCTACTCCTTACACATACCAGGAATCAGGGCATCAGCTTCGTCTCCACAGGCGATACGCCTTCCTGCACCTATGCTTGGTCATCGGCTCCTTGGAAGCTGTGGCACAAGGTCAAAGTGAGCTAATGAGGCACTGCTCCCTAGGCATTCTAGCTTATGAAACCCCTTCCTCGATAGTAAGAAGTCCAGGACTGAGCATTATGGGGAGGAGAGTCGCTTTTTGTCTAGCTTGCCCCGACTGGTGAAGTTTCTGAGGTGTTCCATTGGCCACATACAGTCTTCATGGACCTAGTGAATAGCAGTACTGTTATCCCGTTGTAGTGGTCTTTCACTTATATTTTAAAAAATAAAGCTTGCCCGAAGATCAGAAAAGTAAGACAACCACACCGACCAGCCTTACAGACCAGGCAGCAATGGCACACACCTTTAATCTCAGTAGCCACACTAGCTTGCCACAGAAACCAGGTGGTAGTGGTACATGTCCTTAATCCCCAAACTAGAGAGGAATATAATATGGGAGAAGACAGTTCTCAGTCTCTGTCTCCTTCTGAGCTTTCCTGGAGGTAGGATCACCATTTTTGGACTGAGGCCAAGGTAAGAGCCAGTGGCTGGCTGCTTTGCTTTTCTGGAGAGGCAAGCTTTATTTACTAAAATACAAGTGAAATACCACTATAGCCCATGCATGTGCTTCATGGGTTCTCCTTGTTAGTAAACTTTCCTTGTTTCACACCAGGTCTTAGCATGCTGTTTTCAGAGTCTACAACCCTTCTGATTGTTCTATCACACTATGGACATAACACTACTCAGGGAAATGGTTGTATCATGTGAACCGGATCTGTACATATGGAAACTGCTTATGGTAATAAGATGAGGAACAGCCTATCTGCCGATTGTCATATATTTTCTATCAATATGAAGACCATTGGAGACAGGATTGGTCCTTAACTGTTCGTGAATGGAAGACCATTAAGGGATTGGACAGTAATGAATGCCTGTGTCAGGAAGTTGCATTTGGTGGTAGTCTATAGAATTCACACAGGAGCATTTAACAGTCTCTGTAATATAAAAAATACAAAGCTATCCAGATACTGAAGTAGGTTTTATTTCTCATTAAATGTATGAATGAAATGGTGAGATATTGTCCAACTCAAAATAATACCTAACCAGTAAATGTGCTCTGTATTTCACCTGTTGAAACCTTTTTTTTTCTTGAAAAGAATTTCATCGCTAAATGTCAATCAATAGTATGCTTATTTTTGGAAAGTTTGTTAGCAATAACTGGAGTGATTCATATTTTCAACTCTGTTGCTTGCAACAGTGAAATTTTGTTGCTGTTTTGCTGTTTGGCTTGACTGACCAGTTAAGCCAATAAAACTAAACTTGTTGAGGTTTGGGGTTAGTTTGATCCTAAAATTAGAAACTGGAAAGATAAAAGCCGCTTTCTTTCATTCCTATTGAATTACTACTTATTGAGTACTAGAGTTAATATTATTTTTATTTTTAGGTAGTTTATTAATTGGCATATGATTATTATAACCCTTTAGCTTACAACATTTATCTGGAGAATATATAATACATTATTTGTGTGTGTGTTGTGCGTGTGTGTGTGTATGTGTGTGTGTGTGCATGTTTGCCTGTATATAGGTACATGAGTATATGTAGATATGAATACGCATGGAGACCAGAAGTCAACTTGGTTATATTTCCTCAGATGGTATCTACCTTATTTTTTAAGACATGGTCTCTTACTAGGACCTAGGGCTTATGGATTAGGGTAGGATGACTGGCTAGTGATCTGTGGGGATCGGTCTGTCTTTACTTCCCTAACTGTGGGATTGCAAGTACATGCCACCGTATTTGATATCTATCTATCTATCTATTTATTTATTTTTATTTATTTTAACATGGGCGCTGGAGAAAGAACTCAGGTCCTCGTGAGACTAATAACTTCAAAAAGATGTACTACGTGACAATAGAAAAGCAAATTATATTTGCTTTACTAGTAGGTTTTCTTTATTAGTCATAGATACTCATACATCACATGCAAGAAAGTCACAATACAGCCCAAAATGTTTATGGATTCTGGCACAGCAACAGTAACACAATGCAAGAGTTTACATGTTGCTTTTTTACATACAATTTCCATGAAAGAGTCAAACAGAAATGCTGCAAAACGAATTCAGCAGGGTTCTTAATGCTTGGTATACTAGTCAATACTTTGATCTGTGTAAGAGGCATTATCATACAACAGGTAATTGTTGGAAAAGCTACAGTTGATCATCTTTTCCTACCTGGAAGTGTGCACAATATAGAATGATAGTTTAGTCTTTTCTGCAAGCGAGGGTGTTTGTTTTTGTAATAATAACATTATTGTAGGGTGAACATAATAAGTAAACAAATAACCAAACATTAAAGGAAGGACTCTCAGGAAAGAATGCTGTGTGCTTTGGACCATTCCTCTGTGAATCATCACAACAAGCCAGAAAAATATTTTTGAAAGGTGTGTGCATGCGCACACGCGTGTGTGTTTGTGTTAGGGAAGTTGTGAAAAACCTAGCTAGGCAGCATGCTGTGTTCATTGCTATGCCCATGGATTTTACACACAGTTTTGGAAGATATGTTTGTGGTTTTATTTACATGGGTATAAAAATCTGCAAAGCATGAACTATGTCACACTTCTTTTTATTCTTATTTTTTTATATGCTACTTACTGGCATTTCTCCATCAATTAAAATGTTCTACTGTCATAGAATCTGACCTAATATGCTGACAAGCGTGATTCCGGATTGACTTCACCCCTGAATTTTGAGGAAAGAGGTCAGTTCCAGTCTTCTCTCATAGCCCAGAATGCAAAGAAGTGATGTTTGGGTGGGAGGCTCAAAGCTCTACTTGGAGTAGACTCAGTGCTATGATCCAAAGAAGGACACTTCTGCCTCCTCTTCTGCAGCTGGAGAGAAACGCAGCTCCCAGGCAATGGTCCACTTAAAACACTTGAACTTAACTACGTGAGAATCTAACCAAATCATTACTAGAGTTTGACTTTTTTTTCTTTGCTGAAGGATTATGGGTTGTTTTTAAACACTGTCATTGGTTAACAGAATTTCAGATGCAATTAAAACTTTGGAGTACATCTTTTTTTTTTCCCTATTTTTCTAGCAGAACTTTTCTGGACATCAAGCGTGCATTGTTGGTGTTATGAAATATTCAGTGACAAGCAACACGCCTGATGCTTAGACTTATGCTTTTCCTTAAAAAGAAAACTTGTTTACTTTTTCCATTGGCTAAGTGTTGTTCAATGTATTTTAGAAAGCTCCATTTGCAAACACATTTGCTTACATTTCATGTAACATAATGAGATGAAAGCAAGACCACTGCACTTTTCAAACAATAACTATTAATTAGGTGAAAAGCTCAGGGAATGTCTTGCTAAGTGGAAACTGTCAGTTTATCTGGTTCTAATTAAATTAAAATATTATCTACCTGTTCATATATTTCTTTCATATTGGTAGATGTGTTTCTAAAGGCATATAGAATTACATATAATGGCACTGATAACATTATGATCTCTATATAATTGCCACGGAACAGGGATGTGTGCTAATGCTTTTAACAGTTCTGACTAGTTTTGTGGTTGATTTTCTCAAACTTTGTGTACTAAAATTCTAACTTTATTTCAATGTGTGGGCTCTCCAACATTACTTGATGCTGACATGAAGTTGCTTTGCTATAAAGTATTATAAAAGACGGAATAGGTCTAAGCCCCTATGCTCTTTTAACACGACAGTTTCAAACTGACTTTTTCATATAGAGCCAATCTACCATCATTTTCCTTATTCTCTCTACAAATACTGAGCAAATGAGAACCAGAATGATCACTTCTGATTGAAAATTTATATCCAAAAATAGCCCAGCCATTCTCTGGCAGTTCCCACTCACTGGATTTCTCTTTTTCTTTCCTTTGATTCTGTAGTTAGCTCTTTTCTTCATGGTGTCCGTGGTTGATGGCTTCCAGCTGTCTCCGAGAAGCCAGGCTAGTTAGAGAACAGCCAGCAGGATGCTTCCTCTGTCTTCCAAATCAATAAGAAAACAGTAACTGAATTGATCTCTCAATGGTTTAGTGACGCTTCAGCCTCACCGTTAGGAAATCAACGCTTGAAAATAGATACTCTGGGTTTATAAGCACAGCCATGCTATCTTTCCCTACAGATCACACAGTGGGTGGTCCCAGTGCCTGGATTTTGCTGGAATTTGTTGTATTGTACATTGTAGTGGATGGAGCATCTATGACTGCAAATTATCGTCTATAATTTAGTTTATAGATTATTTAAAATATTTGATTAATTATAAAGATGAGTAGGCATGCATCATTGGGATTAATGCCATTTCCTTTTGGTTCCTTCAATAAATGGATAGAGTTTATAAAAACAGTTGAAACAACCTGGTAGGGGAGCTCTTGACCGTGACCCTGGCATGAGACTGAGGCAAAAGGATTGACAAGGGTTCAAGGTTAGCCATGGATACAGAGAGAGTGTCAGAATAACCTGGAATACAGAGTGAGAACCTATCTCAAAAAACATACAGAACAAAACAGCACCACCACCAGCAGCAGCAGCAACAGCAGCAGCAACAATAGAACAAACAAAACCTCTCCAAAACAATGAACAAAACCCAACGAACGAAACCTAAAGCCCCTGACAGTTCTTCAGGCTAGCTTAGAATCTTCTTATTTTGCCCCAATCATGTCTACGTTGAGTGACAGAGGGGACTCTGAGAACACTTGGCAGGTTACTATCAGCAGGGCTGGGATTATAAATCCCTCAAATAACCTGTCACTTGAATCTAATTTGTATAGATTCGGTAGCTGGCATGGAGAGAACCAGCTGGGTAGGAGGCTGTTGAGTTTCTCTATTCCCTTGAGAAATAAAGGCCCAGAATTTCCATAGAGCAAATGCGTTGTGAGTTAATTCAGCCCGATCAGTAGCAGTGCCCCACTGAGTAGGAGTAGGGGTGAGACTGGGGGCAGAAGGGAACAAATTGTATCATAGCGAAAGAGAGTAACCAGGGGCCTTGTTATTTTCTGGTTTTCTGTACAGACCCCTGCGGAGGCAGGAGCAGGCAATGGGAATCAGGTTTGCCACCTGCAGAGATTCAGGAGAACAAGAACCAGCTGATTGTGTTTCTTGGGTTGGTAGGATGGGCATTGGACATTAAATGCTAAATGGCTCTGTATTTAAAATGATAGAGCACAGCAAGCCATTAATAGACATGGATGGTGAAGGGGAGTGGCCAGCCAAGAAGTCAGGCTGGGGGCTCAGGTCTGTCAGTAGGAAGTGCTGACAGGGGGGCATTACAAAGGGAAAGCCATCTAGGACAGAGGCAGAGGGGGAGATGGTGGGTGTTTTTCTATGGAGAATGCATCTGTGCATTTTTTGAGATTCTGTTCCTTTAAAAAAAAATCGAATCGCAAGGTGGGAAGAAGGACCTATGTCATAGACAGCCTTTAAACACTCTTTTCCTGAAAGATATTTTTGGCGGCTAACTATTCCTATTATGGTGTATGTGACAACGTTGACATGAAATGTGCCTCCTCTCACTGAAACGGCTTCTGCGCTCTCTCCAAAGTCGAGAAGGGAGCATGCGCGTTCTACGTAGGCGTTGCATATGTCGCCGAAAGCCTAATTGCTATTAGAGGAATTTTAAACAAATCTTAGATTTCTTGTGCTGTGAGAAGCAGACTCTATTTGTTCCAACTCTGGGTGGCAGCTGCTCATTGAGAAACAACGTTTTTTTTTTTTTGTTTTTGTTTTTGTTTTTTTTTTTTTGAGATGGAATTAATACTAATTTTCTTTTAAAACTACAGGTGTCATTTGATCATTATAAATACGTCCGTGTTTATGTTGAAACACACAGGATCGCTCTGGTTAATACTGGGTGATTTAGGTGAATGAGTGAGTGGCACTGGGTTTGCATTTTGTTTTCTTCTTCCAGGTGTGTGTGATGGTAACACCTGTAAACGCAGCCCATAGGCTGAAGTAGGAGGATCATGAGATCAAGGCAGCTGGGGTCATATTGTGAACTGGAGGATAATCTAGGTCTTGGGAAGAAGTGAGAAATAAGAAAGGAAAAGAAAGAGGGCGGGGTTGTGTTTGCTGACGCTGTAACCTGTAGGATAATATCCAATGAACACGGTATAACCCGGGAAACACTGAAGGAAACACACCTATCAGATATGAAAGTAAGATATGAAAGATGCTTCTAGACGCTGGGCCCAGTTTATGAGAAAGAGCCATTTTTCAGGATTCTTCTCATTTTACGCTTAATAATAGACTTTTCCAAATCATTCTGCCCTTCTTATAAGCTTGTACTGAGGACTTCAGCAAATCTGTACTTGTGGCTGCACAGAGGAAGGCAGGAGGGGTCCTGTTTTCTCCTGCTGTGTCTCCCACCCATGGCCCAGTGGCCCCACCCACTTTTTATATTTCTACTTCTAAGCCCCGGTCGTCTGCTGTTGGCAGTGTATAGTGTCTAAAACACAGCCATGCTAGTTACATTAAACAGGACCCCTCATCTGCTGACACTACGAGAGACCATGGACTCACTCCACGGTCGTCATCACACACTGTACACAAGAAGTTGTTGGCATCTGTGTCTCCTCAGTCCCTGAACAGTGGTCCATTCCATAGCTCCTGGCACTTTTTACGACAGCGGGGAACAAAGACTAGAGGGTGAAACTATTTCCAGTGAAATTCAATTATCTCCTGTATAGAGGTCACGAACTTGGGCTCCTGCCTTAAGCCTCAGTGCCAGAGGCCTTAGATACAGTGTGTACACCTGCTCTCTGAGTAGTCTCCAAGCAGGGAACAAAGATATGTTAGTGTTACCCCACAGGTGGCTATGTCCAGCAACGTCCCTGAGCTTCCCATAGTCACTGTTTTATTGGCTTCAGCACTGATAGTTTTCATTTACGATAGGAAACATTTAGTACAATGACAGGCCAAAATTATTTTTTTAAAAACATTGTATAATTTAATCCTAATCATTTCTTTTTGTTCATTTTCCTTATCTTTAGATTGCAATGGAAAATTAACTCTGCCAGACTGAGGGTTCTCATTTCTCTGTGTCCCTGAGCTGCAAGGTAGTTCTAGCTTGCAGACATTAAAACTTCTATCTTTCTATCAAAAAACACCGGTAATGCCTTTCTGGCTTTAGAATGTAATTTAAAATGAACCAATTCATCGTGTATTTTCTTTTGTAACAGATGATATGGAAGAGCCTTGTGCACACATGTATGACCCTTGCAGAAAAAAAAAAACAAAAACAAAAACAAAAAACCATGGGTCAAGTCCTAAATCAAGTCCGCTTTTCTCTCAGTCATATGCCAGGTAGTTCCCACCCAGAGTAGGTCATTGTTCAGAAACAGTGAGAACTGAAAAGGGGCGCTGTGTGTAGAAACAACACTGTGCTACCCCCAGAGAAAACGTGTGCCATACAGCATCCTGAAAGCAAGAATGTTCTTCCTCCGCACTTACATTCAGATACTTCACTCTCCCTAGTGAGTCTCATTTGCGTTATCCATTTTAAAACCCTGAATCTTTTTAAGATTTTGGTTTTAGTTACTTCTAACAGAAAATGTAAAAACTGCAATATAAAGCTCATCTATCCTGGGATGTAACATCTGAGAAATGGAGGTTATTAGAGGCATCATTGAAAGGAAACATTAAAACACTTATCTTGTTTTCTTTTCCTCCTCTAATGGATACATGGCCGGGTCCATGTAATTATAGCCAATCAGCTCCGAGACAGTAAATCCAGTTATTCTGATCCATGACAGCTGTCTTCCAGAAACTGTGAAGCATATTGGTGTCTTGTTGGACAGATAAAGGGATACACATTTTACAGTAGCATCTGCTGGCTGCATGCAGACTCTGGAACCCTTGTCAGGAGCAGGACCAAGGGTCTTGTTCTCTACTTCCATCTCCATAGAAGATGACAAAAGTTTAAAGTGGTGAACTTGGCTGTTACTCCAGATCTAAAATTGGGCGACTGCCAAATCCCAACAGCATGTCACATCCAAAAAAAAAAAATCTAGTCAAACAGGACTTTTCTTAGAAATGTTACATCAAAGATTGACATCTTATCAAGGAAATATTGATATTTAGTCAAGAACAAAAAAGACCAAGATAATGATTATGACATTACAAAAAATGCAAATCTTTAGGGAGAGAGGTTTGGATATTGTTAGTATTTCATATTCAAGTAACTACATAGGATTGAGAAACAGATCACATCTTTTTTTATATGGTTGTTTGAGTCTGTCTTGTAATTATGTTTATTGGCTTCGTATTTTAAAAAATGCTTAAACTTTCCTGTCACCTAACAAAACATCTCTTGTTTTATCATGCTGTTTTAGAAGGCATCAGAGAAAATAATCTAAAAGAAAGCATGCAGAATGGCAATGCTATGGAGAAACAAAGATAGCAAAACTTGTGGCTTCTGGCTTGGATGGCATGATGGGTAACTTCATAAACTTAACTTGGGAACCCTTGGAGGACAGCGAGGGAATTAGGGAGGCCATCCCCATATTGTAGCTCCCAGAAAGTCATTTCAGTGTGGGAATTAACCACTCTGCAGCTGACACCGTGTTTGGCATCCCCTTCATTTTCATTATGGAGCTAGGGAGAGAGATATGTTCCTTCAAACAATACAAAACCAAGAAATGGAGGTGGCCCTGATGTCTTAACTAGACAATGATTTCAAGGTGAACATTGTAGGTCAAACATAATATATCCCCTTACAAAAGACCAGAAAGGTGACTGGGTTAGAGGTCAGAGGTAGCGTTTACCTTAGGGTTTACTACAATGAACTCAACAATTGATAGTTTCTTTTTGATAAGGTCATATGTATTTTCTTGAAAATAGAAATTCTATGCACAGAGGGGTCATCTTCTGTGATGACCCCAGCTCACATACCATAGAGTATTGTGATCCACTAAGTATGTTTCTGGTGGTCCTGTATACTAGCTGGATTCAGTAGTATCATATAATATCTTCCTTCCCAGTGCTTGGTACAGTATGAATGTCTCTCATGTGCAGGATGAAGTAGCCAGAGAGGGCAGACTTTGAGTGATGCAGGACCAGGTGGTTACCTAGGAAACCAGAGCCTCCTACTCAGTCCAACAGCAACCAGATTCCAAGTAGATGGTGGCCTCTAAGCTCAGCAAGGCTCTGGATGGCATGGGAACCTAGTTAGGGCAATGGAGCAGTTTCTGCTTCCAGGTTTTCTAGCTGAAAGAAGAAAAAGAGCAAAGACAGTGAGTGCTTGGGGACTGGTCAGAGGGCACACTCATGTTTATCTTCTGGATTTTAGAACTGTCATGTGCATCTTTATCTGCAACCCATTTTGTTAAGTGCTCAGACAACGATCAATATTTTAGTTACGACAAATGTCTCGGGTCATTACAAATATTGTTTTACATGTACTTTCTTATAAAACAGTAATTGATAGTTTTCTTGAAAATTTTTATTTATGTTTCTTTAGCTAGAATTATACTAAGTAGCCTAGGCTGAGCTTAGATTAGAGATCCTCCTGCCTCAGTTTCTTGAGTGCAAGATTGTAGAAATGTGCCGCTTTAATAGGACTTAGAAAATACATCCTAAATAAAATTCCTTCTTGATGTGGAAGTGATTTCTTATTAACAAAGAAAACGCCTAGGCCCATTTGATAGGCCAACCCTTAGGTAGGCAGAGAAAACAGAACAGAATGCTAGGAGAAAGAAGCTGAGTCAGAGAGTCACCATGATTCTCCCACTCCAGACAGATGCAGGTTAAGATCTTCCCTGGTAAGGCACCTCGTGGGCTACACAGATATTAGAAATGGGTTAGATCAATATGTAAGAGCTAGCCAATAAGAGGCTGGAATGAATGGGCCAGGCAGTGTTTAAAAGAATACAGTTTCCGTGTAATTATTTCGGGTAAAGCTAGCTGTGTGACGGGAAGCAGCCCTGCTGCTCCTATTACAGCACCTTCTCTTTGTTTACATTTTCCTTTCCTTGACCTCATTAGTGACTGGAGCAAAATCCCCCAAAAAGAAATTGATTGACTTTGTTTTACAACTTATTTCTAGATGAAAACATTTTTTTTTAATTTTACAACCAATTCTTAAAATTTCTTTCTGTTTTCCTCTCAAGTTGTGGGTGTGGAAGACATGACATTCAACTCCCAGTGTGAAAGCGTGTCCATTGAACAGTAGCATGAATTCTGCCTGGGTGTGTGAGAATTTTGTGTGGAATTTTCAAGTAAGCTAAGAGAATTATGAGAATGGAATGTCTTGCAATGAAACAAGTTATTTCTCCTGTCATAACTGGTGAGCTATGAGGGTGTCTGCATGGCAAGTATAAAAAGTTGCAAGGGATTTTTTTTTAACAAAAATTAACTTATTTGAGTAAGTTTTGAACGTCAGGATAGGTGCAAAAGTTGAGTGGTACAAAAGGTGTTTGTTCACTGCTTACACAGATCCGTCTGCTAACAATTATCCCACAGACTTTCTCCCCTTTTGTCTCTTCTCATCTGTTTGCTTGTCTATGTGTGCACACACATTCACACATACATTTTTAACCCATTTAATGTCATGCCGATACGTATTTCCTAAGAACAAAGACTGGATCAGATTGATTTCATCGTTAGGCGGGACAGCTCGTCATGGACGGGAAGGCACTGAACAGTGTTGCTGCTTGTGCCCTGAGCTGACCGTTCCTGTAACCTGTCACGTAGGTAGCTGCGATGGCACAGATTAGCACAACCCTGAGCATTCTGCCAGTGCTTGTTCTTAAGGAAGCTTTGGTTGTTGCTCCCTCGGGGGCTGAGACTTTGTCTTTGGGTCTCTCCACTGTGACAGAAGCCACTGTGTGTGTAGCTGCCATCTGGTCTCTTTACATTACCCTGTGGGATTCATGGATAGAGGAAGTAGCACCAACACTCTCAAGGTCTGTTGTTTGCTGCACCGTAGTGAACTGAGTCTTATTATCTCCTCACTACAATCTGTGGAGTGGCTGCAGGGAAGCCACTGCCTGCTTGGTCATCTCCTTTGGAGTCTTGCTACCGTTTGCCATCTTCGAAGAAGTCGGGATCCAGTGCCAAAGTGGTATAAGATTCAGGATGTCAAGGTAGGCAAGGAACTTTTACAATAGAGAAAAGACAAACGTTCGTGGTCTGTTTTCAGGCACATTTGGAGAATTTTCTGTGGCTTGTAAAAATGTGTGCATGTGTGGGGTCAATGAATTGTCCACCTCTGTCCTACCTCTAGATAAAAATGAGTTGGGATAATCTGTGGAGGCTGATGAGAGAGGGGTAAAAGTTAACAAGTGTTTATAGTTGCTGCCGGTGGAGGGGTGCATACTACGAATCCTATCAGGGATTCCTAGACTTAAGTTGAAAGCAGAAACATCCAAAGGGCAGCATGTCCCCCAAGACAGGGTCACAGCAGAAACCAGTAGTGATAGGGAAAGGAATGGAGAACAGGAATTCTTTGATTAATAATTTATATGCTCTGAGCTGCTGGCTTCCCATCATTGTGAAGATGGCTGGCTCATAAGAGACCCTATATTTAAGGAGAGAAACTATCATCAATACAGACTCACGTCTCACAATGAGGATGACTATTGATGGCTATTCTGAATTTGTTTTAATCACTACCTATGACTGGCATGTAAAAATCTCTCTTCTTGATTCCATGGAGAAGCTATTCAAAATGTGAAAACTGGAAATTCTCTCTGTGCTGAATGGAAAGACCCTCCCTCCCTAGGAGTATAACTACTGGGTTTATAAAATCACCCTTTTCTCTGCAAAGTCAAATCCTTCACAAACCCATTCTTGCTAGATCTTACGCTGACAATGTGCTTTCTTAGGGTCATAAGCTGCCCAGGAGAAAGGCAGCATTCTAAGTAATGGGATACTCCTGAAATCCCAAAACAGAACCCACAATGGGAACATCCAACCCATTCCCAAAACACCCAAGACAAGATGGGTCTGCCCACGAGGACTGGGATACCCAAAGACAATTCAGTTTGGACAATCACTAGAGAAGTTCAATCCAAACATACACAATCACCCGCATTCTCTGACAAAAGGAATATGGTTGCCACAGGTTAAAGCCTTGCTTATATGGGACATAGTTCTCTTTTGGAGATTACTAGAAGAACAGTTACATGTGTGACTGTCTTAGAGCAATTGCTTCTTTTTTTCTTGCCTGACCTTGGTAGACCAGAGAACTCATCCCATAAAATGGAGATAGGCAAGAGGGGTTGCAGTGAATTTTAACTTCTATCTTTTTTTTTGAAATATGCCTTATTACTAAATATTGAGTTGTCTTGTAGGGCTAGGGTCATACATTTAACCAGACAAACTTTAAATAGTATGATAGGGCATGGAGTAATTGGGAACATGAGTGAGGCTGATTGGACCCCTTGCTAGGCACTACTGTCTCTATTTCTACTGGTAATTGACATGTTTGTCTTGTGAATTCTTGTGATTTTTAAGCAGGGAGATTTTCCCCTTCTGTAAGAACCATTTGCAGAGAGATGACCGTGGGAGACATGCAAGGAGGTCATAGTTCATCTTTTGGTTCTCTCCTATGTTTTAAAAGGAGTCAATTTAGTATTTCTAGGAAGAGACTAGGAAACCACAGCCTTGATGAAAGGATACTAAGCCAACAAGACTAATGAAAAATGGAACATCTCAATATAATCACCCTGTGTGGCCAGTGACAAAAGCTAATGGGATCCGGAGGCTTACAGTGGACAGTTGCCAACTGAATTGAGTTAACATGACAGCACTGGCTGTTCCAGTTTATAGCCTGCAATCCTGGGCACTGTGATTATAAATAAATCAACTAACAGTGATCGCACATGCTTCAGCATGTTGGACTTATATCTTAGTTACTTTTCTATTGCCATGAAGAGACCTATAAAAAAGCATTTATTGGGGATTTAGTTATAGTTTCAGAGGGTAAGTCCGTGACCATCATGACAGGAAGCATGGCAACAGGCAGGCAAGCATGGCAACAGAGAAGTAGCTGAGAGCTTACATCTGATCTACAAGCAGGAGGCAAAAAAAGGCAGAGAGAGAGGGAGACTGGGCTTTTGTAAACTCAAAGCCCACACCATGCCAGGGAGACACCTCCTCCAAGACAACACCTTATAATTCTTCCCCCAAAACAGTTCTACAAATGAGGGACCAAGCATTCAAATATATGAACCTATGGGGGCTTTTCTTATTCAGACCACCACAGTTTCCATACTTCATTTTTCTCAAGCCTATTGACTCTTTCCCTGACTCAGTACTCCAGATCATGTTATTGTGCAGCCAAAGCAGAAGAATTATGGACAATCATGAGTCACTCCATGTGTGTGCTGGGAACTGAATTGAGATCCTCTGCAGGAGCAGTAAGTACCTGGTCTTAGCAATTCAACCATCCCTTCAGCCCCTGAAGTACTGTTTGAATTCTCCTGCAGTTTGTCACTATATGGGAGAATCAAAACACAAGCCAACCCTGTTTTCTCAAACCTGAGCTGGCACCATTATGTTCATGGTTTTGTGTTCATAGGCTCCCAGTAAATGATCTTGGGAAGCTCATTAGGTCTGATAAGACACAATGATAAACCATTTATGTCAAAGCCCTTAGAGAAAAATATGGTCCAATCCTAGAGACATCAATGCAATCATTTCTACCCTTGGCTTACCACGATCAAAAAGGAAGTCTGGTACTGAATGGAACTGTTTAGATGTTATCTGTGCATCCATCCTGTTGAATTAAATGGGAGTTTCATCAAATTTGGCTGTGAACTTAAGCAGTAGGTGTGACATCGGAAACTATCCCAATAGATCAGACAGAAGCCCTTTTTGAATTGAAGGTCTCTGGGAATGGAGTCAGCCCCTAACCAGCATTACATAACCCTTGGGATTGCAAACCCATTATGTCCTGACACCTGACATTAGCCACTTTGTCAGTGGAAGAAATGCCTTAGACCCTGAAGATACAGGGAGGACATAATAACATTCCTGTTATCTCACAGCTTCAGTCTGGCCAAACAAACTCATGACTCACCAGAAATTAGCAGTGGCCTGCCAACTGTGCTATTGCTGCATTTACTGCCTCTGTCCACCTGCTGTGGGAGCAGAACTGCTGTTGGCAGGCTTGGCTCTCAATGATCCCACTGTGCCTGATGTTATTAGAGGCAACTCTAGACAACGAAACCCTCTTGCATGTGAACTCACAGAGAGTTACGTTAATTAAGCTCATGACCATGACCATTCTTGTGCTTCTCTTGACACCTAATGTTACGTAATATATAGTGCCTGGACTGCAGCCACTGGGCAACTGTGGCCATCTGGTTTAACCAAACCAATGCAATGACAATCCAAATCAAGTTTATCAGTGACTCCTGACAGGGGTTACCCACCCCATTTCGTTGTATGTTTATATGAAAGGCAGAGAATTCCATAGGGTTTTTTTCCAAAGGCAAGATTGCTCTTGGGCTCATTAATTTTTGTGTGTATATCCATGCATGTAGAAGGCAGATCAACATGGGTTAATGTTCTCTATTGTTCTCCAACTTATATTTAATACATGGACTCTCACTGAATCCTAAGTTCAATGATTCGATTGAGCTGGCCAGCTGTGAACTCGTCTGGTGTCTGCTCCCTACCCCGAGGATTGCAGATGCTCCCTGCCAGGTCTGGCTTTTAGACAAGTGCCAGAATCCAAACTTGTGTCCTCGTTTTGTCTAGCAAGCACTTTATACACTGAACCATCTGCCTAGACCCAAGCTCATTTTTAATGACCCACCACCAGGGATATTGGCATACCATGTAGATATTTTCTTTATTGAGACCCCAGGTAAAGAATACATGAATATATGATTTCCTTCTTCCATTCAGCATTGTGAGGACTGTCCCTGATATCAGAGTTCAGATTCTAGAGGTAGCTCAGGCATCTGTCTTTCACTCTACAGACAAAAACCAATGAGATGGAAAGAACCTCAGAAATGAGCAGCTGCATCAGAGCCAGCATTTTCTGATGATATCTGGGTCTCCGATCGGCCTTATCCCATTGTCTGGCTGAACAGAGTGGAGTTGATATGGCTTCCAAATGCTTTTGTTGATTTTGGATTAGTACCTACAATATGCTGACACAATGTATGCTAACTGTGAGTAAGGATGCTAAGGGGTTATCTAAAATTAGACCTATTAGTTTTCTCTGGGATGTAGTTGAATCTGCCTGGTGTGCTGTAGTACATGGTTAATCTCAATACTACATGTCAACCTCATCCTGTCAACGACATTCGGTTGACAGTAATTCTAATCAAGTGTTAATTAAAATAAATGGGGACAGATCTGGTCTGAGCATTTGCAAATAACCAATCTTTGCCAGTAAGCCACTGCCATGTGGCGATACACAAATTAATAGAAATGGATTAAATTAAGATGTAAGAGTTAGCCAATAAGAAGTTGGAGCTAATGAGCCAAGCAGTTATTTAATTAATACAATTTTTGTGTGGTTATTTTGGTTCTGGGCTGCTGGGACAAACAAGTAGGCCCTCCTCCTACAGATTGGAAATAATTCTAGAAATGATGTCCTTTCTCCCAACAAAGTTTGTCCTCAGGGTTAGGGACATCATTTAGGGGTTGATTATAATTGGTATAGGGTTGTGGGTTGGGGGATAAATTTTATAGACTCAGGGACCTCTTTGAGAAAAAAAGGGAAAATTGGATGGAATAATAGATTAGTATGAGTTTACTCACACTAATAATAATAGTGAGTAATAGAGTGAATACTTGTGAGTTATTATTTATAGACAATTAATTACATTGGTATAGATTCTTGTATATTGATACAAAGTTAAATTATATTGACTATTGTATGAATACATGCACCTTTGTTTATTGTATAATATTCTAATGTGAAGTTTTAGTCTTTAAGTTATACAAGTATTAAGAATTATAGATCAATAGTCATCTATGTTTGTAATACTTATAGTTAGACTAATTAGGTTCTTTAAATACATAGAGATTATATTCTGCATAAATAGGGAGTCTTCAATCACTTCAAAGAGCTGTAGAATATGGCATTTAAATAACTTAGGGTTCTGTTGAAGTGAGACATGATTGCTCCTGGCAGCACTGAGCTACTCCCAAGAGAATGTTGAGCACCGAAAACACTCCACTTGGAGCTTGTCTTCTTAGCAAAATTGGTCTTTGGGCAAAGAAATGCCCATGTCTCAACCACTGATAAGGTACATGGTATCTAGTAATGAATAAGCAGGACTGTCAAATCTTGCCAACACAGGGTAAGGTGGTTTTGAAAAATTTCCTGCCTTTGAAAATGGTCTGTCAGTTATTCTAGGCCTTAGCCAAAGTTGGTGGCTTCAATGTTGCAAATGAGACTTTGGGTGATTGCCAAGGTAGCCAGTTGTCTCTGCCATTTGTTGCACATTTTGGAAGTTGCTTTATTGCACTTCCTGCTTACTCAAGTAATATTATTTCCCTGCTCAGATCTTCAATGGGATTGAAGACTAGATAGTTGTAGTTACTTTCCTCTCATGACTTGGCCAAGTTATTTATTATACAAGACTTAAACTAGTTAGGATAGGATATTTATTGAATATATTTGTTCTTATTGTATATAATTTTGTGTTAGGCTTAGAATTCTCTTATTTAAACAAAAGGGGAAAGTGCTGTAGGAAGTCTTACAGGCAGTGGTTACCCGCTCACTGGGACGTGACCTCTTATACTATATATGCCGATGTCGAGCATATATCCAGCCTCTTTTCTGGCTGCACGATTCGGTTTCTGATCTCTGCTCAAGCAGAGGATTCTGATTTGTGAGTATACCCCTCAATAAATAACTATTTCTCAATTCTGAGCTAGTGTGGTATTTCTTTTAAGCATCCTTCTTCACCTTTTGCTCTGGGCTCCCAAGTTGTGGTGGATCTAACCATGTGTGCCAGTGTTCTGGTCTCACTGTGTAGTATGGTGAGGCACAGGGCAAGGGAACTTCACTGCCATGCTTCCACCTCTGCTGTCTTCTTGGATCCCCTGAGTCTATTCTTATTATCCTTGGATCTGTGGCAAGCTCTTGCTGCAATAGCAGCATCACAACTCTATAGAGGGCTTCTTTCTGACAAGAAGGACATTGCAGTCACACATGTCCATGGAGTTGGCAGCTGACATTATATACTACCCTTAGATCCAAACATTAGAAGCATAAATATAATTCTCTGTTAATTTTTTATTTTATATCAACCGTCTTTTAAACTGTAACTTTTCCAGGAAGTCAACTAGAAAATCCCCTTAAGCTCTGTTTTACTCTATTTAAAAAAAAAATAAAATGTTTGAAAAGCTTTTAGGCTTCAACGTGAAACTTATTGAAGGAATTTTAGTTCTTCTCCATATAAAGAATGAAGTATTTCCCGTAGTTTTAGGGCTGGAGAAAATGTAAGAGATTATGTTTTTCACCTTTTCAATCTACACAAGGGAAATATACCCTTGAAAAGTAAAGGGATATGCATTCATGCATTGGATGAAAACATTGATTTATTTAATATTTGATTTTGCAGCCCTCTTCCACTTTTTCTTCCCTATTTGCAAAGCCATCAAAAGTTGAAACTGAAGCCAGTAACTGAATCGGTTCCTTTGGAAGCTGATCAGTGTTTGCCCGTAATAGACTTCAAAAACCCCATTCATTAGAGAAATCATAAAACCAGAATCAAACAAAAACCATTTAGAGTCGATGACTCATAGGCAAAGATCTCAGTGTTCCTAAGTAACAGGCACTCGTCCTTTCTTCAAGGCTCATTGCCTGAGTCAGGCATAGTGGGATTTCAACTGATCCCTGATTATACAGTATAGGCCTCTTTCTGATGTGGGGACAAGATGCTTTATATAGTATTTCTAAAGCACACCGATGCAGATGGGTTGTGCACAGGACATTCTATTCCAGGAGAGAAGTTTATATACATGGTGCATCTTTCCTCTAAGGTTCCTAGATTCGCTTTCACTACCACTCATTCCCCATTAGGTCTAATGCAACTTGGGGCAAGAAAGTTGTTTAAGCACCCATGTCTGTCCATCTGTCTGTCTGTTTCTCCTTCTCTCTCTCTCTCTCTCTCTCTCTCTCTTACTCGCTCTCTCTCGCTCTCTCTCTCCTTGTGTAAGAACGTTTGCACTTGCCTGTGGAGCTCAGAGGGCAACTTTGGGTGTCATGCCTCAGGTGCTACCCACTGGTATTTGAGACAGAGTCTCTCAGTGACCCTCAGGTCAACCTATAAGATCAGAATGGATGGCTAGACATTCCCACAGACCCATCTGGCCACATTTCAGAATGTACACCACCATGTCTAGCCTTTTTGTGTGGGTTCTGGGGTCTGAACTCAGGTCTTCATGCTAGCAAAGTAAGCACATTACCAACTGAGTAGTTTTCCCAGTCCTTGTTATAAAAATTCTAATCATCCGTGATACAGACAGGCAAAATATGCAGCAACATTATTTACCAAATGTGGTCAATCAGTGGCGGAGAACCCTGTAGTTCAAAGGATCTTCGTGTGATATTCCGGATGCTTCCTCCTGCTTTTAATGTGGGATGAATTTTGTCCTTATACTACACCTTTTCTGCAGTAGAAGAAATCTTAAGTGATTATGTGTTTGGTTCACTGAGAGACACTGGCTCCAGAATCTGAATGATGTCATCAACTAAGTTCTAATTCTGGGGCAAATGAGGTCAATTAACTTCTGGTCATAAAGCAGTCCCTTCAACAGCCACCAGCATGGAATGTACTCGGTCTAAGAGTTGTCAGTGGGTTTGGTACCCGCTTCCCATGCTTGCATTTGCCATAAGGAGATATAGTATCTTTGGCATGCTTCTCCCAGCTCTGTGTATGTGCCTTTTCAAAACAAATCTATTTGCCGCAAAGATATTGTATCCAAAACAAAAAGAATGTGTCACTTATAAGGCTTACTCTTAGCAACATGCAATTTAATTAGACAAAAACATATCCTAAAGCTACACAGACTGTTTCCCTCATAATTACAGCCAGAGAGTGGTAAGCTTCAAAACAAAGCAAAACAAAAATAAAAACCCAAACAAAGAACAACCTGCTTGGCTTTCAGAGAAATAAAGTTTACGATTTTGCTTGTATACAGATGTATTCAGAACACTTATTAAAATGTTTTCACAATCAATTTTAGAATTCTGGTGACTGTCTGGAATTCTGAGACATTGCTATTTATTTTCATGAGACATTGAATGGCAGATTGATTCACAGCTTCAGGGCTGATGGTCTCTGGTGGGCTTGTCAAGTCTGATAGAGCAAGGTTCCTCTCTGACTATGGGACATGCACAATGTGTTACTTCTACATTGAAAATAAGTTACACGCTCTGACATTTGTCTGTTGAGCTTTGATTTTCCTTCTATTTGTTTTTATGCATGGTACTAACAGTTCACCATAATAGTGTTCCACAAGAAGCTGACAGATCAGAAAAACACACCATCTTAATTAGACCCTCATTCCCTTTGCTGCCCTAAATATGGAGTCTTAACATGCAGAGTCTATCACTGTCCCTTGAATGCAGGCATAATGCGCAACCTCCCACCATCAGAAACGTCTCAGAACAAGGATGTCAAGGAGTCACGAAACTTGGAAATGCCATTTTTTTATTCTAAACTCAACAAATTGTACATGCGAATCAGTTGCAATTTTTTGTCTCTCAATAACACTAAAATAAAAGTTTGTATTTTTAATTCTTTCTTTGCTTGTGTTGAAATAAATACCTCCCCTGTAACTTAATTCTTGGCTTTATTAGTGAGGTGATACTGGATAAGGCCAATTCACTGCTCACAATATGCTAAGTATATGGTAATTATCGGGTCCTTTGAAGCCATGTCTTTTCCTGGTTGGTGCATTCCAGGTAACATGAAGATATTTAAGGTAACTACATGAAGGTATTTTGACTCCCTCCATCATTTTGCTCGCTTATCTAATTTGCTTAATCCATTACTGAAGTGTGAGGTCTGCCTGTGTGATGCTAACATTTCTTTAGTCCCAGGTACTAGAATTGTCTTTCTGATCTAGTCACATGGTTTAGGTGCCTTGGTTCATGCTGCCTGTCATGGGGGAGGGTTGAAGGGGGTGAGGGAAGAGGGAGGGAGGGGAGCAGAGAAAAATGTAGAGCTCAATAAAAATCAATAAAAAAAAACATCTCTGAGGTCTTGAAATATCTACTCTCACACTCATTTTGTTTCCGTAATTCAATTTTTGGACTACACATTTTCTCTAGTAACCTCTATATTTCTTGTTTTGCATCCTAGTATCGTGGGAACCTTATCTAATCAGTTGGATTATTCATGCTATTTCTCTACTGACCGAGGCTCCTAAGAATACAATGAGATAAAATTTTATAAAGCTATGTCATGACATCATTAAGTTCAGATCAGAACTAAACACAGTATGAGGTTATAGATATTGGTAGAGGCCATTGAGTTCACCCAGCTGTGCCATCTGGCGGGTGATTTCATTCTCGGTAACTTTGCCATAAGCAATCTTTCTTCTCCAGGCACCTGCTTCTTTTCTCTGTGCCCTAGGTTCTGGGACAAGCGTACCGTGCTAGGTATTTGCTGAGTGCTCAGCTCTTTCCCATTAATCTTGGCACTCTATTTCCCCAATACGCCAGAGACTCTTCTCCTTGGGTTATGATTTATGTTTCATGAGTTGTATTTCATCAAATCCTTCAAGGCTTTGCTATCACCAGGAGGTTTGGCCGCATTCAGAAATTCCCAGTTTTAACAACACACCTTCTTGGCCCTTAATTCTTCCTGAATAATGGTTAAGGCTGTAGGTCATTTTCTCTGACAGAGAAACTCAAAGTAATATGAAGTTTATGGGATCTGAATGAGACTGTATTTAGTAATACTGAGGGAATTTTGAATATGCTGTCATTTTAGCTGAAATCATAATGAAGAAAGTGCAGTAAGAAAGGTATTCTTAGCTGTAAGTTGTAACAAGTTAAACAGATGATTCTTTGTCAAATGCAGAAAAGTCATATCCCATTCTGTATTTATCAGTTTTATAATTTATTAATTGGATTTGCTTATTATAAATTTTTTAAAAAGATTTTTTCTTAAGATATTATTTCTTAGCGTTTTCTTCCATAAACTCTGCTTGCCTGTCATCTCTCTTGAGGGCACCTATTTCAGCACAAAGACCAATTACCTGTTTCTTTCATTTTAAAGAAACGTACATATTCCAAAGTTCTTAAAACCCAGGAATATTTAAGTTTTTTTGAATCAAAAGAAGCAGATAATTTCTCCTTTATTTATAACCAGCTTCTTGATTATTATGAAAACTTGATGATGTGGGGAAAGGAGCCATAACCCAGGTGGTCAAGGCTGGATCCCATGCATATTATCATGAGATTTCTGGTATGTGCATGTAAAACAGAATGGTCAGAAGAAGTAGTAGTTTGAAACACAACATGGATGTACAGACTAACCATCCTTCTTTCTTCCATTTGTCCACTTATCTTCCCCCATTCATTTCTTCCCTCCCTTACTCCCTTTCCTCCTATAGACAAATAGTACAAATTTTTTTCTACAAATCCATTCTTGGACTCAATTATTTCAGACTGTGTTATCATGTCCAGCTTCTGTTCCATAGAGACCTGAAAATTACATATAGTGTTATCAGACATCTACTGGTAATGTCCTGTTATTTCAGTTCCAGGATGTCTGATGCCATCTTCTGGCCATGGTGGGCATAGTACTCACATACGGTAATGTTCACACACACACACACACACACACACACACACACACACACACACCTCAAAGAAACTTCAAAATAGTAAATTTCATAAATGAGAAATTTGTTTTCATCAAAGAAGGTTTCAAATTAAGTATTTACCTTAGTTTCAACTTTAGCCAAGTAAAACAATATCTAATTTAAAAGTAGTTTAAAAAGAGAAATAGTTGCTCTATTTTAAGAGTTATGTATAATAATGGGAAAGGAAGCACAAGGAAATTATATATTAATAAACTGTTCATCTAATCTTTAAAACTCTCCCTGTCAAAAATAAATACACATCAAAATTACCATAAAACAAAAACAAAATGGAGAGAGCCAGGAAGTTGATTGATTGATATCGAGCCACATCGATTGACAGCCTGGGTCATAAAATTAATTGTAATTTGACTTAAATCTCAGTCACTGCATTTTAACTATGACACTGGGTACATTCATCCATAAACACTCTTTTCTACAGTTATAGAGGTCATAATCCATACTGCATATGAATAAATAATATATACTTTCCTAGCTACAAACAAACCTATAAATGTTATTAAATCCAAGTATGCAAATAGACATATTTCTAATTAAACAATATTTTACCATTATTATACTTAAATGATGGAACATACTAATTGCTTCTGTTATCTGTAGTATACCTTCGTGTAAGCCTAGATAACTCTAGTTTCATCTATCTATCTATCTATCTATCTACTCATTTATAACACACACACATGATGATTGAATCATTTTCCTTTGAACCGAAGAGCTGAAAGAAAAGCCATTTTGGTTTCATTCACAAAGAATGCATTAATGTGGTCCAGTACTGTAATTTTGTGAGCTATTCTCATTTCGGGCTTTTGTCATGGAATTGAAATCATTTTCTTCCCAAATCAGCTCTCCACAGATGTCCTACAAAAAAAAATGAATCCAGTATTTGATAGTGATGTAGTTCCTTTTTAAGATCAGGCTTTTGCATTTTCTTCTCTGAGAAGACCATGGTTTTGTAGCTTATTCCAATGCAAGTCTCTCCTGATATTTGGCCTGCTTCTTGGAGTGAGAAGCTTGGGATGCTAGGAAAATGTCTTCAAAATGGCAATCAGAGGGTTTAGGTGGCCTTACCATACCAATGAGAAGAAATTAACATGATACTAACTTTAGTGCTGTTGCATGACTTAAGGCTCATTGCTAAAGATGACTGCTTGTCTTCAAAGGTAACTAAACTATTTTATAAATTTTTTTATTGATTTTTATTTTTCTCTGCTTCCTTCCCTGCCTTTTCCCTCCCCTTCAACCCTCCCCCAAGGTTCCCATGCTCCCAATTTACTCAGGAGATCTTGTCTTTTTCTACTTCCCATGTAGAATAGATCTATGTATGTCTCTCCTAGGGTTCTCATTGCTGTCTAGGTTTTCTGGGATTGTGATTTGTGGCTGGTTTTCTTTGCTTTATGATTAAAAACCACTTATGAGTCAGTACATGTGAAAGTTGTCTTTCTGGGTCTGGGTTACCTCACTCAAAATGATGTTTCCTAACTCCATTGATTTGCCTGCAGAATTTAAGATGTCAATATTTTTTTTTCTGCTGTGTAGTACTCCATTGTGTAAATGTACCACATTTTCCTTATCCATTCTTTGGTCAAGGTGCATTTAGGTTGTTTCCATGTTCTGGCTATGACAAACAATGCTGCTATGAGCATAGTTGAGCACATGTCTTTGTGGCAAGATTGAGCATCCTTTGGATATATACCCAAAAGTGATATTACTAGGTCTTATTTTACAAATCTTATGTTTTCCTTTGGTGAGAAAACATAACAATTGCTCATCAAATATGGTAGTAATTGAAGGAAAAGGTATAACTTTTTCTGTATGTGCATATATGTGTGTGTATATGTTCTATGAATGCATGGTCATGCTATATGGACATGTGTTTGTGTGCATGTTCACGTGTGTGTGTGTGTGTGTGTGTGTGTGTGTGTGTTTAGTCAGTGGTTGAAGTCAGAGGTCTTTCTCTATTTCTTTTCGGCTCATTTTTTTTTTTTTTTTGGATAGGACCTCTCCCTCTCACTAACTGGGAGCTTGCTGTTTCAGCTCCACTCTATGGATTTGCCTGCCTCTCTACCTCTAGTACTGAGATTACAGATGACATGTGTCACACAACCTGGAGATTACAGATCCGTGCCACATGACTTGGAGTTTTATGTGGGTGCTAAGGATACAGACTCAGGTCTTCATGTTTATACAGCAACCATTTTTCCCACTATTTAAATCAGAAATTTTGGTATAGTATTTTTATTTAAAATTCAGGTTATTGGCCCCACACAATGAGCCATGATTCCTTCAAGGATGTCTTACAGATTCTGTGTTGTCTGGAGTTCAGCATAAAGGCAGAGAATGTCTGGTTATTGTCATACCACACTCACAGAAAGAGGCATAATATTGGGGTGAAAGGGGCAGAAGAGAACAGTTCTCAATTATTCTTAAAAACCGTGGTTCTTGTCTAGAGCGCACATATTACTGATTATCGGGTGTTGTATTTAATGTCCACGAGCATTTGTCCTCTCCTTTTTTCTCTGTCAGAGGTGCTATGGCAAAGAGATGTGCTGGACCACACACGATCATCTTTTAATTTGTATGTTGGTATAGGAAAGTATCATAGCATTCTTCTATGGTTATAGTTGTTGTATTTAAATAATAGCCATGTTGACCTAACAGAGTCACCCCCTTGCCTTGTATGATGTTAAACATTTTCAAAATCACCCATGTATCAAGTATAAAGTGCCTTGAAGGGTGAGGTTGGGTAGAAATCAGGCAGGAAAAGCCCTGAGTGAATAGTGACATTTCAGGTCTGAACGAGACTCATGTTACTTGCAGTCCATAGTGGCAAGTGTTCTATCCAGTTCAGCAGGACAGCAGGATGCTACGTGGGTGGGGAAACTCAATTGTAACAGGAACAGATGGAACATAAATGCTTTCATTGGGCTCCACCTAATCAAGATAAAAAAGCCGTAAAGGCGACACACTGAACATAAAGCCACCATGGGTGCTGCAGAGGGACCAGGATGCTGAGCCTGGGATGAACAAAGTCCAGAGGAGAACATTACCCTCTCCCCATTCTCAGTGACAACAAGACTTCTTCAGGGCAGTGAGTCCAAGTCTTGGTCTTTTAAAGCATCTTGTTAAAAATTAATGTAGAAGACAAGTTGAAAAGTCTAACTTATGTTTAGAATACTGTGGGCTGAGGTGGAGAATGCCTACTGATCATTGTTTCTGAAGAGCAGACCCCAAATCTCAGTGTTATGGTATCATTTTGAGTTACAGTTGGTTATATAAGAAAGAGGTCTTCCAAATTCTTCTCTGTATAAAATACAACTCTCCCCTTATTCAGCCATTCTGTAGATATCTGTGGAGTGTTTTTTAATGTTTCAGGGACTGGGCTACATAGATTCCAGAGGTACAAGAAGAAGCAAGATGGATGTGTTCCTGCTGTCAGAAGCAATGGGGTGGCTGTTTACTATGGCCTGAACAACTGTGACCACAGTGACCTTCCCTCTTCCCTCTCTCCATCTTCTCACAAGATGACCAGACTTCCTGTCTTCAGGAGCTAGACCCTTTCCCTCCCACCCATCCAAATCTAGGTTGATAGAAAGCATGGATGTAACTTTATCATTTACTTTAAGAGTTATGTAAGTGTGGGTGGGTATGCATGCATGCAGAGGCCTGAGGTTGATTACTTTCTATATGATAATTGAGGTAGGCTCTCTTGATTGAGCCAAGAGCTCACTAACACAGCTGGTTTCTCTAGCCAGCTTTCTCTAGGGATATCCATCTCATGCTTTCTGAGGGTTGCAACCACAGGCAGGCTGTTGCCCCCTGCCCCTCAGTATTCATATGGCTTCTGAGTATCTAAACTCTGGTCCTCATGCCTGTGTAGCAAGTACTTTTGCCACTGAGTCATCTTCCCAGGACACTTTATTTCTGTCACCAGACCTGAAGAAGTCTGTTAGCTTTTCTCTTCCTCAGAACCTGTGGCCATGATGAATACAAGCTTAAGACAACATTCTAGAGGATGAGTCTATGGATCCAGCCACTCCTCTTGTGGCTGTCTTAGATGACAGGACTGATAGCCCCAACAGGGACTGGCTTGAGTGACAACAGCTAAAACTGACAAGCCTGGCCCAAAGTACTCATTTATGACACAATTGTAGTCTGTGTAGATGGCTGCTTTTAGACTCTAGGTTTGGGAATATTTTTCTGTACAAGAAAAACTTAATTAGATACCTTCAGCTAGAACATGCGACTCCAAATTTATGCCAGGCATAGAAATTTCTTGTATGGCTTATCAAATTACCTTGGTAACTGCCACATCGTCACTTCACTTTGTGCTGTGTGGACATGGCCTCAGTGATAGCTGTCAAAATACAGACACTCTCGGGAGGTTTGACATTGGATCTCTGGTCTGCAGAATGGGAAGTTGACTAATGTGCTTGACGTGTGACACGTGGAATATAATACACATTTTTTTGGAGAAAACACAAACAGACAGAACATAAACATTGATCACCATGACAAACTATTCATACTTCTAACTAAAAAGTTAACACCAATCCAGTTAGTCTTGTTTCCCAACAAGATAGCTATTTTAAACAAATGAACAAATAAACCCAAAACTCACAGTAACACTGATGTGGGATTCCCCTCTGTATGCTGGGAATACCATTGGCTAATAAAGAACTGCTTTGGACCTATAGCAGGGAAGAACTTAGTTAGCTATGCGGGAAAAACTAAACTGAATGCTGGGAAAAGAAAGGTGGAGAGAGAGAAGCCAGGTAGCCTTGCCAGAGACAGACACTGGGAATTTTACCTGGTAAGCCACAGCCATGTGGCGATACACAGGTCACTAGAAATGGGTTAAGATATAAGTGCTAGCCAATAAGATGATAGAGCCAATGAGCCAAGCAGTGTTTTAAATAGTTTCTGTGTGATTATTTTGGGTCTGAGCTGCCGGGTGGCTGGGAAACAAGCTAGCATCCTCCTCACAACAGATCTGATGAATACCTGTTCGTCCGATTTGGACTCTGTTTGAGCTAATCTAATGATTCATATAGTCAGACCTCCTTCAGATCTGATTGGAATGTCTGCCTGAAAATATCCACCATAGGATTTCCTATCATCCCAGACATCTTCGCATGACTGCCTTAACCCTAAAGAAAGACATACTGGGAGAGATGGATGAAAAAACAGCTTTGATTTCTGTTAATTTTCAAATACGTCAGAGCATCTTTTCTGCTCCTTGCAGCTTCTCTTCTTGGTCCAGCTCTCCCAGCTGGGCCTCTGGGAAGCAGCCCGTTCCAGGCTAATGTGCTTCCCTGTTATCTGATGCTGACGCCGCCCCACAGAGGCAGTAATAACGATAAGTGCTAATTGGATGTATTTCTAAGCAAACCTTTTAGTTACTTAGCACAGAACTCCTCCAATTAGCTTCCCTTCTACTCTCTGGCTGTGCAAGAACCACTCTGATGTGCAAACACTGGGTTTGGAAGGGAGTCAAAGGCAGTCTTGGAGAAGCTGAATGGCAGTCTTGTTTAAGTCAGGTAGGGGCTAAACTGGAAAGATTGGGGGCTATGCTTCCATTAGAGGAAGGACAGGGTAGATCAGGCAGGGTCCTACAGGAAGCTACCAATCAGCCACGCCCCTGTAAGATTGGGAGGAAAGACCCCACTTGGGGAAGGGAGGAAGAGCTCAAGCTTCCCTATTTCCATCCTTTTCTGTAATGAAAGTAAACTGTTTCAATGCAAAGGATTTGAATCCTAGCTTGGGACAGGTAGTTTCAAATTCTGTCCTCTAATAGGCTACCCATGGGTTGGAGAAAAAAAAATCATTTTAAATCCTTAACCCTTTTAAAGTGACCCACAAGAGTTTGAAAGCCATGAAACATGAAGGACTGCTTAGAAAAAGAAACAGGTTATATGTCAGTGTGGATAACAATGAGAGGGAGATGTGGGGAGGTGGGGAAGCAGAGCAGAAACCCATTTCTTTATGGCTTTGATTGTTGAGCTGGAAACAGGGAGATAAATTTGTTAATACTTGCTTTTGCAACGGGAATGAATCCGCCACCATTACCACATGCTCTCCAGGGGAACTGGCTCACATGTTTTATGTTAGCCATGTGTCTCATATAGGTATGAGGATTCCATGTCTCCTGAGGCAAATTCAACTAGGCTGTATTACATAACTATGACATTGTTAGAAAATGGAGCCTTGGCTAGGCTGGGTAGTCGCAGTTGGGGGTGAAAAGGGACATGGAGAGATGGGTATGAAGAAGAGACAGCAAGTGGGAACAACTACCACTGTGATGGTCAAGGCTTTCCTCTGGCTGCTCCTCTGCTGGACTCTGAAGTCGTTTGTATAAAGGTGCTGTCCTCATAGCCCTGCCCCTTGAGAAAATAAACTTGACCCAAAATTTTGACCCAAGCATTTATTTCACAGGAGTCTTGAACTCCAGTTCCGTGTTATAAAATTTTATATGCTGTGATTTTTTTTTCAGGTGCGGGAAGCATTTTGGAACACTTATTTATTTAAAATTTATTGATAATTAAGTCATACGTGTACTGACATTTTAGGTTAGATGTCAAATTATTGCAAAGTGGTGAGTTAGGAAGTTTTGAGAGTATTGGAGATGACTTCTTCATTTCTTGTATGGTTATAATATCATGGATAAATCTTGGATCTTCCTGGGACTCTCCTGGACATAGGAAGGAACACATGTCCAAACAGATAGTCACTCTTAAATAATTTCCAAATAGTATGGACAGTGTTTTAAATAGATTTTAACATAATAGTTAGCAATATTCTGGTATTTGCTCTAGTCAGACACCAGTTATTACAAACCAAACTCTTAACAAATACAGAGATGGGTATACTTTGGTTTGTTTTTCCCTTTTCTCCTTTTCCATGACATTGATTTTGGGGAATATCTTGTATTTATAACCACAGCAGACAAGGCTCTTTAACAACAGAATTGGAGTGTAGTTGACTTTTAAGTGGCAGAGATATTAGTGTGATATTGTTGGGATATAGAAAGTTTCTGCGTGAAACAAGTACTCTAAAGTAGAATTACATCTATGATGGACTACAGCCACTAATTTTGCAAAGACAAGGCTAGGAGGATAGTAACTTTTCGCAGCTTGATAGATGGTCGGTCATCATATTTTGATACCTAAATAAACATGTTCAAATATATCGAGCACATTTATATGACACATCTTTCTGACATCATGATGAGAACTTGGTCCTCCTCCCTCTCTTCTTGGGCCTGGCCTCAATTTCCCAGTAACTGATTTCCTAAAGGTTTTAAATATTGGATTTCTACCAGGTGATATATTTTTTTTAATAAGCTATACGTAATTCTAGAAAGCATGTACCTGATGGTTAGTTCGATCCACTGTGTTAGCTGTGGAGGGGTGGTCTCTAGTGTTCTGACGGACTCGAGTGGAGTTCTGCTGTTCGATCGTTGAGGAGGTTGGGATGCAGAATTCTCTAAAGCAGCGCTTGAAGTTTTCATCCAGGAACGCATAAAGAACAGGGTTCAGGCAGCTGTTTGTGTAACCCAGGGCGATGCAGAAGTGCCAGGAAACCGTCTGGAAGGTAGTCTCTGGAATCGTGATCAGGGCTTTGATGATGACGTAGATGTGGATGGGGGTCCAGCAGACGATGAACACAGCCACGACCACCAGCACCATCCTGGTGATCCTGCGCAGGTTCCTGTCCTTTTCCTTGGAGCCCGACAGCATGCGCACGCTCTTGAGCCGTAAGATCATCAGTCCGTAACACACGGTGATAATGAGGACCGGCATGATGAAGGCAAAGATGAAAACGCAGATTTTGAGCAGGTTCTCCCAGTACCAGGTGGGATGCGAGAACGTGAGGGTGCAATCTATGGACCCTGGAAGAAAAGAATTTTCAAGGAAAATTAGCAGCGACATTTAGTTATAGCATTAAGTACCGAAGCTGCTCCTTGGTCTACTAATAGCTTTGACCTGAGCTAAGTGAAGGTTGTTGCTTACACAGACGTGTGAGGAAAGAATGAAACGAAGAAGGAAATTCATTTATTGATTACAGAGAATTTACTTCCTTTTCTCCCCTTCCTACATTTCCCACTTTTCTGTCCACGTGTATCACATTAAGATTTTATGAAGCGAGAGTTATGCACATTTTGCGATGAATCAGACACTTGTGAGATTTATGCTGTTATAAAAGCTATAACCATCGTCCCAGGTTCCCGGGAGTTTCCTGCTAACGAATGTCTCCCCTCCACTTCAGAATGGCAGTTGCTGTTAAATCAGGACAGGTAAATTTGTCAGCTGCTTGAGAATTTAGAGCAAGCCTCAGTGAAATGTTCTCTGGACTTAAGCTTAAATTATGTTTGGAAAAGCTATGTTCCCATGTATTCAACATTTTGTTGAAGTAAGTTCAGAGAAATCAGCAATACGTAGACTTTGTTCTTATTAAAATACCTAGAAGGTCTGTAATTATAGAGAAATCTTCCTGTTTTAATATATTTAAAGGCATTTTATTATTTTTATTATTTTAGCTTTTCTTATAATTTTATTATTATAGTTAATTAATTAACCAATTTCTTAATTGAAAGTACAGTTCGGCAAAGACACTGTGCCGTAAATTCTACTTGGCTCAGGATATCACCAACACATCAGACTAGACTTGGCTCATGCCCATGTTCACCCTTACCCTGCCTGTATTTTGTGGTTGCCATGAACATGACAGGCAGACCAATGGCAGAAGAGAGGAGCCAGTTGCAGACATTGACAATTTTGGCATTTCGGGGGGTACGGAAATCCAGAGCCTTGACCGGGTGGCAGACAGCAATGTAGCGGTCCACGCTCATGGTGCAGAGGGTGAATATGCTGGTGAACATGTTGTAGTAATCTATTGAGATGACGATCTTGCAGAGGATGGTTCCGAAGGGCCACGTTCCCATCAGGTAGTTGACACTCTGAAAGGGCAGTGTACTGGTTGCCAAGGCATCTGCCAGAGCAAGGTTGAAGATGTAGATGTTGGTGGCAGTCTTCATCTTGGTGTATCTAGGAAACAGGAGAACAGTGGAGGGATTATGAAAGACACCACCTGAAAGACTGGTGTCATTCCCTTAAGAAAACATCAGTTGTTAATGGAAGACCCTAAGAGTAGACCCAGGACTATGTCAAAGTAACACTTGATTTTTTTTATCAATGAGTTCCCATGAGATAAATAGTTATTTCCCTAATTGCAACTTTTCTTTTCTATAAAATAGTTATTACAATAGAAAACATGACAATTTTAAGTGTTGTTTATTTACTTGAGACAGTCTCATGTACCCCAGACTGGCCTTGAATCTGCTAATACAGCATGGCTAGTTGAGCTCATTATCATGACCTCATGAACCTCCTACCTCTAACTTTCAGGTTCTGTGCACTGCTATACTTAGCCCATTTCCTTGTCTTCAATGTAGTAATTGCTGTGATTGGTGCTATTGGCAGGGGGAACCACAAGAGAGTGGATAATTATACTCTGCATATAAGAGAATATTTCAACTATATGAAGAGATTTAAAATTATTGAACACTATTGTGGTACAAGGACATGTGTACCTCTGCATGTGCATAGATACATATCATAGATACATCCCTGTACTGGCTGATATGGGGCATGGAAATGATCATTGGTAAATAGAGCAGGTGAGGGACAAGTAAGGTGGAAAGCATTCCAGAAGCCCATATTTTGTCTTTAAGTTCAAAGAAGAATGTGATGATAAAAGTAGACCATGCTAGAAGGAGAACAAGAACTCTACTCAAGGCATAGAGTTGAAATGGTTCAATGAATGTATTTGGCATTCTGAAGAGTAATATTCTACCAGGAAATGGCAGTGAGCATGAGGGGGAAATAATACAGAGGCCAGGAGGTAAGGAAAGTGTATGTGATGATGAATAAGCCCTCACCCAGTGGTGATTGAAATTTAAGACATTTTTGGCTTTATTTTTAAGATCTTTATTGAACTGTCATTGATATGTAAGAAATTATACATAGTGAATGCAATTGGGCAAGTTTTGACATATGTATATCTGTGAAATCACTGTCATCAAAATCAGTTTTTGGCTGTATGCATCAAAAGTCTTTTCCTTTATATTGCTAAGAAGTTTGTCATTGTGTGACTATACCCCAACTCCCTAATCCATTAATTTGTCAATAGGAAGTGACTGACATATAGTTTTTGGCTGTGGTATATTAATCTACTGTGAGCACTCAGTTAAAAATAGAATGCACTTCCTCTCTTGGCTAAATAGCTAGGAGTGTTGTTTGTCTTGCATGCAAACAGAGAGTTGAATGATGAGGTATGGATGATACGCAGAAGCATTTGTAATAATAAATTAGATTGATGATAGAATACATCCTGTACATAGATACCACTTATTGCTTTCCCCAGTTAATATTTATGCGCTCAAATTCTTTAATAGTATCCCCAGAATTATGCTAGAGAATGACTTCCTTCCCATTCTCTGTCTGTGAGCTGTGCCCTAGGCTCTGCTATTGGTTCAGGCCACAAAGATGTTAAGAGATGGAGATCGTAGGAAATAGATATGACTTCTGGCTTCAGTGGAGTCACTATGGTTTGACTTTTTTTACATGGTTCACATATTCACAATGTGAATATATTAATATTCACTTCGTTATTAATGAGGGGTCTTTTAAGAGACAAGAGTAGCAGGAGATCTTTAGGCAATTGATTCAGGATTTTGTCCTCAAAATGAATTGGCCTAGTCATTCCAACCCTGGTTGTTACTTGAGTGAAGAATGCTATAAAAGGGCAAGAATGAGCAATGCCCAGCAGCATTCTGAGCTTCCTCCAGACATTTCGTACCTTTTGCTAGCATGAATGCCTGTCATGACATCAGCCATGATATGAATGGTGTGATTCAAAGAAGGGCTCTCTCACCACAGCTGGCGCCATGTTGTTTGGAATTTTAGCTTCTAAAGTTGTGACTTATATAAACCTCTTCCGTTTTATACATTATCTGGTCTGAGTTATTTTTCCATAAACATTGGAAATGAGCTAATTAAAAAACTAGAGGTTTTTCGCTCGCGGGAGGATTTTTAAATAGGGCATCAAACCTGATGATTTTTATCGCCTATAGTTGTTGGGAAAACTCACTTGAAAATGGGGTTTCAAAGCCCCCTGCCTGAGGATTTTAAAGAGCACAAGGGACTGCAATACTTGAAGCAAGGGCTTCCCTGGACTTTTTATTTGCAGAAGATAGTACACTCTCCTTTAAAATTTCAGTTTGTGCTTAGAGGCTTTCAGCCAAGCATGGTTAAAAATCTAAGTCATTCAGCACCAACCAGCTCAATTCTGTGGGATTTGGTATTCTAGAGCCTCTGGTATAGGGCCTTAATTCAATGTTCCAAGGCTGTTTTGGTCTCCGTGAACAGCAGGGAGCTGAACCTTTATATTATTTCATGGGCATCACCAGGACCAACCAGCTGAGTCTGTTTCCTGAGTTCCACTTTGGACACTTGGCACATTCTGCGGAACTTGCAGAGCAATTGGTGCATTTCAGATGCAAGGTGCTGTGGGATAATGCTCTTGAACACTGTGAAGATTTGTCACTCACATTGGTTTAAAAAATGCTGATTGAATAGTATCCAGGTAGGAAGTATAGGCAGGGTAACCAGACTAGAATTCTGGGAAGAGGAAAGGAAAGATGCAGTCCAAGCCAGACGCAGAGGAAGCAAGATGAGAATACCTTACTGAGAGAAGGTACAAAGACATGTGGCTAAACATAGATTAGAATTATAGGTTAATTTAAGTTGTAAGACCTAGTTTATAATAAGCATGAGCAGAAAGCCAAACAGTTTGTAATTAATAAAGGCCTCTTGTGTGTATTTGGATCTGAACAACTGTGGGACTAGATGGGACAGAAACCTCCATCCTGAAGGCCACCCTGAGTTGTTTTAGAGCTATTACTTCCTTCAAGCACTTTAATATAGGAGGGTAGAGACAGCCAATTAGCTTGAGATAAGTCAATGGGATTCAGTAAAGACCATATACCTGACAAACTTAAAGCAGGTAGTTTCAAAAGAAGCAAATGCTATGGAAATCAAATTATAATAGCTTTTAAACTCATTTACATTAATGTTCAAGATATTGAAATAATTTTGATGTTGTGATAAATGGAAAGATTTCCACAAAAGCAGAAAATGATTTTTTAAAGGCATACCATGCCATTAGCCACACTCTGGAGAGAGTACCTTTAGGCAGCTTTCTGACCCATTCCACTCTTGGCATTTTCTTTAAACTTATTTGCTCACTTTGAATGCATAGTTTATTTCAGTTAAAAAAATTATTTCCTCCCCTGTAATGAGGTGCTTGTGCAATAAAATTTGAATAGTATTTATCATAAATGGAAAAGTGAGTGGAAGATATGCAAAAATTTCAATCCTGCAATGTACATGTTTATCACAGTATCATATGAGATTAACACAGGGTTAATACATGAAATATTACTTGTCAATTAAATAAAACAAAGCAAATATTATAAAGATTTTTCAATTGGCATTTTATGGAAGCACTGATATTAAATTTTTCTTATGAGGTCTATACACCCTTCCCCTGAAGTGAACTGGAATTTCAATGCCAATTACTCATGCTTTGAGTCATTTTAATAGCTTTCTAAATATATGAAAGAGAATGATAGGGCCTAGAGGTTTGCTGATGCCTTCGGTGTATTTCCACAGTCTTTCATCTGGAGAAATGGTTTGCTTGGGGAAGAGGTACTGCTACTCAGTAAAGGAGCCTTTCATTATGTTCTGCTCTGATGTGGTGGTCTGGATATCCTCTTAAGAAACTGAGATGAATTATCAGACACACTAGATTCTATAAGGAGTAAACAAGCCAGAATTAGCAAGCAGACAAAGATGTAAGATAAAGGAAGGATTGTCTTTGCCATTCTCTTTGCTTGAGAAAGTTTTGACAAAACCCATGAATATTAAATGCAATCCTTTCTCCATCCTTTAATTTCTCTACTTCTTACCATGCAAGGAGAATGGAAGTAAAATGAAAGAAATGAGCAGGTACACAAAGTGAATGAGCAAGGTGTATGGCTTGGCAGACTCTCTTCTGGACTCCCATGCCCTTCCTGGTGTTGGCTGCACTTTTTTCTACTAAGAAATGACCCAAATACTCGCTTTCTAGTTATCCTGTTAATAATTTCATAATAAATATTGAAAATACATGTATTCTAGATGAATGATTATGTTTTGTAAACTCAAAGGCGTAACTATGCAAAATCACTTCAAATATGTGTTCATCTTAGGACCATCAGTGTTTGACTACCTGGGTATGTGTACAACCCATGTCCTAGGCTGGGGTGAGGCTGTGCAAAGCCTCTTTCATTGGTCCCTCTCCCATGGCACATGCACACCTTTCACTTCTAAACATCTACCCTTTGCATGTGGTTACAAAGCAACTACTGTCTGTTGTTACACTTGTTCTTCTTGTCATTTTCCCAATTATGGTTACTTTCTAAAACCTCACTGAGTTTAGTTCACTAATGGTAAATGAAACTGCAGCAATCCAACAACCTGTGTGGATATCTACCAGCATCCTGGCCAGTCTTTCCTCTGCTTTGTTTCTGAGTTAGTTCTTTAAATGGTGATGACTTTTAGTTCAGAAACAAAACTGACAGAGGAAGTCTGACAACAGAAAGAATATATTTTCCAGTTTGGTTTGATGGCTTTCTATCAAATATATCATACATATTTTATATCCTATCTATCACATATCCTTCACCCTTTCCTCCATTAAACTATAGGTATTTGCAATGAGGCCAATTGGATTTGTAGAAAAAAAGTCTCCAGCCTTGGGCCCTTTCTAACTTTTCAGGATTTTACCAATTTGAGTGAGGAAGGAAGAGGTTTAATTCCACAAGGCTCAGTGAATTTCTTTTATAAATTTGGCACTGAATTGGAAACATATACTTGTTTTTTCATGACCTTTGTGTCTACATCTGCACACAGAAATCCATATTTGTAATGGAGGAGGAACACCCTTTTGAGCATTATCTTTTCAATCTCATGATGAACAAGGTAAATAAAATGAAATAAAGGTACTTGTCCTACATTGCAGGCAATTATGCACGTAAAGACATTGCCAACTGAATAGCTGTCTGAATTTCTCCATTATTATTCAGGTTGGAATATATGGGTGGACAGTGCAGAGGAGAAGCAGGAAATGAGGAATAGGGAGAGGGGAATTTTATAATAACAAGTCCCAACGGAAAACTATCATTGTCCATGAATACAGAAAGAGGCTATATGCTAGTTTTCTGTGTTCTATTACATTTTTTTACTACCTTCGTTAAGGAGGAAACAGGGATCTCTCTGTAAATTGCTTAAAGCAGTTCACCTGTGTTTCTTTCAAAGGTATGCTACATGGCCATTGACCCCATTCCCCATGAGCCAATTCTAGCAGAGAACAGTTGAATGACCTTAGAGTAAATCTTCTTCTATAGGTGAAAGGTGATTTATTTATCATTTTACCCAAGAGAAGACAGAAGTTTCCAAAAAAATTAAACAAAGGAGTATAGCCTTCCAGTGGTGAATTAGCAATTCTCATGTGTCCCTAGAATAAGGGACTACAGGAGCCCTTGACTGAGTTCATCCTTTTTTTACCCACATGTTCTCTGTTCCTGTTTTCTCTTTGTCTACTCTCCTTTTTTCAACCCCAATTCCCTCAGGGATGTCATGAGAAAAGAATCTTCCAGATAGAGTTACATAAAGTTTTACTTTCTTGGAGCATTGGTGAGCTTTATTCAAAGAAAAACTTAAAACGAATAACTGATATAACTTTACATCTGGGGCTAATAAAGGTCAAAGTAAATTGCAAATCTTCCATTGCTTGAAGTCTAATTGGGATGCAATTCTACTGTTCTAAGTTTCTTACCAACACTAGTCTTCATTTAATTTAATTTAACTTTATATTTGGCTATTTGCAATCTTCTGTTACTTTACTTAATATGTTTAATCTTTAAATCACGTGTATACCATGTATATTGACTACTTCCAATGCCCCCAACTCTTTACTACTTTTGTGTATATCTCCTCTTCCCCACAAATCTCCCTGCATATCTGTCCCTGTCTGTCTGTGTCTCATGTTCATGTTTCTTTATTTTGTTTTGTGACACACTAAGATTAACCAGGGTCATCAGTATGACTGTCACATCCTAAATTTACAAGAAAAAACATGGTTTACCTTTAAAAAATTTTTGATTCTGTGATAAATACATAGTTTAGAGAAATGTTACTTTGCTGCATTGTATGATACAATGCAGTTAGAATTGGATACAATTTTCTTTTTTTATTTTTAATTTATTTATTTATTAAAGATTTCTGCCTCCTTCCTGCCAATGCCTCCCATTTCCCTCCCCCTCCCCAGATCAAGTCCCCCTCCCTAATCAGCCCGAAGAGCAATCAGGGTTCCCTGACCTGTGGGAAGTCCAAGGACTGCCCACCTCCATCCAGGTATAGTAAGGTGAGCATCCAAACTGCCTAGGCTCCCACAAAGCCAGTACGTGCAGTAGGATCAAAAACCCATTGCCATTGTTCTTGAGTTCTCAGTAGTCCTCATTGTCCGCTATGTTCAGCAAGTCCAGTTTTACCCCATGCTTTTTCAGTCCCAGGCCAGCTGGCCTTGGTGAGTTCCCAATAGAACACCCCCATTGTCTCAGTGTGTGGGTGCGCCCCTCGCAGTCCTGAGCTTCTTGCTTGTGCTTTCTCTCCTTCTGCTCCTGATTTGGACCTTGAGATTTCAGTCCGGTGCTCCAATGTGGGTCTCTGTCTCTGTCTCCTTTCATTACCTGATGAAGGTTAATATTCAGGAGGATGCCTATATGTTTTTCTTTGGGTTCACCTTCTTGTTTAGCTTCTCTAGGATTGCGAATTATAGGCTCAATGTCCTTTATTTATGGCTAGAAGCCAAATATGAGTGAGTACATCCTATGTTCCTCTTTTGGGGTCTGGCTTACCTCACTCAGGATAGTGTTTTCTATTTCCATCCATTTGCATGCAAAATTTGAGAAGTCATTGTTTTTTACTGCTGAATAGTACTCTAATATGTATATATTCCATACTTTCCTCATCCATTCTTCCATTGAAGGGCATCTAGGTTGTTTCCAGGTTCTGGCTATTACAAACAATGCTGCTATGAACATAGTTGAGCATATACTTTTGTTGTATGATAGGGCCTCTCTTGGGTGTATTCCCAAGAGTGGTATTGCTGGGTCCAGGAGTAGGTTGATCCCGAATTTCCTGAGAAACCGCCACACTGCTTTCCAAAGTTTGCATTCCCACCAGTAATGGATGAGTGTACCCCTTTCTCCACATCCTCTCCAGCAAAGGCTATCATTGGTGGTTTTTTTTTTTTATTTTAGCCATTCTGACAGGTGTAAGATGGTATCTTAATGTTGCCTTGATTTGCATTTCCCTGATCGCTAAGGAAGTTGAGCATGACCTTAAGTGTCTTTTGCCCATTTGAACTTCTTCTGTTGAGAATTTTCTGTTCAGCTCAGTGTCCCATTTTATAATTGGGTTGATTAGCCTTTTATGGTCTAGTTTCTTGAGTTCTTTATATATTTTGGAGATCAGACCTTTGTCAGTTGCGGGGTTGGTGAAGATATTTTCCCAGTCAGTGGGTTGCCTTTTTGTCTTAGTGACAGTGTCCTTTGCTTTACAGAAGCTTCTCAGTCTCAGGAGGTCCCATTTATTCAATGAGGCCCTTAATGTCTGTGCTGCTGGGGTTATACGTAGGAAGTGGTCTCCTGTGCCCATGTGTTGTAGGGTACTTCCCACTTTCTCTTCTATCAGGTTCAGTGTGTTTCATCCCTCTGTTTATGCTTTTAACATATAATGTTAGCTTTTTGGTATCTACTCATGTCCACTTTCATGTGATTGTTTCTGTTTCATGGAAACATTGATTTTATTTATCTGAAAATATTAAGTATAATATTTTAAAGTCATTGTATGATTTCTTTTTGTGGCTTTTTTGGATTGTTGGGTACCCACTAGTCTCCTTCATTGTATAACACTGCCATGCATGAGCAGTAAGATGATGGAAGATTCAAGGGAGATCTTTGAAGTCAATAATCATCACAGCCTATCTGGAGTCATGGCTGGAATTATCCAGTTTTTTAATAAGTATAGTGGATGGTTGTATTAGTAGATGATATGCTCTTATCTCCTAATCTGGTTTTGAGTGCTTTCTAACCCCAGAGAATTGCTAGTCTCTCAGATGCAGCCTAGCATTTCTGCCCCAACCATTGCACCATTGCTTTTGTGTGGTTTGTGGACTGGAAGATGTACAGTGTGAACTGACACAGTTACTGCCACTGTGTGGGACACCTTTTCGTAATGTAATAGCATTGGTGTCCCTTTTGAATCCTAACTGCTCGTCCTGGCTTTCTGTTAGTCTGGCTAGCAGAACATTCTTCCTTCTAACTCCATGGCTCTAACGGTCTCTTATCTTCCCCCTTAAAAAGAAGAATAAAAACACCTATCTTACAGTAGAAGGCAAATAAAAATTATATGTGAATAGTTGTCCTTTATCTGCCTATCTGTGAGGTTTGGCTTCTGAATGGAAATTCACTTTATGTCCCACAGCTCTGTTTTGTAAATTTGAAATAACTATTCTCCTTGCAGAGAGGTCACCTGTTCAAGTTTGGGACAAGGTGGGCTGGTGTTTCAATCTGGATTAGAAACAGGAAGATAGCAGGATACAACTCAATCACATCTACCACAAATGTACTGATCAGAAACAAGGACAATGCTATTTCTTCTTCATATGCTAATTCATTTTATATTCCCACAATGGGTTAAAACATTATTAGGGAAAACAGTAACACTTAACTGAACTTATTAAACTGATATTTTACCATTTTCATAAATTTATGTGTGACTATCATTGATAAGTTATTTACTTATGTTCTTTCAAAAATAATTTCTAAGGTGTTCTGGATATGGTATCAGGCAATAGAGTTTTTTTGGTTACTCATAGTGGACCATATTGAAAATCCAAAAGATTGAGTTACTTTCAAACAGTATAGAAAACCAAATAAAGGCAAATCTTGTGTTCTTCATGGACTTGAGAATCCATTTCAAATTTCTTATGCTCATACTTGAAACCATAGTTCGAGTGAAGATGAATGATGTTCAACAGAATATTGGCTGCTCTGTCTATTTGTGCTAGACCCCAGAGCTGTATGGAGTCTATGATATCCTGACTATTCTGCTTTGGTCAACCTCAGCAATCTATGGGTTTTCCTGGCTCTGACGTTTACATGTACAGCTATCATCTATTAAGACAGTTTTGGTCATTGTATGGAGTCTTGAGAGACTCCATTCCTATGGGAATAAAATATACTTTCTATGTCACCTCAGTATTTCCATCTCAGTCCTCATGTGAAGTTCCCTCATTGCTGTGGGAGACATCATAATGAGATACAATAGTTGTGAAGTCGAGTAATAGTGAGAAAGATAAAAAGCCCCAGACACTGTTCAGAGAGTTAGTTTAGTTGTAATCAGGGTGTTCTCCTGCGTGAAGCAGAGCTCCTCTGGGTATCAAAATTATATGAAGATTCTCCATGATACAACAAACAAACTATCACCAACAAAAAAAATAACCAAAAATAAATTGACTTTATAATCTTGTTTATGAGAGAGATAAAATAGAATCTGCCCACAACCAGAAAAAAAGCAAAACATCTGATTAACATGACCACTGCTTTTCAGGCAGATGACCCCTTCCTTATTTCTTAACTATACTTCTCTATGTATAACGTTATTGATGCATTTTTATCGAGTTACCTTTGTGTGTTCATTCAGATGAACTCCTGTTTCTTCAAATTCTTTTGTGATAACCAACCACAGATTTTTGTGATGTTTCCTCTTTATTGGTATATCAACCTTATTGAATATAAAAAAAAAGTCACAGACATATCCCTGCTGTTTTGGGACTCACGTATATTGATTGTGGAGTGCACTTGGACATAGTTATGTAAATTAGTAGGGTGTGCCCTCACCAGGAGGCCAAAGAAAATCAGCCATGGAGAGAGGCCTTAGAAATTCTCCAGCTATGTGAACAGAGAACGGGCCATTTGGGGGACACTATAGCTATGACAGCTGCTGTACCACTAATGTTTTGGCATGTGCACTCAGCAGTGTTTGAGGAATAGGAAACATCCAGTCCAGCTGAAGCTAGGCAATTACGAAGGCAAGAATTTTGTACCATCTCACCATAATGTCAGCACTGGCTCCCTTTTTCAGATCCTTTGGCCATGCACTGTGCCTGTAGTACCACACTCTAGGCTAGCTCGACCTACAGATCTTCAAATCTCACGTCTTCAAATCCTAGCCAAAACAACCACCACTACTAACAAAACCCAAACCAGACTTTAATTCTAGTGAAGTGAAGAACTATTTATTATAGTCAATTGATTTATATTTATAGTAGGTTTTTCATATCTTCTAGGGACAGTTTATATTTTACAATGAATATGTAGTGTTCGCTGAGTTAAAAATCTTAGCTGTCAATGTCTTGGATACCTGAATAGCGGTCCTAAGAGCTATCCTAAACCCATTCAAGGACTATGAATCTTTAGACCAGGGAGTAAGAGAAACTTTTTTGATTATGTTAATTTTCTTTAATTTGCATTCTTTATCAAGTTAGAAATAACATTTAGGTATAGCCTGATAGGGACAATATGTTTAAAATTAGGACCCATAGGTGTGAGCACCTTATCTGTGACCTTAGTTATGTGACTGAACCCATTGATTCCCACATCATAAAGAGCTGATCCCATTACCAATAAAGATGACTGCTGAACCAAAGGAAAAGATAATGGAGCTACACACTGCTTCTGTGCATTGCCATGACAGCTAGTAGGTATGGCCTGCTCACTGTGTGCCTGGCATTATTCTAAGAAGGTTCCTTGGATTTTCCTCAATTTTCATAACAAACTGATGAGATGTTTACCATTATTTTTTGTAGATGAATACACTAGGATTCATGAACACTGACAACCTCACTTAGGAATAAGCGAGTCAAGGGATCTGAGCAGATGGCTGAGTAGGAAGCTCCAAGAGTCTGTCTTCCCCACTGAGCTATGATTGTACTGGCAGAATCTGTCTGATGTAAATATTTTGGAAGTTTGGAGTACATTGAAGATTTACAACTTCCAGAGGAACATTTGGGCAGTAAACTGCAGTTAAGCTCGGTCAGTTTTCACATAGTAAAACTGTGTAAAAGTGTGTAAACTCTAAGTAAGTTAGACAGCAAGAATTCTGTCCTACAAATACCATTGTGTGTGTTTGGGTCGCATCGGTGCAGACACAGAGGCATGGAGCATTGCAAAATCCCTTCAATGGCACAAATTCCCCCTCCTACAGCTGAAACAATGTTAGGGGCATCTAAAGGTTCTGGGATCTTCACTCTCACTTCCTTCATTGTTTTAAGAACCTCCTTTCTTTTGGAAGACAGACATGTAATATTAAGACAGCCAACAGAAAGTGTATATATAAGGAAAATGAGGAAGTAAATATTTATGGCCAGTGGAAAAAACAGGCTCAGAAAAGGAAAGACGATATATTTTCATCTCTGGCCAATGCTTGAAACAGGTGATGATCTACATGATTTAAAACAAAACCAAAAACAAATACCCACGGACTTCAGAGAGAGAATCTGGATGCCAGATTTCACAGGCTATTCTAGTCAAGGTAGATTTTTGCCATAAATACCTTAAGGCACAGACATAGGAAAATGCTGACTATTTAGAAGGAGCAGAATAAAGGTAGGGAGAAAAATAAAGCATAAGCTGAAAGAGAGAGGATGTCAGCCCAAGTAGAGAAAGCAACAACTTCAAAACAAGTCTTAATGATGGTCCACAAAGTAATGGACCATTGTGGAAAAATCAGGAAAAGAATGAGTGGGCAAGATAGAAATACTGGGCAGATGTGCAAAAGCTAAAGTAAACCAGAGGGAAACCCTAGATCTGGAGATAATGGTAACTAAAATGGAAATTAATGAGCAGAAGAATCATGGAGCTGAAGGTCATCCAAGTTGAAAGTATTCAAGCTGAAGAACAGAAAGAATGAAAAATAGAGCCTACGGGATGAGTGGGGAAATACAAAGTGAACTAAGACATAAAATAGAAAGAGAGAAAGAAGAGAGAGTGTTTGAAACAATGCCAGGCACTCCTTAAGTTGGATGGATGATGTGAACATGTAAGCATTTAAGGTGGTGACCCTAGGTAGGATGGAATCAGACACTTATTTTGAGATGCACAGTGAACCTGCCAAAGGACAAAGGGAAGCTTAAAAGCATCAAGCTTTTATCACGTGTAAGACCATGCCTTAGCAGCTTTCTCATCAGAAATGGAAGCTGGAAGGTGGTCAGAGGGTTAGCAGACTTAAAGTGACAAAAGCATCATGTAAGAATTTCTTCAGATGTGAGGGGGAAATTAGGGCATTTCTAGACAAGCAAAAATTGATGAAATTTGCTAAATTTTGCAATTCAAGACATCCTAAAGGGGGTCTTACAGGTTAAAATAGAAATACAGTTGACAGTAACTTGAAGCCATATGAAGATAAGATCTTACTAACAGAAAACTAATAAGCAATTATAAAAACTAGCATTCTTGTAAGGAGGCCACTAGTTAGTTCCCGGCTACTCAGCCCTGAAATAATCACACAGAAACTATATTATTTAAAACACTGCTTGGTCCATTAGCTCTAGCTTCTTATTGGCTAACTCTTACATCTTAATTTAACCCATTTCTATTAATCTGTGTATTGTCAAGTGGCTGTGGCTTACTGGATAAAGTTCCATCTGGCTCCTGTGGGGCTCCATGGCTTCTCCCTGACTCTGCCCTTCTCTCTCCCAGCATTCACTTTAGTTTTCCCCACCTAGCTCTGTTTCCCTATAGCTCTGCTATAGGCCCAAAGCAGTTCCTTTATTAACGAATGGTAATCATAGTATACAGATGTTATAAGGAGGGCGCTTGTTTTTCCCGGCCACCCGGCTAGCTTAGACCTGAAATAATCATGCAGAAACCGTATTAATTAAATCACTGCTTAGCCCATTAACTCTATCTTCTTATGCTAACTCTTACATCTTAATTTAACCCATTTCTATTAATCTGTGTATCACCATGAGGTCATGGCCTACCAGCAAAGTTGTAGCACATCTATCTCCAGCAGTGGCTCCATGGCTTCTCTCAGACTCCACCCTTCTTTCTCCCAGCAATCAGCTCAACTTTCCCTGCCTACCTAAGTTCTGCCCTGCTATAGTTCCAAAGCAGTTTCTCTATTCATTAACGGGAATCACAGCACACGGAGGGGAGAGGGAAATTCCACATCATAGCACTATTAAACTAGTGGTTTGTAGGTACACACTTCTGTCTTTTTCAGGAGTTACATACTGAGACAGTGAAAATGTAAGTCTAAAAGCTAGCATTTTACTAGGTATGGTGACACACGCCTTTAACTGCAGCCCTAGGAAGGCAGAGGCAGGTGGATCTCTGTGAGTTTGAGGCCAGCCTCATCTATTAAGAGCTTGTTGCCAAGCAACAGAGAAACCCTGTCTCGAAGAAACAAATCAAAACAAACAAAGAAACAAAAACCCAACCAAAACAAACAAAAAACCCCACCCAACCCCAAACAACCCAATATATATATATATATATATATATATATATATATATATATATAATAAAAGTCAAGAAAAAAAGCTAGTATTTCTTCAACCTTGTTTTGGAAGTTCACATTTTGTTTTCTATATAAGATACTAATGCCTTAAAAAAACACCACCAGGAAGCAGCAATTATGACTAGACTGATTAAACCATAAGAGATCAGGTTAATAATCATCAAACTCTTCTAATAAACAAAACCTTTGGATATCAGATTTCTAGACATACATACTACCAATCATCAAATATGTTTAAATTATTGAAGAAAAGACAGCAAACACTTTCCCCTCTTTTCTAGGAAGGATGGGGAAGCATTTGCACTGATTTGACATCAAGGTTCAAAAATTGCTACCAGCAAAGAAATCTACAATCAAGCTACAAATAAACTTATGAAAAACTGGTGCAAAAAGTTCTAAACAGAACACTGTCAATCACGATTTGCAGCATATTAGCATATTATAAGTCGTATAAGTCCAGGAGATCTGACACCCCCTTCTGGCATCTGTGTGCACATACATGCACACAAAAACAAGTAGTAAAACCAATCTATGAAAATAATTAAAATAGGGTTGACAAAATGGCTCAGTAGGTAAAGACTCTGGCTGGTCAAGCCTGAGGATCTGAGTTTGATCCCCAGGACCTAGGGTGGAGGGAGGGAGAGTGCTAAATCCAGAAAATTGTGCTCAGCACTGTGACACACCAGATACACACACATGTGCGTGCATACACACAAAACTTAAAAAAATAATTAAAATGATACATTTCTACACTGTGTCAGTGTTACTCTAAAGGAAAATGTGAATCAGAGTAAAAGGAGCAATGGGGGCAGAATTTACATCTGTAATCTGTTTGTTGTGACATACGGCCCTCTGAACTCTACACTTCACGGATACAATATACACACCCAAGCCGTGAACTACCTGCATGATAGTCAGTCTCACCGAGGTTATAAAGGTTCACAAACATCTCAACCCATGTTTGTGCAAATGGATGCTCACAAAATCCCTGGTAGTTGGTGAGACCCTGTATGTAAACACCACTGAGATTCCTCACAAATTTCAGGAAGGAAGCAAACACTGTAGTTAGGAATACCTTGATGCTCCTCGTTATGCCAATAGGAGCTGTGGCTAGTTAGTTTCATTTGTTATCTGGAGTATATAATTATGGAATTTGAATTTTTTGGAAGTATAGCAATATATAATGTTAAATAGTAGCATAAAACGTTAGCACTATATAGTAGGCTTCAGATTGAGAGGAATTAAATGTGGGGGAAAAAGCGATGGGGAGAGAAAAGGGAGAAGGAGAGAATGGGGGGAACTTGGGGAAAAAGAAGGATTGGGATAAAGGAAGGTTGGATAGGGGAGCACGGAAGCACAATTCTTAGTTAAGGGAACCACCTTAGGGTTGGCAAGAGACTTGAACCTAGAGTGGCTCCCAGATGCCCAAGCCGAGGTCCCCAGTTAGTTCCTTGGGCAGCTGAGGATAGGGAACCTGAAATGACCCTATCCTAGAGCAATACTGACGAATATCTTGCATATCATCATAGAACCTTCATCTGGTGATGGATGAAGACAGAGACAGAGACCCACACTGGAGCACTGGACTGAGCTCCCAAGGTCCCAATGAGGAGCAGAAGGAGGGAGAAGATGAGCAAAGAAGTCGGGACCACGAGGCGTGCACCCACCCACTGAGACAGTGGAGCTGATCTATTGGGAGGTCAGCAAGGCCAGCTGGACTCTGACTGAAAAAGCATGGGATAAAACCGGACTCTCTGAGCATGGCGAACAATGAGGGCTGATGAGAAGCCAAGGACAATGGCACGGGGTTTTGAACCTACGTAATGTGCTGGCTTTGTGGGAGCCTAGCCAGTTTGGATATTCACCTTCCTAGAAATGGACGGAGTGGGGAGGACCTAGGACTTACCACAGGGCAGGGAACCCTGACTGCTCTTTGGACTGGAGAGGGAGGGAGAGAAGAGTGGAGGGAGGGAGAGAAGGGTGGGAGGAGGGGGAGAAGGGTGGGAGGAGGGGGAGGGAAATGGGAGGCTGGGAGGAGGAGGAAACTTGTTTTTTTTTTTCTCCTTTTCTCAATAAAAAAAAAAGTTAAAAAAAATAAAAAAAAATTTTTAAAGGCAATTTGATTAATGCTTATGGCAATTTAACTTGAAATCCCATTTGTCAAAACTGCAACTGAGCATTCCTTTCTCACCCTTTCAGTGTGCCCAGGTACCTGCTGCTACCTAAGTAGCTTAGCATTTCATTAGTTCCTGCAATGCTAACGTTCAGGGCCAATTGAAAGAAAAATAAAGGCAATGAAATTTAGCTCCCTGGGATCCTAATTTACATAAAATTACATATTTATAACGACTGTTTTTCATCCAATAATTACATAATTTTCTTGAACTTAAATATCGTGCCTACTTGGACTTTTTTCTAAGAAACTAAAAGTAGCTTATTGAGGGTTTTTTTTTCTTCTTCTAAGTATGTTCAGGCAGAGATTTTTGGAACGTATTTCCCCTCCCCTGTGGAGAATTCAATAGCATTTGTTAGGGGAAAATATGATTCATGAATAAACCAGTGATTTGGCAAAGCAAGGAAGTACCATTAGTTTTCAAAGGCTGGAAGTTCAGTCTTACAGTGTGACGGGGTTATTAAACCTATGCAGGGTTGGCGCCCAACTTGGAATGGACTCCGTTGGCAGTAACAATGTTTCAGTAAGAAATAAGGAATACAAGTGTGGTTTTAATAGAACAGCTCCAAGCACAACGATGATTTATTCTTTCCTATGAAAGCTCTCTATGAAGGAAGTATTGTGCTGCTTTTGGAATCATCTACTATCTTTGAAACTTCTTTTAGTTTTATATTAGTAACTGTTTTTTTTCCTTTACTGTATGGTTTACTTAAAAAATCTAATAAGTCTGGAAATATGTATGTGTGTGTGAATATATATATATGTCTATATATGTGTGTGTATATAATATATATGCTACAATAAAAATCACTATCAATGTATATAGGCAACTCTGAGAACAGTTGGGTGTATTTAATATCCTTATTTTATGATCAAAATGATAAATTTCACAGTTTCTCCTAACTAAAAATAAAAATCTTATTAGGCTTTCTGTGCAAATTTTATGGGACTTTTTTTTTACAGTATCTTGACACCCACTTCTCTATTTTAAATTTTCAAAAAATACACATTTTTATGATTACTCTGTTCCCCCATCAAAATTCTCTTTAGTGGTTGACACTGTAGCATTCAATCACACAATGCATGCTCACATTCATTTTTAATAAGCGTGGTTTCCCACTGAGATACTTCTGACCTGCCTTGCAGTGACTTTCAAGAACCAAGTTGTTTTCAAGTTGAAAGGTAGATATGATGGCAAAGTGTGTGTGTGGGCTGTGCCAATATAATGAAGATCATGGTTTAGTACTTATGTGGTTACGATAGGGCAGTTTTTTAAAAGTGTGCTTGATTAGATGAAAATATCCAGATAATGATACATATACATCTGGGGTTATCTTCCTGGCTTTAGCTTGCCAAGCATTTTGTCTCTGATGGACAGGAAAACAATAGTTTAGGGTTAGCCCTAAATTGAACTATTTATTGTTGTTTTCCAGAAACAAATATCAGTCTAATTTCTATAACAGACTGTTATCATATTTTCTGAAATCAAACATAAACATTTGTTAAAAAACATTTGAATTCACAAATTTCATCACTCAGTTTTATAGATAGGGAAATTTTAGTAATTTTGTGGCCATTGCGTTTTCTGCTCTGTGAAGCAGCCCTTCCTCTACTGCCCTAAGTGTCTCACTCACATCAGGTATTTGTGAAGTGCTGGGTGTGCAGTAGAAGTCGGGACATCTGACGTCACCTCCCGGAAGCTCGTGCACAATGCATCTCCCATCCCAGTGTACAAGCCACAATCAGGCATTTCCTAGTGGTATCTTCCCACTTCTGTGGAAGAAGCTCTCTTCTGTTTACCTTTGCCACTTCAGCTTCTTTGTCCCAGTGAGGCAAATATGCATTGTTTTCAGGTCAACAATTCACAACTAAGAACTCTTCTCTCAGTGTTAGTTTGTAGTCTATCACCAACAAAGCAGAATTCCACTTGAAGATTTCTTGGGATACCTTCCCGCCCACCCCCAATCTGCTTCTAAGTAACAGTATGTGGAATGAAATGGAATGGGATATGCAAGGAATCCGTATGAGATATGAAGAGGTTCTGTTTTTATACTGTTCATGAATATCTCCATCAGCCATTGAAGAAGAAAGAGAAGAGGAAGAGAGTTGTAGGTAGAAGCAAGAGTGAAGTGGGAATATCTATTAGTCTTCTGCTTGCCACGCTCAGGCTGCCTGGACCCACACAGGCTTGTCTGTGACCTGGAGTTAGCAGTGAGGGCAGATAACCTGCCCAGAGTCTCAGCACTGCCATTTCAGTAGGGAGGCACAGACACAAAACATGATAAAAAGGTTTACCTTTCTATTTAATCAGGTAGACACTTTAGCAAAATTCTTGAGTGAACTTGTTACTATTCTTTCAAATGGATTTTTTTAAAGACATACTTGCAGATTTGATTCTTCCAGATTCAGCTTCCCTTAGTCACTCTCAGCTTCTACACACTCTCTCCATGGGTGTCCTTGGATCGTGAAGTGTGGTGATAAAAAGGCCAATCTTCCACAGATCAGCATCCCCCTTTCAATTTGAATGTTGAAAATATCTTTCCAAACCAAGCCATGACAACTTCTTTTATAAGAATTTTACTTTCAAAATATTTATTTAATTACTTTTCATTATGTGTGTGCATGCGTGTCTGTGTGTGGGTAGGTGCGTGTGAGTGTAGGAAGACCCACAGAGGCCAAATACATCAGATATTCTGGAACTGGAGATACTTTCACCTACCCAGCATGGGTACTGGGAACCCAACTAGGGTCCTCAGAGCAGCAAATGCTCCTAACCACTGAATCCTCTCTCCAGCCCCAAGAACTTTGCTTTGGAGAATTCCAGATTTTTAGTCATTAGCTGCTTAGGAGAAGCCCTCTAAACATTGCTCTGTTTTTTCATTTCTTTTTTTTTTTCTTGACAGTGCTAGGAATTGAACCCAAGGCCTCATAGTTGACTGCCAAGCTTCCTACCACGGAATTGTATCTTCAGCACAGCACTGTTATTTTCAGGAACCAGAAATAGGACACTGAAAAGCAAAGGATTAAAAAATTATTACAGCATTAACATAATAAAATCTGGTTAGTAATGTATATATATATACATACATATATATGTATATATAGTATACCTACACGTATATTCATTTATATATATTTATATAATTTATAAATGAATATACATGTAGATATACTATAACATGAATAAAAAAAGAACCAGAAAGATTAAATATTAAATATAAGCAGACACGGAAGAACTAAATGCAAGTAAGGGATCGAAGTTATGAAAGTGGAGATTAAGCTAATTGGTCCCCTAGTTCCAGTTTTGTTTTTTTTTTTTTTGGTCGGGGGATGGATAAGTGCACAAAATACATTTGATAGTAAACTGTAAAATCTAACATAAAGCTATACAGTTTCAATTTCAAGTATCAATTCTAACTATAGAAGTTACTTAATTATATAGACTTTTACAAATTTTTGTTTTAAAATAATAAACTTTATAAAATTAACTAAAACATTAAAATAAATCAGTGCATTGAAACAGTTCTTACACCCCTTGATCCGCTGGGTTTTAAATACAAGACTGGAAATGTAAGAAAGGCAGTCTCTGTCCTTCAGAAATTTGTTCTCACCAAGTAGGAAATTTCTGTGGTGTGTATGTATGTGTGTACATGCACACACACAGGCCTTAAATGTAAGTATGGAAAAAAGACATAGATCTTTGGTGTGGGAAGTCTTGTATATGTGTTGCTTTTATTGGTTAGTGAATAAAGAAACTGCATTTGCCTGTGATAGAGCAGAATAGAGCTAGACTGAGAAAACTAAACTGAATGCTGGGAGAAAGAAAGCGGAGTCAGAGAGATGCCATGTAGACACCAGAGGGAAAAGGCATGAGCTGCCAGCTGGAACCTGGCCAGAAGGCCACAAGCCACATGGTAAAATATAAAATAATGGAAATGGGTTAATTCTAGATGTAAGAACTAACTAGCAATACGCTCAAGCTATTGGCCAAGTGGTGATTTAAATAATATAGTTTCTGAGTGATTATTTCAGGAGTCTGGGCAGCTGGGAAATGAACAAGCAGCCTCTAACAACTGATCTTGCTGAATAATAGATCTACAAAGCTGAGCCCAGCACAGTGACTGTTTCCTCATTGTTTATTGACATGAGTATTAGCTTTGCTGTTCATAGATATGAAATGCTGGCAGCAGGAATGTATAGAAGTGTTCTCAGATCAAAGTTGAGCTTTGGCATCTAAAAGCCCACAAACAATTAATGGATTCTATTTTCCCAAGCTGAAAGGAAACTCAGACTCAGATAATTAGACCTAGTTAGCCTAAGATAAAAGGTTAAGTGACAATGTCACAGGGGGATGGAAAGAAGCCCTGCAGATGCAGACTTGTACGGGGTCAGATTGCCCACATCCTCCATTCCTGACTTCTGTGAAGCAGGGTCTACTAGGAACAGAACAGTCACCAATAAGTTGTTACTTAAGAAATATTCTGGGAAGACAGAAATGAAGAGAATACACCAGGCAGACATCCAAGTGAGCCCTCAACAGCTGGCTCGCACATCCGTCCTCAACACAGTAGAATGTAGCACTTTTAAAGATGGAAAAGTTAAGTGTCATATATAATTTTGCTCAAATATTAGTTCCATCAATGTTTTTTGCCAGACAGATTTGAACTTAATAAATTTGTCACCCGTGAAGATTGGGAAATGTTACTATTTTCCTTAAACTCTTGATATAAGTCTGGGACTGTTTAAAGCAGTAGAGTAATTTAGGATGGCTCGCAGAAATCTAGGGTATAGTAGTGTTCAGAAAATTCTAACAATGGAGGCAGTGATGATGATGATGATGATGGTGGTACCCAATGGATTTAGTTTCAATATTGTATATACTTTTCTGGAGGACAGATTTCTAGGGAACACATGCTTTCTCTTCTTCATTTTTATCTTTCTGGACTTGTATTTATGATTGCTTTATATTCACTAAAGCACTGCTTTTTATTGTCCTAACATGGCTTCTAGATGTTGTTCATGTGTACTAAAGATAACATGTATACTGATCCATGATTTCTCTAAAACCACAACTCTTTCCAAAGGGTTACTTTGAGCAACTATCCTTCTAAAATGTTTTAAGCCTTCGGTTCTATGATTTTGCCTATTCTAGCTAGAATGTTAATCAATACATTGTATTTTGTGTGTCAACCTAGCATCTAAATCTGTGTGGGGGTAAAAATGTGGCAGCTGCACTGGGGCACATTGGATTTGTCAATGTTCCAGAGTCAGAACATATATATATATATATATATATATATATATATATATATAAATATAAAAAATATATTTAATATATTTTTTGACAGGGTTTCTCTGTAGCTTTGGAGCTAGCTCTTGTATACCAGGCTGGCCTCAACTTACAGAGATCCACTTGCCTTTGCCTCTCAAGAGCTGGGATTAAAGGCATGCACCACCACCATCCAGCCAGAGCTTTTAATTTTAATATCTTAGAAGACATGTTCTTATGTCAAACACATTTTGAAGGTGTTTGAATGCAAAGGCATGCAAAGGGTATGTTAATTCTTTGCTTCATGTGCTTTGATTTGCTGAGAGAACAGTGCTGGTGAAATGGTTCATCTTCTTCCTAAGACTGCACTTTGGAGGAAAAAAAGGATGCCATCTAATTCGGCCACTCCGAGTTAAATCTGGTACATCAAAGAAAGTGCTTTGTTCATAGTTAGTGCTCAACAAACATAATGACTATGTTTAATCCTCTTTAACATCACTCTATGCGTTAGTTGCTTTTCTGTGGCTATAATAAAATTCCATAACCAAGGCAACTTATAGAAGGAAGAATTTACTGGGGGGGCTTATGGTTCCAGAGGGACAATTGTGGGAAGTAGCAGGCATAGAAGCTGGAGCACACTGCTGAGAGCTCATCAAACATGTACAAGGGAGGGAAAGAGAGAGACAGAGAGACAGACAGAGAATGGAATGGTTCAAAGAAACCCTCAGTGACATGGCTCCTTCAGTAAGACCGAACCTTCTAAACTTACTTGGAGAGTGCCATCAAGTAGGGACAAAGTATTCAAACATCTGAGCCTTTGGAGGTAATCTTGTTTAAACCACCACAGTCTGGTCAACAATTTCTACCTGGTGTGGCCTCATGCACTAGTAATGCCAGTACTGAGGAAGGGTAGCAGGAGGATCAGGAGTTCAAGGTCATCCTTGAATTACAAAGAGAATTTGAAGCCAGCCTTGGCTACAAACCCTTAGCCCAACACCATTTTCTTTCCTAATTATAGTTACATTATGTGAGAACTCCATTATTCAATATAATGAAGACTTTAAAGCCCTCACAATTTTAAGGTACCAACTTTAATCCTTAGATATATGTTTTATTTTACAAAGGGGTTAATTTTACCTTCTTTTTTCATTAGAAGAAAAAAATATCTTAGAAGGCTCTTCACTAGTGTCATCTGCTTTTAATAGTATTTATTTTAGCAACCGTAGCTCATCATAGGAAGCAAACTCTCATTTAGTTTCACTCAATCCATGTACTTTCCTTTTCAGAGCTGATGGGGGATGAATGAGAATGAAACGACGTCAGTAATAATTCTTCTTTATTCTTCTTGGCAAGCACAACCAGGTGCGGATGTTCAGGTTTTACTGCTGGCAACATTTTTCAATTAACATTTAATCTTCCCCCACAGAAAGTTCAACCGCACACTGGCATGGAACCCAGCATTTCAGTGGAAGAATGTTGAGAAACAAAGCCATCCCTTCCATTGCTCTGCTGTTCCTCACTGTCTTCATTCTGAGAGGGCACAGTGTGCCCTAAGGGCATTATTCCCTGCCACATTTAGTGCTTTCTTTATTTATAGGGGCTGCTGCCTTGATTTTGGCAGTTGATAGACACAATTTTCAAGTCTTGGAATAATCCATTATCCAGGCATTTGGAATAAACACACAGGCAGAGTCACAGAACCTCCACTACCTCAGAGAAACAAGTAGACAGATGTTTCTGTCCTGCCAGGTCCCACAGCCACTGAGTTCTAAAGAAATCACACAGAGGTCTACATTAATTATAAACTTATTGGCCTAGTATATCGGCTTCTTATTAACTCTTATAACTTATATTAGCCCATAATTCTTGTGTGTGTTAGCCACGTGGCTTGGTACCTTTTTCAGTGAGGCAGTCTCACCTTGCTTCCTCTGTATCTGGCTTTCTCTCTTTCCAAGTGACAACTGCAGACTGAAACTTCCCCTTTCCCAGAATTCTCATTGCCCTGCCTCTACTTCTTTTTGTTTTTTTGTCCAAGAAAAATAGGGGAAGTGCTGTGGGACAATGGTCTGTACCTTGCCACTTGTATTGTAAATAAATGCTGATTGGCCAGTAGCCAAGCAGGAAGTATGGGGGGGGGCAACCAGGCAGGAAGTAGAGGCAGGGCAAGGAGAATAGGAGAATTTTGGGAACAAGAAAGAGTCAGTCTGCAGTTGTCTCCCAGAAAGTGAGAAAGAAACAGAGCAAGCAAGATGTGACTGCCTTGCCAAAAAGGGTACCAAGCTACAGGCTAACACAGACAAGAATTATGGGCTAATATAAGTTATAAGAGTTAATAAGAAGCCTGAGATATTAGGCCAGTTAGTTTGTAATTAATGTAGACCTCTGTGTGAGGTTTCTGGGACTGAACAGTTGTGGGACCAAGCAGAACAGAAACCCCAGTCAACAGAAACACTCCATCTTTTGACATATTTGCCTTTGATTAGAGAATCAGACTCAACAAAAGTCAGGTGACTCTTCATTGGGATGAAGTTTAAAATGCCTAAATTTCCATGTGCAGAGTTATAGGTCTGAGTAATTTCTTTTGACTCAGATGAACAAGTCTTGGGAAAATAAGGGTTTCCTCTTATGTTGTTGTATGTGTAACTCAGTTTCCATCTGGAGTCATTTCTAACTTAAAAAAGTCATTTGAGTTCAACTTGCCTGCTCTTCTTTTTCTTATAACCTTGAAGGTTATTAGAGACTTCTGATTTAGCCTGTGAGAAAAGAACACTCTATCTAGTAGATAGTATACTGCTGACACAAACCTCAGAAACATCAAGATAGAAAGTAAGGCTGCTTTTGAGCAGCAAACACATGTTGGAGAGGAGGCTACTCACTCAAGGACAGGAATGATCTTGTAGTTGGATATTGACTGACAGTCTGTGTTGTGCTTTGTTCTGATTTTGTATATAAGCAAGTTCTGAAATAAACTCTGGGCTGTTTGGCTGCTTCGGCATAGACCAGATATACCTCCTGATTCTACCCTGTCTTCTGTTTCTTCTGACTTTTCTTTGGTCTTGAGGATCTCCTATCCAGGAACCCTAATTGACCTTGTAGGAGCGGGCTCCTGCATGTTGTCATGACTTATCTTTCAGTGCCATACAAACTGAAAAGTAAAATATTTAAATATCAAATTATCTAATCTTGGTTTGATATTTTTGGAGACAGTTTCTCAGTCAGGCCTGGAACTCATCATTCAGCCCAAGCTGGTATTAAATTCACGACAAATTTTGTCCACAAATTTGGTTTTTATTTCCCCACCCCCTCTGAATTGATTAGGGAATATGAAAGGATTCATCAACAGGGAACCAAATGCATAATCTACCTGCAGAATTTCTTCACTTCAGCAAGGTGGGTTTGGGGTGACCCAATGCCTTGAGGAAAAGTTAATAGGAAGGGCAAGAAGACTGATCATAGTGACACTCATGTAGTACTTTGCTTCGTTTCTATAGGCCAAAATGGAAATCTACAGATGAAAGCATTTTAATGAATAAAAAATGTGTTCTAGTGCAAGAAAAGGGCTCTGGATGCATGTCACTGTGCTAATCATGATGGCCTGTGTCCTGTGGGGTGGGCGTGTTAAGAAGTTCAGAAGCAATCAACAAGTCTTTTCACTCCTGCAGAGCGCTTCAGAGGAAGCAAAGATTTTAACTATAGAATCTAGTTTTGATCTGAAATTCATATGGGATTGAATATGGTTAGTATTCTTCACAAAACACTAATAGGATTCCAGTAGCTTGGGTAGGTAGCTGGTATAACCATTCAACAATGGGCAGAAGTTCAGGCACATCTTTTTGGTACAGGGTTAGCATTCCATCTACTACGTCTATTCTGAAGAGAACTGCTGGGTCTTATTTAAGGAAAAATTTACAACCTCTTGGGCTTTAACTCTCCTGGATTTAATTTACTAATTACATTATACACAGCCTCCTAGAGGTCCTTAAAATAGGACTCAATTTCTTATTCACAAGACCAGCAAGGTGGACCAGACTGGAGCAGTAGGAGCTTGGATGCACATTGGAAGCATGGAAGAGCATTAACATGCCAATTCCCAGACCAGTTCTCAGAGACTGTAAATTAATTAGCCCTCTATGGCAGTTCCTCTGCTCATCCTCCTCCCTACTTCTTCTCCCCTCTTTTCTCATTCTTCTTTTCCTCCTCTTCTAAGTTCTTTCAAAAAAGAGCTTCTTAGATAATGTTAACTTGTTTTGTACATTTTTAATTGATTTTTATTGAGCTTTACATTTTTCTCTGCTCCCTTCCCTGTCCCTCCCCTCCCCTTACACCCTTTCCCATGGTCCCCATGCTCCCAATTTACTCAGGAGATCTTGTCTTTTTTTTTACTTCCCATGTAGAGTAGACCCATGGATGTTTCTCTTATTGTCCCTAAAGGGTCCTCATTATTGTCTAGGTTCTCTGGGATTATGAACTGTAGGCTGGTTTTCTTTGCTATATGTTTAAAATCCACTTATGAGTGACTACATTTGATGTTTGTCGTTCTGGGTCTGAGTTACTTTACTCAATATGATGTTTTCTAGATCCATCCATTTGCCTGCAAATCTCAAGATGCCATTATTTTTTTCTACTGTGTAGTACTCCATTGTGTAAACACATGGGAGAAACTTTATAGCTCTTCCAGAACAATGGTTCTCACTCCTAGTAACAAATTAACAAAAAGTTTCTCCCATGTGCTTAAAGATGTCATAAGGCTTTGTGCAATGAGTATGATGTTCCGTGGTTAGTTAAAAAAAACAAAACATTTTTTAAAATTCTTTTTATGTAGACTGGATTCCTTGCCAGAACTTAGATCTAGTTAGAATATTTGAGAATTTGTTTTTCATGGACTCTATGTTGCCAGTTATAACTCTACTGAAACTTAGCTCTCTGTGCAGATTTTAGCCTGGTGGTCATCTGTTAAAGCTAAAGACCTGTGGTATCCATAAGAAGGTGTCCACTGGGAGCAGCTGATCCAAAGATCAATCATTTAGATGTGGATGGATGGAACTGTATCAAGTCATGGACTCAGGAAGAAAGAGGATTTCAAACAATGCACACAAAACCATGGACGGAAGTCAGGTATCTCCCCCAGCCTCAAAACACCCAGGCCTCCTCTAATCTCTCTTCACTAGCTGGACAGGCTGAAATAAAGGAGTGACAGTGTTCTGAACAACTCTTGAGAACTATAGTTATCAAAGTTTTAAAATACAACTGTGTTACATAAGTCAGAAAGACAATAAATCAGCTTTTGTGTTTCAGACGTCTTAAATATGTTGATAGACTCATGGACCTCACTCTTCCCCGAGCATCTAAAAGTAGTTATTGGTTTATGAGGGAGAGGGAGACATTTCCTTCATTGGCAGCCACTTAAACATTGCTAATGCTCGTGTAAGCAACATAAATGAAATCAATGCATCATTATAAAACAAACATGATAGTGGTGCTAGGTAGGAAGAAGGTGATCAGTAAGTGGGAGAAAAGAACAGAGGAGGGAAAGGGGCATATGATTGACATGCATTATGAAAAATGTCATATTGAAGTCCATTGTATGTATGAACAATATATATATATATATATATATAATTGTGGGGGAGCAGTGCTTAAATATTCATCTATCACGAAATAAATCAATTTAAAAAAACCTGAGTGACACCTAAAAGCTGTGAATCATCACCTGGATGTGTGTGGTGGGTTTAGCAAGGCTGCATTGCAGACATACATGTCATTGAGAATAAATTTCATATGTTGTAAGAAGTTAATATGAATTCACACATGACAATTTCAGTTATTCTCAAAAACCTCCAAGTGATTGGAGGTGAAAATGCTGTGCAAAAGCCTAGAAAATTTCCTGGAATCAAAAGAGCACAAAGGATATTTGAGAAAGGGAAACCTTTAGAAACCCTCTTAGCATTCACCCTTAATCACTAACCAAGGGTGGTCAGGGATTTTGGTAATCATTTGGACCAATGGAGAGATGAACGAGAGAACATCATGTGTGGCTACTACTAGAACCCAACATCAGCATCAATTCAGGAAAGGCAATGTTACCTTTCTGAACCATCTGTGGCAACTGTACTGTGTGTTGAGTTACCTATTACTATTGTCACTTTATGAGCTTGAAAAATATGTTATTTCAACAAAATCCTTTGTCTCTATTATGAATATGGCAACTGCATGAATATAAAATTTTATATCTCTTTACCAGCCTTTGACTAACAAAGTCTTATGGACCAAATTTATCCAACCACTTCTTTTTATGATTTACTAGCAAAGCATGATTTTGTGTTAAGTGGTTGAAAAAAAATCAAAAGAAAAATATTTTTATGCAGATATATTCTCCAATATGGAAGTCCAAACTTCAGTGTGCATATAAGTTTTATTGAGAGAGAATTGTTTCTGTTTATTTGCATGATGTCTATGGTTTCTTCTAAGCTATTATCACAGAGCTCAGTCATTAGAACAGGAATTATTTGCTCATAGAAACAAAGCATTTACTTTCTAGCTTTTTATAAGAAATGCTGGATAATGTGGCTATCTACTTTTCATCCTCGTGTGTGTATCTGAGTGCTCCAAAGTGAGGTGAACCATACTTGGAGTAGTTCAAATTCAAATTTTACTTTATATAATGACGCATTTAGGGAATTAAAATAACTTTCCAGATTGAATCTGTAACTGGTTATCCATTCCTACTATTTTCAGTGTTGGAGAGAACCGACAGATTTACAGACCTACAGTCATTAAATTGAAGCAGAACCCTGATAAATGAACCATTAAAAACTAGAATAAATATTTTGTTGCTTAAAATGACTTCTAAAATTTACTAAATGTAGATATCAAATCATTGTGATAGTGTAGCTATAGGCCAGCTACTATTTATTAGGTAATTGACCTCTTTATTTTAGAACTGCTTAGGAAATAAGGGGTAAGAATTCAGACAATTGAACTGAATCCTAAATTATGCTATCCAGACACTCTATGTTTCCATTACACAATTCTAATTTTACTGAACCCACTGTTTTTTATAAATATATGGAAACCCATTTAATTTTGACAGTTTTACTCTGATATACAAAATGAAAAATGCCACATCTGTTTTTGAGTGTGTGTGGTGCGCTTTGATGTCTGGTGATGAAGCGATGAGGGAACTGTGGATATGCACCTTGTTTCACACTATTCTGTTTGATGGCAATTGTACAGGCAAAGCATGGGACTCATCTGTGTGTGGTGAACTTCCTGCTGTGTGCAATGCACCGCTGAACTTCTTGGTTTTCTTATTTGAGTCAGAGCATCCTGCATCTGTAGACTTAAGCAACTGTCCTTCAAAAGTATTTGGGAGATTTTGTACTGTACCCAGCCTGCACAGGCTTCTTTTCTTGTTGTTATTTTCTGAAAAGGGCAGTATGCCCTCAATTTGCACAGCATTTCCATTATATTAAGTTTATAAGCAAGCAAGATATGATTTAAAAACTCAAAGTTGAAGGCAAATAATGGACCATTTAATATGAAGGCTTGGGCTTGGTATTTACAGGAGTCCTAGGGCCAAATCCCCTCTGGATGCCAAGTGTTGACACTATTTCCTCGAAAATTTTTATGTCTGCTGTCAATCCTTATTCCAGAAGGAAGCTATAGTGGATACCTAACTGACATTATTTGGCCTTACAAAATGTACTTGTGGGCTTTTGTATCCATTTGAAAGCTTGTGTGGGTTTGTAGAGAACTGTAGATTACTTGAAGAGCCCTGTTTGTAAATTCCCAGGTGACTCCAAGGGAAGTGTTGTTCTGCCTCTGGACTCTCCTACTGTGAGCCAGTGTCCCTTCTGAAGGCAAGGTTTTGCCTCATTTGTTTCTTTGTAGGTTTTGGTTATGATTCTGAAGTAGGCTAACTAGGAATAGGGAAAAGAGAGGCAAACTACATGGTGACTGGAAGCGGCAACCACAGCTGAGTGTGTTGCAATTGCATAAACCAAGACTCTCCAGACTGGGACCAACACAATTGGCCAAGACCCCCCACCTCCAACTGTTCTATCTCTTTTCAGTATGGTACCTTATTGCTAGTCTTCCAGAACAGGATGTTCCCATCATGCATCTGATGCAATGGCACAACTCGAGCTCCATTTAAGGAGAGAAAAGTGTATTAAACCTTATTCCAGGAAAACCCCACCTCTTTCCTGGAATTCCTCACCTTATTTTATGAATAACCCTCCTTTCTATAAATGTTTATCTATAAGGCCAAATGGTCCAAAATACCTGGTGCTGCTACATTCTCCTAAGAAGTCTTCACTTTCTCTTAGGGGCTTACTTTTGCTCTGTAAGGGGATTTTCTCCCTATATTAATTCCTCCCCCCTCCCCCGTGAATTACTTCTATGATCAGGAAGTGGGAAGCACTAGACAGAGGCACCACTTTGGTCTCTGAGACCTTCCTAGTCATCACTGGCTACAGAAACTTTGCTCTTTAAAAATGTCCTTGTGTACAGTGATAAAATGCTGTCTAGAACCCCAAACACAGAAAAACTGTTAAGTGCTGTATATAGAAAGTATATATGTTAGATTCTGTATAAACATAACTTCACACATGCACGATGGGCTGTGAGTTCAGTGGAAATCTATCTGTAATATGTATTAAAACAGGATATCCTTTAAGGGAAACACATGTGAAATAGGTTTATGTATTGATTTGTTGGATAACGTTTTTCAACCAGAGGCCTACAGCAACACTATGGTAGTCATGGGGACTTTGCAGAGCGTAGCATGATGAACGATGAGAGCCACTGTACTCATTTCTTTTTATTTTTTTATTCCCATGGTGAAAGTCGCATTCTGGTCTCAATTCAAAGCTGATGGAGCTGTTTATATTTATACATATATATGCACATCTCTGTGTGTATTTGAGCTGTGGATCTATCTACAATACTGATTTTGCTTTGGAGAAAATTGTGTGTGTGTGTGTGTGTGTGTGTGTGTGTGTGCATGCGTGTATGTGTGTTTGTATGAATAAAGCAGTTTCCCCCATTTTAAAATCCAAAGTCTTCCTAGGTGATGGTTATCTATGATATTTCTATGAAGTCATGTTTGTATTTCACATCTTTGATCTAGAACAGAGCCCTCTTTTATTTCTTACATTCCTTAGAACAGAACTTTCTGAGAATGCTACTTAAGGTTTGCTCATCTAAGGTGTTGTGGAAGTGATAGGAGGACGGTCCTGAGAAAAGAGAAATTAATCATGTCCTTGGGGCTACAATTATTTTCGTTTCTGTTTTTGTTATAGTTATTTACGATTCACCCAATAGCCTCAGCTATTCTCGAAGATGCTACATTCATCTCTCTGGCAGTTCTAGCTATTCGGCTACTCAGTCACATTTGTTGCTTCAAGCAGGTAGATGTTAGTGAGCTGCTCTCGTTTCTTCATGGTCTGTACTTTCCTTTTGTAACAGAATGACAGAGTCCCTGAGATTAGATGGGGCACTACAACCTCCAGACATCCAATTGAATATGCTCAGCTACCTAGGCACAGTCTCTTCAACCCACATATGCTTCTCTAGAACCTCATCTGTCACTGAACTACCTATTTTTCTATTTCACGTTCTTATTCTTGGAGGGTTATCTGCCAATGGAATTAAGCCCCTGTTCTGCCACAGGTGGGTGTTTGGGTTGACCTTTCAAATGGAACTGCTTTTGTCAGAACTTTCAGTACAGAGAAGAAAGCATAATGCCATGTTCTCAGTGAAAGACAGTGTCACCGTGTGTCTCCAAGTGAACGAGGGCAAGGTGAAGCCTTTGAAAGGAATCCACCCAGTCAGCAACCTCTTCAGCACTGGGAACAGACCAAACTGTCAGCCTCAAGTAGTTCCTGTGATATTAGCTCTCTTTATAGAAAATAGAAACCAGAGGGAATAAAAACGATGAAGACTCTGTGGGCTAATAAGGAGAAAGGACTCTTGAATGGTTTAGCAATTTTTTCACACTTTTAAAACCCAAGTGCCCACCCATAAATGGGGGGAATTTTGTTATTTCAGTATTATTACTGCAAACCAAGCTTTGTCTGTTGATCTAGCATCAGAATTAACTCAAATAATCAATTTCTATCCTGATAAACAGAAAATTTCATAAGCTAAGTGACATCCAAGGGTGTTGAACTAATTCATATCTTTTCTTGGGTAAACAATTGATTTACTTTGTATTGGTTCACTTGTCTTGCATAGATGACCCCAGCCCATTCAGCTCTTTCATTTTATGATTCTGTGATTCTTTTTTTTTTCCCTCTAGGAACAATGAGCACTATATTTTCCTTACTGAAAGTCATCTTTAAATTACAGCCTTAACTGTGGGATGAGACTGAGTTTTAATCTCTCTCATTCAAATCTCTGTTCTGAATTACAGAATGTAAATGTTTTAAAGCATAAATTCTCGTATCGATTTCCTTCCTGTATTTTTCCTTCTGCTATTAGCTTTCCTCTCAATAGATGGTGCTCTTTTCTCAGAGACATGTTTCTTACCCAAAGATCAGAGAAATCAGTTTTACTTTAAACAATCATTAATTAAAGAAATCAGACAAGCAATTTGCAGTACCTCGGGAACAGGAGCATAATGAGGGGATGATACTTCAATGACTTGAGCGCTCTGTTTAAGCCTGTGACATGTGTGTTGAAGAAGTGAAGCAAATGCTGTAACTAAACATGAAAAAGCCATGCTCATGATGCCACATAGGAAGGACTCACATCAGGAGCCATTTTAAAGTACTGGGATATTCATCTACTTTAGCAAAAGTGGATAGATAAGTATTCCACATTCACAGGCAGGATTCGTGCATGTAACTCAATGCCAACACACCCAACATCACTCTCAGTGCCGAGACCTTGCTCAGTCTTTGCCAAATCCATCTAGAACACCCCGAACAACAGAAAGCAGACCTCAAACTCTTTGAAAGTAAGATTGAGAGAGTTTCCTCTCAAGACCATCCTGAACAATTGCCAGTAGTTCATAATGTTGCTGCTTTTATTGTCACTAATTGACTCCCAGGTTTGCAAGTCCTGAAAAAATGGTTGTGCCCTGTAGATGCCCTGAGCTACCCAACAATTCCAAATGCCACTCAGGACTCCCTGAGCAGATCTGCAGGGAGAAAGTGCAAACTGGGCTAAAGATTACGACAGCATGCTTGCGATATCCAAGCCACCCTGCCCTGGAGAGCTGCAAGGAAAACTCCCTCCACCTGGGCTGGGGCAGCCTCAGGCTGGAAGAAGAGTAAGATAAGGACTCTCTGAACACCAGAGAATGGGTGGGGCTGTGGTCCAGCCTAAACCAGCAGGTCTAAGAAAGTTAGCAAGTTCCTACATCTCTTTTACCTACTGAGATACCTCTGCCTTTCACTTAGGGAAAGCTAACTAGATTGTTTTCCACAATTCACTGTTCTTGTAACTCATGCAGAGGGATGATTGATTCTAAGACATGCTTCAAAGACCCTCTTAGCTCAGAAGAAGATGGGGTTCTAAGATGAAGCACCCCCCCTCCCCCAGACAATATCTTAAAAGCTTTGCCCAAAGGAACTTCTTGGTTTTGGAATTTTGAACACTGCTTTATCAAGGGAGTGAGAAAAACCCAGAAAAGTAAAATTTCACACACAAACAGCAAGTGCTCTATTCAAGTCACCCCTTCTTGGCACCCTGTTTGCTTCTCTTCTGTCACTCACAGACTTTGTCTCCTTCCCCCCTGGTGGAGCTCAGGCTCAGGGCATTCCTTACCTGACAATCACATACATGACCAGGAAGTTTCCGAAGAGGCCCACTACGCACACGATAGAGTAGAGGGCCATGATGGTTATAGCTGTGACCATGGAAGGACTGCCAGGCGAAGAACACAGGCTGTCGCTCCCGCCAAGCCCGGTGCGGTTCAGACTACATGGATCGGACTGGTTGCCATCTACATGGGACAAATTGAGCCAGGAGGCAGGTGCTGGGGAGCAACTCCCTGGAGCCAAGGGGTCAGAACAGTCGCTGGTGTTCCCAGAGCCGACGCGGCTGTCCATGGTGCTGAAGGCCTGCTGCGGACTCGATGCGGGCAGTAACTGAGAGAACCAAGACTTTTTGGGTTTCACGATCCCCAGCCTTTTCCTCTCGCAGCTGCCTCAGCTCCGTCAGTTTCTTACACAGACCAGCCCTGGCGGAACCAGAGAAGAGCGTCAGCCAGAAGGGAACGGCTGAGCGTCTGAGATTCTCCTCTACTTGCGCCCCCCTCCCACCTCAGAAGTACAGGGAGCCCTGTCCTTAGCATCCCAAAGCACTGTTCACTGTGTGGAAGGGAGGGAGCGCGCTGTGAGGGATCCAGAGGCTGGAGAGGAGGGAGGAGAGAGAAGGGGTGGATTTTGCGCAAAGCAACTCTGAGATTCAGTCTCCCCTGTCTTCATGCGCTTCCGAGCAAAACCAGTGTAAAGTGGGGTAGGAAGGGGCAGAAACAGGGACGTCACAGAGAAGGGTAAGAAGAGAGGCAGTTAAGTTTCTTTGCAACGAGGATGCATAAGGTAGGGGATTCATATGCCTATTTTTCCAACATTTTCTTCTTTTCCTTTTCTAATCAGCCAGAAAAGTCACTGATCTGTTATAATCTCAACGGCCCCTAGACCCCAGTACTCTTCCCACTCAACTCCCTAATGCAATTATTTGGGGATGGAGACCAACTATTGCTGCTTTACTTAGATCCCCTTATCCGAAGCGAACATGTAACTCCAGTGTCTCACATTTTCAGCCCCACAAAGCTATTTAAAGCAACAATGGTCTCTTATTGATAAAGAGAAACTTGGTGAAGCAAGCCTGTTTCTTGTGCTCCTATACCCTCAATTTATTGTGGATCAGATGGCCCATTTGCAACTGAATTTCTTTCGATGAAGCAGAGACATAAGAACATGTTACAGAAATGAGGGAGGAGGGCCGGTACCCAGTAAAATCCACTCATGAGTACACTGCCTCTCCTAGCTCCACTGTCATGGATCTGCTTAGAAAGATTTATACTTTAACTTTACACTTCCTCCATAGTCACATTGCCTGCTTCCAGAGAAAAGGCTACTGAACCAAGAAGAAATTTTTACCATTTTATTCTTTCTATTGTAGAGATTTCAAAAACAGTCTTGTGGCTCCTTTGAGCAAACAAGACCCCAAAGGAATAAGGATTCACTTAAAGTTTTCAATCTTATGTCCAAGTTCACAGGTGCTTCTGAAAAAATAGAACACCTGATTAAATTGAACAGTAGTGTGTTTTCTTCTTTTCATCCCTGTGTACACATATGTTTGTGCATACGCATAGTTGTTAATTATCAACATTGAAATTTAATGGGTTTGATTGATTGTGGAAAGTTTAACTGTATTCTCATAGACTGTGGAGAGCAAGCTTAGAAGGAACATGTTATTCTAATTTTACTTTTTGACTTTCATCTTGAAAGCAGATAACTCACAACTAAACTATTAGTCATAGACTTTTGGACAATGTTCAGTATTATTTTTACACTTTTCCATTAAACGGTATAATTTCAGCAGTAATGTAGATAAGGTTTCACAGTGGATGCTCAAATACCTGTAAATACATTCTCCTAGGAATAAATGTGTAGATTCATGTGGTTGAGCTAAAATCTGTGTGGGACTCATTCACCAGTTTCCTGTGAATTCACAGAACCATCCTCACTCCCTTCATGGGAAAGATAGGTCAGCACATGGAGACTATTGCTGACTTTGCTGTCAGATGGTTTTCTAATATAGTCCTGCCTGTTATCTACAGTGGTGTTGAGTCTGAATATGTTGCTTTAACTTATTGAGTCATAATTTTCTTCTGAGAGTAAGAACCTGAACTTTATTCAATCATATGTTCTCATCTGAGATCAATATTTTCCTTCTATTTTTGATTCTCGTGCTTCACAGAGAGTAATTATCATCCTTCGATTACTACCAATGCCACATTTTATGAACACTATTTCATGTCTTCATCTATCTGTCTGTCTGACTGTCTGTTTTTCTATCTATCTGTCTATCTATCTTCCTATTTTCTGTATGTCTTATTCATTCAATATTTACTTTGAGAAAATGCAGACAAATTTTTTTAAATACAAATGTTAAATTAGCCTTGATAGGTTTATTGAAAAATTATATGGAAATAATAATTTCATACCACTAGACTATGAGAGAACCCCTAGTTCAACTTCTTTTATTAGTTTTCTCCATAATTGCTCATTTCCTTCCAGAATGAGCTGAAGGTCTTCAGGGAAGCTTAAATCTCCCATAAGCAGAGGCAGACTATACAAAAATGACTCAGCAACCTGATATCCTAAATATTTTATATTGCTGGATTGCCCATGAGATTTCCAAGAGCCATAGTATGTTGTCTGTGGGAATAGTTACCTTTCCACTGATGTTTCTTGCTGAATCTTAGTTTTCTATTTGAATCAAGAACAATTTATTACCTAGTGGTCTAGATTTAATTTAAACAATAAAACTCATATCAGTAAACACTTTTCATGAAATTGTCTGCTTCACTGAAATGCATCTTGTCACCATGTGGATAGATCCAGCAACGAGCTAAAAGTTGCTCCTCTTTCTTGGATTTCAGTGTCTATTGGCTTTAGGTATTCATATGATAGCCATCGATGCAAACTCATTTTCATAGTTGAGTCATGAGTATTTTTGAGAATGGTGACTAATAAAACACATTATTAACAGCTGTTAATGAAAGCCAGAATTATAAGTATGATATATGAACTATTTACAGTAGTTAGAAACTCAGAAAAGCAAAGGCTTCATCAGGAGAGTGTGTGATGTGTTTTGTAGCTGTACACAGCTAATAAGAAGGCAGTTGAGTCTGATACAATATTATTTTAGACTACTGGAATACTACATGATCCTTCAATAAAATGGAATAAGATTTCTTGATTTAGAGTTTACAAAATGAAAATTTAAATTAAAAATAAAAATTCTCCACCAATTTCCATGTGAGGATACCTGAAGTGGAGCCAGTAAAATCCTTGAACTTTAAATTTATAAAGTAACCCCCAAATCCAGACTCTACTGTCTATTTTCTTGAGACTTACATTCTTTATGCTTCCTGTTAATTGGTTCCTCTTGTGTAAAATAAAGAATGAGAATCAGCTACAAAGCAGTGTTCCAAGATTACATGTATTTAAAAGAGCATGCCCTTTGTCTTCAAGTTCATTGTCAAGAAGAATTCTTGGAGGTATTATATAATATTTAATGGCACAAACTTATCCTTACGAGTTTTATCTTTTTAAGAGCCAGAACGTTCTAATAACAGCTTGACTGTCAGCCTTTCAAATAATTATTATAAACAACTAGCTTAAATAATTAATTCATGCGTTTTCATGCCTTTCTTCGCATCTGGAAGCTCAGTTTTGAAAAGGACTTGGGTTTTAATTTTCAGTCTCTTATCACTTTATTCTTGACAGTAGTTAGTTACTCTTTATCAGTTTCACTTAAAAGTTATTGAGAACTCAGGAAGCTTCTGTTTTTGCAGGCGTTGTGGCTTGAATGTGAAATATACCACACCGGCTCGGGTGTTAGAACACTTGGTCCTCTGCTTTTGGTATTGTAGACCCTGTAGCAGGTGGAGCTTTGTGGAAGGAAATGCATCACTGAGGGGTTGTGGAGGGGTGCTCCCTGGGGTTTTGTAGCCCAGTTCCATTTCGCGTTTATGCACTAATGCTTTATTGTAGTTGCAATGTGAGCAACTGCTTCACTCCTGACTACCACACCTTCCCTGTATCCTCTCCCACTCTGAGTCAAAATAAACACCTTCCTTACAATTTGCATCGCACCAGGTACTTGGTTGCAGTAACACGTAAAGTACTTACGTGTAGTAGGTTGTCTTTATCATAATTCATCACTTTAGAAGTTGAAACCGAGAAATTTAGAAAACCACATTTCTTTACCAACTTATTAAAGTTAATGATACAAATATTACAAAGAAAAATAAGTAACTTTGTTTATTTTAAGGACTATCTTCCCCAATTTTCACTTAGGTCAGAAAAAAATTAAAATTAGTAGGAAGAGTGGCACATGGCTGAGCCATTCCTTCACTGTATGGTTTAGAAGTAGGTAGTAGGTAGGTTCTCCTACATGTATGATTCTGTCTCAATCAGGCACATCACGGGTGGTTGAAATTTACAAGGGAAACTGAAGAATGTTTGCATTTACTCAGGTATGTGATTGGAAAGAGGAGTAAAATTTAGCAATCTTTAGAATTGTGGCTTTTCTTCCTTTGGTACTAAACTCAGTTAGTACCATGCCTTCCTGTCTTAAAGGGAAGTTGGGTTATGGGAATTGAAGACACACCAATGATTCTTGGATCCCGTGGTACTTACGGATTCATCAGCTGCTCCCCTATTGTGAGTGAGTATTCTATTTAATCATGACTTTGTGATATTGCCCCAGGGTTATTTGGGACTATCAGTTCATGGCATCTTATCACTTCCTGAATGCCCATATCTATACATGCTATCTATATACACGCTTATTAATACCACTAAAGTCTGTGAAGGAGAAATTCTCAATATTATGATGCTGCCAAGCTCTCTCTCTTTCTTTTTAATTTCCAGTTTCCTCTTTGATAATCAATTCTTTCAGTAATACTGGAGCTGATAGGCTCACCTTCTCCATTTTAAATCGAATATTGACCAAGCATATGATTCTGAGTCAATGTAGACATCTATCTTTCAGTCATTCTTCAAATAAAAATAGTGTCCCAAGGCGAAAAAAAGTACATGGTTGCTCCTCCAGCTGTGACAACCACACAAGTATTTTTTCTAGTGAGTGGCAACCCTCTGTGGCTTGTGGTGGGTGAAGTGTTCTCTATATTTTTCCTGTTTCCTCACACCGATGTCAAAGGTGTGAGTTTGTGTGTCTGTAATGTATATACATTACATATATGTATGTAGTCTATGCATACATGATGTGAGTGTGAATATGCAGAGGCCAGAGGAGGATGTTGAATGTTCTCTTTGAGAGCTCTCTGCTTTATTCTCCTAAGATGGAGTTTTTCACTGACTCTGAAGCTATGCTGGAACTGGAAAGTCCCAGCAAACAGTGCTGGGTGGAGCTACTGTCCATTTTCCTGAGACTCACATTCTTTATGCTTCCTGTTAATTGGTTTCTCTTGTGTAAGATAAAAGAGTAAGAATCAACTACAAAGCAGTACTCCAACGACACTGCCCAGATGTTTATGTGGGTTCTAAGGATTTGAACTCAGGCCCTCATGCTTGTACGACAAGTGCTTCTACTTGCTCAGCCCTCTCTTCAGCCTCCAATGGTTGACATTCTATAAACTTAACTTTTATTCATTCCCAGTTACCATTTCCCTTGCAGTTCTTGGTGTGGAGGGATAAGCGACTCCCAGACAAGGCAAACTATTGTCCTCACTGTTGGTTGCCCACCAGAACTTGATGAAAAGACCCCCTTTGCAGAAGACACCACCCATTTTGGCTAAAGGACTTGGGAAAAATCAAGCAGATACTGTTCTGGTGCTTCCTTTCTTCTGGCCCGCTTTCACAGCACCAGAAGGAGCTGTGCAGGTCACCGTGGGGAGAAGAGTGACCACCAGTCTTTCCCAGTTGTGACTCCTGACATCTACACTACTGTCCAGTCTAACAGGATACGTAGCATGGATGTTAGAGAGATAAAAAGCACCTTTGGACTAGATTTAAGGTCCTATCCTCAGGAAGAAGGTCTTGCAAATCTGGCCAAGAACTCAGCTGTAGAGCTCATAGGCTCCAGGGGTGAACCTACTATTGTTAGTTTGTTAATAGATATAGTATCAAACTGCTTTCTAAAAATGTATCTCTATGCAGGACAGCTTCCAGACCTCCTCAGAGAAGAGGAGTGTGTGCAGTGGGGTGTGGTAAATATATAGGCTCACAACTTGTCCAAGTATAGAGATGTGATCTGTGAAATGAGGGTCCATAACTGTGGGGGGGGGAGGAGAGAGGGGTTTTTTTAAAAAAAAAATACCCAGTGAATGTGAATCACATTTCAGCGGTGAGTAAACGCACAGAGTAGAGTTCCAGGGCTGGCTGTTTGACCAACCATGCTTTCCATATCATCTCCAACTTAATCTAGTGAAAACCACATGCTTTTGTAGAATTGTTAAAATAATTTTTTATCTTGTTGATTTCATGACTCTTAGAGACCTCCAGAGTCCATAAACCACACCTTCATGCTTACTGATTTACACCATCATTTTAAAGTGCTCTGGCTTCTTTGTTTTTATTTCCTTTCTATTCACAGAACAGAGATCCATGGGTGCCCCTGCTAAGCAGCACCCAGGTTTCTCTTCCTGAGCACTAGCTCCTGTACCCACAGCCTTGGTCCCTCCCTCCCTCCCTCCCTCCCTCCTTCCCTTCCTTCCTTCCTTCCTTTCTTTTAGACAGTGTTTCTCTTTATAACACACCTGGCTGTCCTAGAACTAACTCTGTAGAGCAGACTGGCCTCGAACTCACAGAGATCAGCCTGTCTCTGCCCAAGTACCGGGATTAAAGGTGTCCACCACCACTGCCTGGCTTTAACCTGCAATCTTATGCCTCCATTTCTTAGGGTTCCCTTCTTGTCAATTCTTCCTCCCCCTTTCCTGGTGCTGAAGAATTATCTCTATTCTGTCAATCATGTATGTAAAATGCTGATTGGCCAGGCAGGAAGTATAGGTGGGTCAACCAGACAGGAAGTAGAGGTGGGGCAATGAGAACAGGAAAATTCTAGGAAGGAGGAAGCCCAGTCCTCACCACTCCTGCCCAGACAACTGAAGAAGCAGAATGTGATCTACCCCACTGAAAAAGGTACCGAGCCATGTGGCTAACATAGATTAGAATAATGGGTTAATATAAGTGATAAGAGCTAATAAGAAGCTGGAGCTAATGGGCCAATCAGTTTATAATCTTATGGAGATCTCTGTGTGATTTTCTCTGGGACTTTCTGACTGTGGGGTACCGGGCAGGACAGAAACCCCAACAAGCCGGCCCTTCATGTTACACTCTCCTCTCTCTAAACTTTTATGCTTTGCAGATTAAAAGGACATCAATGGTGACAGCATTTCCTCTAGCATTTAACTCTGCTTTCAAGGCATCACACAAGCTCCTATGCACAGAAGACCTTCTCACTTTGCCTTGGAAACCACAAGGCTGCCCACTTTTGAAAACAGGCTGTTTACTTGGGTTTCTGTTTTGAAGCCAAGTCCTGCCTATTGTCTCTCTGTTTTCTCACAACCCTATTTATTCTTCCACACTTTAATATCAAGACCTTTTTGTTTCAGAGGCCAATCAGGGACTTTAATAAAGCAAAACTTGCAGGTCTTTCAATCTTTAGCTCTCTTGTTCTTTCTCCCCCATCTTCTCCTTCTCCTCCTTCCTCTTCATTTATTATACTTACAATTTCACAACTCTGCTTTTGTTTACCCTAAGGTTTATTTTTCCCTTTGCTTGTATCACACGTGAGGCATTCTTGGCAACCCTTCCATTTCTCTTCTCAGTTTGCCCTTCATAGTGATTTCAAATCATGCTCGTTTATACTTCTGTGGATGTGGAGATGAACTCTATCTACATCTCCAGCTCTGTCTTTTACCTAAGAGAGTAAGATGCTTATGTGTATCAGATTGGTTGGACATGTTCACTGGAGATACAACGTGTCAACTATCCTCATCTTCTTGGCTCAGCATCATTCTCTTAATGGCACCACCATCCTTGTGTCCTTTCTCCATCTTTGGTACTTTGCAGCAGGTAAGGGCACACACTCTAAGTTTCTTTTCATGGTAAAAATATGTCTGAACCACGGATAAGTAGCATGGCCATAAAAAACTTACATACTTTGCTGATGACCTGTTGTTTTAAACATTCATAGAATTTACTTCCTAATATGTCTACCCCATAGACCTTTTATATAAATACTAAATGGTTTTGAATTAACAAACCACTTGTGAGAATTGCTAGCATATTTAAGCTTGACATAAATATTTACTAAGCAATACCATAGGCTATTCCCACTCCCTTTTCATTCCAAGATTTAATTACCAGATCATTGACTTAGATTTTATAAATGTACTATTGTTGTTGGTATCATTTTCCTACTTCAACCTTTTATGACATCAATCTATCTTTAGACACTCACTCTATATAATGTCACTGAAATGAGATTTAGGAAGCAGATAGATAACTATGTCGCTGCTGACCTTACTCCTTATGCCTCAATAACTTGGGGGGCAGAGCTGACATCCTGAGATCTTCAGGACCACCTCCAGAACTGCACCTCTACTGCTTACTGTTTGCACTTCAGTCTTTTGAGTGTTGTGGAAGTTAGTTTTCTATTGCTGTGATAAAAACACCATAGTCATGAGCAGCCTGGGGAGGAAAGAGAGTTTATCTAGCTTACAGTTGTCAGGTTATATACTCTATCACCAAGGGGAGGCGGGGCAGGAACTCAAGGCAGGAACTGAAATAAAGGCTGTAGAGAAATGGTGCTTGCTGTCTTGCTCCTCATGGCTTGCTCAACATGCTTTTTAAAAACTATATTTATATAACACAGGGCCACCTGCTAAGGGGTGGCATTATTTACAGAAGACTGGGCCTTCTCACATCTGTCTATCAAGAAAATACTCAGCAGATTTGTCTACAGGCCAATTTTATGGAGACATTTTTTTCTCACTTGAGAGTTCCTCCTCCTCTAGCTTGTGTCAAATTGACAAAACACCAACCGGGACAAATGTGAGAATCTAGCAGTTGGCTCACACAAATACTGAGGTGCTAACACACAGTTGGTGACTAATGTTTGCTATGCTCCCTCATTTCTTGGTGTTTTGCTCATTTTCTTTGCTGTCACATAATAGATATTTAAGAATCGGCTGTTGACTGTGGAGTACCATTTCTGCACAGTGTGGGCTAGCATGAGGGTGATATAGCAAATCCTTGGTGATCTCTGCAACTGCCACAGAAAGGGAGACAATCTCAAGGGGTGATCACTAGCATTATAGACACACACACACACACACACACACGCACACACACACAAAGAATCTTGAAGTTTGATGCTCCTGTGTCATTTTCCCTTTATAATAAAATTGGAAATTGCCTGACTGTCAATGATTTTTGTTAACATTAAGAGAGTTTATTTGAAATACTATTTAAAGAAATAAAAATTCCTACTGAAAACTTTTGATAGTATTAAAGTGTCATGGAAATTTTTACTACTTTTTTTGTTTTTTTGTGATGCAAAGACAGAACAAACTTGATGACCTTAGAATTAGTGGGCAGTTTCTCAGTGGTTAAGATACCTGCTTCTTACTGGGTGGGTCACATATTTTAGCTTTAGCTATAGTTATCTACAAGGAGAGAACTATTCTGATAATACTTGGTCTTACTGTCCATTTAGAGCCCTTCTAGGAACAATGAAAGCAGTAAATCTATTTTAATGCTATATTTTTATTCTGGATCATTCTTCTTCAGTTTCTTCTTCAGTGAAGACATTGCACAAACAAAACCCAACTCTCTATATTTTAGAAATCCTGGGAATAAAATATCCATGAGCTCTTTTTTCCTTGTTAGTTTTGTTTTGCTATAAATGAATTTGTTGGGGAGGGACTGACATTTATTTGGCTAATATTCTGTGTTCTCCTCTTTGAAAGAGTACGGTTACACATTGTCTTTCATACTAGGCAAACACTAAGACGTTGGATTGAAGGAACCCGACCAAACTTGTCCTAGATAATATTTGAATATCCTCAATTAAAATTCTTGGAAAGAGAGACACAGTTCTTTTTCAAATCTTTTATGTATTTTTTTTCTGAGCTTAACAAAACATGTTCTAAACCCCTATGTCCCCAGACAGCTTGACTTTTCTTTATTTCCTTCATCAACTTAAGTACCTTAAGAGCAAAGAGCAAGCTTACAATTCCTTGTAAATATGTTAAGATAACTTCTTCTTGGATGAAATTTATACAGAGGGCAGAGCATCAAAACTGGGAAAGTATGAACTGAATGCCAATTAAGTAGGGAATGGTATTTTGGTAGAATTTTAATTGTTTTGTATTTCCTAGCTTTCCAAAGAAACTTCTGGCCTTCAATTTCTGTTCAGTTTTCTCAGGTCAGTATTCTATCACACTTAAAAACAGAGATGTCCTTTTATTTTTTTATTTTATGAACTCTTTATATTTAAAGATATTACCACTTTAATGTTTTCTCAATCTGCCATACAAAATCATTTTATGTTATATGTTTATGTTCATTCTTTTCCACATTCTTACCTCCAAACATGATTACAGGAGGCAGATTTTCCTACCTTCAAATCACATTAGCCTTGCATTACTATAGCACAATACCTGATGACCTGATGTTATTAGCAGTCCCAATCTGATGAGAGAACACGTTGTGGGGGAAGGGAATCCGATTCACCTCACGTGGTGTTTAATACTGCTTGTCACTTCAGCAGGGTCTGCACTCACCTAGAAACAAGCCTCTAGACACGGTCGCTGGTCGCTGGGGATTTTCTAATTATGTCAATTGAGATGAATAGACCCACCCTGGTTTACGTCCTGGACCTCATATGAGGAAAACGAGTTGAACATCAGAAACCCCTTTCTGATTCATGACAGCGAGAGTCATGTCACCAACAGCCTCATGCTTCTGTGGTCCACATTTCCCCAACATGATGGTCTGTACCCAGGACTGTAAGCAAAAGAAATCCTTTCTCCCTTAAATTGCCGTGTTTGTTTACTTGTTTGTTTTTCCAGGCAGGGTTTCTCTGTGTAGCCCTGGCTGCCCTGGAACTCACTCTGCAGACCAGGCTTTCCTCGAATTCAGGATCCGTCTGCCTCTGCTGAGTCCTGGAATTAAAGGTACATGTCACCAATGTTCATCCTAAGTTGCTTTTGTTGGGGTATTTTAACACAACAACAGAAAAAAAACCTGATATACTCACTAACAGGGAAATAGAGGAGAGAGAGAGAGGGAGAGAGAGAGAGACAGAGAGAGAGAGAGAGACAGAGAGAGACAGAGAGAGAGACAGAGAGAGAGAGACAGAGAGAGAGAGAGAGAGAGAGAGAGAGAGAGAGAGAGAGAACAGAGGCAGAATGGGCAACAGTTGCTAATTTTTGAGAGGATATATGCCCAATTACTTAGGTGTGTCCCATAAGGCCCCACCACCTATTGAAAGCCTTCATCTTCCAATAGTACCCCCTGGTGACCATGCCTTTAATACACAGACATTTTGGGAACAATTACCACAAACAGCATAGATGACACAAGAAATTACCTATGCTAATTTTTAGTACCACAGCATGAACTGTTTAGAATAATCTTGATACTTTAGGAGGCTACTCTCCTGTCTGGTGAAAGCGGCACACGCAACTTTTATATTTTCCCTACTAGATCATCAAGTTGTTGCTATACCACTTACTAAGAACCTTGAGTTTCTACCCCTGAGATTTGGTAAATTATTGATATGGAATAAAATTGATTTCTGAATTTCCCATTTATTCTAGTAATCCATCTAGATTACTAGATGCAACAAATTCCACGTTATTGTGAGACTTTTCTCATATTTAATAACTGCGGAGACTACAAGGCACTTCCCCACCTTTTTCAATATTCGTGTTTCTTCAAGTGAACCAGTAAACTTTTCTAGTTTTAAAAAGAATGCTTAAAGCACTTAGTGTTATCTTATTAAATATGCACACTACCTCAGGGAAAACTATCTATTTATAATACTGGTTTTACTCACTACCTGATAAGCATTTCCATTCATTTAGGTTCAGTTAAGATTTTTTTTCTTCAAGTTTAGATATTCTTATTGGAAATTAGTTCAGGCACTTACTGTTCTGTCTATATTAATTATTGTGTTTATTAATTGTCAAGTTAACTTTCTTTTTTTGCCACATATTATATTATATCCAGTTATGTATATATACAATTATGACATTGCTTTTTATAAGTTAATATTACATAATTTGTGACTTTATCAATTTCTTATTTATGGAAGATATTTTTAATAATTGTATTTTTAAATTATATCATGTTTTATTATTTAAAACATTTAAAAATATATTTTGATCATGTTCTTCTTCTCCTCCAAGACATTCCAGATCCTCTCCCCCCTCTACCCACCCAACTTTAAGTTCTTTCTCAAAAATCAAATCCCAGTACAATCATAGCCCACCCAAACCAAGAAAACAAAACAAAACCACACCTATAAAGAAACATAACAAAACAAAAACCCATCAAATTTTAACCAAATAAAAGCACACACACACATACACACCAAAAAAAAAAAAAAACCTATGGAGTCCATTATATGTCGGTCAACTACTTCTGAACATAAGGGTATGACAGATGTTTTTGAGAGAATTTTAATCTCATTTTCTTTGGGGTTGCATAGATCATATTACAGGAAATATCTAATTATATCACTTTAAGATTATAAATGCCACACCATGCCTTAGAGAAGCATATAGACACAGCCGAATGAAGCTGTATGCAGTGTGCTTGGCACACACACACGTGGCAACAGCATACAGAGAAGTCTTAGCTTACGTTTTTTTGTTTGTTTGTTTGTTTGTTTTTCGCAGTCCAGACTAAACATGTTATATACCTCCCTACCTTGAACAATCATTGGGTTTATTTTAAGAAGGAAACAAGTATAGTTTATATGTAGTGAACATGTAATTTCATGTGTAGTTTCTTAGTTCCTCTTATTGACCGTAAGCTTGTATTTCTCTGCATATATCACTTCATTTTCTGTGCTCCCTACTAACCTACCAACAGTTTGTTCATGGTGAGAAGCCCCTTAAACACCCAGTAGTTACATTTCTCCCCATGACCCCTAAATGACTTCTTAAAGTAAAATAGAAATACTTCTAAAACCTTAAAAAACCCTGTAAGATTTGCACCCCTCCTCTTACCTGTCCATAGAGCTCTGGGATCCCATGTTCTGCTGTTTCCTCTCATTACCACCTATTACCTCATGGGCTTGGCACCCGGAGTAATTCTATCAGATGTTTTACCTCTTCTGATATGGACCAATTGGATCAAATTTCTCAATTGATCACCACTTTTTGAAGTAGCATCCATATGGTTCTTCAGGTCTCTCCCCAAGTGAATAGTATCTCCTGACTGTTCTTTTGCTTCTGGTATCAATAATAGCATTGTTATTGGTGAACGTGTTCTCCCACAGGCTCATGTGTTGGTCCCAAACTGGTGGTACTCCTTTGGAAGTTTCTGGAGAGTTTAGGAGGTAGGCATAGTTGGAGAAAGCAGGTCACCTGAGACATGCATTTCAAAGATACACCTATCACTCAGTGAGTCTTCCACTTTCTCTGACTCCTGCCTTCTATGATGTGAGGAGCTGAATGCCTTTCCCACATGCTCCTGCTGTCTTGACATTCTGCCCACCTCCCAGAGCCAAACAATGATGGTATGAAACCATGAGCCTGGATCGACCTTTCCTTTGGGCTCATTAGAGCACACACTTTGTCATAGTGGTGATGAAGTCAATATACATTTGCGTTCATTGGACAGTACAATGAATGGGATGCAGCAGTGTTCTGGATACAGTTGAGGGCTCAAGAGGCTTTGGCTGTTTCCACATGTTCTCCTAATTTTTTTCTAAGACCCTAAAGGTCAGGCAAGGTTGCATAAGATTGAGAAAGATGTCAGTCAAGCACAGGTGTCCCATTACCTAAGCTGAGATCAGCTTCCTTCTGCCAACCTTAGACAAAGTCTACACGGGACAGGTTACAGACACATGCATGATCAGCATCTATTGCTGAACGCATCAACTTTTGTGTGGACAATGAAAGACTCATCATTAGCATGTATTCTACACTTTATTTAATACGTATCACCATCTAACAAATTAAAACTTACTTTTGTGTGCACTGCTTTCTACCTCTTAACCTTTACCTCATGAAGGTAGGGAATTTTATCTGCTGTAAAATTGGTTTTCGATAAGCATTTTCTGGGTGAATGAAACCACAGATTGTTTCTGAGTTCTGCCAACCCTAGTTAATCATTCGGGACACCTAACTGACATTGCCTTGAGAACTTCACGATCTCTTCTCTCCCCTACAGATATCATCATATAAATGATCCAAATGAAAGTCTCCTTAGAATGTCACATGCCACAATTCTAAAGTTCCATAGTCACATCTTGTGGGTCCTGTTATATATCACTTCATTAGTACTGTTATCTCTTAATCATTGTCTGAATTAAAAAGCATTTCTGGGGCTCTCTGTTAACCTCGATTTGAAAAGTGTCTTTTGTGTTCAGGGTCTGTATCATCAAGGGCAGGGAGAGCTAGCTCATATGCTGTTGAGGCAATGTCTCCACTTACATGCTCCTTTATTAACACACTTTATTCTTTCACAATCTCATAACATATTAACTGTGTATTCGGGTCATTCTCCACCCACTTAACTCTCCCACTTTTATTAGCCCCAACCCCTTCCAAAACTCTTTCTCCTATTTCCTGGTTTTGTTTTTGTTCATCATCTCATGCAGCTTAGGGTCATCTGTGTGACACTGAGTTTGGAACTAATCAGGAAATTTTAGCTAGTTCATCATGACTTTACAGAATCTGTTCATTGACAATAGAGCATTAGTAAGTGGTAGGGCCCCTGTGAGTCCCATTCATATGTGAAACCTTTTACTTCATTGGGATATTATTATGAAGTGGGGCCTCCGGTAGAGAATTAGACTCTGAGCTTGTAATCTTCATGATTGGATTGTTACACCTGTAAGAAGGGAAGATCTCTCTCTCTCTCTCTCTCTCTCTCTCTCTCTCTCTCTCTCCTTCTATCTCAAGACGTGGAAGAAGAAAACCATCTACAGAGAACATGCACAGAGGACATACACAGACTCTGGTCTTGCTAACATCCGACAAGGCAACCCTATTGTGAGAAACAAGCCACTGTTATATAAGCAACTCAGTCCTAAGGGCCTACAATATTCTGTCATTGTGGCCCAAACTTCCCGAGATGCTTGCCTTCACTAATTTTTAGAGCACTTTTACTTACATTTATAACTATATAAGTAAATACTAGGGAAGTGCCGTTCCAACAAAATGTATCCCTAGCCTGGGGTGTTTTTAATTGACAGAAAATTCAATTTTTGTTTCTGAGACTCCAGGCTGGACCCCAGGGTTCTGGAACATTAGACAGTTTGCCACTAACCCTTTGGAGAGGTGATACCCTAAACAGCTCTAAAACATGTGGCAAACACTTCTTTCCCATCCGAGTCTTGTCTCACTCTCAAGAAGACTGAGGTACAGGACAGGGAGGAGTGAGAAAGATGGGGGACTTTCTGATCACAGGAACAGCAGTGAGGCTTTTAGTGCCTGAGTGGTCTTCAAAGGGGTTTGTGGAAGGCAGGTGAAGCCATGGACCTTTTATAGCTTTGTCTTTATAGCAAAAAAGAGAGTAATTCCAATTGCCTCTTAAATCGTGATTAAAATAAATAGTTGGGTCTAACTGGGGAGAGATGAAGAAGCCGTTGGCAGGCTCTCTTGGCTCTCTGTGTCAGCCTTGGAGAACAGCAGTCTTGTTCTGGAAGCCTTGTCAGGAAATGGCCCTGGCCAATGGGATGTTTCTGATCCTGTGCCCAGACCATGGTGACCCATTGAGCCTTCCCAGCTGGGGATTCTTCATCCCTGTATGACTCATTTTAGGTTCTGCCTCTCTTGGGTCCCTATCATCATGAAAGCCAGTGTTCTGCCCAAAGTGGGGACTGAAAATCTTTCTTTTTATTTTAAAATTTCCCAGTAGCTCTTCACACAAGAATATGGGTATGTCACTCACCATCCAGAATAAAGTTTATACATGTAATGACTGCCCCTTCCTGAGAACTAATATTTTTAAATTACTTTTATTACGTAACTTTGTAGCTTAAAAGCAATTAGAAAGATAATTATTTCTGTGACTTTACTTATTTGAGAATATTTTACATTTGTTAACTAAACCCTTCCGTTAAAATCTGAGATTGTAGGTGACTGCTATTGTTCTCAATTACCCACCAGATCTAGATGGTAAAATAAGGTTGCTGAGGACACTACACACTTTGACACTGAGCTAGAAGCATCCTCAAGGCACACTAACTTTCATAATGTTAAAAGGTGCTGGGGAGAAAGGTCATCAAAAGTTCTCATCCAGCTATGAACCCTGGTAACTACAATATCAACATGATAGCTAGGGTGTGTCTAGAGTATGGTATACCACAATAGTGGTATAATTGTTATGGGGTAACCGACCGCTTTCTGACTGCAGTTTAAGCAAGTTCCACATGAGAAATTGTATGGGGTACGTTAAACCTGGTTAAAGTTCATGCCCTAGAGGAATCTGTTATTGTTTTAGTAAATAGACACTATGTTAAACTGCCCTCTAAATATTTATGATTATACTCATGGATAAGAGCTGCTCTCAGCTTTGTCAGAGATGCATCTGTTTGTAGTAGACAGTGCTTATTGCAAAGACCCATAATTTGTTAGTATGCTGAGAACAAGTTGAGTGTTCAGCCCTAAAAGTGACATCTATCATACTCCCCCCCCCTCCCCGCTGCCACAGGGCGCACAGAATATTGAAGAAAAAGGGGGCAGAATGCATATCAGAGCTATTCCCAAAGGATGGGAAGGAGGTCTGGGGAAAACGGTCTTCTGAATACAAGGGTGTTGTGTCCATGAATCATAGCAGCAGTGCTACCTGCATGAGACCTGCATAAGAGTGGGCCCCTCAATATTCCATCATGGATAGGACAGGCCATGCCCTCCCATGAGGAGCTATAGGCAGCTAATGGTTGCTGAGGGAGTTGAGTCACATTTTTCAGTGCTGTGGCCACTGATAAGTTGCCCTTGCTGAAGTCAATATCCTCCCACCTAGGCTCATGTAGACAGACAATCCTAAATAAATATAGTGGGGCACACAGAAACACACACACTTGCAGAGTTAGGGTGGGGAGAAGACATGACAATAGGAGGGGAGAAGAGGATTCTTTTTGGAGGTAGAGAAGGATAAAAGATGTGTGGGGCTATGATACAAATACATTATATGTGAAATTATGAGAGAATAACAAAGTCAGACCAAAGGTATCCTAGATTGTCACATTTGATTATTTAGCCCATTCTCAGTCGTTGTTGAAGAAGATGTTGTAAATATTCAATTCTGCAATAACTGAATTGGTCTCAACCCATAAATACTAAAAAAATCCAATAATTCTCTCTTCACTTGTGTCCTTAAGACTAAGATTCCTTAGCCTGTGCAGTGGCAGCGAAAGTGGTATTGAAGATTTTAAATTGATAATTTGCAGTCCAATAATAATTGACTCACTTGATAGTAGTAGTGTTGTTTCAGTTTGAAAGGTTGAGTCATCCTGACCCTCTAGTATCACTCATTTTCATCAAATGAGAATTTCACCCATAGATATATTTAAATCCAATGTAAAATCCTCTCTGCTTTCCCTTCTGTAACATGATTTTAATAGTCCCATCTGTAACAGTAGTCCTCTTTTTTGGTCCCTGAATCCAATGGCTGACAAGTTGTTTGCCTTTAAATAGATGAAAATAGCCCAGTGAGTAAAATGGAAAACCCCAAAGATATTTAAATATTGTTATAGTGATATTTTCTTAAATCTTGCTCATTACATCTCTGCAATTGAGACCTATGTATTATTTCACTTGAAGTTACTTAGGCTTAAGTTTTTTGGCATGTGGACATTTATAAATGCACATATATGTGCATGCCGGTAAGCATACAGACAGTGATGAGATAGTTTATGTTGATAGTGAGACCAACATTTTATTCAACATTTTGATTTGTTAAAGCTTTTTTTTTTATCCCTTTCTTTCTGCTCTTGGCTGATTTTTCTAAATATTTAATTTCTAGAAACCAGGAGTCCTAGATTACTCTATGTGCTAGCCAAGCTTCTAAATGTATGGCAAAATTAAGAAGCATCCAGGCAGCCTATGAAATAATATGAAATGATTTACATAAAGTCAAAATTTGGCTTAACCATTCCTTATTCCAAAGCCACTTAGGGACACAGAAAGACAGATATACAGACACACACACCGTCACCAGCAGTATCACCATTTAACTCTTCCAATTATTAATTAACCATTTCTGTGTTTTCTGCTCATCTTTTTTTCTGATGTTACATCACAGAAACCAGAGACTTACAGCATTAAAGAAGTGAACATCCAATAGTCCTTCCAGCAAACTAGGAAAAAAGATTCCTATAACAAAAATATGTTGATCTTTTTTTTTCTGCCCCATTTCATTTATTCACCCTTCACCGCTCTTTCTGCTTCTATCCGAGATGGTTCCATACTCCACATAATAGCAACAGCTTTAATGGGATGCGGAGCCTGGCCCTTCTTACACAACAACATTTATTGGACGCGACAGTCACAAGAGGCTACAATTACATAAAAGCAAAGCCTTTTCCCATCATCTTAGCAACCCAGATCAGCTGAATTCAATTCACTAAATTCTCTTGTTAGCAGGCAAGAGAGGCAATTAGTTCAGACAAAGCCGTGGCTACACTCTGAAAAGAAGTCCACCTGAGGCAACTGTTCTTCTCTCACCATTTCCTCTTTCTCGTGAGCTTTTGGAATGCGGACCTAAAGGACTCTTACAGCATTGGGCCAGATCCCATGCCTTCCAGCTCTGTAGAATATTCTCTCTGAAATGAACCTGGAGGGCTCCCAGCTTTGGTGTTCTTGTTCACTCTCTTTTCAAGGATGACAACAAGAGTTATGGGAAGGGAGGGAGCCTGGATGATCACCAGTGCCAGGCAGTGACACGCCAGAGACAACCTTGCAATAAAATTTTTGTTTTCTTTGTTCAGATATAACATCAAAAGTGTCCTGTGGTGATTTGACTGAGGCATTTCTGCCCACCAGAGTTAGTGGCAAGAGCTTCCTTTCCCTTAAGACAAAATGCCTGAACGGGTGTTTCTGTAGGTAGTTTGGTTGTCAACAACACACACATGAAGAGGGTATCTCAGTTGAGGAGTTCACATCCATCAGAGTCTCCTGTGGACATGCCTGAGGGATATTTTCTTGATTAGTGATTGATGGGGAAAGGCCCATCACACAGCAGGCAGTACCATCCCTGGGAAGGTGGGCTGGGTTGTATAAGAATGCAAGCTGAGCCAGCCACGATGAGTAGTGAGCACACAGTGTTCCTCTCAGCTTCAGTTCCTGCTGTGGGATAATGTTCCTGTACACTGTGAAGATTTGTCACTCATATTGGGTTAGTAAAATGCTGATTGGCCAGTAGCTAGGCAGGAAGTATAGGCAAGACAACCAGACTAAGGGAATTGTGGGAAGAGGAAAGGCTCTCCAGCCAGATGCTGAGGAAACACCATGAGAATGCCTTACTGAGAAAAGCTACCAAGCCACATGACAAAAGATAGACAAAAATTATGGGTTAATTTAAATCATAAGAGCTAGTTAACAATAAATCTGAGGTAATAGGCCAAACAGTTTATAATTAATATAGGCCCCTGTGTTTTTCTTTGGGACTGAATTGCTGTGGAACCTCCAGGACAAAATCTTCTGTCTAAAAGTTCCTGTCTCTAGATTCCTTTCTTGAGTAACTCTGAAGATGGACAGTAAGCTATAAGTCAAATAAGCCGCTTTCTTCCCTAAGTTGCCTTGACTACTATCTTATCACAGTAACATAGATGCAAGCTAGGGCAGTTGTCATTTACTGAAGTCTATAGTTTCTAGTACTGTGGAAAATATTTAACCCTTATAAACTGCTGTGAACAACCCATTCAGCCATTAATAAACCCTCTACCCAAGTACACTAGGTGCTTTGTTTCCATCCTTATTGGTCCCTTTGCATTAGCCTCCAGGTTGGTAGTTTTACCTGTACTCTTCTTTAATTTTGGTTTGATTTTTGCTCCTTTAGGTACCTTTTTATTTCTGGGCCACTTTTATATTGGAGGGAAGTTACAAAGAAAATTTCCTGTTTCCATATGCAAGTCCCTAGTTGTTTAAACACAGCAACTTAGATAGACAAAGGGCTCAGGTATTTATCCTCATTTATTTCACTCTACATGGAACTAACCATATTCATCCCTTTCCCCTCAAGTTCTAAGCAAGTCTTTAACTTTCCCATTATATAGTATGAAACACACTTTTCAAAACTCTATTCAAATAAACTTTTATCTACAGAAAACTCATATAGCAGTTTTGAAATTGTGATGTACTATGCAATACAAAGTCACTAAAACTATATTTTAAATTCTCTCCCTAGAAGTAACAATTGTGTATCCTTATGCAGGTGATACAATGTTTTGATCAATGTATATTCTGTGGACTGAATCTGGTTCTCAACATGGGGCAAGAATTTCCACATTAAGCCTGAAAAAGCTTTTTTTTTTTTTTTTTTTTTTTTTTAATGGATTCTATACAGGCAAAAGATCAGAGTTGAGCACAGCTTCTTGGTAGCAGCATTTCTCAGGTGGGCTCTGTTTGCTGGCAACAAGCAGAGGCATGGCTCCTTTAAGAGAGGCTTCCTAACTCAGCTTTAGCAGCAAAAACTGTGTAGCTCTTTTAAGAGGCCCTGCCACCATGTAGGGGAAGCCCAGGCCAATGGGGGGCGTGTTTGCCTCAGGCTAATGTTTATGTATAAATCTGGCGGGCATGAGCCCCGCCAGTCCTTTTTGTATTTCCTGTCCATCACTGGATCCCTGGTGTTGTAAGCTATCCCTTAATTAAAATTTGCTGTTTTATATTAAGCTAGCCTGGTTATTACGCCGCATACACCACCAAACACTCAAACGGTGTTTATGAGCAGCCAGCAACATGGTTCTTTGTGGTGGCATGGACCTAGAAACTCCAGAGAGTTACGGTAAAAGACATTACTCCCTCCAGTACCTCCACCATGAAGCTAATCTCTCAGGAAGCCAAGGAATGGGGCGGATCCAGTCTCCAAAGCTGCAACTTTAATCCTAGCCATACTGCTTAGCAAATTAAAGACTCATGTAATCAGAGAAAGAGGGATATAGAGTAAAGAAAGATTCAGATAAAAAATCAACAACCTCTAAACAGTTTACAGTGTGTTTAAAAATATACGTAGGCTGGAGAGAGAAAAGTAAAAAGGATAGAGTAAGACCTTTAATAAAAAGAGAAAGAAATAGAGTAGTTGGGTATGGGGTCACATAACTTTAATCCCAACTCTTGGAAGGCCCAGGCATGGTGGCTCACACCTTTAATCCCAGCACTTGGGAGAGGCAAAGGCAGGTGTATCTCTGTGAGGGTCAGGCCAACCTGGTTTACAGAGTGAGTTACAGGACAGCCAAAGATACACCGGGAAGTCCTTTCTCAACAAACCAAAATTTAAAATGAAAATTAAAGAAATGGATTAAGAAAAACAATTAAAGCCATGTAAAGATGGAAAATATACAGAGAATCTGTATAATGTATGTTACTTTGGAGAAGAGATTTTGCTTTTATTTCTATAGGAAATGAGAGGCTGTGGATTTATTCTGGGTTAAGACAAGTAAGGTTTGTTCAGCAAGTCCGATTTTATCCCATGCTTTTTCAGACCCAGGCCAGCTGGCCTTGGTGAGTTCCCGATAGAACATCCCCATTGTCTCAGTGTGTGGTTGTACCCCTTGCGGTCCTGAGTTCCTTGCTCGTGCTCCCTCTCCTTCTGCTCTTGATTTGGACCTTGAGATTTCTGTCCGGTGCTCCAATGTGGGTCTCTGTCTCTGTCTCCTTGGGTGGGCGGTCCTTGGACTTCCCACAGGTCAGGGAACCCTGATTGCTCTTCGACCTGATAAGGGAGGGGGACTTCATTGGGGGAGGGGGAGGGAAATGGGAGGCAGTGGCGGGGAGGAGGCAGAAATCCTTAATAAATAAATAAATTAAAAAAAAAGAAAAGTAAGGTTTGATCAAGGAAGACCCCCTGAAAAATCTCCAATGGGAATGGGTGGCCTAGATGATCAAATGTTTCAGAGCACCTCTGTTGCAGTTTTCTCTGAGATCTACATGCAGAACAGCTTCAAGGCTACTGAGATGATCCAGCCTCACAGAAGACTCAAGTAAGAACTTGACTATAACCCGAAATTTTCTTTGGGTCCCCATAAGATTATCAGTGCCCCCAATCAGCAGTAAGTAGCTTAGAAAACTATGCACATATTCCCAAATAATGTGTTATGGATGTTAGTGTAGGTTACAAGTTGTTGATAATGGTCAGGAAAAAGTTAAAAAAAAAACAAGATTAAATTCAGAATTCTTGTTTTGAAAATAAAAAAAAAAAGGGGGAGTGCTGTGGGATATTGCTCTTGTCCCCTGTAAAGATTTGTCACTCATATTGGTTTAATAAAAGGCTGATGGCCAGTAGTCAGGCAGGAAGTATAGGCAGGGCAATCAGAATAGGAGAATTCTGGGAAGAGGAAAGACTCAGTCTATAGTCACTACCTAGAGGCAAAGGAAACAAGATGAAACTGCTGCACTGAGAAAAGGTACAACAGCCAAGTGGCTAAACATAGATAAGACATATGGGTTAATTTAAGTTGTAAGAGCTAGTTAATAATAAGGCTAAGCTAATAGGCCAAAAAGTTTATAATTAATTTAAGCTTCTGTGTGTTTCTTTGGGAAAGATTGGCTGTGGGACCTGGCTGGACAGAAACTTCCGTCTATACCATCTTGCTGATCAACTTAGATTTGATCCTCCAAACCCTTCTTTATTTTAATATAGTGCACCTGTGAATGCTAGTGAGGTTTTAGTGTGGGAGATAAGGTGGGGAACAGCAGGTATTTGGATGGGCAGATGCATGCATGGTGACCAGAGAACAATTTTGGGTGTCATGCCTCAGGTATATTTCATATATTTTTTTGACACAGAATCTCTATGGCCTGTAACTTTGCCATGTAGGTAGGTTAGCTAGTCTGTGAGCATTCAGGGAACTTACTGCTCAATCCAGTCAATTGCTGGAGTTTCAGGGGTTCTGGGGACCTGAACTCATCCTTGCATGGAAGGCAATTACTTTACTGGCAGAGTCTAGGCATCTCCACAGGCCCTGGAGTGGTCTCTTTAGAACTCAAGGACCATTCTACTGTTCTCGTGATTTAAACGCCTTTTGACCACTGCAGTCAGAGTGCTGGATGGTGGCTTTCACTGATCTTCCAAATTCATCCAGGTCTCATCTCCTGCTAGCCCAACTCCAGCTATGATGGCTTTACTTCATTTCTCAAACATATCGAGTTCTCCATTTTCTCAATACCACATTAACAAACATGTCCCCATATCCATTCTTCTTTGTGTTATCCCTGTGACTAGTTTTTTTGTATTCAGTGGGTTTCCCTATGTGTTAGTGTAGTAGATAGGGCTCACCTGCAGTAACAAAATCCATCGTCTTTTTATCACAGAGCATATCTCCTTGCAAATTTCCTCGACAGTACCTATCACAATTTATATTAACCACACTCATTTTGTCCACCCGTTTACCTTTTTTCTCATCAGTGTAAATTTAATAACTGAAGAGATTGTCCTTATTTCATGCACTGTGTGCTTAGTATCTCAGACAGTGACAGGATACAGTAAATACTCAATAAATATTTATTAAATGAACACATAAATGAAATAGGGTGAAAAAATTGTTTCTAGATATGCTCCATGCCAGCATTCCTTAGGGCAGAGAAAAATAAAGAACAATTACTCTTGGAGAGTTTGGGGTATTGTTTATGAGCTCCTGGGGTTTACATTTATTAAAACCTCCCTGAACTTCAATCTGAGTGCAATTTGAAGTTCATAAAGAAGTAGAGAAGGGCAACAACACCAAGCACTGTTCTTATTCTCCAAGTTCCCGAGTGATTTTGCTGTTCTCAAGGCAGAGAAAGACATTCATGGCACATAGGTGCTATCTAGCACTGCATTTGGGGAAACATTCTCCCTTTACTGCAGCTAATGGGAACATCATAGAGCAGAATGCTCAACTAAGACGTCTTTACCGAGAGAACTCTTTCTCTTCCCTTTCATGAAGAAGCAAGAAAGCACTGAAGAATTCTCAACCTTCTACAGTTCTTACTAACCACACAGCTTCCTTTCCTTCACCAAGAAGTATATGGGCAGAAGCAGAGATCTTTAGGTCACATAAAAATATTTTCTTACTTAGGACCAGCAGTGTGTGAACTTAGACTTCAATCCAGCAACTTCTGCTTCCAGGGGAGATGAAGTACTAAGTAGTGGTGTTGTCCCTTGCTTCATAGATGTAAAAGTATGTGAAAACTATTTTCAAGAATTTGGAAGTCAGACAACAAAAAGCAATGCTGACTAGGAGACCGGAACTATATAAGGTGGGCCTGGAGCAGTGCGCCGACTTCCTGTCTGGAATTTTGAGGTCGTAATAAAGGAAGCAAACCCCAGCTAGAATCTGGAAGTGTTTTTGAGTTGAAAAGAGAAATGTGAGAGATGAAACTGTTTCAAGTAAGCAAGAGAGCTCGCTAGCATTCAAGTAGGTTTTGAATATAGAGGGCCTTGGAGGTCTCCCTCAAGTCTCTCCTTGTAGTTTAGTAAACATCCAGCTGAGGGCATGGGGAAGCGCCTGAGAATACAGTCAATGGTTTTTGAATGAAGGCTGAGAATACAGCCTGATCCACAAGACTGAAAAACTAGCAACTCTCAGGACATCAAAGGAAGAATTGAGAAGCCACATCTGATTTGAACAAATACATCTACTCCACAGTAGACCAGATCATACACACCTCTAGAGTGTACATGAATGGCTGAATAAAATACATCACTTTCTGGAACACATCTTAAACTTGGGCTCATGACCCCAAATGGGGTCGTACAACCAAATGTGAAGTGAAAAGGGAACTGACAGCGGTAGAAGTTTCCTGAACATGCCATGAGCACAACCAACTCACAATCAAACAGGAAATGAACTTGAAGTGTTTGGACAACACCTCCTGTTGGTGTACAGCGCAACATCACTGTGGCTTTTTTTCTGAGCATACAACACCCACACTCCTGTTGGCAGTGCACAGCACAGCTTCACTGTGGCCTTCCTTCTGAGCACACAACACCCACACTCCTGTTGGCAGTGCACAGCACAGCTTCACTGTGGCCTTCCTTCTGAGCACACAACACCTACACTCCTGTGGGTGCACAGCACAGCTTCACCTTCCTTCTGAGCATACAACACCCACACTTTGTGCTGCATCTGCTCCCAGGCCACACAACACCCACAATACTATCCGACAAGCTTCGGCTGAGGTTTGAGATTTGTGTGCAATGGATTGCAGCATTTTTACTTTACACGTAGAGTTTCACACTCTTACAGAAGCATCGTGGTTTGATTATGGAGAGCTAAGATTTACAGTTTTCCTATTATCATTCTTTGCCATGTTAGAACCAGATTGGTTCATCATTGGCATGCACCATCAGAATGTCTGATTTTAAAAGCTGGTGTTTGAATTGCTGATTTGAGTTTAATAAAGAATGTGTTTAATTAATTTTGACTGCAGATTAAAATGGGATTTTGAACAATTTCTGAAATTCCCCCATCACATAGCTGCCATTTATAGCATGTATCTATGTAAAGCAGTGTTCTCAGTGTTTACAATTATAAAATCGACTTATTGATGAACTTGGAAAAGATTGAAAATGTTTTGCATCCTGCAGAATCAAATATTCAGTCAAGGCTTAATGACTTAATTGAAAATAACCACATCCATCTTATTTATATGCAAATTTATTTTTTATGTTTAGTGAATGGTAAAATTATATGGATGCTAAATGATTATTTTAAAAGATGTATTTTTAAATCATGTCTCTGTGTGTGTGTGTGTGTGTGTGTGTGTGTGTGTGTGTCCATAGAACCAGAGGCCCCCTGAAGACAGAGGTACAGGTAGTTCTGAGCAGCCTGACATGGGTGTTAGGAACTCAACTCATGTCCTCAGCAGGAGCAGAATGTGCTCTTAACAACTGAGCCATTTCAAATCATTATTAGTAGATTGCACTGATTTTTTTTACATACCTGGGTATCTGGGTTGCATAAAAAATTCTGGGACAAAAGGTATTCCAAAATTAACAAAAATGAAAACATGGGATTTAAAAATTTATTAAATGTGACTTGGAAGTTTGTACGCACTGATGTCCGGCAGCAGTGGATCTCTGTTTTCCCTGCTAAGTAGTAGACTAATAAGAGGAAGCTAACTGCCTGATAAGCAAAGGCAAGGGAACAAAAGAGATGAGAGAAGAAGTCAATGGCAGGGAGAACAGGAGAAAACAGAGAAACCCATGGGCAAAAAACAGATTAAACTACAGAGACGTCCTTCCTGTTCTGAACTCTGTGCCTTTGTGGGGTTGAACTGGGATGTAGGAGTTGGCCAATGGGAGGTTGGAGCTGATGGGCCAGGCAGTGATTTAATTAATCCAATTTCTGTGTGATTATTTCGGGTATAAACTAGCCGGGCAGCAGGGACAAATAAAGGCCCCCCTCTCTCAACACTTTACAAACAATCTTTACTTACCCATGGTCCCTCTGGGAAAAAGGGGAGCCCTATGTGTTCCTCCCTTATTCATGATGAAATGTTGACGGCCCAGTCTTGGGCAGGTAATATGTCTGCAGTGCATCCATGAATACAATGGTCATTCCTTCCTTCTCTTGGCGTTTGTATTTCTCTGTCTGAGTTTCCCCTCCCTGAGAAATTCCTTCTGAGGACTAAGGTAGTCAGTCATCTCTTTCCCACTACGTATAGATTTTTAAAATTAACCATCTAGTATCTTTAAGATTTCGTAAAATATGTTTATTTAAATTTTGTTTTATTACTTCAGATGAAATCACTTATTCCTTGTTACTCCATTTTAGTTAGATAAAAGAACATTAAGCTTATTTTAATATAAGTGCATTTCAATTAAGATGGCATATAATTCTGACTTCTCTCTTTGCACTTCTTTCTGCTTGCTCTTTCAGGTTGCTAGAAATTTATTTCATTTATTTTTGTGTGTGTATTTTGAGAATTTCATGCATGAATACTGTATTTACATTATCTCCCCCCCCACACACACTTTTTCCCCTCCAACTTCTTTGTCCATTTCTTTACTCTCTTTCAAATCCATAATTTAGTCTTTAATATTGTTTCACACACACATGCATTAGTCCATTTACTGTTGTTTGTATGTACATGTGTTCAAGGGTGACCTCTTGGGATGGAAGGACCTGTCAGGAAACTCATCTCTGGAGAAAATTAATTCTCTCAGCAGTCATGGATTGCGTGCAGCTTTTCATGTAGGGGAGGAACCTTGTGAAATTCCCCATCCATGTTGGTATGTCCACGGGTATGCTCATTATGCAGGTCTTGTTTAGGCGGCTATATTGCTGAAATTTTATGGGACTTTAATTTGAGTTTTTAATTACATTGTTTTCTGTATCAAATTGGACTTTAAACATGCATTTTTTTCTTATTATGCTTCACTAACAATGGCAGCAAAAAAAGATGTGTTTGGTCACTGGAGGATAGACTGTAGACTTACAATGACAGAAATACGTTTCCTCAGAGAAAAAAATATTGTGTGGATATTTGAGGAAACAATATACTATTTCTGACATTCCGTGATGAATTATAGCCATGACATATCAAAGTAAGTATTATAAATGTATTTAAAAGTCTTACAAATTTCTTATTTTTTGCTAGTATTCAAATGCTGAATACTCCCAGATTTGATTCAGAAACCACTCATAGAAGCTTATGGTACATACAGAAACATTGTCAGTGCACACCTGCCCTCATGACACATACAGGAACATTTTCAGTGTGCATCTCCCCTCGTGATACATACAAAAAATTGTCAGTGTGCACCTGCCCTCATGATACATACAGAAACATTGTCAGTGCACACATGTCCTCATGATACATACAGAAACATTGTCAGTGCACACATGTCCTCATGATATACACAGGAACATTTTCAGTGCACACCTGCCCTCATGATACATACAGAAACATTTTCAGTGCACATCTGCCCTCATGATACATAAAAAAAAAAACATTGTCAGTGCACATCTGCCCTCGTGGTACATATAGAAACGTTGTTGATGCATAACGTGGGGAACCATGAATCATCTCAGAAAGGAGAGGCATGCTTTTCTCTTATGATTTGAGTTTTTTGTCCACTGACACTTGAGAAGGTTAAAAAAGGCGCTACTCTCGTTTGGGAGCTTTCAGAAAGCAGGGTCCTCTTCACCTCAGTCAGTGGTATCCAGAGGAAGGCAGACTCAGCTGAGACTGAAATTACCCATTCCCATTGACCAGCACAGGATAATGCTAGTCAATGTTTTTTGTGCTTTGGACATCACTATTTTTAAGTGATTGAACATGATTTTGGAGTGGTTTTGTGTTTGTCTCTGTGTGCTTGTGCACCTGTATGTGCATGTACAATTGGAGGCCAGAGGTTGACAACAAGTGTTTTCCTCTACTATTTCTGCACTGATTTTCTTCACAGAATCCTTTACAGAGCCTGGCGTTCATTGATTTGGCTTCACTGGCTGGCCAGCAAGTCCTAAGGATCCTCCTGTTTCTCTTCGCAGCCCTGGGGCTCTGTCTGCATTTGGTATGTGGTGCTGAGGACCAAACTCAGGCTTGTATAGTACGAACTTCCTTAACTGAGCCCTCTTCCCAGCCCTGTCTATTTATCTTGATCCGTCACAATTGCAAAGGGTCCTAATTTGATATTGGATGTTTCTGAAGTTGTGCCATAGGAATGGATGCTGAGGTTTAGCTACAAGCTCCTGACCATCTTCTGGTTTCCAGAATCACATTTCATTTTCCCTCAGATAGATTAAAAGATTTAAGAATAGGCTAGTTTATTAATACAAAATGATTAATATAATATAAAATAAACACAACCCAAGGTTGTATGTAGAACCTGAGACATATCTCTATGCATATTTGTAAGCGTATATATGCATATATCAGTAATGTATTATGTATTTTCTAGAACATGCACCTAAATAGGCATTTTAATAGGGCTGATGTCTGGAGATTGAAACCCTACAGCTGAGCAGACATACCTTTTCTTGTTGGCCATCATAAAATAGACATGTTCATGGGTCCAAGCACAAGTCTACCTCCAAAGTGACAATCTATTAGCGTGCCATTTGGAAAAGGACATCGCCATATCCCTGTATTCTAGGCATGCTTAGACACATTACAACACTCATGGTTTAGCTTCTATAGCAGAGGCTGCTTCTGTTGTTTGCAAAGGGTCTGGAATTTCAGGAGCTTATAGTGAAAGTATTCATTTTGTTCTCTTTGACCTTTTGTGTGGAGCAAGTGAGCATGTCCATTTTCAGAATGACATATGCCTTGAAATTTATTTAATAATTAAGGTTTATTAGTGTTAGTCTGATGAAAACCATACACCAAAAATGGCTCAGAAATCCACAGAAGAATATATCTTACAGCCTCTCATTTATTAGTAGACAGTAATTGCTTTAATAACAATTGAGAGGTAGCTGTGCTTGGCTGAGATGTGTGGGAAGTCTCTTCCTGCATTCGTTAGTAATTCCAGGCTTCCGGACAAAAAGTAGTAAGCATTCCTTTTAAAAATTCACAGAGTCACCTGTACTTTTTAATTTTGCATTTGTGGGTGAGTTTTTTCCTTAATTCTTACATTACTATGTATATATTCTTGTTCCTCCTACTAACTTCCAACTCCTTTTAGGTTGAAGTTTTCTGCTTATTTTTAAATAGTAACCATTAGCCATGTGTGTTGCATAAAACTGAGGTATATAGCACTGAAAGAAATAATTAAAGGACAAATGAAGGAAGAAAAATATGAATGTATGTCGTAAGTGAGTTAACATCATACAAAAGAGAAGCACAATCCATCCTAGCAAACGTTGTAATGGATAGGTCTAAAACCAGGCATCCTGATGCTTACCTCAGATCCAACCACTCAAGAGGCTGAAGCAGGAGGATGACCACTTTTAGTCAAGCCTGAGCTTTATCACTACACTATGTCACAAATCATACTGAACTAAACTAAAACAAACCCACAAAAAAAAAATCCTACCCAAATGCCCATGAGTAACTGGTAATAAAAATTTTTCCCCAAAAGTTCAATTGAGAGGATAAGACAGCCAACTTTAGATGTAAAGCAATGGATCTTATTTATTGTTTTGCAATCGTCAGACAACCTTAGTTTTTTTCTATTTCCTATTTTCTTCTGGGGAGCAACAAGAAAACCAAGAGAGTAATTAGAAAAGCCAGTTTTCTGTGGATGCCACTGATGTTTACTTTTTTGGCATTCAACTACTCGCTATGGTTCAAGTATTTGTTTTTTAATCTAGAGAGAAGAAGAGTGATTCATAATCTTCCTGTTATTGCAGTGGCCTATGGATGTTATGGATGCTTGCAGAAAATAAGTCTGTGTAAGATAATGGGTATTCTGTTGTGACTGTCTCAGGCCTGGAGGAATAATGACATTTTCTTAACTACTCATTTAAAAACTCTGACTTCATGTAAATTTACATCTCCTGAATTCCACTTGAGATTGTAAATACCAGGTGAGCTAAACATGGAAGCAATTACCCAGATAATTTAGAGTTTTATCAGGCCATTGTGTAAAGTGTAGATTAGGCACTTCCAGTATAAAATGGCACAGAATGAACATTCCAGTTGGAGAGCTCTAGCTATGGACTGAATGCAATTTGCATTGTGAGATGAAAACCAGACTTTAAAGTTCACGGGTTTCATGGTGTGTTGTAGGTGTCAAATTGACAAGGATGGGATCTTAGTGGTTAATTTTTACTCTCACTTTGACTGGACTTAGAATTACCTTGGAGATGTATACAGATAGTAGTATGCTATGAATATGTTTTATTACCATTGGTTAATAAAGAAGCTGTTTTGTCCAATGGTTTAACAGAGTAAGGTCATGCTCAACCTCCTTAGCGATCAGGGAAATGCAAATCAAAACAACGTTGAGATATCATCTTACACCTGTCAGAATGGCTAAAATAAAAAACTCCAATGATAGCCTTTGCTGGAGAGGCTGTGGAGGAAGGGGTACCCTCATCCATTGCTGGTGGGAATGCAATCTTGTGCAACCACTTTGGAAATCAGTGTTTCGGTTTCTCAGGAAATTCGGGATCAACCTACCCCTGGACCCAGCAATACCACTCCTGGGAATATACCCAAGAGATGTCCTATCATATGACAAGAGCATTTGTTCAACTATGTTCATAGCAGTATTATTTGTAATAGCCAGAACCTGGAAACAACCTAGATGCCCCTCAATGGAAGAATGGATGAAGAAAGTGTGGAATATCTACACATTAGAGTACTACGCTGTGGTAAAAAACAATGACTTCTCGAATTTTGCATGCAAATGGATGGAAATAGAAAACACTATTCTGAGTGAGGTAACCCAGACCCAAAAAGACGAATATGGGATGTACTCACTCATAATTGGTTTCTAGCCATAAATAAGTTTCACGGAGTCTACAATTGGTGATCCTAAAGAAGCTAACTAAGAAGTTGAACCAAAGGAAAAACATATAGTTATCCTCTTGGCTATGGGAAGTAGACAAAATTGCCGGGGAGAAAATTGGGATCTTGGGGGTAGGGTGGGATGGGGGTAAGGGGAGATGGGGAGAGAAAAGGGAGAAGGGGAGGATGGGGGGAACTTGGGGAAAAAGGAAGATTGGGATAAAGGAAGGTAGGATGGGGAGCACGGAAGCACAATTCTTAGTTAAGGGAGCCACCTTAGGGTTGGCAAGAGACTTGAACCTAGAGTGGCTCCCAGGAGCCCAAGCCGAGGTCCCCAGTTAGTTCCTTGGGCAGCTGAGGATAGGGAACCGGAAATGACCCTAGCCTATAGCAATACTGACGAATATCTTGCATATCATCATAGAACCTTCATCTGGTGATGGATGGAGATAGAGACAGAGACCCACACTGGAGCACTGGACTGAGCTCCCAAGGTCCCAATGAGGAGCAGAAGGAGGGAGAACATGAGCAAAGAAGTCAGGACCACGAGGGGTGCACGAGGGAGACAGTGGAGCTGATCTACTGGGAGCTCACCAAGGCCAGCTGGACTGTGACTGAAAAAGCATGGGTTAAAACTGGACTCTCTGAACATGGTGAACGATGAGGGCTGATGAGAAGCCAAGGACAATGGCACAGGGTTTTGATCCTACTACATGTTCTGGCTTTGTGGGAGCCTAGCCAGTTTGGATGTTCACCTTCCTAGATATGGACAGAGGAGGGAGGACCTAGGACTTACCACAGGGCAGGGAACCTTGACTGCTCTTTGGACTGGAGCGGGAGGGGGAGAGGAGTGGGAGGAGGATGGGAGGAGGGGGAGGGAAATGGGAGGCTGGGAGGAGGTGGAAACTTGTATTTTCTTTTTCTTCCTTTTCTCAATAATAAAAAAATGGAAAAAAATAACTTAATACATAGATCTAATCTACATGGCAAGTAAAAAAAGACAAGATCTGCTGAGTAAATTGGGAGCATGGGGGCATTGAAAGAGGGTTGAAGGGGAGGGGAGAAGCAGGGAGGGGAGCAGAGAAATATGTAGAGCTCAATAAAAATCAATAAAAAACAATTTACAGAAGTTATACTGTCATCTTTGGAAGTCTAGTTTCCATGAATCTCCCAAGCAACTTCCTATTTCTTTAATCCACTGTTTTTGGATATGTTTAGAACTATGCTTTGTTATTCTACAAGAGAGACACAGAGAGAGAGAGAGAGAGAGAGAGAGAGAGAGAGAGAGAGAGAGAGAGAGATTCCACCTTCTCACGATCCCCGGTCATGGTCTAAGTTCTAACTCACTGCAACTTTGCTGAAGCCACCAAGTATACCTTTAGAATAATCAGTGAGTTTATCTCAGTCAACACGTAGAAGCGCACGCACGCACACACACACACACACACACACACACACACTTTCAAGTTTGTTACCTAGCAACAGAAGACTGAACATGAATGCAGAAAGAAGCAGAGGGACCAGTAAACAGCTTATTTATTTAATTGCTTATGAGATCTGGGTTGAGAATTCAGGAGATGAGAAGTTGAAGTCATTGATGGTCGGCTCTGTAAATAAACTAATGGGCTTGGAAGAGAAGAAAAGAATCGGGGGTTAACCTTGGTTTATTGGCCGGAGTATCTGAAATCACAATAATGGCACTTAGACTTGAGAAAAATTAAGGAAACTCACACTGAAGAAGATAAACAGTTTAGCTATAATAGTCTTCATATATGTTGCATAAGCTATACTAGCATATATCTTTATGCAAATTAATATATTGCTATTTATATAGTTGTGACAGTTATTGGATACATACTAAAGTCAGGGTGTAGTTAAATTGTGACCATGGGAGTCACTAATGAACAGCATGACAACAGCTGTGATCACCTAGAGATGAAGAGGAGTTAGGGAATAAATACAGTCCAAAGTGGCACCTTGGTAAATGCAAATAATGAAAAGTAAGGAAGATGTGCCAAGTGTAAAAATAGGAGACTGAGAAGAAATGATCAAGCTAGAGGGGTGGTGGGAATATCTCTATTTGAATGTAGAGAGTGTGAACTGTTGAATCAATGCTGTAGAAATGGCAGGTCACGTGAGACGAGGGTGTGACAACATGAATATCATTTTTAAACCAGAACATATCTGTTAGTGTCAGTGGACTGGTAGATGTAAAAGAGGGATTGGGTGATAAAAATGAAATCGAAGAAGTTAAAAATGGCTTCATTTCCTTTTACTACTTAGGAGAAATGTATTCAAAGTTGAAGGTGCTAAGTGTTTTAAGATAAGCTAGATGATGTCTGTCCTGGTGACTTGGATGAGGGTGATCCAGTGAACAGCAGAAATTTAGGTACATGTGGGCGAGTGGTCTTAGGGAACTTCAGAAGCGAGCCTTTGAAAAGATGAGTGTGTATGGAGTCCCGAGTTAAGGTGAAGAGTTGACCTTACCTGTGGCTGTTCATCATGACACAGAATGGATGCAGAGTCCACGAGGTAGGAGCTTAATTATTCCTGAGGCAGAAAGAATCCCTTTTGATTGTGTTCATGTTTGCCCTTGCAATGTTTGGGTTTTTTTTTTTCCAATGTGTTAGTCAATTAAAGAGAAATCCTCTGAGTATTGAGTGGGCTAGACATTTGGAGACACATCTGGAATTCCCAGTTTCTGTTCTGTTCATCCTCAGAAAAGTGATGTAGCCCAGGCCCTCTGTTCTGATACATCCTAGCTTCCTATTTGTTGTTCAGAAGCCATTGTTATGGTTGAGAGGTGGATTTAGTGTATTCTGCACACAGTGGCAGTCCAGAGCGCAGCATGTTCAGTAAGATCTAGTTGGAGACGATTAGGTGCTTTTGGATATTTCCCTGGAAAGAATTAAAATAATTCTCATGGAGACCTAGTTAGGTCACTTAGAGTTTGTTATAAAGAGTTAAGACTTGCTGTCCACACTCTGTCTTACTGCCTTAATATCTGATTATCTCCCTCTCACAGGTTCTTGCACATCAGAGCCTTCTGACATAATTCACATAGCCAAAGGGGTTCCTTAGAAGAGCCCAGCAGACAATAGCATCATGCTATATAGATCTCCAAAACTGTGAGTATATATTATTTCCTGTGTAGGGTAGTTGGCTTCTGGTATTCTGTGATAGCAGTGGAAAATAGACTACTGTGGTCATGAAATTGTTCAGAATTATTGTTATTGCAGAACTGATGGAGGTAGTCTATGTGAAGCATCTCCATCAATATCCTTTGGTCACAGATTTAGGATGTGCAACTGACTGAGTTATTGTCTGGAATACCTTATTAGACCCTGTCAAGGCAGGCTACTGGAGTCCCTTTGCCTACCATTGTGAAAGCTTTAATACTGACATATAGCAGAGTTACTGCAGAGATGTAATTCCACAAAAGGAAATGAAACTGCCCTGTACCTGCCAAGCTGTTTGTGCTGCTCAACCGTGTCTGGGTAGCTTCATGTTCTTTGGGGAATTTAAATGATTTCTTTATTAACATTTGGTCTTGCTTCTCCCGCATTCTTGCTAACATGCTTTCATCTGTCAAAATGAGAAAGGTGACTTTGTTTTTCTTTCTAGCTGGTTCTTTGTTTTAAGTGAGTTATATAAAAAAAGGAAGATAGGAAGGCCTTTATCTCATGAATTGTTGGGGTTTTAACTGGTGTCCAAAAAAACCCTTGAAGTATTATTGCATTGTATTCTTTGGAAACAAAAAAAAAACTTACCATCTATCTGTCTGTCTATCTTTCCATCTGTCTGTCTATCTATCTATCTATCTATCTATCTATCTATCTATCTATCTATCATCTATCTATTAATCATCTATCTATCTTTCTATCTATTTATCATCTATCTATCTATCTTTCTATCTATTAATCATCTATCTACCTACGGTTTTAATCATTTTTTTTGTGTTTCTGCTTCTGCTTCTATCAGTTATTGGGTGGAGTCTCTCGATGATGACTATGCTATTCTCCTGTCTATGAGTATAGTAGAATATCATTAGAAATGGTTTCTTTGACTGTTCTTTTTGCTAGTCATGTTTGGTTCTATCCTAAGTTTCCAGGCTATCCTTCCTCTAGTTCCTGGCTCTCCAGGCAATGTCAGGATTGGGCTCCCTCTTGGGGAGGTCTCAAGCTAGATTAATTATTGGTTGGTCACTCCCACAATTTTTACACTACCTTTACCCCAGGACATATTGCAGGAAGAATGAATTGGAGGTTGAAGGTTTTGTGGCTGGGTTGGTGTCCCAGTCCCTCCACTGGAACCCTTGCTTGTTTACGGGAGATGGTCTGTTCAGTGTCCTTATTACCCCATTGCTAGGAGTCTTATGATCACCCTCATAGATTCCTGGGAACTTCTGTTGCACTAGGTTTCTAGCTTCTCCGTGAAATGACCCCCAATTCCAGTTTGTCCCTCCTATTACTCTCTCTCCTACCTGATCTCTTCTGTTCCTATTCCCATCCATCCACCTACACCCAGTCTAGCTAAGGTATCTATTTTATTTCCTCTTGCCAGGAAGATTCATGCACCACTACCACAGCTAAACCTTCTTGTTACTTCGCCACTTTGGGTTTGTGGATCACAGCCCAATTATCCTTTAGTTTACAGCTGATAAGCACTGATAAGTGGGTACATACCATGTTTGTCTTTCTGGGTGTGGTCCATGTTACTCAGGATGATTTTTTTTCTAGTTCCATCCATTTTCCTGCAAAGTTCATGTTGATATTTTTTTTAACATTTGAGTAATGCCCCATTGTGTAAATATACCACATTTTCTTTAACCATTTTTTCAGTCAAGGGAGGGAGGACTGTCCCTAACTTTTGCCTTCTTTTGGGTTACCTCCTACTAAGTTGCCTCATCCAGCCTTAATATGAAGGGAGGTGCCTAATCTTATTGCAATTTGCTATATGTTTTTGGTTGATATCCCTGGGAGGCCTGCTCTGTTCTGAAGGGAAAGGGAGTGGAGTGGTGGATCATGGAAGGCAAGGGAAGTGGGGGGAAAGGAAAGGGGAAAGATGGGGGAAACCGAGGGTGGGATATAATATATTAGAGAAGAATAAGTAAGTAAAAGAAAAAAAGCTTCATACATAACCTGTACATCAGATCTTTGGAAGGAGTTTAATCCTTCTACACATTTCAAGTCCTCAGCCACAGTTGGATCCTTGGTGCAAGCCACTATGACCCCATAACTCTTGCATTTGGCATGGCTGAAAATCCAGCAGCATATGAATGAGGCTGACTTCAGCTAATTTGGGAAAGGGGTGGGCCTCATTTTGGCCCAGTTCCAGTGTTTGATGTAGGTGTTGCTTTCTATGTGTTGCTTTCATTGGTTAATTAATAAAGAAACTGCTTTGGCCTTTGATAGGCCAGCCCTTAGGTGGGTGGAGTAAACAGAACAGAATTCTGGGAGAAAGAATCAGTCACCATGATTCTCCTACCTGAGACAGATGCAGGTTAAGATCTTTCCTGGTAAGCCACACATTATTAGAAATAGGTTAATCAAGATGTGAGAATTAGCCAATAAGAGGCTAGAACTAATGGGCCAGGCAGTGTTTAAAAGAATACAATTTCCATGTAATTATTTTGGGTAGAGCTACCGGTGGCCGGGAGCCCCTCCTGGGTGGCAGGAGGTGGCCCACTGCTCCATCTACAAGTGTTTCTTACTTCCTAGATGTCTGATTCCAGGACAATATGTCAGTATCTAACCCCTTTACAGAAGAGCTTCCCAGGTGCTATGTCCTCGTCCTTTCAGGTTCTCTTTTTTGTCATGCACGTTCCTTTCAAATGAATGGATTTAAAATGAAATTATATTTTTATGTACCTGGAACCTTTAATGGGAGGACACACTCCAAGACACCTTTCTTACTGTTTCAGTGGGAAGTTCCTGGTTTCTTTTCAATGCTACTAATATCTTTAACACTATAGCTGCTTCAACTAAAATTACTGTTTATAGTCCTTGCTCACCAAACTGTAGAGAACCCTAAAAGTAAAATTCCTAATAGAGGTTATGACTTTGCAAACAACTGGAAATAAACTTTTGTATTTTCATCTTGAATCTACACAATAGCACAGCTTTCAAATCATTCTGTTCTGTTTTCTTTTAGTTCCCATTCAGAAATAACCATAGGCCATATGAATACTCTCTTGACATTTTCTCTGCTAAATAAATTAGTCCATTACTAATATATTTGACCTCAACCAAATTTTCATGTCACAAGGAGAATGTAGTCAGATGAGAATATAGTATGAATAACCACTAGATCAATTTCTGATGGTTTTCTTTCCTATTTAAAATTTTGTGAGCATAATCTTTATCATATACATTTCTGTCAGAAGTTGGTCTTCAAGTTTTCACTAGAATAACCCATTAAGTTCTGCTTATGTTACTATAAGACTTCTCGAACACACATCTCCAAACTCTTCTATTGTTCTGTAGACAAGTTTCAAAGACCTACAAACCACATGGCCTTGCTTATTATGACAATAACCATGTTCTTTGCCACCCATTTCTGGTATTATTTTATGGTATTGTGAGGAAATCGATTGCTGCCAAAAACAACTTAAAAGAAGAAAGGTTTCGCTATGTTCACAGTTTCAAAGAGGGGTGGCCTCAGTTCTTCATAGCATGGAGTGGACATTAGCAGGAGCTTATGGCAGAGGCTCCAGGAAGCTGAGAACACAGTCTGGAATTAGGGAGAGGGATAATCTTATACTTCCTGCCCCTTAATCTTTTGGTCAAACCCACAACCTAAAGGCTCCCCTGCCTTTAAAATACTAATACAGCAAAATGGGACTAAATTACCAAAACATGAGTCTCTGGGAGCATTTCAGATTCCAACACTAAGTCCATCTATCTATCTATCTATCTATCTATCTATCTATCTATCTATCTATCTATCTATCATCTATCTATCCATCTATTCATCTGTATCTATCTATCTATCTATCTATCTATCTATCTATCATCTATCTTCTAATCTATCTGAAGCATGAATAATAAAAACTCAGGGACAGATGTTAGGGTTCAACCTGAAGACCAGAACAGCAAAGCAGCCAACCATTGGCTCTTAGTTAGACCTCAGTCTGAAAATGGTGATCCTGCCTCCAGCAATTTCAGGATGAGACTGAACCTAAGAGCTGTCTCCTACCATTTTATAATCCTCTCTGGTTCTTGGATTAAAGGCACACACCATTACCACTTGTTTTTTATGGCATACCAGTTAAAAAGTGTGTGTTATTATTGCCTGGTCTGTAAGGCTGGCCAGTGTGACTGTTTTACTTTTTTGATCCTCATGCAAGTTTTATTTATTAAAATGCAAATAAAATGCCACTACATCTATCTATCTATCTATCTATCTATCTATCTATCTATCTATCATCTATCTATCTATCTATCTATCTATCATCTATCTATCTATCTATCTATCTATCATCTATCTATCTATCTATCTATCTATCTATCATCCATGGAAGTTTGAATGAGACTAGCTCTCACAGGCTCATACAGTTCGTTACCAGTTGGTAGAACTGTTTTAGAAGTATTAGGAGATGTGACTTTGTTATAGGACTCGTGTCACTGGGTGGGGCTTTGATGTTTCAAAATCCCACACCAGGCCCAGCCTTGCTCTCTGCCTCCTGACTGAAGATCAAGATGTAAATTCTTAGCTGCTGCTCTAGCACCATGGCTACCTTCTTGCCACCATGATCCCTGCCATGATGATCATGGACTCTCTGAAGATGTAAGCAAGCCCCAATTAAATGATTCCTATATAAGTTGCTTTGGTCCTGTTGTTTCATCATGGCAATAGAACAACAACTGAGACACCATCCATCTGTCTCTTAATCGATCTCTCCATATGCCCCATGAGCTTTTGTAGAATCACTCCCTTTCAGTATATAAGCATTCAGTTATTTGAGCAGTAAGTTAAAAAAAATAGCTGAAGCTCAAGAACTGGACTGTTCATTGTCCTTTTATGAAACAAATAGAAGTATTTAGTATAGGATATATATATATATATATATAGCCAGTGATAATACCTTAGGTAAATAGAGACACCAGCAACTTGCCTTTTTCTATGGTGAAAAGAAAAATTACAATTTTTAAAGTCTTTGATAAAACCATAATTATATCAAAATGGTCTTATTAGTCAGGGCAGCATCTTCTGATGTATCATGAAACATGCTGATGCAGAGAGTGTATTTATAAAAGATAAATTTTTGATGGTAGTTCAGAAATGCTGCAACTGTGCCGGTGTTAAACCATTTGGCCAGTTTCAGAATGTCATTTTCTGCTCTCACATATATTTGTCATTTTAGAACAAATGCAGGATGTTTCTCTTGTGGATAAAGACATCTGGCTTTGAGTCACTGAGTTGTCTAATGGAATAAGCAGCAGCAGCATCCAGAGTGATAATGGACAGGCAATTTGAGCATACTATTTAGCTTACTTAGGTCCTCTAGGGAGCAGATATTTCATCATGTGGAATAAGAATTAGCTTTAGAAGGGGCAGCGGTAACACCAGAATTTCCCAGCTCTTTTTTCTCTGGAGACACTACCTAATCCAAGTATTGAACCTCTGAAAATGGGACTACTGAGTACCCAGCATAGGCTAACATTTAAATTCAAATCAAAGCAAGGGATGTAATAAATTGCTATGTCCAGGCATAACTGAACATCAACTATCCTGAGGATACCGCCAGGATAGCTAAGACATTGGGTTCTACATATTACCCACAAAAGCCAACTGGATCTTAAGGATGCTGACCATTGTAAAGCTTCAATGAGAATGTAAAAGAGATATAATTTAAACTTGCAATATAAATTTAGGGGCATTATTATAATTACAATATAGTTAACAATATTAAAAACTTCTGGTTTTCATTTTATTACCTATGAAATGCAGCTAATGCAATGAATTTATACTTTTAAGTGTCTTGGAGTATTTAGCCGTTCCTCTAGCTTGCATATAGTACTGAAGTAATTTGGACTCTTTCTTTTAGGTCCATTGGTACTAGGTAGACATTTATGATGAGTTCAAGCATTTCACAGAACTAATGGGAAGTCTTTCACTGTTGAGAGAGAGCAGTTCTAGGTGTCTCAGGATCAGACTGGAGGGCAGAAAAGAAAGCTGTACAGAGAAGTAACTGCGAGGATAAATCATGGCCACACTTGTGACAAGGGAAGCATGGCTTTTCTCTTTCACATGTGTGTGCTTTATTTGGAGAACTTGGGGATCTGTTTTTAATTTCAACCTGTCTGTAATGGGCAGTAAAGATCTCCCAGTAAATAACTGACTAAAACAATTTTCTTTGAAAGCCATCATAAGGGTCACCGTTGTTAAGTTGCAGTTTTGACAGTTGTAGTGAGCTTGAACTGGGGAACTCAGAGATGTGAGATCTGAGAGGAAACAGTCAATGGCATCATTTTAACCCTGAGGTTCATGGTAAATATTTTAAGGCAAAAGCAAGCACACAAAATCCAATAGAAAATAACTTTCTTCTAGAATTTTTTTCTAGAATGGTATTTTTAGATGTTTGGGTAAGGCTCTCTAATATCCCATTTTCTTCCATAAATGATGACTAAATGCTTAAAAGGAAGAAAAAATAAAGTAGCATTTGACCCACAAGTAATTTGGGTTTTTTTTTTTTTTTTCAGAAGGACCTGTGTGATCCTTTGGATTGTTTCTTGTGATTCTGACGTGAGTTTGGAAAGCAGTCAAGAGTGCCTTTCCTCAGTTGAGTGTATAGGCTCCACCCCCTCTCTGAGCGCACAGAAGGGAAGAAGCAGATGACATGGACCAAATTCTCTTCTGTACTAGAAGGGTCAAGTTGACAGTTTTGAGAAGAGATGGGGGTTATAACTGTAGGAAGTACGCTTGTTTCTTGGTGTTGCTATGGACATGTCAACAAAGAAATGGTGCACATCACGAAAGAGGTCGCAACACCAGTGTGGATGGTTGACAGTGAGAGTGGACATTGGACATAATGGAATTTATTTTGTAAGCAGATTAAAAGTTCTGTGAGAAACAGCCTAGCTTTTAAGAAAAAATATAAATACCACAACTGAAAGATTCTTCTGGACTTAAAAAGAATAGTGATACTTTATTTGTGTTTTTAATAAATAAAGCTTACCTGAAGATCCGAGTGAGTGCAAAGCTAAGCCACAAGAGGTCAGGGAGTGGTGGCACACACATTTAATCCCAGGACTGAAGGCTACCCTGTGATACACAAGATTGAATCTGTCTAAAAGAGAAATAGAACTCACACAAAGGTGCTCTCAGCCCTTGGAGTCACATGCGTTTAATCCCAGAACTACGGTATTGGAGACAGGAGTGATATGGCTGGGCAGAGAGAGGTATATAAGGCAGGATGAGACAAGAGCCCATTGCACCCTGAGGAGAGCATTACAGTCTGCAGTCATGTTGAGGACAGGATCGCCCCTTTGTCTGAGACTTGGTATTGGTAAATCTCTCTAGTGACTTGGCTGCTTTGCTTTTCTGATCTTCAGCTTGAACCCCAATATCTGTCTCTGGATTTTAATTATTCATGCCACAAGAAAGCCCAGTTTCTCCAGTGACAAAGCTCAGCTGATAAATCCTAGGAATACATCACCATGAAGCTGACAACCATAGCAGTCAAAAAACACAAGCAATCTCAAATCTGTAATAAAGACACAGGGAAATTCATTACCAAATGGTGAGGGATCTGGCACGCAGTACCAGGAAATAAATGTGTGAATAATTAAAAAACGAAAGAGCAAATAACAAATACAGATTTCTTCTAAGTAATTTGGTAGTAAATCCTGACAGAAAAGTTGACTCCTGCATATGGTATACAGCCAAGCTATTATGGAAGTATTAGCAAAAATAAATGCAGACAGCTCTATGTGGGAAAGTATAGTGTTAACAATAAGAACAAATGAAAAGACAAAATAAGCACAGAGGGTTATTTTACTAAACGATATAATTGAAGCACATACTTATAAAGGCTGCACAAGTTAGCAGGGTACCATGGGACGCTTCAATGTGTGGATAGATCATATAATGATCAAGTCAGGTTAACTCTTCCCATTTCCTCTATAAGCTTCCACTTCTTTATGGTCAAAACATTATTTTTTCTAGCTCGTTGAAAACCACGTTGCATTGTTCTTATTAAATCCACCTTGATGCGTTAGAGCTCGTGGTGCCTCTTCCTCTGATGTAACTGTCATTGATGAAATGTTCTTCCTCCCCCATTGTTAAACAAATGAGCAATGAGCTGGGGAGATACATCAGCAGGTAAGAGCGCTCACTGTGCAGCTGTGGTGAGCTGGGCTCAAGTCCTCAGCACCAAGATGAGACAGTGAAAGATGACTGCATGAATGTGTAACCCCAGCACTGTCGGGGTTGGGGGCAGAGATGTCAGAATTTCTGGAACTTGTTGGCTTCAGCTTAGCTCCATGTTCAGAGAGCGAACCCTGTGTCAAGAGGATGAGACAGAAAGGATGGAGCAGAATACCCAGTGTCTTCTACTGGTTGTTTCACACCCACACAGCCACTCATATCCCTACATATATGTATGCATGTTTACAAATATTATATATACACCACACATAAAAATATTTTCAAAGCCTTTGCAAGTTAGTGGGGCATCATGGGATGTCTTTAATATGATGCAATGAAAATGAATAGACACTTGAAACTTAAAGAGAAAAAAATTTAAAAATTTTAAAAATAGAAAATTATTCAGACATAGAAATTTGAAATTGATTTTTTTTTAAATAGATAATTTGTGCTGCTTGGTTTTGTTAAATTGATACAAACCTAGATCTGGAAAGAGGGGATCTTAATTGATAAAATTCCTCCACAGGACTGGCCTATAGGCAAGTCTGTTGAGCATTGTCTTGATTAATGACTGGTGTGGAAGGCTACCCCTGGGCAGGCAGTCCTGGGGTGTTTAAGGGAACAGGCTAAGCAAGCCACAAGAAACAAGTCAGCAAGCAGCATTCCTCCAGGGCCTCTTTGTGAGGTTCTGCCTCTGTGTTCTGACCTTGAGTTCCTGCCCTGGCTTTTTTTCATGATGGACTGCAAGCAGTAAATTGAAATTTAAAAACAAACCCTTTCTTCCCCAAGCTGTCTGTAGTCATGTATTTTATTGCAGCAATTGAAACTCTAATGAAGTGTAAGTTTAATGTAAGGATATCAGGCAAAATAAAACATTTAGAAGACAAAATATAAATTGCCTGTTTAATTTAAAAAGAAATGGAAAACCGACAAAGCCTATAACCATTTACAAAATTGAATCTAGTTAAAATTTTTCTCCCGAGAGCAACATTTGAGTCAGATAACTGTACAGCTGACTTCAAAAAATTTTTTTTTAGTAAATGCCATATTGCAATGTTATGTAAATTCCTCCCAATAACAGATAGGGTAAAAAGACCCAAATGTAGGAAAGACAAATTGACAAATTTAGGCAGATATGAAGGACAGAATTGTTGTCAGGGAAAGCTTAATGTAAATGCTGTGAAAATGGCTAGAAATGACAAAATATTGATTTTGGATTTTGACCACCACATGTCAATATATAAATTACCTTTGGGGAGCCTAAAGCTTTAAATCTAGAATGGAAAAAAAAAAAGATGCAGTATAAACCGCCTTGGTGGGTCATTCAGTCTAGGGTTGTAACCCGCCTGGCAGGGTCAGTAATTCCAGGGTCCCGGAGAGGTGCTATCTGGAAGATATGGGCAGGTGAAAAGAAGGAGGCCAAGCAGGGTTCTTGTCAAAGCCTCCATTTATTAGAGCATGGTTACAGCTTATATAGGATGAGGAATTTGGTGGCGGGGGGGGGGGGGGGGGGGGGGCAGGAGCCTGGGCTCTTGCCGCATCGTCCAAGTAGGTCAGGAGGTTACGATAGGTCACGATTCCTCAGCCAAGAGTTCACAAGTTGACACACCTAGTTCTCTAGATAGTTTGGAATGTGGGGCAGGTTCCGCTAACAGATAATTGGGTGTGGGGTAGGCTCTGCCAATAAAACAATTCTCAATACAATTGGGAAGTGGGGTTCTCTGCAAATTCCTTAAGACAATGGTTCCTGCAATAATTTTGGGGGGCAATTGGCTCCTGACAATGCAGACATAAGTTTCATCTCCATGAAAGGGAATTAAAGAAAGGATTTATAAAATGATAGTGGTGATTAAAAAGCATTAGAATTCTCTAAATTTGGAGTTCTTCTCCATGAAAAATGGTACTAGAAAAAGTGAGAACACAAAATAGAGAGGAAGATGTCTATGACACATACTCAATGACAAGTGTTCAGTGTACTCGAAGAAAGCCTTAAAGCAGCACAAATGACCTCAAAGGGTAGGGGCATATCTTATAGACATTGCATATATTCAGTGCATATCAAGGATTGCATACGGATTCAAGAAGGGACTAGAAAAGATGGATACAAGTAAAAATAAACCAGTAAAAATAATTTATATGATTAAAGTTAGAAATAAATGATAGAGGATAAGGACAAAACACTATGAGGAAATCCAATCCAAACCAAATCCTGGTCATGCTCTCCCTCTTTCTCTCTCTTTCCTGTCTCTCCCTTTCTCATTCCCCCATAATAGGGCAGACAAAGGAAGTATGGACACACACTATATAGAGAAATGAGATATATAATCAGACACTTATCACAATAACTATAAAGGAATAAATATTATTTGCAATACATGACAAAGGTTTTTAAAGCTGATAAATCAATCTATGCTGAATGCATAATTGACTAATGAAAAGGACTTGCCAATCAATAAAATAGCAAACATGACTTTGTAAGTGTATGTGAGTGTATTGTGTGTAAATGTATATTTGTCTTTATAAGTATTTGTATTCTTTGTCCTATTTATTTTGCAATTGCACTTTTGTCATTAATTTGACTTTGTTGTTTCTCTGGTGTAACTTGACATTAATATTTGGGAGGGTAAATATAACAGGAAGGAGAAGAAGGGCTACAGAAAGATAAACAGATTTAAGCTGTGATTTAAGTAGAATATTGTATATTATAAATATGCTGATATTATATATTCATATCAATGTAATAAATTATAGTTAACACAATATGATGAGCCATATATAATTTTACATAGTCCAAATGGCAGGATGATTTGAGGCCAGTTTAAAAAAAGTCAAATATTTTTATTTATAGTTGATTCTGTCCCAATACAGAATAAATAAATCACTTTATTCAAAGTTTTCTCTCTTCCTTTCCACCTTCAATATTTTTACATTTCACAGAAGCACAGCCCATTGTCAAAGTGGGAATGCAAGAAGGGGTATAATTGAAAGCCTTCGCCCCATAATTGTACCCAGGCTTTCCACTTCTCGGCTCTGGGAACATCATGGAGGGGGGGGGGTGGGATGACTGTAAGAGCCGGAGTACCAAGTACTATGCTGTGAAATAGCTTCTTAAAGATTTCTGCATCAACAACACATGAACAATGACAACATCATCAGGTGTGTGTGAAAGGGGACAAATGAAAGGAGATCACCTCCCCCATGCAAGGAATGGCAGGCGACTGATGACTCCTGCAAGAGGGAGAATTAGTCTCTTCCAGGGATAGATCCCCAATTGGTCGTCCAGTATAAAATGATCAGCCCTAAAATCATGTACTCACAGATGGCAAAAATCAGACTTAGCCGGCTATATTTACATACTTGGTCACCTCTAACATGTATGTATAACAATAACTGGAGAAGAAGAGACTATCAGATAGAGAATGGAGGAGCTTGGGAAGAATGCAGGTAGGAGACTTTGGAGGGAATGATCAGAGAAAAGGCAAGGGGTGAGTGATGGAATTAATTTTAGTTAAAAATCCATTAAATAATAAATAAGTACGAACATGAAAATACTCCCTGAAGTCTAGGATAGAGGCTGCACTGGGTGAACAGCCTTTAATGCAGGGCCTATTCTCAGCATTTTCTATTCCTGCCTTCTGTTTATGAGGGAAGAGAAGTGATTGTAGGAAAAGAATCAACAGAAACACGAGGTACAGATGGCCAGCTCCAAGCAGGACTTCACTGCTCTTGAATAAGTGCCCAAGTCTGAGGTTTGCTGTTCTATTGCCCATACCCAGGTATGAAGGTTGAACCCTGGAATTTGGAGAAATGACAGAAAAAAATCTACTATTCATAAGATCAACAGGCACCCTCTTCTCTAACACATCTTACACTAAAGTCATTGAACATTCCATACTCTATCTGTAAGTCACACACAAAACGTACTGTGAGAACCCGCAAAAATTACTATGAGGTCAAACAAAAACACTATCAGGCTCCACAGAGACTGGAAAAAACAGGAAAGAACAAAAGAGGCATAGAGGAGGTCTTGGCCGGTACTCTACAACCACATATGAGCCAGCATGGAGAAATAGCTGTACGGTGTACTCCACACTCTGTAGTAACAAGCAGAATTAGGAAGAGAAGGAGGAAAGACAGAGAAGAAGGAAAGTGCACACAAACCTCTTCAAACAAATTACCTTCAACCAAGAGGTGCTGTGTTCTCATGAAAGTGAGACAACTATTAGCAAGATTCCAAAGATAACACAACTGAATCTGGCAATAGAATGGGTGATAAACAGAAAGATAGTCAGGCTTCCTGTTTTAACATGGAAAGCTGCTTTTCCGATGTTTTAAACTACCATCATACAAATAGTCAATAAACCAAGCAACACATATAAAAGCATAAACAAAGCCAAGAGGCAGGAAGAACAATCTGGAGATATTTGTAGGCTGAAGAGAGGAACCATGGAGAGCGACTAGCAGGGGCTGGGAGAATGCTCAGTGGTAAAATGCTTGCCTAGCATTCACAAGACCCTGAGTTCTGGATACAACACCAAGCCACCAGCAAAGCAGGCAACAAAAAGGTTTAAATCGGGAGTGGTCACTGAGGAGTGGGACTATATTACAAGACCTCCCCCAACAGCACAGATTTATTTATACACACAGGCATGCTTGATATAAAACAAAAAAGAAAGCAGAAAAACAAGAATTCAGACAGATAAGAATGCAAGTCATGTGATTCTGATTAACTTTCTTTGAATTCAGATTTTAAAAAACTTGAGCCAGTCAAGAGATACAAGGAGATCCAGGGAAAGGTTTAGAGTGAGCCACAGCTTAATTTAACAGTGAGTCAGAGACCAAAACAAATGAGAGAATGGGGTATAGATGTGATAGATATCAAAAGGTAGAGATTCTAAAATAAAAAATATGAAACAGAAAATTCAGAGGAGTGAAAAATAATAAAAGTACATCATTTTCATTGTAAACCTTATTGGTATAGTTCATGTTTTTAAAACTGATAAATCAAGTAGTCACATTTCTGGGAACTATGTTCCCCAAAACATGGTTAATAGAGAAACAAAAGAGAAAAAAGTATATAAAAGGAAATATCAGTTCTGCTATTGATCATACAACACATCAACTGTATTCTATATATAAAATATGGTATCACTTGTATAAAGACCTACATCCAAAGTGAAATAAAATAAGCCAGGCTCGCCGGGCGGTGGTGGCGCATGCCTTTAATCCCAGCACTTGGGAGGCAGAGGCAGGTGGATCTCTGTGAGTTCGAGACTAGCCTGGTCTACAAGAGCTAATTCCAGGACAGGCTCCTAAACCACAGAGAAACCCTGTCTCGAAAAAGCAAAAAAAAAAAAAAAAAAAAAAAAACAAACAAACAAATAAGCCAGGCTGGTCATACAGCACTAAAAGAAATAATGAGATTAAATTAACCAGAATGCATGGTATAGCAATCAATTTATTGTAAATTATAATTATCAAACTGTACTTGTAACTATCAAATTATAAATGTAAATGAACCCATAAGGGAAAAGCCAGTTCAGTTACAAAACAAAACCTGGGACTGGAGAGAAGTTCAGAACAGTTTCAGCTCTCAGAGGAACCAGTGCCAACATTGAGCCACTCACAACCACTTATACTATGAACCCAGGAGATCCAATGCACTCCTCTGGCTTCTCTGGGTACTGTACTCAACATGTACATACGCACACACACAACCATATAATTAAAAATAAAAAAAAATCTTAAAAAGCAAAACAGTAATACTCATTATTGAGTGAAATGCATGGTAAAAGAATTTAGAAAATTTAAAACAGAAAGAATATAAAAATATGTAGTGAGAAAATATCCAAACAAATCATTCTCTTAACTTCAGAATAAAACAAAATCAGTTAACATGGTTTAAATGGGATAAAATAGGACAGAATATAAATATCAAGACACCAAACAACATAGCATCCATATTCATTAGACATAAACTGCTACGATGTCAGGAGAAAAACACTAATGATTATCTTTAATGTGGTACTTTCATCCATCACATATCACACAAACAATGTAAGCAAGATGACAAGAGTCACAATTAAGTGGATCGGATCTATAAATTCTGGAAATGTATCTGTCATTTTCAGGGGATGAAGGAGAACCAGGGAAAGAGTTTGTGGTAAGCTATGACAGTGGAACAGAAACCAAGATAAATGACGTCATCCACGTCACAAGGCACAAGTGTGTGACCCAGAAGAGCAGAGTACTGGAGAATAATAGAAGTACATTATTTTCATTATCTTTTGTAAAGTGTAGGATGCTACAGACTACCCATTGGTGAAACCCCCAGAAGCCCATGAATTAAAAATATACATTTTAATAAGTTCAACCATATCTACTAGAAGATTGAAGCTATAGAGAAACAAAGAGATAAAAAAGTTTTGTAAAAGATTATTTAGTGAAAATGAAATCTGCACTAAATGATTAATAAACAGTAAAATAAATGCTCAACACAAGTATTTAGAAAAGTCATAGACAATCTAAAGAAAGCAAAGGAAAATAGATAAAAATCAAGGAGACAATAATAAATTAGGAACTAAAAATTATTAAAAAGAACGATTAAATCTCATGTGAGTTCTTTGGGGGGTGAAAATAGACCATAAAAATTTTAAATTGTTATAGAGAAGGAAGCAGAATGCTACTAAATAAAACATGAAAAATGTTAATGGGAAACAACAAAGACATGAAGGGAATTTTAAAAATGCAAAAGAGACAACTCTGCTCATATTGTGCAATTTAATTTGATGAAATACATTTTCTGAAAGAATGTAAATGGCTGAAATTGCCCCCCGAAGAGAGTGAATAGCGCCACTAGGGGCTGTTTAGTCTATGCTGGGCAGTGTTCCAAGGGCCTCGCATACCTCAGCTCTTCTATTGTTCACAACAGGCTCCTGAGGTGAGTAGTGTTTTATTTTATCCTTATTTTCAGATGAAGTATTGGAGGCACCAGCATATCACTATCCAAAGACCACACAGCCAGACAGGTTCAGATCATGGATGTAGTCATGGCTGTCTGACCAGGTCTGTGAGTCCAGCTGTGCTTCACCTGTGAGACAACCTGAGTAAACCAACTGGTAAAAAGTAGGGATGGCTGAAAAGGATGTACGTTTGTGCAAGCAGCGTCTGTCTCAAGGAAATGAAGATTCCTGCCTGGCTTGGTATGAGAGCTAATCAACGTTTTCTGACTAGTTCTAGGGAGAAGCAGAGACCCTCTCAAGGTCTTATTTTATGTAATAGAAACCCAGTTTTTATCATTGATTATCCCAAGATTAGAACACAAAATGTCAACAGATCTGGGAAGGGGGAGTCATTACATTCAGTTGGGTACCTACTTGTGAGTCCACCAGGATCCAGTGGATATTCTCGAACCTGTGGGCATCCGGGTGGCCCTGAGTCAATCGGTTGGGTCACAAAAACCACGAACAAGAACAAAAACAAAAAAGGAACCCCAAGCACTAAAAAGCATGAATGTAGGAAAGGAATTTGTAAAGAGGCAGAGGGATAAGAGGGTAGAAGGTGGTAAAATAGGGCGAGAGAGCAGTCAAAATTCATTTTATATGTGTATGAAATTGTCAAAAAAATAAATTTAATTAATAAAAATGTTAACAGTGGAAGCTTGCATATGAATAGTGACAGTTACTAAGTAAACAGAATTCTAGGCAAACAGTATTGAACAGCACAACGAAGTGTATTTTATTTTAAAAAGTATTTAGAAGTAAATCTGGTTTAAGATTCACCAATGAAATGTCTGCTGGAGGACAGGGTTTTATTCTGCAGCACATGGGAGGTTGTCCCATGCCCCAGTGGATGGTACTCTGCATGCATCCCATTATGGGAGTCATTAACTGGACTGACTCAGTAGGTTATAAAAGGAGGAGAGCTGGAAGAGGAGCAGGAGGAGCAGGAGGAGAAGTTGGAAGGGGGATGGTGAAGGGTTGTTCAAAATCAGCAGGTATAAGGACCTTAGAAAATAGTAAGATTTGGGTGGGAGGGCAGGGGATGAGAAATAGAGAAGATGAGAAATTAAGAATATAAAAGCAATATCTGGGACCAATGGGTCTTGCATAAGTTGATAACAAATAGAACAAAATATATACTATTTCCAGGAGGAAAACAAACCCAGGTCAGTAGAGAGCTAAGTCAGACAATGTTGGCAAAGAGAACACAGGGACTGCAGACGCAGCTGCCTAAGAGCTGATAACCACAGCCCAGGAGGATAAGTCAGACCTCCAGATGCTGCCTGCAGTCTTGATTCTTCCTTGAGGCACTGGCTCCAACCCCAGACCAGCCTTGCCAACTCTTCTCCTGGACAAGGACACAGAACTAAAGCTCCCTTTGTCCTTTGGTCAGGAAACCTGAGAAAGTCCAAGGTGAGTCCTGCTCTCCCCAGAGGGGTGTCCAGGAAAAGTGTGAGGTGTTGGGGTGGGGAGCATGTGATACGATCTAAAGACATCACATGCAGGCATGAAATTGCCAATGAATAAGTGAAAATTAAAAAAAAAAGATATAAGGATTTTGTATCTGCAGTGATGTGATATGGAAAACAAGGTTAATAAAAGTTAATTTCTATGTTAATTTATTGTTGGACAGCAGTTTCTTATCTTGGAGCAGGAAATTGCCCTGTGTGAGATGACGGCAATGATTGCCGCTGTGTGTGTGCCCCAGATTACAATTCTCAAACTAGTTGCCTAATAAAGAGCAGAGAAATAAACTTAAATATTGATTAAAAGTAGGCCCAATGTGCTTCTGCCCTACATGTAAGAGGATGGCTGTAATTAAAATGACCAAACTGTAGATTCTTGGCAAGGACATCATGCAACCGGAGCTGCTTCTATGAAGCTCTTAGGACATTTAATGGAACAAGCACTTTGGAAATGGTTTTGAATGTCGACTAATATCTCCTGACCCACAAGCAAATGTGCAAAGTCTTGTACATGTTTACTTATTACAAATGTTATATAAATATATACAAATGTGATAAAGGAAACTGGTGTTGTTGGCACGCACCTTTAATCCCAGCATTTCGGAGGCAGAGGTAGACCTAATTCAAGAACAGCCAAGGCTGTTCTCAAAAACTGTCTCAAAAAACTGTAAAAGAATTCATGCATCTGCCTGGAGATAAATGCACAAAATATTTGCAAAATTCTCTGTTCGGTCAGTCATAGCTTATTCATGACAGCGTCAAACTTCAAACAACCAAACTCCAGTGAACAGTAGGATACGCCAGAAAATGGTGCTGAGCTTGCTCAATGAGAAACTGCATAGCTACCAAAGACGCCTGCTGCTGCTTGAAGGAAGCATGCCACTGTCATAACAATTCATGGATAAAACTAGCCCCAAGAGGCTCCAATTCTGTGAGATTCCATTTATGAAGGTGAAGGATAAAATTTCAAGTCTCTCTACACTCTGGAAGCTGTGGGGTAAGAGGTGAGGCTTGGCTGGGAGAAGGCACGAGACCACCCTCTGGTGTGCTAGGAATGGTATATATTTTGTTCTCTGTGTTCCTTGCAATGGTTTAAATATGCATAACATTTATCAAAATGTACACTCTAAAACATCTGTACCAGAACTGGGGAGATAGCTCAAACTGCCCCTTGCTGTGCAAACCTGCCCACCTGAGTTCAGATCCCCCAAACTCAAATATGTATGTCAAATATCTGTTGTCTCCACAGGTCCCTTCTAGGAGACAGAGGTGGAGACAGGAATTGGTCAACTAGTCTGGTCTTTGCAGAGGTGAACGAAAGGGACTGCCTCATGTGGGAGATGAGGCTGTCTGTATTCCTGGCCACCCAGAACCAAAACAACCACACAGAAACTATATTAATTAAATCACTGCTTGGCCCATTAGCTCTAGCTGCTTATTGGCTAACTCTTATATTGATTTAACCCATTTCTATCCATCTGTATATTGCTATGTGGCAGTGGCTTGCCAGCAAATATTAGGCATGTCTGACTCTCCCCGACTCCACCCTTCTTTCTCCCAGCATTCAGTCTACTGCTCCCTGCCTACCTAAGTTCTGCCCTATCAACAGGCCAATGCAGCTTTTTTATCCATTAATGGTAATCACAGCACACAGAGGGGACTTTAATATTAGCCTCACTCATTCAGTTTCATCAGTGAAAAGCATTCTCTAACGTGGAAACCCAAAAACAGTGAAATGAGAGGTGTTCTTTTCCTCATCAGAACAAATATAGGACAACCCCTTTCTGTTTCTCAGGCCTAGATGTGGTTAACTTCATGCTGCAGCCTTTCTTCAGTGAGTGCATGTGGGCAGACCATGTGACTTGGCCACTCTATTCTTTAGTTTGTGCACTTAAAGAAACGGTCTGTTTTTATACATACACAGAGACTATACAGCATCGTGAGTAAAACTGAAGGAAACAATTGGATGTCTGACAGTAGATAAGCAACAGTGGTATTGCAGATTTTTCTCATGTATTCTCTTTCTACTATACCACAGTAGAAATGAGAGAACGATGCACCGAGAAGTAAAAACAAAGCTGGATGAATAACAGTGCTCATGTAAATTGCATTGACAAATCTTTTTTTAAATTGATTTTTATTGCGCTCTACATTGCATTGACAAACCTTATAGTGATAGAATAGACTGGAGTGAAGATGAGGCATAATTAAGGTGCAACACAATGCAAGAGCAAACCAAAAACAGATCAAAATTAATTTTCAGAGAACATCGTATGCAACCATTATGGTGCCACACGACATGACTGACTTTGTCGGTTCTGTGTGCGTGCGTTCTAAGAGAATAAAATGATTATCAGAAAACAACCAAATGTTTTAAATAATTATTTCATATTTTGTTGAACTTGGTCATATATATATATATATATATATAGCTAAATTATACATAAAGATAAGTGAATTAGAAAGTATAGTACCCAAATTAGAATAATATCATTTTTAACATTCTTCTCCCAGCTGGAGTTTGTTGAAGCTGAATCCATTTTTCTCCCATGCAATATTTTTTTGTTTCTCTGTGTTCTTTATAATTTCTAGAAATCTAGGTGTCAAAGTATGAACAGTATTTTATACAGAGGCACACATGTGCTCACACACAAATATGCACACATGTATACACATACACAAACACATGTGCACACACAAACATGTGCACATACACATGCCCACAGTCACACACATGTGTGAATACATATTTAGAAGACTATTATTAAAGTTAAGTTAATTACCTAGTTTTGTAAGTCTTCAGTAATATTCTTTGTATCCTAATATATATGTTATGTGCTTTGTTACATGGGTATGCATGTCTGTGTGCTGGTGCATGTAATTGCTCACACATGTGAAGGCCTTAGGGTCATGTTGTGAGTATTACTCAACTGCTCTCCAATAAGTTCATTGAGGCAGAGTCTCTCATCTCAAGCCAGAACTTGTCAATAAAGCTTGTCTGAGTAGTCAGCTTGCAGGGGGGGTCCCCAGCCTTTGCCTTCAGAGTGCTGCAGTCCAGGTGGCTTTGCTTTGACTCCTGACCCACCTCCCCAGCCCCAATAATACTCTCTAATTTGTAGAATTTTGTGCAATCAAATGTGCTTGACTTATCCCAAATGGCATGATTTCCTTATTACAAAAGCGATTTGTTTGCTTATTGTTACAAAAGAATTACTCTGCTTCTAATTTAATGAATGACTAATTCTGGCGACTGAAATTCTACTTCCATGCTAAAAGATAAAGTACGCAACAAAGTTCTAGCCTGATTAACAGCATGCCAGCAATACTTTACAATAAGTGAAGTGCAGTAAAGTGGCCACACAGCCATCACCAAGCCCCCGATGGTCTAATACACTAAGCTAGCAGGAAAGCTAGTTTTCCTCCATTTATTTAATCAAGGAAGAGGGTCAGAATGCCTTTCAAGAAGTAATTACTGATTTCCACAGTGGTTGCACAAGATTGCATTCCCACCAGCAATGGATGAATGTACCCCTTCCTCCACAGCCTCTCCAGCAAAGGCTATCCTTGGTGTTTTTGACTTTAACCATTCTGACAGGTGTAAGATGATATCTCAAAGTTGTTTTGATTTGCATTTCCCTGATTGCTAAGGAGGTTGAGCATGACCTTAAGTGTCTTTTGCCCATTTGAACTTCTTCTGTTGAGAATTCTCTGTTCAGTTCAGTGCCCCATTTTTTAATTGGGTTAATTAGCATTTTAAAGTCTAGTTTCTTGAGTTCTCTATATATTTTGGAAATCAGACCTTTGTCTGTTGCGGGGTTGGTGAAGATCTTCTCCCAGTCAGTAGGTTGCCTTTTTGTCTTAGTGACAGTGTCCTTTGCTTTACAGAAGCTTCTCAGTTTCAGTAGGTCCCATTTATTCAATGTTGCCCTTAATGTCTATGCTGCTGGGGTTATACATAGGAAGCGATCTCCTGTGCCCATCTGTTTAGGGTTGGCAAGAGACTTGAACCTAGAGTGGCTCCCAGGAGCCCATGGTGATGTCCCCAGTTAGTCCCTTGGGCAGCTGAGGATAGGGAACCTGAAATGACCCTATCCTATAGCAATACTGACGAATATCTTGCATATCTCCATAGAACCTTCATCTGGTGATGGATGGAGATAGAGACAGAGACCCACACTGGAGCACTGGACTGAGCTCCCAAGGTCCCAATGAGGAGCGGGAGGAGGGAGAAGATGAGCAAGGAAGTCAGGACCACGAGGGGTGCACCCACCCACTGAGACAGTGGGGCTGATCTAGTGGGAGCTCACCAAGGCCAGCTGGACTGTGACTGAAAAAGCATGGGATAAAACCAGACTCTCTGAACATGGCGAACAATGAGGGCTGATGAGAAGCCAAGGACAATGGCACAGGGTTTTGATCCTACTTCATGTTCTGGCTTTGTGGGAGCCTAGCCAGTTTAGATGTTCACCTTCCTAGATATGGACGGAGGGGGTAGGATCTTGGACTTTCCACAGGACAGGGAACCCTGACTGCTCTTTGGACTGGAGAGGGAGGGGAAGAGGAGTGGGGGGAGGGGGAGAAGGGTGGGAGGAGGGGGAGGGAAATGGGAGGCTGGGAGGAGGCGGATACTTTTTTTTCCTTTTCTCAATAAAAAAAAGAAGTAATTACTATTTTATTTTATTGCAAATATTCAGATCTTTGTTTTGTTTTGAAACAGGGTTTCACGACCTAAATCTTACTATGGAGCTGAGAATGGCCTTGAACTCCAGATCCTCCTATGTCTGTAGGTGTTTGTTATGTGTTCACATCCTAAGTACAGCACTGAGGCAGTGATTCCATTCTTTCAAATTTGTGTCATTGATTTCTTTTCCACCTTGAAAGAACCAAAGAATGACTATAAAACCCAGAAATAGGAACTGTCTATGACATAAAATTGAAATTCTCACTCTCCACTGAATTTGTGTCATTGTGCATAGGGCACTCTTGGCTCCAGTTTCTTTGGGTGTTACATCAGAGTGACTTTATGATCTCCTGCAGTTCAGTTGTCTGATACTTAAAACATCGTGAGACGAGTCTGAGTCCAGCATCACTGGACAACATTTTCCCACCAGTTGTTGCTGCTTTAGGGGAAACCTCCGTGAAGCATTGCACAACAGGGTTTCATAGAACAGGGTTGTGGGTGGTAAGCAGAATGGCCAACATATGGCCGTAATTGTCATCCTGACACACAGTGGTCAGCTGCCAACCTCTTGATGACTTCTTTAGTAGCTGGGAACAGTGTATATTGCTGTCTATCAGGGTCAAGAGGACTATGTATATTAGGAGCAGGAAATGAGTGCTTCAGGCACCTAATAGTTAGCTCACAGATGCCTTTAGGTATAGTTCATCAGGATGAGTGAAGCAGCCTCTACCCATGAATTTCTATTTTCTCATGTATCAGTTTATTTCACTGGAGCAGGCCTACCCCTTTACGATGCTTATGCTAACTTAAGTAATCTGTGCAAATTAGAAACAGTTGAGTTGACAAGATTGTTTTAGATTCTGTCCTGGTTTTCATAGGCAAAGCAACTCAACATTAATTTGTCAATAAAAGAAAGAGAGGTTGGAATTCTCAAGTATGATTTCAGTTGTGACTTTGTGTTTTTCATTTCTGAAAACCAATTATGAGTCAGGTCTTGTTGATAATGACACCACGAGCTTCCGCACACTGTCATTGTGTGTGTGGCCCCAAAGCAGCCACACTCAAAAGTCTTTCCTCAGAATGAACAATGGCTTACTCACAATTACATAAATGACCCCCACCTAATTTTCCTCAGTTTCTATAACCTAACCTCTCTCTGAGACTCCAAGGCTACATGCAGTTAAGGCAAACTTGCATATAAGTCCAATGACCCTCCCCACCCCTAGCCCTTCTGGGAGGGGAACTCAATAGCCAGCAAGCCCAGGTGTGATGATCTTTTGTAAACAGACAATTGTATTTCAGAACATGGTACCCACCTATTCTTAGAAAAGACTTTTTGGTTGTATGTGGAAGAGTTATATTCCATTAGGCACAATTATACCTTCTTAACATCTTTGTTTAAAAATGAAGCATAAAATAGGAGATATGATTGGGTATTTTAACGAAAAGTGGGATTGTTCTAGTTAAAAGTTGGCTTTTAACTTGACTGGGTTAAGAGAAGGCTTAAGATCTGGGAGTCACACCTCTGCATATCTTTGCGACTCTTTCATGAGAGGATCACCATGAGCGACAGTAGTGTTGCAAGGAGGCGGGCTGCTTGTTCATCCTGGCCACCTGGCTAGCTTAGCCCTAAAATAACCACACAGAAATTGTATTAATTAAATCCCTGCTTGGTCCATTAGCTCTAACTTGTTATTGGCTAACTCTTACATATTAATTTAACCCATTTCTATTAATCTGTATATCACCATGAGGTCATGATGTGTACATGCAAAGTCTCAGCACGTCTATCTCTGGTGGTGGGTCTGGCAGCACAACTCAGAAATTCAACATTTCAAATCTGCATGGCTTTTTGCTGCTGCTGCTGCTGAGTCAGAAGAATCTTTCCTAGAGGAGCTGTGGCATTCTGCAGCAAACAGCAAAAATGCTGTGTGAAACTCTGTGTTTTTGTGTCTAGAAGTTCTATTCAAGTTTTCTCTGGTTTTATGTGGATATATTCAACCACGTGGGAGCTCCAGTTGTTGCAAGGAGGTGGGTTGCTTGTTTGTCCTGGCCACCTGGCTAGCTTAGTGTAGTAATATGGGGCGGCAGGGCTGCGTCCCCCACACCCGGCCGCCCACATGGCTAGCTTATGCCCCGAAATAATTACACGGACACTGTATTCTTTTAAACACTGCCTGGCCCATTCTCTTCTAGGCTAATTCTCACATATTAATTTAGCCCATTTCTAATAATCTGTGTGTAGCACCCCAAGGTGCGCTTACCGGGGAGATTCTAGCCTAGTCCATCCTGGGTCCGAGCTTCATCCCGGGAGCAGGGCATGGCATCTCTCTCAGGCGTCTGCTCCCGCGAGGAAAGCGGTCGAGTCTCCGAGCTCACTTCCTCTTCCTCCCAGCATTTTGTTCTGTTTACTCCTCCCACCTATCCTCTAACCAATAAAATGGGCCAGGGCAGTGCCTTTATTAGCCAATGACCTTCCTCCATCAGCTTAGCCCCGAAATAACCACACAGAAATTGGATTAATTAAATCACTGCTTGGCCCATTAGCTCTAACTTCTTATTGGCTAACTCTTACGTACTAACTTAACCCATTTCAATTAATCTGTATATCACCATGAAGTCGTGACCTACCAGCAAAGTCTCAGCATGTCTATCTCTGGTGGTGGATCCATGGCATCTCTCTGACTCTGCTTTCTTCCTCCTAGAATTCAGTTATGTCTTCTCCACCTACCTGAGTTCTGCCCTATCAAGGGCCCAAAGCAGTTTCTGTATTAATCAATGAAGGCAACACAAAGATAGAAGGAACTTTTATACCATGGTGGCTGCAGGTAAAGACTTGCCCTGAATTTCGACAGTAACATTTAACAGACCAAGGGCCTGAGTGAAAGCCAGAGGGAGAGAAGAATCCCAGGTTCCCTTCAGTATGAGTGTGTCTGTGGCTGCCACTATCCTGTCCCGAAGCCAGATGGCAATTTCTTCAGGCTTTCAGTACAGACTCAATGCAGGTGACTTCCAGGAAATTTTATGCCTTCAATTTTGGATTGGGCTTCAGAAGCAATCAGCTACTTGGAAAGAGTGGCTACCAGGTTCTCTAGCTCTTCAGAGTGCAGTTGACCATTGTTGGATGCAAGTCAATCCAATAAACGCTCTTTTATTATAGGAGCATACTTTCTCTTGGTCCCATTTCTTTAGAGAACTCCAATACTTCAATGGTAATCTGAAAAAAGTGGACTGGAATGCATAGACATGCCACAGATATGGATAAGAGGAAATATTTGCACACAATATACATTTCTAGTTCTAGCAAGTATTGGTTCTCCTTTCCTTGCTAGGCATTTGGAAAAGAGCATGTTCCATTTTTCTCATAGTTATACATGATAATTATCTAATTCTGAATACTATTATGAAAGAAGATATGATGTGTAGCATACCTGATTGTGGTTTTTGGATTCTCATTTTTTTTCTGCTATAGAAATTATTAGCATTCCATATGGATAAACATCATTCAATCTGGGTCCTTGAGTGACTATGAAGACAAAGAAAGGAACGCAGTGCAAGGAAATACATCTAAATGAGGACATGAGGATGGTTTGGTTGAGGTTACCAATTTCCATCATTCAAGCATGTCTTGGTGAAATCATCAGAAAGCTACACAACACATGAGGTTGAAAGTAGAGTGAGAATTTTATCTAGGCTATGGACTACTGAAAGTCAAAAACATAGGTGACCCAGTAAAGTCAGTGGTGGCTATCCTGGCCACAGAAGAAGACACACAGATATTCATCTGATATGTTAAAAGATACTTAACATGAGAAAATTAAATGTAAATTAAGACATAATAAATGACAACACATTTACTATAACACCTAAATGAAAACAATTGTCAGTGCAAAGAGCCAGCAAGGCTTTGAAGGAACAAATCACACGCAGAAAGCATAAATTAAAGCAGTTTGCCAAGTCATTGGCATCGTTTCCTGAGAGTGAATAAATTTATCCTTAAGACTCAGCTGCTCAATCAGCTACATACCAATGAGCCCATAGGTGAAAATATGAGAGTGGATACTTTTCTCACCTCTTAGTTATGGTGTGGGAAGTCCTTATGTATATGTGTTGCTTTTATTGGTTATTGAATAAAGAAGCTGCTTTTGGCCAGTGGCTTAACAGAATATGTTCAGGCTGGAAGATATATATATATATATATATATATATATATATATATATATATATATAGAGAGAGAGAGAGAGAGAGAGAGAGAGAGAGAGAGAGAGTAGGTGGAGTTGGGGAGAAGCCATTTAGCTGCCAGAGAAGAAAGATGTGAGCCATCAGCTGGGAACTTTGTCAATAGGCCATGATCTTGTGATGCACAGATTAATAGAGATGGGTTAGCTTAAGATATATGAGCTAGCTAGCAATATACCTAAGCTATTGGCCAAGCAGTGATTCAAATAATAAAGTTTCTGAGTGATTATTTTGGATCTAATGGGAACAAATGAACAGCCTCCACCAATACCTTTATCTATTTGACCCAATCTTTAGGAGAATTCTCTTTACCATTATTGAGTGTGGATCAAATCATTTTATAGAAAAATAAAAAAGATAAAATCCACTGAAGAGAAAACTAATCCCCATAATTTTAATGAGCAACCTAACAATAAAAAGATGAGATGATGTTCTTCAAGTTTCCTTAGGGAGTTCATGTCTTCCTTTTGTCACTATAGTTGGTCAGTGTGCTGAGTGTTGCAACGTCTGTCCACAAATCATTGAGAAGACTGTCTTAATTACCTACATCTAATATGTCAGGTGCTGAGATATTAACGGGAATAGAGTTTTGAGCAGTGTTGATCTTGTGTGATTCTGCCTGTTAGTAAAGGTAGCTTTAACTTGGGTAAGTGGGTGGGGAAACTGTGGCTGGGATATAAAATAAATAAATCAATTTAATTAATTAAAAAATGGTCATGGTGTCCCAGCTGACATTAACCCAAGTTAATTTCTCCACACTCACAAATTGGATCCCAGTGAAGGTCTGCTTCCCTCTCTCCCCATGGGGTACTTGGACATGAAGACCTCACGTGTAGAGGTGCTTTGCTAAAACACAGGGATGGGGGAAGGAGCCCATGTTTCCATTCATTGCTAAAACCACCTCTGCATTTTCCTGTTCTGTTGTATACTTACTCAGCCAGAACCCCCCCTCTAGTTGAAGGAGGTTCATTATCACTTGTGACACAGAGTCCTGTCTGGTACCAAATCCACAGGACATCGACCAGCACCATCCTATTGTTTGTGTTGAGCAGCGAGGCACATGCACATAACCTTTTTCGTTTGACTGTCTGATCTTCAGGCTGCCTCTGTTGAGTGGAAGTGTTTGGATCTTACTTTTGTTGTCACCCAAGCTTGGCTGAGCCCAGATTAGGTCAGAGGACTTGTCATATCAATCCTGCAGATGTTGAAGGTTGATTCTGAATTTGAGGAACGAAGTAGAGTCAAATTCTGCAGTAAGCATGAAAGCATGGGGACTGGACACACAGCTGTGTTCATGAGCTGCTGTGCAAGGGTTGTTACCAGGAGTGTGAGGACAGCCTGGAGTGGGCTGAGGTCTTGGACATTCACCTGGCTAAGCCTGGGTAAAACCTGAGAAACTGGGGCAAAGCCTGAGGATTGGGGGTGTCACAGGCAGCAAGAGTTCCAGGGACTTAGGCTGGCCAAGCACACAGATGTCCTGAGATAGGCATGGGGATTGGATGTGGTCCAGGTGGGTCAAACAGACTCACAAGACTGTGTTGTGTAACCAAGGCCAATCTCATGGTGAGCCAAAAAATCTCCTTCAGAACTTACTAAACTCATACCTTCTTTAACTAATTTTATTTCTTAGGAATATTAAACCTTTTCTTACATTTCAAAAATGTGCCTCTGCGCTTGTTTTATATAATCGGTAATGTTCTAACAAAAATTTGTTGCCCAAATTCATTTCAAAGTCTTGAAGTGTGGCTCTGTGGCACCACATTTTCTGGCATGCCTGAGGCTCTGGGCTCTCGTCCTAGCCTGGTGGCTGTTACGGTCTTATTGTATCCTTTTATAAGAAGACTACATCTAAACCAACTGTCCCAGGGTTACCAATGTCCATCGCTATGTCAGTCTATGCAGTTTCTCCATTGGCCCAGTGCATAGTTTTCAAAATATATTTTATGGGAATTCCTGAGAACGAACACACACACACACACACACACACACACACACACACACACACACCTTGTTTTCAGATGTTTTTGAAAAGCAGTTATATGCTAACTTCCTTTGGAGGCTAACATATGTTATTAGAATATTCAGGACAGCAAATGCCCCTGAAGAAAGTGAAAGTCCATCAAGTTTAAAACATTCTTCTTCAAATTTATTTGAAACAGTGACTTGTCTCAATTACTCCGGCTTTTGATACAAATCCCATTTATATGTGAGGCATGATCTCTTCATTCTCCCTTTTTAAAAAAAAAATCAAGAATGCTGATTCATTTTGTTTTCGAACCAAATAGCAGAGTAATGCTTTGCCTGAAGAAAAATTGAAATGACTCATGCTTTTCTAATCTCCTTTTTCTCAAATGACTTTGTTTTATTGGACTTTAATTTCCGTGGTAAAACCAGGTTGCATTCTGGGGTCAATTCAGCAGACTTTGACACTGTCTGTCCTCATGAGCCTATTCCATGCCATTTTCTTTGACTTACATCTCCATATCTCCTCTCTCTCTCTCTCTCTCTCTCTCTCTCTCTCTCTCTCTCTCTTTCTCTGTGTGTGTGTGTCCCCTTCTGCCCCCCGACCTGTTCCTCAACACCTTCTGATCCCTGGCTGAACAGCAGCCCATGCCGGCTTTCTGTATGGGAACTATTATCTAAAGGGGACTTTCATCCTCTTGTTTGCCCCATTAAAACTTCCATTTTCTGGGCACAGTTGTTAGGAGAAAATTATTTTCACAATTTCACACAGTGAGAGATAGCACAGCCTAATGCGTTCCCCCCCCCACACACACCCCTTTAGATTTTTTTCTTCAGTAGAGAATGAGATTTCTAAGCATAGAACTACGGCCGGCCAATAGTCAAGTACATTACATGAAGAAAGCTCATGGGGAGATTTTTTTTTTCTAGATATGCACATCAGTCCACAAAAAAGCTACAACGACAGCCTTTCCTAAGTTCTGTACTGGGATTGTTGAAGTTCCTGATCTTTGTCATTAACTTGGATAATGGGAAACAACTCTCATTGGTCTATTATTTTCATTGTTGAGAACAGAGTTTGGGAGCCATAACCCAAAGTCTGTTATAGTGAATAGTATTTATGTTTTTAATGAAAAAAAGTGCAGCTAAAATATATTTTAACTGAAAAATGAAAGAGCAATATTTTTAAATACATTGTTTTTATTTTTGAGACTATAATTTAATTAAAATCTCTCTCTCTTTCTTTCCACCCCTTCAAACCCTTCCACATATCCATCCCCATTTTTCTTCAAATCCATTTCATCTTTTTCTCACTAATTGTTATTGCATACATATACACATATATGTATTATATATACATGTATATTCCTAACTATAAGCCATAGAGTTCATATACATGCACAATCTTACTCATATGTATGTTTTCACAGCTGACCATTTGTCATTAGACAACCAATTCTTGTGCTCTTTCCTGGGGAGGGCCACTCTTCCTGCTCCCAGCTTTCCTTGATTGCCCATAAGTTTTTTATGTGTGGGGTTGAGGCCTCATGGGATTTTCTGCATGCTTAATGGAGTCTTCCTTGTTCACTTCATGTTTGAGCAGTCATGTAGGTAACACTTACAGGTATAGTTTCTGGTATTCCTAGGCGACACAATTTCATAGCATACTCCATAACCCTCTGATTTTATCCAACCTTTCTACTCCATTTTCTTCACTGTTCCCTGAGCCCCAGGTGTGGAAGTGTTTTGTAGATGTATGCACTTGGATGGGGATCTGCAACTCTACATTTTGATTGCTTGAATTTTTCTGTCTTATCTTCCATCTCCAAAGAGAAGGTTACTTGATGAAGAGTAAAAACTACATGTGTCTGTGGGGATAAGAAAAATGTTTGTAGATTGTTGTTAGGGATTATGTTGGTTTAGCAAACTGGTGATTATAGATTCTTCTCCAATCAACGACTTCACTAGCACTGAGTACTTGTCTGGCTTTCCAGAACCAGGCAGGATGTCCTTACTTTTCAATAGGTCCTAAGTTCAACTAGAAAACTGTCACTGCTAAGGTACACATGCCACTACTGTACCTTTAGGGTTTTTGTGCCATGCTGGTCCTTGATGTCTATAAGCATCGTAGCTGGGTAAAAGTGTTGGTTGTTTTCATGCTTTGGAAGCTTTCTTGGTGCTGGCACCTTCTGGTACCATGGAAACTAATCCTCAGGGAGAGGGCATTCAGGTCAGTTCCAGAACAAAGAGGAGTATTTGTGATATGAGAAAATTAAAAGAAATTCAAGTTTCAGTGTCCACAAACACGGTTCCATTGACCCACCGCCTCCATCATTTGTTCATTGCCTGTGACATTTATACTGCAGTGGCATGGCTAAGTTCCTGTGATGGAGACTATAGAGCCTGTCAAATAGGGTGTGTATGTAATATTGTATGTAGTTTGGCTGCAGAAAGAGAATAGAAAAATCTTAAGTGAAGGTGCAGGCCTGCCTCTCTACTTCTTCCTGCAATATAGCACTACACTGTGTGTCTTTCATATTCACAGTTTCTTGTACACAGGTCCCCTTTTGGATTAAATGATTTTACGATTGTGTGTGTGTGTGTGTGTGTGTGTGTGTGTGTGTGTGTCCCAATTCCATTACGGACAGTAGCCACTGACCTAATGGTTTTGAGGTTTTGAGTCTGGGTATGTCCTATCCCACTCACTTTTGAATATGCACACATTTTAGCCTCTGAATCCAACTGTGGAAACACTTTGCATATGAATACATCACAGAGATTTTATTTCTTCAGAAAGATTTTATAGAGGATAAAATAAAAAACCTCCTAGGTTTTTTAGTATGTTAGAAATACAAAGTAAAAGATAAATGCTCTTAAGAATAGTGAAAAAGTTTAAATGTGTGTCATAACTTTTTAATCTTTTAAGGAGTCAATATTATAAACATGTTAAAACTTCATTCATATTAATTATGAAATAAATGCCTTCTTTGATTTATTTAGTATTTTATGTATTTTGAAGTTATTATTGCAACTCCAATCTTCTTTTTATTTGTCTGATTTAGTATTTTTATCCATATATAGTTAGTTTCTCTGGAACACTTATATTTAGTTGTATAAGTTACACAAACCCTAGTCAGCTTATTCAAACAACTGTGAGCTTTCATACATTATAGACATCAACTAAACATTAGCTACCAGCAGAACAGTTTTAACTAATGTTAACTTAAAACATCATCTTATTTTCTGTAGAATGATACCTGTCCTCTATTTTTCCCAATAGTGTTTTCTGATTGTGTGTGTGTGTGTGTGTGTGTGTGTGTGTGTGTGTGTGTGAAGTACAGCTGTAGAAAGAGCTGGAGAAAAGCATCTGAAGTAGCCCAACTGAGAGCAAGACCACATACGCTGTAAAGTTTCTGGTTACATGTAACAAAACAGAGCAGCCAGGTGCTATGCAAGATCTAAAACAGATCAGAGCTCATGGGCTGAGTTTTGGACCCTTCCCATCTCTCTGACTCACTTCAATCCCTAGGAGTGGTTTTCTCTTTAATAAACTGTCCTTATTTCTACCACTGTCAATGTGTCCTTGGTTTTGTTCTTTATTCCAGGATACAAGAATCTCAGCATATATCCTCTGAAGTCAGACTTCTGCCTGTAACAAAAATGCAAGTTTCTCCTTCCTTCCTTCCTTCCTTCCTTCCTTCCTTCCTCCCTCCCTCCCTCCCTCCCTCCCTCCCTCCCTTCCTTCCTTCCTTCCCTTCCTCTTTCCCTCCCTTCCTCCCTTACTTCCTTCTTTCCCTCCTTCCTTATTTTCTCCATTTCTTACAAGTTTGTTTTAACCCAGTGCTTTCTATATGTTGAGCCGGCACTCCATCACTGAGCTACATCCTGGAATCATAAAAGTTTCTATGACTCTTTTAGCTTCAGAGTCTGGTTTTACTCCTTATTTTTGTACTTAGCACACTTATCTTTTTATGTTTGTAGCAGCATGGCAGGCAACATCTGTTAATGTTCCACGTTGAGTGTAGAGAAAAAAACATAAAAGTTCTGTTCTCTTCCATTTATAGATTTTTACTTGTTCTAACAATGGATTATATTATTCATCTTTGGTTTATCTTTCTTAAAAAGCAAATACTCACTTTCCTCTAACAATTTGAGAAATTATACTTATTCTCTAATTTGATTTCTTTCACTACCTGTATTTACTTGTTCATGCTCTTGTTTAGATTGTCAAAATTTATGGCCTTTATCTTCCTTAGCTATATATAATGGTTGGGTAGATTTAGTCATTGTAATTGGAATGGAGTCAATGTCCATAAACCACCAGGCTTTTGACTCTGCTATGTTTTCCTATTGTATACAGCTAACGGTTTATTATTGTTAGATGACATACTGTCCCTGTCCTTCTTTGCCTTATTCTTGCTCAGTAATTCTCAACCAAAGGGAAATTTTAACCCTATCTTCCACCATGGGGACATCAGGCACCTGGAGGCATATCTGGTTGTCACAGGCATTTTTTACATTCTTACTAAGCCACCTTTCACAGTGGAGATTCTCTGCTAAGGTAGAGGTCAAAAACCTTCACTTTGTTCCAGAATTGAATAAATTTGTGTAAAACTATAAAGTCAATCCAACTTTTTTCTCTTTGGAAGTTACCTGGTTTCTGCTGCACAGGCACCAGAAGAATTCATATTTCAGCCATAAAATCTATCCTGTGCCCTAGTTACTATTTTAACACTAAGTATTCCACTTTAACTTTTATCTGAGTTTAGCTCTTTGCCCTCCAGACTTGCCCAAATTTTAAGCAATGCCTATTTGAGGTCTCAAGGCAGAGAAGACATTGAGGGATGTCTCTGCTTTCGGGATGGTCTTAACACCATGCCATCTCCAGAGTCTCTGTTCCACTTAACAGTGCCAGGGTGCTTGTACTGGAGTCTTCATTTTTATTTTTACTGTTTAGTATTTTGAAGAAATGGCATAGACAACTCTTCTCTGAGTTCCTATGTCATTATTCCAATCACCCAAGCTTCCTTGAAACACAATGGCTGTTCTCCCTGGGTGAGCCCATCTCATTTGGACACTGATGCTCCTATCTGACCACCTTGCAGGAAGCCATTTCAAGGCTTCTTCCAGCCATCATCCTCCTCAGTGCATGTCATACAAGGACTGGCAACTGAAAATGGTTCTGTTTTTATTTGCTTACTTTTTTGAGATATGGTCATGTTATACAGTCCTGGCATGCCTGGAACTCATTATACCATAGACCAAACTGCCCTCAAATTTATAGTGAACTGCCTGCCTCAGCCTCCTGAGCAGGCAACAAACCCTGTTTTGTTGAGGGTTCTGGTATGTTTGATATCTCTCTTTTAATATGGATGTGACATTTGAAACTTTGAACTTGATTTCATTCCCAGAGATGAATTTTCTCATATTTAGTTTCACTTAAAAGTGAAATACTTTCTTATGTTTCATTATTTGTTTATAAAAATTATTTTGCTTTTTAATTGATTTTTATTGACTCTACATTTTTCTCTGCTCCCCTCACGGCCTTTCCCCTCCCCACTTCAACCTTCCCCCAAGGTCCCCATGCTTCCAATTTACTCAGGAGATCTTGTCGTTTTCTACTTTCTACTTCCCATGTAGATTAGATCTATGTAATTCTCTCTTAGTGGCCTCATTGTTGTCTAAGTTCTTTGGGATTGTGGTTTATAGGCTGGTTTTCTTTGATTTATATTTAAAAACCATCTGTGAGTGAGTATATGTGATAATTATCTTTCTGGGTCTGGACTACTTCACTCAAAATGATGTTTTCTAGCTCCATCCATCTGCCTGATCAAGTTCAAGATGTTATTTTTCTGCTGTGTAGTACTCTATTGTGTAAACATACCACATTTTTCTTATCCATTCTTTGATCGAGGGGCAGTTAGGTTGTTTCCAGGTTCTGGCTATGAGAAACAAAGCTGCTATGAACATTGTGGCACAATTGAACATCCTGTGGATATACACCCAAAAGTGATATTCCTGGGTCTTGACGAAGGTTGTTTCCTAATTTTCTGAGAAATCCCCACACTGACATCCAAAGGGGTTGTACCAGCTTGCATTCTCACCAGCAATGCAGAAGTGTTCCCTTTTCTCTACAACTTCTTCAGCATAAGTTGTCATCAGTGTTTTTGATCTTGGCCATTCTTACAGGTGTAGATGGAATCTCAGAGTTGTTTTGATTTGCATTTCATCAGAGAAATAAAAATTATTTTTAATTTTATCATTCATTTTTCTGTGTACTGAATTCATTTTTACAATAACACGTAATTAGTAGTTTATCTCTTTTTTTTTACTCATTTGAGGTAAAAGAAATAATAATATAAGGAACGCATAGTTCTTAGTTCTGGCTATCATTTCTCAGTAAATTGATAAAATTATATCATGCTTCTTTGAAAGTGTAGGTGAACATACTGAAGATGGAAATTTCTGTTCTTCCTGGTCCCGCAGTCATTCAGTCCCAACAGAACACACAGAGGCTAATATTAAATATAAACTGGTTGGCCTATTAGCTTAGGCTTATTATTAACTAGCTCTTGCAACTTAAATTAAGCCATATTTTAAAACTATGTTTAGCCACATGACTTGGTATCTTTTATCAATGAGGCATTCTCATCTTGCTTCCTCTGTATCTGGATTGTGACTGTAGACTGAACATTTCCTCATTTTGAAATTCTTCTCTTCTGGTCACCCTGCCTATACGTCCTGTCTGGATACTGGCCAATCAGCATTTTAGTAAACCAATACAGGTGACAAATCTTTACAGAGCATAAGAGCATTATCTTAAAGCAACATACTTTACATATCATGTGAAATTATGACTCAAATTATTCAATAACTTAAAGTCATACACAGTACAATATGAGCATGTGTTAATGAGTATATCTTCTGTATTATTTGTGAAACCTTATTTTTCATATTCAATTTCTATAATATAGATATGAATGCTCATATGATTTGTATTTTACATGCTATTATTTCCTGGTTCTTAACAAATATATTAACTGTTCAATTGCTGTAGTTTTTGTTATTGTTTCTAATAAAGAACACAACTTCTACTTTTATGAACAAAGCTGCATTCTTTCAAATATAGGACAGCATGCAGGGAAGTCTAGGCTATACCAAGTTATAAAGGACATCAATTATTGTAGCTTGGTAATATCTGCTAACCTGAAAACACATTTACAAAATTTCAACTATTTCTACAATTGTACTATTAAATATAAATAGAGCTATTTTATTTCTCTCCCACATCTTGCAGTGACTGGTTATTCAACAGCATTTTTTAAGCATTGGTTTATATAACAAAAAGATAAATTCTTTGAATCTTTACAACATAAAGTCCAAAGTCAGAAACAGATTCATTTGAAAACATATAAGAAAAAGACAACTTAAAAAATGATTCATAAAAGTGACCTAAAATATAGAGACTGTAACCTCAAGGAAGTTTGTAAGTTCATCTTTAAATCAACCATCTGTAGCCTCTCAAGATATCTGAGTGTATCTTAAGGGCTCACATTCTAACCAAGTTTTCTGATACAAGGCAATAAACTTAGGAGTCAAGAGTATTGGCTTAGAATAAGAAACCCTGATGACTTTGAAACTTTATAAAATACATCCTAAATAGCATCTCCCATGTCCATTATTTCTTTTCTTTCAAGACAGGGTTTCTTTGTGTTGCTTTTGAGCCAGTCCTGGAACTAGCTCTTGTAGACCACACTGACCTCGAACTCACAGAGATCCTCCTGCCTCTGCCTCCCGAGTTTTGGAATTAAAGATGTGCACCACCATTGCCTGGCCAGCTTTTCCATTATTGCTGTGTGTATGAAAATGTTCCTTTTTTTGGATGACAATTTCAAGGTGACTTTGTTGAACTAATGTATATGATATTAGAGCTCTATAAAATAAGTTTTAGGAACAGTCATTGACATTGACCATGTTCTGAATGGAAGAGTGAAATAAAAGATCTTTTGGTGCTTTTGCTTAGGCTGGGAAAGACTAGCAGCCAGGGAGGGTCTTGTGATGTTTGTTTTCCATAAGAAAATATCCAAAGTGATAACAGCATCACCTCTTTGTGAACCAAAGGAGAGGACTAGTCTAATGATTAGGTTACTAGGAAAACTTTTTCATATATTATCAGGCTCAGGTAATTAATATTATAATTAAACTCACTATAAAATAATTGTTCTGTGGTATAGCCTTTTCTAAATCTTCACTGTGATTGACATTTATTAGTTGCTTTTTTCATAAGTCACTTACCCAAATGTATATTTAGATGTACAATGAAGAGATATTTACATATATTTAAAAACACACACATATATAACTCTTTATATTATTATTTTCTGAGTGTGATAATGTTAGTCACAGTCATAAAAGAACATTTGAGTTGCAGAACTATGAGAATTATGAATTTCAAAAAAAAGTAACTTATTTGGGATGCTAAAGTTTTTCTCAAGTATTTTTATTATAGTAATGTTTTCATAGTCAGACGTTCAATGACTAGGGATATAATGTGATTTTTTTACAATGTTGAGAGATATCAGAGGTTTCATTACGTGTACAGATAATTAAATTTCAGGGAAATGTCAGTGATTTATGAACCAATTTCTGCAGGATGAAAGCTCAAAGCATTTCAGAATTTATGGTGAAATTAGCTTGACAAGGCACTTACGGAAATCCCAGGTTCCTAGGTAAAGCTTATGCAGAGCTGAGAGCACAGGGGATCTGCTCAGCATTGCTTCGCCTGCTTTCAAATGGATGGAAGCTTCTGACTGAAGAAATATTTCTACACAGCTTAAATTCTTTTTTTCTCGCGTAAATTTTATGAATCAAAATGTATTGTTCTTAAAAATATCATCTATCTATCTATCTATCTATCTATCTATCTATCTATCTATCTATCATCTATCTATCTTATATTTATCTCCTGCCTACCCAATGGTGGATGTGTTGGAGTGCACACTTTGGCATTCTATTCTTTGGTTGTGAGTTATTTAAAGATCCTTTTGTTTTTGTTTTTGTTTTTTGAGAGAAGGTTTCTCTGTAGCTTTGGTGCCTGTCCTGGAACTAGCTTGAGACAATGTTTCTCTGTAGCTGTGGAGCCTGTCCTGGAACTAGCTCTTGTATACCAGGCTTGCCTTGAACTCACAGAGATTTGCCTGCCTCAGCCTCCCGAGTGCTGGGATTAAAGGCATGTGCCACCACTGCCTAGCCAAGAAAAGGTTTCTGTGATGGGTGAGAGTCTTAACTATATTTCTTCTTCTAGAGAACGTGTAAGTACACACATTACTTCTAAAACCAGTTATCTTTATTGTTCTTTGTAAGGAAAATAGATATAATATCAAATTAACAATTATAAAATGTGGAATTCAGTAGTATATAGTATATTCAAAAAATTGTGCAACCCTAACTTCTACCATATGAAATACTTTCACTAGGCCCTAAACAGCCCCTATGTCAAGTAGGCACATTCACAGTTCTCTCTTTTCAGTCCCTAACAATAATTCATTTCCACTTTCTGTCTCTATGGTTTAATATAGTCTTTGTATTTCATATAAAATAAATTATTAAATATACAAAAAAAGATCCTTTTGAGTTCATCTGAAAAAAATAATTTACATGCAGTTATTTAAGAAATAAATGAGCTGGGCGGTGGTGGCGCACGCCGTTAATCCTAGCACTTGGGAGGCAGAGGCAGGTGGATCTCTGTGAGTTCGAGACCAGCCTGGTCTACAAGAGCTAGTTCCAGGACAGGCTCCAAAACCACAGAGAAACCCTGTCTCGAAAAACCAAAAAAAAAAAAAAGAAAGAAAGAAAGAAATGAAACTAGTATGTTCTTTGCCCTCGTCTGACATGGTAAAACACTATATTGATTTGAATGTCTATTAGTTCTGTCTCAATATGCTATTTAAAAAGAATGTTGGATGAAGCCGTATGGAACATAATTCATTTGATTAATAAAATACAGGATGTCAGATATTGCATGAAGTACATGAGTGTTAAAGTTTGTTTAGCTGGAATTCATCTGACTGGCCTTCCTACTAGATCTGAGAATGTATATATAAGGCAGACCAGAAGTGACTTTTTCAGAGTACACCATCAAGTTAACATGGTTCTAGATGTACAAAGTTCAAAGTCTGTTAGCAAATGTTAATTGTAAAATTGAGAAATTGCAATGTGTTCACAAATTGTCAAAGGGACTTGCCAGTGTGCTAATGAATGTAAAATAGAAAAGGGAGAAATGCAATGCCTCAAACATTATTGAAAGTAAAATTAGCTCTTCAGGTTAATTTCCAGCTATATCCGAATGCTGTATTGTTTATCTATTTAGAAAGTATTGTTCAGGGACCAATAGGAAGTAGACTTCTGTAAACAGTTAAAATAGCTGTAAAACAGCTAGCCAAAGTGCTTTAAGCTATTTCTTCAGAAGCATTACACATAAAGTTAAAGTTAAAATGCAGTTTAAGAATTTACTTCAGTCAAATTTTGGCCATATAAACTGTGTACTTAAAAGACATAACACGTGAATAGTACAAACTTGATCTTGTAGATGTATTCTTTTAGAGTATTAATAGAATAGAGTCAAAATACTACATTTTAAGGCCATTTTTCTCAGATAAGAATATCGTAGAGGGAGCCGGGCGATGGTGGCGCACGCCTTTAATCCCAGCACTTGGGTGGCAGAGGCAGGCGGATCTCTGTGAGTTCGAGACCAGCCTGGTCTACAGAGCTAGTTCCAGGACAGGCTCCAAAGCCACAGAGAAACCCTGTCTCGAAAAACCAAAAATAAATAAATAAATAAATAAATAAATAAATAAATAAATAAAAATATCGTAGAGATTACATAATCCCACGGACCGCCCCAGGGCTCATACAATTTACCCTAGCACGATAAGCATAAGACAGAATAGACTTCAATCCTAGGGATGGCTTTGTAAGAAGAGCTTATTAACAATTATACTTTGACATTTCATATCCTCTGTTCTTTTACTTCTCTCTTGCCTCTGAAGATTTCCATCTTCTTTGCCCAGTTACTTGATGAGCACCAAGTCAATGCTTACTATTCTCCCTCTCAGTGTACAGCAATGATGTGGTCATTGTTCCTCTGGCTTGGATCATCTAACTTTAGCAACCATTATTATTGTTAAATATTTTTTTATTCTTTACATGCCACATGTTATCCTTTGGTCTGTTTCTGCATCTTGCCTTGGTTTCACTTTGGTAGTTTTGCACTCTTGGCCATATTATAGAACAAAGAGACTGTGGGAACTATTATGGCATTTCTAAGTGCTATTTCTGAGTGGAGAAAAAAACTTGAAGAAGCAGGAACCCTGACATTGGAGAGCTCAAATATAGCTACAAAGACACCATAAAGATAACATCTTCTTCTGAATGTCTCCCTTAGCACAAGATGCTCTACAACCCGTGGGTTAAAATGTGATTTTTGCAGGGTTATTTAACTTGTTTCCCTATGACTTCTACCCATGCAGCGAATACATCCTTTCCTTAGGGATGGAGGGACCTTTGGTGGGAGACAGAAATCATAGGAACATTTCTCACATGACCAAATCCTCATTGATCTGCCAGTTTCCTCATTTCTAATCCCTCTTTGATTTGGGTCTTGCTGAAGCTGTCACTATTTTACCATGTTCGCTAGCAAATATTGTCAGGACAAATCCTCTCATGGTGAAAAATTGAGCAGTTATGACATTTAAGTCTTTTCTCCAGCTCAAACTCGTGGCATTTACCTAAGAAAATCGTGTGGCATGGCTTTCAGATCTATCAGCCTTGGGGAGCTTCTGATTCTCCATGTCTTGGTGACATGTTTAAGTGTCGTCTGATAACTATATTTAAATGATGTCTAAGAAGTGGAGATGAAAACCTAGGCTATGTTCATCAATAAATGGTAAACATGTTATCTTCTTCATCGTCCTAGATGATGCAACCTTATAAAAAGTTAGAATTTTAAATGTCATTTCATGCTTTGGCACGTGTTTTATGTCAGAACAGTCAACTGACTTGACTTAACACATTAACACAGTGACATCAAAGTCATAATCAGAACTCAAATTGACACTTTTCTATGTAGGAATTAATGTTATCCTTTAATATTAGCTCATCATAATAAAATTTTTGGCAAATATTACAGTATGAGAAAGTTCTATTTTTGTTCATTTGTATCTTCTCTTACTTTTGATTAATTTGACTAAGGATTTGTCAGTCATATTACCCTTTTGAAAGAACCAACTCTTCATTTCATTGATACATTATAATTTATTTCATTTAAATTTCATTAATTTCACCCCTGAAATTAATGTGTTTAATTTTTATTATCTTTTCCTGTCTGTACAGATCTCTTCCTGTATTCATACAAACACAAACATGTATGATTTGTATTGTCGCTTCTTGACTATTCCTTTGGGAGTGCTGTTTGTTCTTATTTTTCCAAAGCTTTCATGTGAAACTTTAAAATAACAATTTGAGTTCTCACCAGCATCTTGATGAAGCTCTTATTGTTCTAAACAGTCCTATCATAACTGCTTCAACTGAGTCCCAATGATTTTGGTATTTTTTCTCTTTTATTTTCATTCAGTTCTAGGAGGTTTTAAGATTCCTCCTGGATTTCTCCCTTGACCCAGTTTTCATTCACAGTATGCTGTTCTGTTGTCATGAATTTGGATACTTTCTTCTGTTTCTGTTGTTGTTGATATACAATTTTATTCATTTGTGGTAGGATAGGATGCAGGGTTTTTTTTTTTCAGTTTCCCAAAGTTTATTGAGTCTTGCTTTGTGCCCTAAAATATACTTGATTTTTCTAAAGTTTTGTCTTGTATCCATTCTTTCCTACTGTCATCCTGTTTCTTTTGGATAAATATTTTATTTTTTAACTCACTTGTTGGTTGAATTTAAATGAATAAGGCAAACATTCAGAAACTTATTAGTTTCATTAAAAGCTTTTGAAAATTTAATTGAATCTATATATTTTCTTTTTGGCTTATTTAGACCTGACTTCTTATGGTAAGAGATTTCTGAATAAATTCAATAACAAAGACAATAATTTACACCTCCTTACTCACAGGAGAATACATAACTCAAGAACAATGCACTATCTTCGGGCATGTGTTTTAAGTGGCCTGTGACAAATATCAGCAGTGTGGGACACTTTGCCTGGAGTGAAAGTCATATGAAACAGGCATTTCAATTACTTATCCATTCATCAAATATTTATGTAGTACTTACTGTGTGCTAGAGAGAGTTCATTCACTGGTAAACAACGGAAGCAAACAAAATAGACAGGAATTTTAAAAAACACAGAGGTAAAATTGGGAAATAATTTCTGAACAAACAAATCACAAGAACAAAAACACAGGTAAATAACAGCAACAACAAAAAATCAACAACACTGTGTGCTTTGGAAATGGAACTCAGAGTCATTGTCAAACAAAATGATGAAGTATTTTTAACAAGAATACTCATGGGATTTCTTAGAGAGATCTGCACTTTGATGTATTTTTGATACTTAGGTGGATTTCTATTCACTTTTCTTAATGAAGATATGAACATGGCTTTGCACACAGATGCAGAAACACATTCCATCCTGACTTCCGTTCATGGTTCCTAGAAGAAATGTTGAACAGTAAATCCTAGTTCACTGCTGCTCATTAAACCTGTGGAGCAAGAGATGATATATGCTGTGGGTTTAATGGGATTCTCAAGCAAATGTCCCTCTGATCTCAGAGTTCAAATACTGTCCTTTGTGTAGGTCTTACACATGGTCTTCTTTTGACATACATCTTGCATATTTGGTATAGAAGGAAAATCTTAGTAACTTATCACTTGATATTCTACCTATGTCAAGCAAGGATGCTTTTTCCCCTTGGAATTTCTAGTGCCAAGGTTAGGCAGACCAAACCTTCTGTGATGTAGTTTCTTTTCCTTTTAAAATAGATTTATCTTCTGATAATTATCTACCTTTATACTTCTAATACTTGTGAGTCATCTCCTTTATTTTATTTCTCAACTATATCTACCAAATATGAATTTAAAATAATACATTTGAAAATTTAAAATAATGCAATTGAAAATGTACCAAAGAAACTTAAAAAAGTAAACTCATGATGTTACCACCATATTTTTACCTTTTGATTTATTTTAAAATTTTACTTATCACATGGTCATCTTCTTATTCACTTAATATATTTTGAAATACATTTGTAAGTTATCAAACCTTTGTCTTATGATTGAATGTTGAATTTTATTCCATGCGAGTCTCATCATTATCATTAACTAATCTCTATCTTACAAACATCTTTGCATAAACCTCTTACAATTTTGTTAGAGGTGATTTCTTATAAGAAAGGCCTATTTTATGACTTTCAGAAACCAATTCTGAACTATTTTTGCTCGTCCTCCAATTTTATGTATGTTTGCTTCTTTCTAAATAATCTATTGTTAATTTAGTCAGTCACATATGTATTGAACTAGTTGTAATTACCCTGTGAGAATGAAAACTTACATGATAGTATTTGCATTTATACCCATAAAAATGACTCCTACTTAACGTCATTGCAGCATTGCTGAAATGGCACGGTGACTTGATAGACATTGTGCCATGACTCATCCCTATCACCTAGATGCTCAACCTGAATCTGCAGAGTGATGAAGCTCAACCTTTTGTTCAGTGAGTGAGCACAAACTAATGACCTTAATTTAAGAAAATAGCTTCAATTCATAATCTCTAAGTATTTTCTCAGCCTATATTTGAAGTAAAATGACTAGAAAAGTTGCGTGCAATGCTTATTAAAACGAAAGTTTAAGTGAGATTGATCCACGTTTCCTACATGAATGAAGACTGAGTGATGTAACTATTGTTGAGTTTATCTTCTCTTGCTTGCTTTCTTGGTGTTTTGAGATAGGGTTTCTCTGTGTAACAGGTATTACTGTCCTGAAACTCTCTTTGTAGACCAGGCTGGCCTGAAACTCACAGAGATTTGCCCATTTCTGCCCCTGGAAGTGGGATGGAATTAAAGGCATGCACCACCATTGTTAGGATTCCAGCATTATTCTCACACGCCCCCCACCCCATGTAGCCTACTGGCATTCAGGCAAACTCCTAGCCAGCCCAGGGGTCCTGTGACCTTATGTTGCTAAGTCATAAGTTGCATTACTTGACTGTCTATGGCTCTGTGTGCATGCTCAAGCATCCCCTTTTAAGTAAGCTCTGCCCACTTCCAATCTCTCTTTCCTGATGTTCTTCTGAAGGGGTCAGGGGCCAGCAGAACTTTTCCTGTTTCTCTTTTTTCTCTGTCTCTCTGTCATCCTCCACTCTCTCCCTGCCTTTTCCCATTCCCAATCTTCCCTCAACAAAACTCCTCACTTAACCTCTGTCTGTCCATTTGTCTTTTATTTCCCACTCCCCCTTGGTTGACCACATTTTCTCTTACTTCCTTCTCTTTACCCACCCTTTCCTGATAAATTTCTATGTGGGTTTGTTGAGCTCTGTAGTTCCTTTTTCACCCCCATAGCTCCAGTCTACCAACATCCACACCTAGCCCTGACGCTTCATTTTAATGAGAGTTGAGTATAAATAAAGATGACATAGTTATTATTTTCAATTCTATCCAAACCAGACCCTTGTAGACAGTGACACCCCTTTGCTATTATGAGGGAACACAGACACCACTATTAAATTTGTTTCCATTAACAATTTCAACACAAAATCCATTTTTAGAAAATGATGCTATTTCTAGTGCATCTAACCCAAATTTGGGGAAATTATTGAACAATCTTTACAAGTTAAGACAGTCAGGATTTCTTAGAAACCATCTTTGCGCAACTGCTTTTCAAAGTAATACTGAAGAAATATGGGCAAGTTCATTTTACAGCCACTCACATTGCTTCACAGTCTCACATTGTTCCATAATGTGTTTATATAAATAGAACAAGCACTCATGTTATAACTCTAAATTAAGCCTTGTTTTATTGTGTTAACAGCTCTTGAGACCTACCTTCTCAATACAACAGTATTGTTGACTATGGGCAAAGAAACAGGTGGCAACAAGATAATGCGTTAACAAGATTCTGTCCCAAAGGTATAGTTGTTCCTCTCTTTCTGTAATAGTGATACTGGAAGCATAATAAAATATCAGTGTATAATTTAATAATCACAATCGTTTTTTCAGCTTTGGGATTTGAGTGTGGTTAAGAACATGGGGTTTCTTTCTTTCATTTCTAGGACAGATGAGTGGTTAGGAAAGCAGAAATATTTCTGGGGCACAGGAGTGTGCTCTTGGCACACAACATGAAGCACAATGTGCCATCGTTTATTTCTGTGATTAAAGATTAAATTAAGATTAAAGTTGTATAAAGATGCCAGTGTCAGAGCCTCTGTGTTCCCCAAAGAAGCCTTTGCTCCCAAAAGTCAGCGCAAATGACGTCTGTGGAGATTTCTGTCTCCACCCATCTTCACTGTATGGTTTCTCACAGATGCTGCAGGTTCCTTCATCCTGGTGCTTGGCAGGGACTCCCACCACAGCATAAGGTATCTAGTTAGCGCTAGCTCAGTGCTTTCGCTTTCTGCTTCCTCAGGAAGTGTCAGCTGGTGAGTGGAAGTCATCCCATGTGTGACTTTGTGAAGCTCCTGGACAAACTCTGAACAGTTATAAAAGAAAACCTGTTGTGACCATTTTAGATGGAGTGGAAGCAATCATGTGACATGAGGATCATGGGTAGCAGCACACCCACCAAGATTTTCAGAAGTCCTGGAAGCAGGCAGTATGTCTGAGGGTTAACCTCACTGTTATTGGAAATCTGAACTAAATCTGGAGAGGCTGGCTCACATCCATGTGGTTGTTACTTCTTCAGTATCCTTGGTTACAAGCCGAACGCATTAAAGAGAAACAAGAAAAGAAGAAAGAAATAGTTAGCTTATACTTTTTGGTTTGCTTTATTTCCTTTTTTTTCCTTCTTTTTTAAAACTTTATCACTTACTGTTTCTGAGAGGTGAACTGACAGAAAATGCTTCTTGTCTTTTTAACTTGGCAGAGCGTTAATCCCTGGGTTAGTTTTAATTCCCTTAGACTTTTCACACAATTTTAGCTACTTGGGAGGAGGATGGAGAGATTGCAGGGGGAAAGAAATCAACACTCCCTTACCACTGCATATACATGTACATCACAGTCAGGGTTTTATGCAATCAATAATTCCATTACAGTTAAGGAACTGGACATCAGTTTAAATATGGACAAGGGATACAAGGATAATGTACAAGATGAGGAATTCTGGATGCATCTGCAGAGTTCATCTATTGCTATGGTAACAGACACATCCTAGCAACAGCTGCTTGGTACACAGCTGACATGGTATGCTTAAGCCCAGAAACAAAAGAAAAATGAGCCATGAAGACATATTTAGTGTGTGTAGAATTTATATTTTTGAAAAATTGAAATGGACAATAAAAAATTATGCCTAAATATGTTAAAAGAATGAGGTTACAGGGATCAAGTTTATTTTCTCACCAGCATAGAACATGACATTTCATTGAGTTAGTTGCAATGATGGCTGTAGTGTTCTGATTGTGAGGTCAAACTCTGTGAATGAGATACCCAGTTCTGATGAATCATTTCGTCTGGTTGAATCGAGAAGACAGCAGTCATCGATGACTTTAATGTACATATTTTCTTACTAAAAATTCTCAGAAACTCAGTGATATAAATTCTTCAAATATTCCTCTGTAAAAGAGATTTAAAATATCTTAAGATTCTTGTTAAAGCTTGCAAAATATTTGTCCTTTTCAGATAATGAAATAGTCTTGTAAATTTCTGGAATTTTTCAGGCTCAGAGATTCAGATTTTCTTCTTAATTTTCAATAAACATTTGCTTTATAAAATTAAAACAGCCAGATATTTCCCATCTGTTTGTATGGAAGGGGAGAGAAAGAGAGAGAGAGAGAGAGAGAGAGAGAGATTATTTGCCCTCAGTAAATATTTTCCAAGGAGTAAACGTACTTTCCTCTAAGTTCCAATCACTAGATAGAAGGTAATGAAATCAATGTTCGTTAAAGGCTGTTTCAAGCCACACTATTAAATTTGCTGGATCATGCAAAGTTACATCTGGAGAAAATCAAACCCCACTGTAACAACAATTGATACCTGGGCATGGAGGTATAATCCTGCCCACCTATCCCCCTGCCAAGAACTGTGTTTGTGTCCTGCTTCAACAGGTACATTGTATGTAAGAGTCCATGCAACAGAATCACATAAAATTCAATAACAAAACAAAGATAATAAAGGTAGAGTTACCCTGTTACTAGAATGACATGGAGAAAAAGCAGAAAAGAGGAGCTCCAAACTGATGAACTGTAAGAGAGAGCTTTGACAAGTTCTCAGCACAGTAGATTTACAGATGCTGGGCTGCTGTTTTGAGTTGGAGATAAAACCCGACACCGCTGGTGTTGAGCATGAGCCCTTTCACTTAGCTGTTTCTCCAGGTCCACGCGGATGCATTTAACAACATCTTCCTTAATGGAGCAACAACTGGAGCAGCACCCAACTTAGAGCTGAGGTCATAAGCCTGTAGGAAGCTGTATTTTACTTATATTTTGTCTCTTTTAAAAATTTGTTTCCTATTTTTTACAAATTTTATACAATGGAAATATGATCAGATCTACCTACTATTGGCACTGAATAGTTACTGGGGTAGGGGAAAGACTAATTATTTATTTTAGGATGTGGTCACAGGCAGGTTTCCCATATCCCAGGGGATGGGCTCATTTTGGTTCATATAGGAGCACAATTAACTGGACTTGGTGAGTTATGTATTTGAGAGGGGTTGTTTTGTGTTGGGACATACATAGGAGTGTTGTTGGGAAGCTGCTTGTTCATGTCCTGACTGCTCATCCCCAAAATAATCTCAAAGAAACCATATTATTTGCAATACTGTTTGGCCCTTTAGCTCTAGCTTCTTATTTGCTAACTCTTACATCTTAATTTAACCCATCTCCATTAATCTGTGTATCACCACGAGGTCATAGCCTACCAGTAAAATTTCGGCACATCTGTCTCTGACAGCAGCTCCATGGCTTCTCTCTTACTCCTCCTTCTTTCTCCCAGCATACAGTTTATTTTTCCCCACCTAGCTAGGTTCTGCCCTGCTATAGGTTCAAAGGAGTTTCTTTATTCAATAATGGTAATCATAGCATACAGAGCAGAATCCCACATCATAGGAGGGGATTAGAGAGAAGAGGGTTACATGAATAGGACCTACACAAGATCAGTTCATCCAAAACTCTGGCATAGATGGAGTCAATAGATATATTTTTCAAAATATATTTGAAATATATTATTCAAATAATATTTTCTATTCTTTGCATTGTCTAACTAGAGATTGTGCCATTTTCCTCCTCTGTGAACAAACTTAGTTTCTTACCACAGCTGCCAATGGTGTCACATTTACGGTAAAAGCAGCTCTAAATAAAAGTTGTATGAAATAGGCCATCAAACTGTCTTGAAAGATTGAACTTACTCGGAAACTCTGAATGATGCCAGCCCATAGCACATTGTCATGACTTGGGTCATGATGCCCGATATCTAAGAGCCCATTTGAACTACAAATGGAAATCCTGGCTTCCTTTCCTCTCATATTTATTGAAACCAGATAAATAGAGACTTAATTTTGGAGTCCTTTCTGATAACCAATGCTAGGACCAGATGTTGGCTTGGGCTTTTGTATTCCTTTGCCTCTGTTGTTTCTGAAACCACCCAAACAGGCGCCCATTCTAATATAAACCACACTGTTCCTCTGAGTATAGCTCCCATGTATTTCCTTTGGAATTATCATTTTTTTCTGAGTCCCTGGTGCGGGAGAATTGTCTGTATTCTGTCAGTCATATTATAAATAAATGCTGATTGGCCAGGCAGGAAATATAGGTGGGAAAACCAGACAGGAAGTAGAAATGATGTAATGAGAACAGGAGAATTCTGGGAAGAAGGAAGTTGATTCTTCCCACTCCTGCCCAGACCACCGAAGCAGCGGGATGTGATCTACCCCACTAAAAAACAGTACTGAGCCACATGGCAAACAGATCAGAAAAATGGGTTAATCAAGATGTGAGAGTTAGGCAGAGAGGCTAGAGCTAATAGGCCAATCAGCTTATAATTTATGGAGACCTATGTGTGATTTTCTTTGGGGCTAAACAGCAGGGGGTACCGGGCAGGACAAAAACCCAATCAAGCAGCCGGCCCTGTTCATGTTACAAATCCCTGAAAGTTAATGACCAAGTGTAAAAAGGATTTTGTCATCTGGATGCTGTTGAGAATTCTTGGTCTTTGCCATCTTCTTGTGTGTCTGCTCTAGTTTAGATCTGAAGTGTTTCCCCAAGGACTCGGCATCAAAGCTATTACCTGATGTATGTGGGTCTTCTTTCCATGTGTTGCTTTCATTGGTTAATTAATAAAGAAACTGCTTGGCCTGATAGGTCAGAACATAGGTGGGAGAGTAGACAGAACAGAATGCTGGGAAAAAGGGAAGTGGCCGCAGCTCTTTCTACAATTACCAGTCTGACATTACTGTTGGGAGGAAAAGACCTTTAAGATCTGGAATGTAGTAGAAGGAAGTTAGGCCACTGAAGTGTTGCATGGAACCCCTGTTGGGTCTCTGGCCCCTTTTTAGAGAGAGCTCCTTGCTTTCCCTACACCAGAGCATAGAGATGTGCCTGCTGTGATATAATGTGCCACCACAGGCCACATCAACAGCAGATGTCTACAGATTGAGACTTAAGAAAATGTGAAGACAAACAGATCTTTCTTCCTTTTAAACGTGTATCTCGAGGTGTGTTGTCATGGCAACAGAAAATTTACTAACAGCATCACTTTGAACTTCTAGAATCAGAACTTTATAAAATATACCTTCATACTGGATCCCTTTGGAAAGACAGTCAGGTGTGACAGTCATCAGTAATCCCAGACAGGGAAGCAGAGACAAGAACTGCTGAAGGCAAGGTGCTGGATAGACCAGCTGGAATTGGCAAATTCTGGGTACTGATGTGGGAGGGATTTCTTATTAATAAAGAAACTGCCTAGACCCATTTGATAGGCCAACCCTTAGGGAGGCGGAGTAAACAGAACAGAATGCTGGGAGAAAGAAGCTGAGTCGAGGAGTCACCATGATTCTCCCACTCCAGGCAGACGTAGGTTAAGATCATTCCTGGTAAGCCAGCTCGTGGGCTACACAGATTATAGGAAATGGGCTAGTCCAGGTGCGAGAGTTAACCGAGAAAAGGCTAGATATAATGGGCCAAGCGGTGTTTAAAAGAATACAGTTTTCGTGTAATTATTTCGGGTATAAGCTAGCCAGGCGGCCCGGGTGCTGGGGACACAGCCCCGCCGCTCCTATTACAACAGGGTACAGCTGGTGATTGTACCTCAATACATAAAGTGAGAGAGATGGAGGAAGACCCCTGATATCAGCTTTGAACCTGCACATGCACACACCCATCCACACATAGATGTATACCCACATATACACTAACTTATTATATACATGAGAATGTACCATCATACAAATAATATGCAAATCTTCTATTTTTATTCACACACATAGTATGCATATTATTCCATTTTTATTATATAGAGAGCAACTGATAAATCTGAAGGAAATGGATAAAATATGTTGTATGTCCAAATGGCATAGCACATGGCCATCACTTAAAAAGAAAATTTTAAAAATCCAGAGCAAAAGTGTTGTGGTAGCACCTTCAGCCAATAGCCTTTAAGATACTGCCCACTATGCGCATGGTCTCATGTACTGTAAGTGTAGACAAAAAGTGTATGCAGTTTCTTTTTCCACTGCTTTGGTTCCAGTTCCCAGAGCATGCAGAGGACTGTGGATCACCACCCTTACTGTGAGTTTATCTCCAAATAAATAAGCCTTTTTAAATTCCATTCCAGGCTATTGTGGAACTCTTTGATATAACTACAAAAAAGCTTTTATTTGTCTTTAGTAAATGGTTGTGATGCACATAGACCTTTAATTGTATGTGTATGTGACCATGCTAAATATTCATGTTTGTATTTATATGGGCGTACATATGTGTGCAACTGTACCTGTATGTGTGGACATGCATGTGGAGGTCAGTAGTTGATATTAGGTATCTTCATTCATTTCTCTTTTCTTTATGTGTTGAGGTAGAATCTTTCATTTAAACCTACAGTGCACCAATTCAGCTAGTCTGCCCAGAGAGTTTGTCAGAAGGATTCTTTGTCTCTACTTCCTGAGTACTATAAGTAGAATAACATACCCCAATTTAACAGAGGTGATTAGGATCCGAACACCATTACCCATTGAGTTGAGTCATCTCTCAGGCCCTAGTGCAGACATTCTTACAGCATTATCATGACTGTTATGCCCACTTAGTATCACACACAGAAACATTTAGATGATTCAAAGCACTGTGTGCAGGGACTGTTGGTTTATGTCACACATACACTTGTTTCAGACCTGCCCGTCACTTGTGATTCAGAGTTCTTATTTTGCGATGTGTTGGTCCTCATTAGCTTAGGTACCTTACCACAATCCTGAGAGATTAGTCCTATTTTATTTTTTAATTATTCCTCCATGCATGTAAGTAGCAAGATAAAAGATGTGGAAATCATCATGGATTTTGCCTCTATTTTCTTTCTCTTTTAGTCAATCATTAGGACCGGTCAATTTTCTAAAATTATTTTGAGTTACTGTGCCAGTCTTCAGGGCCGCACTCTGTCCCCATTTCAATCAATTCTCCTTAGAGTTCTTCCCCGAGTTTCCTAAATTTGACTGCAGTGGTGTTACTCTACTGTTTAAAACTTAATTACACTACACTTCTCTCACCACAAATGCAGCTTCTTTTGTGGAATAAAAATCCTCCCAGCCCTTGCCTCTTATTCCAGCCTTATATTGATTCCCAGTTCTTTACAATTCACAAAGGCGATATAGATAAGAAACCTTTCCTTAAGCTTGAATTTAAGTTTCATTTATGTTTCAAGATAACCAGACAAGCTTCTCCAATAATTTCTAAATGGAGAATTACAAATGTAAGAAAATAAATTAATGACACAGTAAAAATCCCATGAGGCAACACTCATATTCCACTGTTTACTTGTGGTCAAGTTTTCGAGTTACTCCTGTGTTATTTTAAGACAATTCTATGCACCACAATCTGTTGCGCAAATGTTTTAATGCACAATTGCATTGGTTAAAGTGTGAAAGGTCCCATTTAGCCTTTGACATTTCGATACTTGTGTCCTGGTGGTTAGAGCTGTTTTGGGACGTTTAGAAGGCATGGCCATGGTGATAAAAGTTCATAAAAGTGGCAGGCTTTTTGAGCTCATAACATCTACCTACTATTTGTTTGTTCTGTGCTTCATACTTGCAACCAAGGATGGGATCTATCAGCTTCTAGATCTGGCCATCATGCCTGCTTGTTACTGTGCTTCCTTGCATGATGGACTCTCATCCTTCTGGAACCACAAGCCCAAATAAACTCTTCCTTCTACATATTGCCTTTGTATGCTTTATCACAATAATAGAAAAGTAATGCAGTAATCTTAAGATATTTTTCTTGATCATAGTTTAGTAATGTTGCCTAAAATAATTACTACTAATGCTCTAATACTATAAATAGATAAAATCTATCAAACTGTCTCACTCATGTTGTTGTTTTTGTAATTTTTACTCACTGGCTTTATTTTAATTAATCAATTGGTTAATTGTCACATAAATCTAGACTAAGTGAAATAGGATTTCCCTTTGTATGCTGTGAATATGTTTTTATTACCACTGGTTAATAAAGAAGCAGTTTTGGGCCTACCAAATGTCACCAACGTGAGGCAACTACATCCACATAAAACCTGAGAAAGCTTAGAAAGGAATTCCAGACACAAAAGAACAGAGTTTAGTGCAGCTTTTTGATAGGTGCATTTTTTACCAGGTGGGCTGTATTGGCTGGGGATGAGCTTCATGCATCCTTTAAGAGAGGTCTTCCTGACTCAGCATTGGCAGCAAAGGCTGCACAACTTTTTAGCAGAGGGCTTCCTGTTTCATGTTTTTTTTTTCAGGAGGCCAAGCACTTTCAGGGGTCTGTGAGCAGTGTATTACAAATTGTTTAATGGTGACATAGACCCACTGCAACCCTGTAACTGGGGCAATGTGCATGGCTCTAAGAGGCAGTAAACATGCCTTTATCATGTTGGCATGGATTGGGTGGAGCCAACAGGCAGGGATGTGGAATTGATCCTAGCCATGCCTGCTTAATGTTAAAAAAAGTATTCCTGGTCAGAAAATAATTATAGATACACACACAATAAAGACAAATTCAGAAGAAAAAGACCTCTAGATGGGTAACAATGTTGGATAAATATTTGTAGGCTTTGTAGAGAGAAGGAAAGAGTATAGACAGTTATAATGTAAGAGAACAGATGGTAATAGATTAAAGGAAAAAGATAATAAAATAAATATTAAAAAGTAATTGGGTAAGAAAAATAAGCCATATAAAGATGGAATACACACAGAATGTCTTGATTATGTGTATTATTGTGTTTTCTTTGAATTTTTTTGACTGCAGAGAGATGTTTGATTCTGTGAACTGCTATGCGAAACCAACATATATAGAGTAAAAGTATCTTGACTTCAAAATTTGGATCTATGGATATATTGCTTTGGAAAAGTGGTTCTGCTTTTGTTTCTACAAAGGTTTGGAGCCTGTGGATTCCTTCAAGACTAATGTGGTTTTATGGACCAAGACCCCCTCCCCCCAAAAGGTCTCCATGAACCCACCAAAATACTTCGGCCAACGAAAAGCAGGAAGCAGTTTAGAAAGAATTATGCCCAAATTCCCAAATATTATTTATAAATGTTTGTTTTCACTTAAAGGGGGATATGATATAGAGACGAATACTTTGCATTGGTATGGATCTTGGTCTATTGATACAAATTTGAGGTCAGTTTTGTTATATGTATACTTTTGCTCTTGATTAAGGTATTGTGTTTGTGAGCTCATCTAAAAATATCATATATAGTTAAAAATATAGATTAAGAGTCATTTATAATAGTCAAATTTATAGTCATGTTATTTAGGTTTTCTTTTTTTTTTTTTTTTTTTGGTTTTTCGAGACAGGGTTTCTCTGCGGCTTTGGAGCCTGTCCTGGAACTAGCTCTGTAGACCAGGCTGGTCTCGAACTCACAGAGATCCACCTACCTCTGCCTCCCGAGTGCTGGGATTAAAGGCATGCGCCACCACCGCCCAGCATTTTCAACATGTACAGAGTTACATTTCAGATAGATAGGTATTCTTCAAATATTTCAAAGACATACACAATATGGCATTTAAAATGTTTTAAGAACTTAGAGTTTTCTCTACAGTGAGGCATGTCTGCTTCTGGCAGCACCAATTAGTTCATAGAGGTTGATGGGCATTAAAAAATCTTTTTATAGAATTTTCCTTCAATGTGACAAGGCTAGCCATTTGGGAAAAAAAAAAACCTGGACTGCTTGATGGTATGCTGTATAAATTGGACATGCAGGACCCACAGAAAAATGACTGCTGAAGTTGCCTAAAGAAGGTGAGACAATCTTTCAGGGTTCCTGCTTCATGAAAAAGTATGTCAGACATTCTGAAGGACACAGAAGAAAGTGACTGAAAAACTGCCAATATAGGCAGAAGTGTCTTTGAAATTTCCTGCTTCATAGAAAAGTCTGCTGGGTACTATGGGCCTGTAGGTTGAAGTTGGATGCCCCAGTGTTACAGGAGAGCTTTGGATGACTGTCCAGGTACCAAGATGTCTCTATCAATTCTAGAGATTTGGAAGTTGCTTACAATGTGCTTTCTGTTTACTTAGGTAATATTATATCCTTCTGGAGTCTTTGATGGAGTTGAAGAAAGATAGCTATAATTGTAAAATATAGATTAGATATAAAACTTTAGACTCTCAAAGATAAGAAGATGATATTTTCCTTAGTTTGGCAAATGTAAACAGACTAAATATTGTAACTATAATTCCTGCTTGATATTCGTTTTGTTGTATGTAATCTTGTTACTTTAAAGTTAACACCTTCCTTTTAATTTAGACAAAAAAGGTGAGGTAATGTGGGATTCCCCTCTCTATGCTGTGAATATGTTTCATTATCATTGGTTAATAAAGAAGCTTCTTTGAACCTATAGCAGCACAGAGTAGAACAAGGCAAAAATTCTAAGTAGAGTTAGAAGAGAAAAGAAGGCAGAGTCAGAGAGACGCCATGTAGCTGCTGAAGGAGTCAGACTCTGGTCGGAACCTTATCAGTAAACCATGAGCCTTGTGGTAAAATACAAAATAATAGGAATGTATTAATTTAAGATCTAAGAGTTTATTAATAAGAAGATTGAGCTAATAGGATGAGCGCTGTTTTAATATAGTTTTGTGTGATTATTTTGGGTTTTGGGCACCAGGAAAAGAACAATTAGCTCCTGCCTACAGTTAAGTAAGGATCAACCATTACAAACTGTCTGTGTATCCATTTTTCTGTACTTTTTCTCTTCAGTGTTCCTTCTGGAAGAGCAACAAATACTCTTAATCCCGAGTCACTTCTCTAGTCCGTTCATTCATTTTCCTTATTTTTCTCACTAATATTCATACTGTCCTATATTGGGTTGGGGGCATGTCCTTAGGTTATCTGAGCTATTTTGTTGGATTGTAGGAGTCTTTTTTAATATTTGCTGTGAAACAAGCTGTTTCAGACTCTCTTTATTTATTTGATGAAGTCATCCAAATCTCCAAAGAATTATTTTATTTCCTGAAATAAAAGATAGGAAATATTGTGATGTGTCATAATTATACATCCAATTCAAATTGAGCATTGTAGATATTTTGATTAGATCCTTCTACTTGTTTTTCTTACTCCTACATTGGAAGTTCTAAGGGCACAGGCTGTGATGAAATATTATACAGGTATTTATTAAAGTTATCTTTTACTATAAGCACAATAGTATGAGATTTATAATATGAAGATTCATGCTAATTGATATAATTTTCAAAAACAGCTCAATTTATTTTTCCAGTCCTTTGTGTCATTTGTCTTAGATTTCCTTGCTAGTAACACAAACCTCTGTTGCATTTTGAAGTCACATGATACAGTCTTTCCCTCTGCATGGATAGCTCCTAATGGAAACACACAGTTCTCCTTCTTAACTTTTCTCATTATATTTTACCATGAGGCTCATGGTTTGTTACTGTACATATTGCTTCTTGGGTGGTTACATGGGGTTACATGGTGTCTCTGACTCCACCCACAAGGCAGGATCCTCCTATAAAGGTAATTCAATATTATTGCCTTCTTGGATCCCGTGTTCTAAGACAGGTGCATTGGGTTTTGGGTGTGAAATTGCTTTTTTAGGAAACATGATGGCCACACCTGAAACTGGAAGTTTGAAAGACTGTGTTCCATGAAGAGCATGTTCCCACCAAGTTTGAATCTTTCATTGGGAGAACGAGATGTGGAACTAGCCCTTTACCTTGTTTTTAAGTATTAACTTTTATTTGTGCATATATATGTGTGTTTCTATGTATGCCAGCTGTGAGAGAGGGCTCAAGGAGAGTGTCTGATTTCCTGGAGCGGGCTTGAGTTGTGAGCAATTGTGAGCTGTCTGGGTGCTGGGGATGGAACTCAAGTCCTCTGCAAGAGCAACACGCACTCCGAACGACTGAGCCACTGCTCCATCTCAAGGTGGTATTTTCCCCCTAAGTGCCTTAGACTGCGATAAGGAAGACAGAGACATTTAAAAAGGAAATCCGATTAGAGTCAGCCAAATCCTTACAAAGCATTTAATTTTCACATTGATACTTTGAGGCACATATTTTTAAAGGCATTAAAAGTAATACGGCTACTCTGCAGATGCTTTTTAATTTTTACGGTCTTAAACATCATGGGGGAGGAAGAAAAAGGAACAAGTGATAATTTTAATAATCCCATGAAAATGCCCTGGGATGGCTGGGTGGTTGTGGTGCATGCCTTTTATCCAGCACTTGGGAGGCAGAGGCAGGTAGGTTTCTGTGAGTTCATGCCAACCTTGTCTATGGAACAAGCTCCAGGACAGGCTTCAAAGCTACAGAGAGAAATCCTGTCTCAGAACAAACAAAGAAAGAAAGAAACATTAAAAAAAACTGGTTTAATAATTTTGATTAAGTGGAAGTGGAAGTGTAGCATTTTGCTTAAATATTCAGTATTACTTAAGAAATACAGTTTGATTTACCCCTGATCTAAGTAGAACAGGATATAATGCCTATCTTTTAAACAGTTAGGTGGGGTATAGTCAAGTGCTGATTCATAGAAAGGAAAGGTAAGCCGGGTGGTGGTGGCGCACGCCTTTAATCCCAGCACTTGGGAGGCAGAGGCAGGCGGATCTCTGTGAGTTCGAGACTAGCCTGGTCTACAAGAGCTAGTTCCAGGACAGGCTCCAAAACCACAGAGAAGCCCTGTCTCAAAAAACCAAAAAAAAAAAAAAAAAAAAAAAAGGAAAGGGTAGAAGATGTCAGGATTGAGGGTGAAAGAACAAGGGTTAAACCAAATTAAAATGCAATAAAACTTAATACCTAAGGCACATAAAATTCAAGAGAAAACTTGAGACAGGTATTTACTTTGCCTAGTGCACATCGAAGCACTGCCAATCAGAGACAACATAAAACATGCCAATGGCATAATCTGGAGAAAATAAAGCCAATAAAAGGAAGACTGTCTCAGGGCTGTACAATTTGTAGGCAGAGCTAGCCTCAGGCCTATTACCCGTCTATTATTTTCCTCCTGTTGGAAGTCACTGTTTGGCTCCTCTGGGGTTAGAAAGTATAGCAGCCGGCATTTGTCACCTTTTAACTGGTTCATAAAAGCATTAAAGATAATTTGACTGCCCTGCAGTTCCAGTTTATGACCAGAGATGGCGCTGAGTGCACAGGGAACCTGAAGTTACCTGCCTTAGAAACTGGAAAGCCGTGGGTCTCCAGACTGTGAGCATAAATCCTTAACTAATCCCAGCAGCATGCCTTCTAGGAGAGAGAGTCTGCAAGGTGGAAAGTGAAGCAAAGCAGAAGAACAAACCAAAACGAGTGGATTTAGGGGCGCCTTGCCTTAGAGTGATGTGGCCAACAGGACAATGTGGGAGACAACAAGGATACAGACCAAAGGCCTCAGGGAACTTGAACAGCCTGTGTCTCCTTAAATGAAATCGACCCTCAGGGAAGTTTTTAACTTGGCAGGTGGACCATGGGAGGTGGCAGGCTTTTATATCCTAAATGCTGAGAGATCAATTGTACTCTTTCCAGGTTTTACAAACAGAAACCCGAGAGTTGTGTGGAGAATGGTCGCCAAAGTCTGGCGATGCTATTTAAATTCCCTCCCTGAAGCAGGTACCTTCTAAACTGGCATGTCCATCTTGAGCAAGGAAGACAATAACCGTTTTTCCTTCTAGCTGCTTAAGGAACTGTCTCACGCAAATACATGCACTAATATTTGAGAAAAAAAAAAACAAAGGAAGACTTCACATAGCAGACAGACTAAGAAAAAATGTTACTCAAGGTTTCTTCAGTCTGGGCGGCAATCCTTTGATGTTATATTCATGTCTCTGTGTTACTTAACCAATTTACAATCATCAAATGGATTTTGAATAGAAAATAAAGATATACCGCCCCTTGCTTTTATACCTTGGAGTTCATTCCTCTCTTCTTTTGTTAGTATAAGTACTGTCCCTGAATCAGCTACAGGACCAGTACCCGTGAGCATGTTTGGAATGCATATCCTCAAGAACCTTTGTCTATCTGTCTGTTTTTCTTTCTTTCTGTCTGTCTGTCTGTCTCTCTCTCTCTGTATGCTTATCTGTGTGTGTGTGAGTGTGTGTGTGTTAGGAATGCAGAACTTTAGGAACATCTGTCTATCATCTATCATCTATCTATCTATCTATCTATCATCTATCTATCTAATCTATCCATCCATCTAGCTGCACACACACACACACACACACACACACACACAGAGAGAGAGAGAGAGAGAGAGAGAGAGAGAGAGAGAGAGAATGATTAATAAAAACTCAGGATTAGAAATTGGCGTTCAACCTGAAGATTCAAAAACCAAAACAGCCAGCCACTGAAATGGCAATCCTGCCTCTAGGAATCTCAGAATGAGACTGTGTTTTGAGAGCTGTTTCCTCCCGTTTTATAATCCTCTCTAGGGCTGGAATTAAAGGTGTGTACTCCTGGGATTAAAGGCATGCACCACCCAATTTCTGTAGCAACTAGTGTGGCTACTCGGATTAAAGGTGCATGTCATTGTGGTTACTGGGATTAAAGGTGTGTGTTGCCATAACCTGGTCTGTAAGGCTGACCAGTGGGACTGTTATACTCTCACATCTCCAGGCAGTCTTTATTTACTGAAATACAATTGAAATGCCACTACATACATATATGTATATGTACATATACAGATAGATGTTCTTGAGATTCTGAATTCCTAATGTGTGTGTGTGTGTGTGTGTGTGTGTGTGTAGACAGACAGCTAGCTAACTAGATGATAGATAGATAGATAGATAGATAGATAGATAGATAGATGATAGACAGGTAAAAGATAGATAGATAGATAGATAGATAGATAGATGAGAGATAGGAAGATGATAGATAAATAGATAGATAGAGGCATTAAATGATGTGAAATAAAGAAAACACGATGCAGAATGGCCCAAATACAAAAAAAAAGTCCTTAGTTTTTGCATAAGAGTAAAGCAGAGTCACAAGAAGTTATAGCTGGGCAGATGAACCTTGCTGGTGTACACCCCCTGCTTACATATCTCCCCCATCCCCAGATCTGAGAAAAAAAAAGGAGGAAAAGGAAACCAGAAAAGACTCCATCTTCTCCATCACTCCAGGAGCTAATGTTAAAACTCAAATTTAGTTTCTCAAAGAAAATGTTTTAATTAGACTGACAAAGCTTTAATAACCAGAAATATGTTTATATTCATTAATCTATTGGGGGTGGGAAGAATGATGAATCTCTACAGGGTTAGGAACAGCAATAAGGTGTTGTCCATCAACTTTTCCTTAAAGAGTTACAGATTTCAGTGATGAAGACATATTTACAGGTCTATATAAAGACATATTTACATTTACTATATAAAGCATTCTTGTCTGCCCACTCCTTGGTAACCAAGAAGAAACCCATGCTCTTTGTCTTCTTTCCACCCTCACAGTCATATTCATCTACTAGTTTAGGTTGAGTTATTTTATTTCTGTTTTCACTTTTTTTGATACCTTTATAATAATTTTGTTTAAAGGAATGTAGTTTACTTACTGTTTATAAACACAAAGCATACCTGACTCTCTGGAATGAATTGAAAAGCCATTGATGTATCTACTTTTTTTTTTTGTATTTTCTTTTGACATCTGCACAGTTTCCAAGAACACACAGTACAGCTCAACTATTCCAGGTTCCTTTCCCTTGGCCCTCAAAAAGGGCCCAAAGGCAAGGCAGATTCTAATCATGTTACATAAATTTTCAGTGGAGAAATGAAATGACTTAAATACTCTAGGACAGAACATAAACACTCTAGGACAGAACATGCCCAGTTCACTAATTCCCATATGCAGGTGGATGGCCAGTGAGTTAGCTCACACAATGAAAATCGGTCCTTCTCTATGATTAGCAAACAAAGTGACTACAGATATAAAAGTTCAGAGAAGCCCACCATGACAGTATAATTGAGGGACAAATGTGGTGTAATATAATCATTCCAAGAATAATTCCTAGAATTCCCTTAGATACTTCTGCAGGAATTGCTTTTGTAGTTTGTGTCTTGTGTTTTTCTTCCTTCCTGCAATTTGCTTTCTAAGACATATCATTATGTCTTTTTGAATTTTAAAGATGTTGTTGGATGCATGAAGTAAAACCAAAGGCTGTTTGTTTTGGTATTTCCATAACAAATTCGACAACAAGACAAGAGGAAAAGAATTTGAAACAATGATCTCAAACAACTCTCACTACCTATGGAGTTTATTTTTAATTATTTACTTATTTATTTTACATCCTGAATGACTGAAGTTTCCCTTCCCTCTTCTCCCAGTCCTTCCCCACCACCTCCTCTCTGTCCCCACCCCATCTATCCTCTCCTCTTCCATTTCTATTCAGAAAAGGGCAGGCTTCCTGTGGATACCAACAAAACATGGCATATCAAGTCGCAGTAAGAACAAGCACCTTGCCTAGTATTAAGGTTGGACAAGGTGACCCGATATGAAGAATAGGGTTTTAAAATCCATAAAAATAGTCAATGACAGCCTCTGGTCCCATGTTAGGAGTACCACAAGAAGAACAAATGAACAACTGTCACATGTGCAGAGCGCCTAGGTCAGTTCCATGCAGTCTCTCTGATTGTAATTTCAGTCTCTGAACTCTGATGAACCCAGGTTTGTTGATTCTGTAGGTTTTCTTGTGTTGTACTTGACCCCTCTGGCTCCTATAATCCTTCCTCCTGCTTTTCTCCGAGCTGTTTCTACCAGGTGCTCGATGAAGCCTCTCTGATGACAGTTGGGCTAGGTACTAACTATGAGTATAGCAGAGTATCATTAGGCATCAATACACTGACTTTTTTTTTCCCTTCAAGACTTTTTTCTATCCTAGATCTCTGGGCCATCCAGTCTCTGGGTTCTGGTGCTCCAGGTAGTGTCAGGAGTGGGCTCACTTTCGTGGCAGGGATCTCAGGCTGGACCAGCTATTGGTTGGCCACTCCCACAATCTCTGTGCTACTGTTAACCCAGCATATTCAATAGATGGGACAGACTGTCAGTCAAAGATTATGTGACTGGGTTGGTGTCCCAATCCCTCCAATGGAAGTCTTACCTCATTAAAAGAGATGGCCAGTTCAGGGTACATGTCCCTATTGCTAGGTGTCTTAGCTGGGGTCATCCTGGAGAATCCAGGAAGTTTATTTAGTAAAAGGTTTCTACCAAGCTCCCAAATGCCCCCTTATCTACTAACCTTTTTCAATACTCTCCTCTTCCATCCCCCTGTATAGATATGGATGTATTTATTCTTCTATGCCAACATCCAGTTAGACCAGCATCAATTGTTGATGCTTTTGTTTTTCCATTGTATAATTTTGGCTTCTCTGTTAAACCAAGTGTCCATAGGTGTATGGATTTATGTCTGGACCTTTCATTTGACTCCATTGGTCTCCCTGTCTGTTTTTATGTAGATATCATGAGGATTTTACTACTATAGCTCTGTAATAGAGCTTGAAATCAAGGATGGTGATTTCAAGGGCCCCAGAAGCTCTTATATTGTCCTGGATTGTTTTAGCTGTCCTGGAGTTTTTGTTTTTCTCTATGAAGTTGAATATTGTTCTTTCAAGGTTTGTAAAGAATTATTGAGATTTTAATGGTGAATTGATTGAATCTGTATATTGATTATGGTAAGATGGCCATTTTCACTATGTTAATCCTACCAATTCAGGAGCATGGGAGATTTTTTCATATTCTAATATCTTCTCCATTTTTTCAAAGACTTGAAGTTCTTCTCATATAGGTCTTTTAGTTGGTTGGTTAGAGTTACACAAAGATATTTTTCATTATTTGTGGCTATTATAAAGAATGTTGTTTCCATGATTTCCTTCTAATTTGTATACAAGAAGGATGCTGATATTTTTTTAAAGCTAATCCTGAGTCCAGCCACTTCACAAAAGGTGGAGGAGTTCCCTGGTAGCATTTTTAAGGTCACTTATGTATACTATCAAATCATCTGCAAATAATGATACTTTGATTTCTTCCTTTCCAATTTGTATCATCTTTATCTTCTTTAGTTGTCTTACTGCTTGAATACTGTATTGAATAGTTATGGAGAAAGTGGACAGCCTTGTCTTGTTCCTGATTTCAGTGGAATTGCTTTGACTTTCTCTCCATTTAATTTAATGTTGTCTATCGGCTTGCTGTATATTGCTTTTGTTATATTTAGGTTTATATAGCTTATCTCTCCAAGACTTTTTATCATGAAGGGGTGTTGGATTTTGCCAAAGGTGTTTTGGCATCTAATGAGATGATATGAACTTTTTCTTTCAGTTTGTTTATATGGTGGATTGCATTGATAGATTTTCGTATATTGAACCACCCCTGCACCTCTGGGATAAAGCCTACTTGATCATGGTAAATGATCTTTTTGAGGCATTCTTGGGTTCAGTTTGTCAGTATTTTATTGAGTGGTTTAACATCAATATTCATAGGGGAAATTGGTCTGCAATTCCCTTTCTTTGTTGAGTTTTTGTGTGGTTTGGGTATCAGAGTAACTATGGCATCACAAAAAGAATTTGTCATTGTTCTTTTCCTTCTGTCTGTATTTTGTGAAATAATTTAAAGAGTATTGATATTAGTTTTCTTTGAAATCTGGTATAATTCTTCACTAAAACCATCTTATCTTGTACTTTTTTGGGGGGGCCTGAGAGACTTTTAATGAACAGTTCTATTTCTTTAGAGGTTGTAGGTTTGTTTAATCTGATCTTGACTTAATTTTGATAAGTGTTCTCTATTTAGAAATTTGTCTGCTTCTTTTAGATTTTCTAATTTTGTGGAGGTATAAGTTTTTGAAGTATGACATAAGATTCTCTGGATTTCCTCAGTATCTGTTGTTACCTTCCCCTCCTTTCATTTCTGATTTTCTTAATCTGGATATTCTCTCTCTGCATTTTAATTAGTTTGGATAAGGGTTTTTCTGTCTTGTTGATTCTTTCCTCAAAGAACCAACAATTTGTTTCATTGATTCTTTGTATTGCTCTCTTTGTTTCCATTTAATTGATTTCATTATTCAGTTAGATTATCTCCTACTGTCTGTTCCTCTCAGGTGTGTTTGCTTCCTTTTGTTCTGGAGCTTTCAAGTGTGGTGTTCAGTCATGAGTATGAGGTCTTTCCAAATTCTTTATGAAGGCACTTAGTGCTATGAACTTTCCTCTTAGTGGAGCTTTCATAGTGCCCCATAAATTTGGGTATGTTGTACATATATTTTCATTGAATGCTAGGAAGTCCTTAATTTATTCCTTAACCCAGTGGTAATTCAGCGAGCATTGTTCAGTTTTTATGAGTTTGTAGGCTTTTTGTTGTTTTGGTTGTTGAAATCCAGCTTTAATCCATGGCGGTCCGATAGGATACAGGGAATTATTTCAATTTTCTTGTATCTATTGAGACTTCCTTTGAGACTGAGTACGTGGTCAATTTTGGAGAATGTTCCATGTGCTGAGAAGAAATTATATTCTTTTGTGTTTCAGTGAAATGAAATGCACTACAGATATTGTTAGGTAGATTTGAGTCATAACTCCAGTATTTTTGTCTAGTTTTTCTTCTGGATGAACTGTCCATTGGTGAAATTGGGGTATTGAAATCTTCCACTATCAATGTGTGAGCACAGTGTGTGATTTAAGCTTTAGTAGTGTTTCCTTTACAAATGTGGGTTCCCTTGTACTTGGGGCACAGATGTTGAGAATTGAGATGTCATCTTAGTGGATTTTTCCTTGGATGAGAATGAAGTGTCTTTCTCCATCTCTTTTGAAAATTAATGTGGTTTGAAGTTTATTTTGTTAGCTATTAGGATAGCTATACTAGCTTGTTTCTTGAAGCCATTTGCTTGGAAGATCTTTGTTCATCTCCGTACTCTGAGGTAGTGTCTATCTTTGATGCTGAAGTGTATTTCTTGTACACAGCAGAAGGACAGATCTTGTTTTCCTATCCATTCTGTTAGTATATGTTTTATTAGGGAATTGATACTGAGAGATATCAATGACTAATGATTGTTAATTACTGTTATTTTTTGTAATTATTGATGGTAATAGTGTGTGAGCGTGTATGTGTGTGTGTGTGTGTAGGTGTGTGTGTTTGTTTTCTTTCTTTGGGTTATGCTGGTATAAGATTACTTATTGCCTGTGTTTTCATGGTTGTAGTTAACCTCCTTGGATTGTAGTTTTCCCTTCTAGTACCTTCTGTATGACTGGATTTGTAGACAAATGTTTAGATTTGACTATATCATAGAATATCTTGTTTCTTCCATTTATGGTGTCTAGAGTTTTGCTAGACATAGTAGTCTGGGAAGGCATCTGTGGTCTCTTAGAGTCTGTATTACATTTGTCTAGGCCCTTCTGGCTTTTAGAGTCTCCATTGAGAAGTTGGGAGTAATTCTAATAGGCCTGCCTTTGGTGTGGGAGAATTGTCTGTATTCTGTCAATTATGTTTTAAATAAACATTGATTGGCCAGACAGGAAATATAGGTGAGAAAACCAGACAGGAAGTAGAGGTGGGGTGATGAGACCAGAATGCTAGGAAGGAGGAAGCCCATTCCTCCCAGTCCAGCCCAGACCACCGAAGAGGAAACATGTGACCTGCCTGGCTGAGAAAGCTGTGTGGCTAGCATAGATAAGAATAATGGGTTAATATAAGCTACAAAAGCTAATATGTAGCCTGAGCTAATGGGCCAATTAGTTTATAATTAATGCAGACTCTCTGTGTGATTTTCTTTGGGGCTTGCAGGTTGTGGGGTACTGGGCAGGACAGAAACCCCAACAAGCAGGCCCCTTCATGTTACATGCCTTTACATGTTATTTGGTCATTTTCTCTTATAGTTTTTAATATTCCTTCTTTGTTCTCTGTGTTTAGCATTTGATTATTATGTGGTAAGTGGTCTTTCTTTTCTGGTCCAATCTATTTTGGTGTGCTGTTAGAATTTTGTACCTTTATAGGCATGTCCTTTTTCATGTTAGGAAAATTTTCCTCTGTGATTTTGTTGAAAATGTTTTCTGAGCCTTTGAGCTGGGGATCTTCTTCTTCTATTCCTATTATTCTTATGTTTGACCTTTTCACAGTGTCCCAGATTTCCTGGATGTTTTGTGTCAGGAATTTTTTAGATTTAACATTTCTTTGACCTATGTATCTTTTTCTTCTGTTGTGTCTTCGATGCCTGAGATTCTCTCTGCTATCTAATGTATTCTTTTGGTTATGCTTGCATCTGTAGTTCCTATTTAGTTACTTAGATGTTCTGTTTCCAGAATTCCCTCAGTTTGTGTTCTTTATTGCTTCTATTTCCATTTTCAGGTCTTGAATAGTTTTATTTCTTTTAATCAACTGTTTGCCTCCCTCCTCTGGCTTCTTGACATTCTTTGAGAAATTTATTGATTTCCTCCAATTTTTGATTGTATTTTCCATGATTTCTTTAGGGGATTTATTCATGTTCTCTTTGAGGAACTCGATCATCATCATAAAGTTGATTTTAAGGTCCTTTTCTTATGTTTCCACTGTGTTAGAATAGACAGGCTTGCTGTAGTGGGATGGCTGGGCTCTGGTGGTGACATAACTCCCTGGCTGTTGTTTATACTGTTACACTTACACACACTGATACTTATGTTTAGGCACCTGGATTTGGAGTATACAGACCTAGATTTCAATTTCTGCATTTATCTTTGTTGGATGGGCATTTTCTTCTTTGGTTTCTGTTTCTTCTCTGGTCTTCTGGCTGCCATGGCCTGTGGTTGAGTAGAGGGCATCTGCCAGCATGGGGGCCTGGATTTTCAATGGCCTGGGTGGCCTCTGGTCCAGCCCACATTTCAGGATAATGTTCTGACTATGTGTGTGGCCTCTAATCTGGTCTGCGGTCCTCTGGGTTTCAGGATGCTGGCCTGGCTTCTGGTGGGATAGGAGGATTCTGCATGGTTTTCAGGAGTTGCCCTGGTCTCTGGGGCTCAGGATCTTAGTCTGGCCTCTGGGGTTCATGATGCTGGCATAGCTTCTGATGGGTTGGAAGGCTTTTGCCAGAGGTGTGGACCAGGGTCTGGTGATGTGGAGAGGAGGGACAGTATAGTTGGAGTTATGCTGGGCAAACAAGGGGGTGGTGGAGTACTCTTACGTGGGGTTTGAGATGCTGACTTGGCCTCTGATAGATGAGGAGGTTTCTACCAGGGGTATGGGTCAGGATCTGAGTTTAATTTTTAAAGATAGATTCAGCCTTTTAGATATGACATAGATTGGCAGGAGGGAGACCACCTGTGTGTAAGCAAGTATTCACACAGCTCCATTCACTGTTTGAGATCTCATTTCTGCTCAAGCTTCACAAACAAAACCAATGTAATATGTGGAAAAGTATACTCATTAGATCCCACAGCATCATTCCTATGGGTTCTCTGAGTCATGTGCACTTACTGGTAAGGGGGACAGCATCTTTACAAAAAGGATGACTTGAGCATATTTATTCCTACTGAGTTATGCTATAACATCATCATACTTAAGGCAACATTCCTCATCCTCAGAACTACTTGTCTCTGGACAAGATATTGTGATATAGGAGCCCATTCCTTTCATTGCGGGATGTTCTACAGCTGAGGTTCACATCATAAATGTTGGGGCAACTCAAAATGCCTCTGAACATGGGCATGAATACCAGGCAATGGAAAGTCTCCAGATTAAGAACATATTTACTAATAGTTGCCTGCTCAGCATTATGAAAACTAAAGGAGTCAGTGACCCTGATGCCCAGCGCTTTGCAGTTTCTTATGATTCCTGAACAGCTATTTCTGTAACACTTTTTATCATGCCCAACCAGCCTGGAAGTGTCTTGCTATAAACTGTATGAAATTAAGCACCCAAGGACTTGGTTATGCCATTTATCTACATTGTGAGGTTCCGCCTTTATTCCTTCCTTCTCTTTGTATTTTTCTCTTGCCATTTGCCACAGTTTCATTTATTGTGCAAGGTTAGTCACGCCTGAATGTTTCTTTTATAAATTCAAGGTGAATGCAGAGGTCACTCAATCCCATTTGGGCTACAGTGTAGTTTTCCACTCTGCCGTGAGGACTTTGATCATTTAGCTACATGCAGCAATGTTCTCAGTCACTTCTACCCTTCTGGGATTTCTGTTCATATCTTACCCACATTACTCTTGCTACAGTCTTTTTTTGATAAATACAAACAACTTGACAGAGAAACAACAATGGACTCACTACCAGAAAGATAAAAAGACGTGACAGCTGTGTGAAGTGTAGAAAGCCTGGATCTGGTATTCTTCCTCAACAGCAAGGTATAAGATACAAGAGCAAGCACAGTGAAGTCGGCCCTCCAGTCTGAAGGCAGCCACGCAGTACCTGCTACTGAACTTGGCATTTTCTCTGCTGCACATGGTAAGATCCGTATTTTCCAATGCAGCATAACCAACCTAGCAAGAACTGTGAAGTTATTCCTATGTATTTCTCTTGGCTGTTGCTGTAACTGAAAGCCACAGAATGGATAATCTGTAAATTACATGGGTTTAGTTAGCTCATACCAGAGATTGAGAAATGACACATCAGGACCGAGCCTCTGGTGAGGTCCTCTGTGCTGTCATTATATAGAACTGTGGTTCTCAACCTGTGGGTCATAGCCCTCTGTCAAACCACCATCTCCAAAAATTATTTGCATCACAATTTTTATCAGTGGCAACATCACAGTTATGAAATAACAACAAAAGCATTTCTATCATTGGGGTTGTCCCCACAACATAAGGAACTGTTCTAAAGGGTTGCAACATTAGCAAGGTTGAGACCCACTGATACAAGGAGACAGAGCAAGCATATAAGCTTTGGCCTCTCTTCACCTCCTCTTCAGGTCGTGGATGCCATTATAGGGCATCAATGTTAGATACCTGCATAGTGCTAATTACTCCCAAAGGCTCGGTTTCCAATTGCCATTAGCGGCTGGCTTTTGGGAATCTAAATTCTAATCTCTGACTTACATGGGAGTCACTCAAACCGTAGTACCACAACCACGCTTGTAACAGAGGGCAAGACATAGCAGGATGTGGCTAATACACAGAAGAACTAGAGTCTCCATGTGTTCTGGTGCCATGTAGAAGCCTAACAACCACCGTGGAAGGTTTCTTTTTAAAGGAAGCACAAAATTTGTCACCTAAAAAAGCCATTCACATCAGTGACATCCAACATATTGGGAAAAGGGGGCTTCCATTCAGCAATTCAAAGTTCAGCCATGGCGTACACATAGACAAAATAGGTACATTTGTACAGCGGAACAAATTTGGGGACATGAATGAATCTCAAAGACACTATGCTAAGAGGTTACCTACTGTGAGGTTCCATTTAGGTGCCGAGAAGTTTAATTTATGAAGATCCATTGAGGGTTTCAAGGGGTTGAAACTGAGAAAAAAGATGGAGTAATAGTAGACAAGGACCCTATCTATTGGGGACAGTGGCGTGGCAGTGCAGTATGATATAAGGACCTAATCGCCTAACTGTGACTCTGATATGTGTCGCTGCATGCCCTAAATATGATATTGATGTGTGTGGCTCAGAGTTCAGTTTACACATTTAGGAGCTTTCTGTGAGGAATCTTTAATGTATTCAAAGCAACTGCACAGTGACTGGAGAGAAACTTTGTTTACGTTTTAACACACAAAGCTTGCCTGAAGATCAGTGCGCAGAGCTAAGTGGAAGGAGACAGGAAACAGTCACAATCTGAAGTTCAGGTGGAGACAGTTGCAGTCTGAGGTGCCCTCAGGAGATGCAGTCTGAGGTGCAGCCTGAAGACAGAATTGTCCCTTTGGTCTGAGCATTGGTAGAGATAAAAGGTCTCTCGAGTGGCTGGCTGCATTGCTTCTCTGATCTCTCAGCTTTTACTCCCTAAGATCTGACTCCGAGTTCCTATTAAGAACCATTAGAATTCATGCTACAGTGAACTTGCTCTATAACTTGATTTTTTTAAGTTTACTGAAAACACTGAATTTTACAATTAAAATGGGTAAATTTTATTTGTCTATAAATGATACCTTCATAAAACTGTTTGATAAAGCAGGAGGCAGATGGTATTCTATCAAATAGACCTGCAATGCTTGCCTTACTTTTACCTATAAAAGTGTATCATGCTCCTGGTTCTGCATGGATCTACAAAGCTTCGTTAAGAGTCTCTAGCTTCCTTCAGGGTCTAATGAAAATTACAAATGATTTAAAATTCCCATCCTACACTTTGATCTTGTGTAGTAAAAGACTAACTTTACCCAGACTTGGTACAAGGGACTGATATCTTATTGTCTGACTTTTTCTGTTTGGACTGATGTCTTTGTTTTTCCGGAGGCTTTGGTCACCTATAACCCAACAGTGGGATTGCTGGGTCGCATGGATTAAGCTCTACTCAGAAGGAAGAAAAGAGTAAAGCCATAATTGTGACGTCTGGGAGATGACATGGGTAGAACACCCCTGAGTCCACCTCCGGCTTAGGCGTGTGCATATTGTCATCCATTGGTGTGTGAAGAGTAACCTCTCCCTGACTCCTTGGGAGAAGACATCAGAGTCTCTATTTGGTATCTTTCCTGACTTCTGTCTTGTGCATTTTTTCCCTTGATTGATTCAAAGTTGCATCCTGTCCCTATAGTAAACTCCAGCATTAGGACAACAGGCTTTAGGGACCTCCATGAATCCCTTTGGGGGATTGACAGAAACAGAAAGTGATGAGGAGACTCTAGGTAACCTCACAGTTGCTGTAAAAAGTATTATTTTGTATGTGGACTGTATCTTCTAAATAGACACTCCAATGAGCTGTCTAAGAGGTCACAATTTATTATTTTACTTTAAAGCCTTCTGTACTGAATTTTTAAATAGCTTATAGACAGAAAGACCTTGAAAGAGAAAGCCCTTATTTATGTCTTTCTGGATGTTGGCAATTGATAAATGATTTCCAGAGTCACAGAAACATTTTCAAGGTGAGATTTTATCTGTTTGTTAGAATAACAGATAGTGTTTGGCACTGGACAGAACATTACAGTACGGGTCATATGGACTGAAGAGAAGCCATAGGAACTGGCTCCTCTGAGACACACATCTCTACGCCCTCCTTCGTGGGTGCTGTGGATCTGAACTCAGGTTCTCAGGCTTTTACAGCAAACACTTGGCCCATGGAGCCACTTCCCCAGTCCTCATAGTTTTATTTTAAAATGATACCTCTCATACTCAAAGCAGGAACAGCTGAGTTGCTCATAACTTGCCTCAGATGTGACTTAGTGATTCAATTCTTCTCCAAAAAAATATATTAAGTAACAATGAAATACTTTCCATAAATATGCATCTAGCATATTACTCGTTTTGTTTTGAAATGTCGGGGCATAAATATTGTAGCCTAGCTATCAGACACATTTATTGTTCTTTAGATGCAAGTTGCTGCGGTTTTGAGTTTGCTTCCCTGTTGCTGGTGCTGGGATCTGCCATCGAATGTCAGTCCAGGAAACCTAAAACTTCAGAATCCCCATGGAAAACAGGGCAAACAGCCAGCGTGTGATGTGTGACTCCTTTGCCTTAGGCATTTTCGTTGCCAGTCTTCCTAGCTGCCAAATATTCAGGCATATTTCTGAATGAATGGTGGCAGAATAGGCACTGGTAGGGTTTGGTGTTTTTGTAAATCGTTCCTAATTCCAGTGTTTAAGTTTCTGAGGTTGTCTCTCTCAGCTGCCCAGCCAGGCAACTTTCTCATGGCTATGCAATGTTACAGTGCTTATTGAAAACACTTGCTTATTTTGTGTACTGGAAACCCCAGCAGCCATCCTTCTCTGTGTATAGTTTGCTTCATTCCTTAAATCTCTGCAGTTCTTTCTGCATATATAACTCCCTGGGGCTTTTTGCTAGATTTCTTTTGACTTTCCTTTCCCTTTCTTCATGGGGACTAGCAGAGGTTTATCTTTCATGGTGATAAGAGAAGCTCACTTTCAGTTTAGTGAGATGAAACAGAGTTTAATTAAAGAGGTGGAGAAGGCTGGCTAATGGCTAATGGCTAATGTCCAGGAAGGGGCAAAGCCCTGCATGTGATCTCCAGTAAGGGGCAAAGCCTGCATGTGAACCTTTATCTGGCTGGCTGTAAAAATGAGCTAATGGCCTCTCTACTCTTTATTGCTAATCTTTCTTGTCATCTAAAGTCCACAAACCTGCCTCTTCGGCATCATAAATTAGATCCAGATCTCCTGACTGCTTTGTCTGCTGAGTGTTCTACACTGCTGAGCTTCCCAGGTCTGACTCCATCTCTCATCGCTCTGAGCGTCCATAGTGTTTGGACATTTGCACACTTGTTTCTTCTTGCCCTCTAAGACTGAGGGACAGGTGTGAGCACACCCATAAGAAAACCTGGGCAAAGGGTACTAAGATGGCACACCTCAGGCTATGAGTTAGCAAATTTTTGTTCTTAAAAAAAAAAGGCAGGATCTTGAAGATGCTTCGCTTAGCTGTGATCATGTATTTTAAAAATCAGACTGAATTTAAATCCAGCAAATAACTGTGCTCATGCTAATATACAGTCATATTTCAAATTCTCTGTGTCAGCCAAGGAGTTTCTCCAAGCACTGCCCCCATGTGTGCTTTAATCTAGAGGAGGCTGCCAAGTGGTTTCTCCTAGTACCCCATGTGTGTGTTTTAGCCCAGTGGAGACTGGGGTAAAAATAACAAAGGGATGGTGTGGGTATGGTTGGTCTCCAAGGTGCAGTTTACTCTTTGGTGTTGAGCTCTGCTAAGCTTTGATCTGTGGCTGGGGGTGTCCTTACTCTTCCAGTGTCATTGAAAAATCATCTTTTTGAAGACAAACAAACGCATCCAGGGCAGAGACTGGCTGGGCTTCGAATTGGCTGCCACCCAGCAGGGCCAGGTGGTGGCTTAGCTCGCTGGTAGATAGTACTGTGAAGCATCTGGATCATTCTGCATTCCACAACCGCGTTTTAGTCCCAATATTTAAAAAGCAATCAAAAAAATGGAATAGCAATCAACCCCCTGAGAAACCATGGGAATAAAGAAGCCGAGGCTATGCCGTTCCATCATTTTTATCAGCCGATGCAGGTTGGCAGAGCAAGAAACAGGCGATTGAAGGGGGATGCATTTGTGTGCTTCACAGAGTTGTCTTCCAGTCTTCAGAGCTTTTGTCACCCACTAAGCGTGCTTCAGAAGGGTGGCGGGTCCTTAATTACGGGAGAGGAGTTGATCGCAGTGGAGCAGACCAGTTCTAGGATGCCTTCCCTTGTTAAAAAAAAAAAAAAAAGCCTCCGCTCACTCTGTTTGTAGATACTGCCCTGTACATTTGGTCATAAATTATCAAGATGATATGCCTTGGGAAAATGCATGCACTTTTAACTTGTTAAAATTTCTTTAAGGATATTCAGAAAAGGTGTGTGTGTGTGCACGCATGCACGTGTGTCTGTGTGTATACACATTTTCTTTATGTAAAAATGAAAGAAAAGAAGGCGTTTGATTTACAAATAATCTTCCATTGTCCATAGGCTGCATGATTTTCATTGTTTGGTCAGAGCTGAGAGTAGAAGTCTTCTTGTATCAACAAAGACACAGAGGGTGACATTGCCCATACTCTCTGAGACTGTTGAGAGAATTATCAACAGTCTTTTCCATAATTACAATCAAGACATAGCGGACAATGTGGACTACTGAGAACTCAAGAACAATCGCAGTGGGTTTTTGATCCTACTGCACGTACTGTCTTTGTGGGAGCCTAGGCAGTTTGGATGCTCACCTTACTAGACCTGGATAGAGGTGGGTGGTCCTTGGGCTTCCCACAGGTCAGGGAACCCTGATTGCTCTTTGGGCTGATTAGGGAGGGGGACTTGATCTGGGGAGGGGGAGGGAAATGGGAAGCGGTTGCGGGGAGGAGGCAGAAATCCTTAATAAATAAATAAATTAAAAAAAAAGATGTTTTGACTTGCCACGACTTGCCATGGCCTAAACTAGTCACTCTGAGATGGTGATTAAGGCTTAGTGGTTAAGAGTGTGCTCTACTCTTGCAGAGGACCAGAGTTCGCTTCCTCCCAACCAAATCAGGAAGTACATAATCACCTCTCCAGCTCCAGGTGATACCCTGATAGTTTCTTCTGGCCTCTGGAGGCACCTGAACTCATGAGTACATTCTCACCCCCCCCACACACACAAATACATGTGTAACTAAAATTTAAAGAAATCAAGTCCTGTGCTGAGGAGAAATTGGGAGGCTCAGGAGTCTGGAAGGAGCAATGTGCCTGCTGATTTAGGATGCTCCCTTTATCACTGCCATCATCCGGAGAGAGAAACAGCCAAGGACTGCAGAGAAACACAACCAACAGGCACATATCTCTCTTGCAACTTGTATTTACCTTGCATGAATATGTATGTCACAGACACAGATTTATTGTAAGGTGTCGTGTTATGGAGGGTGATAAGTCCCAAGATTCCTTCGCACAAGTTAGAGGTCTCGCACAGAAAGATTGTCTTATGAGTCCGAGTAAAAACAGGGTTATACTCCAGGCAGCAAGCACAAATTCTTGTTTACGTTTTAGGCTGTTCAGTTGCTATTACAAAACACCACAGACCAGATAGCTGAAAAAGACAGTGATGTATGTGAGTGTATTGCACACCAATTGGTTGTCTGGTGTTAAGGGTCAGCCCTGAAAACATACATGTAGGTAACATGCAGGTTGTATTTAGGACACACACATATGCAGACATGTAATAACAATTAGCTTTAAAAAAAGAGGCCATGGCTCGAAGGAGAACTGTGGGGGGGGGTGTATATGGGAGAATTTGGAGGTAGGAAAAAAAGGGAGAAACACTATAATTAAATTATAATCTCAAAAATAAAACCCAACTGAGAGTATAACCAGGATTTATTTATTTAGCTTGCAAGATTTTGGTACCAAGTTTCTGAATTCTTTCAGAGTTGGACCATATGGGCAGAAAGGCATCAAGGGGAAGGGACAATCCTTGCTTGGCTTGTTCTGTTGGGGAGATTCATTGTCAGCACCAAATTCACTTGGCAGGAATTAAAGCAGACATTTTCTCCTATGCAAGGCTCCGGCAGGACGTTTGGAGTAGTTCCAGTGCTGAAATGTCTCACCCCAGATCCCTAAGTGGACGTGATGAGCTCTGCATTTCTATCATTTACTCCTCTAGCTCCTTATCCCCGGATGATATCCTTCCTCTGGAGCCTGTTTACTCCTCCTGATGGTGTCCTTTAAATCAGACGGTAGCTCTTTGAAAGCCACCTTTGTCTGGTCCCAAGGAAGTATTTGTTCATTGTCCCAGTAAGATCAGGATGTACAGACTGCCTATTGCTGCTTTTGTTTAACTTTGCAACCCTCAATATCGCCCTCTTGAATCTTCTAAATGAGCTATAGCCAGCAATCTTTGCTCCCAAAAATGCTGGGAAAGCATACCATGTTCATAATGGTTGTCTTAAATCCCTTCGATTGACTTAAAGTAGAAAGTATTCCACACCTGTTTCTCTGTAACATGATGTTTCTTAAAATATTCCCTTAGACCCAACACCTGATTCCATATTTTTAAGGGATATGAGGAGCTTAAATATCAAAACTAGATGCTGAACAGTGGTTTACAAGTTCTTCATCTTACTGTGGAATATGGTAAATATTTTCTTCACCCTGAGCCTTAAAATATTCTGTTGTTTATACAATTTGTGTGTTGTTATTTTGGGGCATGAGCTAGCCAGGCAGCCGGGAGCCAGGAGGCAGGAACGCTGCCTGCAGCTCCTTCTACAGTTTGTGTCTGTGGTCCACCACCTAAGCAAATAATAGCTTAGAGAAGTTTCTGTGGGATAAATTTCAACATCGATTTAGTGGCTTTGAATGGGATTGTCTGAACCTATAGGGTGTGTGTGTGTTTTTGTGTTAACGACAGATAGATATACACACAGACACAAGAGAGACAGATAGAGACTGAGATATACACACACAAAGAAAGTTTGCTTGGATAAAGGAAAAGATTAGACAAATAAGCTTAATAAAGTTTGAACAGGAATTTCCTATGCACAGCCCCCAGAACCACGGAAGTTAAGAGAACTGCGCTCAGCACTAAGCAGTGAGTGTTTACAGACAGAAAGTGTGACGAACCTGGAAACAAGGACTGAGAGGGGACAGGTCATTTCAAAGTCCTTTGCCTATTGAGACCAAAGCACATAGAGTCAGAATAAGAACATGCTGGCTTAACGAGCTTGGATGTCAAATTAGCTGGTATTTTTCATTTGAGGTCTCTCTGGTCAATAAATTCAGATGGGGTATTGTGGCTTGGAACTTTAAGCAGGAGTGTTTCCATTTGACTTGGTTCATTGCAGCCTAGTGTTAGAACACAGCTCAAGTCAACTTCCTCCATTAAATCTGTACAGTGATGTGCACACACTAACCTTAGATTTTAGATTGTCCAAGGCCTTATGAATCAAAATGAAGTCATTACAATGTTCTTTTAAGATTTATTTTTATTTTATTTATGTGTAAGTATATGTGTCTTATGTGTGGGTATATGCCTATTCCTTTCTAATAAGGCATCTAGCCTCCTGCCTCTACTAGCTATCCACAGATTTCAAGCATACAATACATGTATACAATATTTCAAGTATATAATACTCTGTTGTTATCTGTAGTCAATACACTCTAACTTAGATTTTTAGAATGTACCCATCATTTATTACTGAGACTTTATCTTCTTTGGCCAATATTTGCTCATTTTCTTCCTGATCCTTCAACAATCTTCATTTTATTCCTCGTTTATAAGTGAGTTTGTTTTAATTACACAAATGTGATGCAAGCTTCTCCTTGGCTCATTTCACTTGGATATCACTTCTCTGGCCACTAATGTTGTAAATGAAAGAATTCTTTGTTTTTTTCTTAGGACTAAATGATATCCAAAACATAATCTTTTCCCTCAATATATTGACCAAATGTTCCTTCAGTTACGATCAGGTATGAATTTCTGAACCTTAACTTAATAGATATTTCCATTTGCATATGAAAATATTGTGCTCAGATATATTTAAAAATGCCTTGTGGAACTAGAGAGGTGATTTATTATAGAAGGAGCTGTGGGCTCCAGCATGGCTAGCTTTATATCTGAAATAACAACACACAAATTGTATTCTTTTTTTTTTTTAACAAATTGTATTCTTTTAGACACGGCTTGGTCCATTAGTTCTAGCCTCTTATCGGCTAACTCTAGCATCTTGCTTAACCCATTTCTAAAATCTGTGTAGCACCATGAAGTGGTGGCTTACTGGGAAAGATTCAGCATGTCTGACCTGGTGGCTGGCTCCATGGCGTCTGACCCAGAGAGGAGAGGCATGGTGATTGCCTCACTTCTCTCTTCCTCCCAGTATTCTGTTCTGTCTATTCCACCCACCTAAGGGCTGGCCTATCAAATGGCCAAGGCAGTTTCTTTATTAACCAATGAAATCAACACAAAACAGAAGACCCTCCCACATCAGTTTATCAGTTATGAGCACTTTCTGTTCTTGCAAAAGACCTGACTTCAGTTTCTAGCACCCACATCAGGCAGCTCACAATCTCCCAGAACTAGTTCCAGGGATCCAATGGCCTCTTCTGGCCTCTCCAGACACCTACACTCACACACCACACACAAGACACATATGCATACATATAATTAAAAATAAAATAAATTCTAAAAGAAGCTTCCAATGTCTTCTTTGTTTCAAACTTTGTTCAGTCCAGTCTGCTATACATAATAATCTCCCTTCCTTAACTCTGGAGATAACTGTTCCCATGTGTGGAATTCATGATGTCTTTATGTTTTTATATATTTCCAAATCCCAGTTTAATTGATCAAAAGATGCTTATGAGATGTTGAAACATTAAAAATAAAGGAAAAGAGGACATGAGAGTCCAGACTTGTCATGTCTATCTCAAAATAAACATCTAAACCTGTGTCACTTGGTCCATCCCTTAGTTTATGTGCGAGGACAGAGTCCACATTTCACAGAAGGACAACAAACTCATCTGCCCCTGGTTTCCTCTCCTTTCTCTGGATTTCTTTGGTCCTATCCTCTCTATTTCCCTAACAACTAAGTTGTTTTAATTTTCCTTATCCCTTTCTGATAAGACAAATTAGCACCTCCCTCTACTAATCAAATACTCAACAATCAATGCAATCTCCTTCTCAGACTGTATTTTTTCACCTTTAAACTTTGTTTGAAATTCATGAGACTCTGGAAAACATTTAATCTTTCCCCAGATATCTGTGTGCTGAATTGCACTTCTGATCAACCCAAATTCTCTTTGGTTGTTAATCAATTTGTGCCTCTTAAGGATATAAAGTTACAAATGCCTTTATACACATCTTAGGGGGAAGAGAGGAAAGATGGTGAAGTAAGCGGGATTGCAGATAAGGAAGAAGCATGGGCTGTGTCGTTAAAGCTGCCTGGGAAGGAATTTTTCCAGACAGACATGAGGTTTTAACAAAGGCAAAGCACAGAAATGTGAGAGGCACACTACACAAGGGCTGGAAAAAACACACGTGATGACCGTGAGTCACTGTGTCTGTTTTATCTGTAGAGGGGCAAATAGTATAAAGTCTTTTTCTTTGAGTGTTCTGAAATGGTATTCAAGTGTTCTTGGGTCAAGTTTTCTTCCTTGCTGTTGTTGTCTTACTATATATCTCCATCATAATGGCTGTGTCTGCTAGTGCTGTTTAAAATTACCTGGTTTTCACCCAGGGCCTCTTTTTCTCTCCAAACCACTTCTTTTAAACCTTTCAATCCAACACTCCCTGCTTTCTTTCAACAATAACTCTGTTCACAAAAGTACAATCAAAATGAGAGAAAATACAGTATAAAGATCAGTTCTAATTCACAGTTTTTGTTACCATTAACAATGAGTTATTTGGGTCTCATTCCTCACAGCCCGATCATCCCAAGATTTGAAGACTGATTCCATCTCTTAACTTGTCACGAGGTCTCTTTAGTCATCAAGATTCAAGACCTGTTGTCTAGAGGTTGGTGGCTTGCTCTACTTGGGGAGATTTTTAAACATTTATTTATTTTTATTTTATGTTCCTTGGTGTTTTTCCTGGACGTACATCTGTGTGAGGGTGTCGGGTTCCCTAGAACTGGAGTCACAGACAGTTGTGAGCCACCATGTGGGTGCTGGGAATTGAACCCTGGTCTTCTGGAAGAGCAGTCAGTGTTCTTAACTGCTGAGGCAGAGATTTTCTTTCAGTAGATGAACTTAGAAGTTTTTTAGGGAAGATGTTATTTATTTTAAATTTTCTTTTCTTTTTTTTATTTATTTATTTTTTTTAAATTTATTAAGGATTTCTGCCTCATCCCCACTATTTTAAATTTTCATTACACTTATATAATTTTATATGCCAAGTCACATGTGTGGAGGCTAGAGGATAATTTTCAGGAGTCACCACCATGCTTCTGCCACTTGAGTCTCGGAGACTGAATCTAGGTCATCAGGGTTGAGGACAAGTGAATTAAAAATTTTGCCAGGCCAGGTCTATTTCTATGGACAAGTATGGAAGTGGAGGATGCACATAAAGTCTCTTGGTCTTAAATGCCCATAATTAAACTAATGGTTGTGGTGAATTTAAGAAGTCTGAGTGTTTAAAATGTTTGAAAAGACAACAGTCACTTTTTTTATAGCAATATTTTCAACAAGTGTGGAAATACAGATCATGAGCCCTCATACTTTGTGAGGCTGAGGTGAGAAGATCCCTTGAGACCTGAAATTCAAGGCTGCTCCTGGCAACTGAGTGAGACCAGACCTTATGGACTAAACAAACAACAAAACTCAAACGTAGAAAGAGCCTTTCACACCCACATATATTGCTTGATGGCCAATGTAGATAAAACAATATATAGATATCTACAGTGTAGATAAAACAACAACAGCAGAACTTTCCAACTTCTGTTTATTCATTATTTTGAGGTTATTGTTGATAAATTATTTTTAAAATAAGTCAGTTTGGCATAGTGAAGTAGGAAATATAATTATGAGAGGGATGAACATCAAAAATAATAGTAATTAGTACTTTCTTACCAAGACAATAACTAGGATGTTTAAGAAAACAAAACAGTATACAACTTTTAAACCTTACAATAAGTAGATAATAAAAGTCAGGGAAATTTAGACTCCTCATTGTATATTTAGCCCACAAAACAGACTCACAATCATTCGAAAAGCATTTATCTTCTAAGTAAATTTAAATATGCCATTGTAATCCTGCTTGAGAAAAATTGTTAAGGCATTTTAAGTTTTGTTTCTATGGAAACCTGTGCTTTGATAGCTGATGGCTTCAAATGATTCATTTCTAGTCACACAGGGACCATTTTATGGGTAAAAGATGACAGAGCCAAAGAATAGGGTTGCCAATGATTGAGAAACGTCCTCTTGAACATCAGTCTTTTTAGATTTTGTGAGTATGAGAAATTAAAGCAGAGATTGCAAATTCATTTCTGTTCTTATTCAATAGATAGCTGCCAGTAGCCTGCTGACTGCCACCTTCTGCCTAAGTGGCTATAACAGTGAGCTAAAAAGAGAAAATTTAAATTAAAATACTTAGGCATAACTTTACTAGTAAACTTTAGATGTAATTAGACCTGGGAGTTTCAGTACTCTGCTTTTCAAAAAAAAAATCTTATCTATATGCATGGATATCTTAACAAATGCATTTTTGATGCTCTTCGTTGAAAAATGTCTATCTTTTTTTGGAGAAGCATTTTTAAAAGGTTGTTAACCTTTACTCAGACAGTGTGGAACATGTAGTTTGTTTCTGTTTTCATTCTTTGTTCTGTTTCTTTGACTCTCAGACAGCCTTTTAGGGTGACAACGAAGCCCTCCCGGTGTTTTCAGCAGAAGTACTTGCGGTGTGATAGACTGACCAGCACATTCACTAAGCAGTGGCATTTTGAAAACTGATAATCTTACGGTTGACCTATTTAATTATGGATCAGCATCATATCTGCATATGTTAAACAAAGACAAATATTATCACAGGGATCTGGTCTGCAGAATAAAATACTGAATGTGATGCTCGCTAACTGTATGCCTATTAAACATGCTTTCCATAAGTTTAAGCTCAAATAAAAATTTTTAATTAGTGAGAATATATAATCTATTATAGTCACCAAAAGTATTTAAAGCAATAATGACTTGGCTCCATTCTTATAGCAAGCATTAATTCCTTCTTTTGCAACCTTTGTTTATGAAATAAGAGTAGGGTGATGTTAGCATGGTTTTTCTATCCTCTTCTGCTCAAGTAGGGATTCTATGATTGTATAACTCGTGAACTTTTGAAGAGCAAGGCAATGCCAGAAGAATTAATTTTATAGCAGAAGAATATTAGCTAAAGCAATCATGGCAGATTTTTATTTTTTATTGACATTTAAAATTTTAAAATCTTTACTTAATTCTTTTACATTTTTAGCCCTCAGCTCAAATGAAACTTTTTGAAGTTTTCTGTAACCTCAATGACTAATCTAACTCAATTTATATGAAGAATACAATTGTATATTGTAGCATATTTCTATAATTGTAAGCTTTAAGTACCTTGATTACTTCCTGTACTCTACTGAAGAATAGAGTAAACTACAAGCTAGCCAACTACAATTCCCCCTTTCCCTACATTTGTTTTCCAAGTAAGAGTTAGGTAATGTTGGAATGCTGGTTGCTCTACCCTCTTCTGCTGACTTCTGGGTTCTATTATTGTACAACTCGTGACTTTTCAATGACAGAGACAATGCTTGCAGAAGCATTAATTCTATATATAGCAGGAGTAATTTTGGCTTAAGTAAGTTATTATAATATAATTTGTGGATTGGTAGTTGAGTTCTATGGATCATGCATTAGGATGCAGACTAATGTGATTTTTAAACAAGACATGGGTTAGCTTGAGTTCCAGTTTGAATAAAACTTCATTTTTTTCTGAGACGATCTCAATGTTGATTCTCCACCATGGCTTAGTTTTATCAGATCTCTTGACCAAAACCTATTTTGTGGAGAGATGGTTTACTTAGTTTATTTTTCCAAGTAACAGTCCATCATTAATGGAAGTCAAAGCAGAAGCTTGAAATATTCTGATCACATTCAAAATCAAGAGCAGAAATATGTTCATGCCTGACACTGAGAGAGCCTCCTGTCTGTTATAAGGTCCATGGCCTAGGCTATGGAATGATGATGCTCACTTTTGGTCATGGTTCTCCAGCATCAATTAAGTGAGTAAAGACAATCCTCCACAAACTTGCCCGTAGACCATTCTGATCTGTCCAGTTTCTTACTGAAACTCCACCCAGGTGAATTTAGGTGGTGTAAAGTTGATTATAAACTAACCATCACATCATGTTAGTAAAATATCTTCACCAACTTCTTCTCAGAGTGCCACATGGTTGCAGAAAAATATAAGGATTATGAACCAGAGACCCAGGTTTCACTTTATTTGAAAAACCAAATAAAACCAAACAAAACAATAAGCCCACTCCTTAACATTTTCTCTGGATGTTCTCTTCTAGTTTCAGGTTTATGTTCCATATGCTGCCCATATTCAACACCAGTAGGAAATCCGGAGCTTTGCTCTGAAGCTGAGTGAGGCTAAATTTAAAATAAATGGGAAGAGCCAGTTGTTGAAGCACAGAATGGATAGGATAAAACAGCCCCTTTTTTTTTTAAATCATTGGAAGCAGGAGAGACTGGATATTAAAGATATTCAACACATCTTTTTCTGGTCTAGTACCCTCAACAAAACAAAGTTACTATCAGGAAGACAAAAGACAGGTAGAAGGTTGACATTGGAATTCATATTTTGATAATCTTTATGCAAATAATTTGTAGTTAATAAGTTGACAAAACTTTTCTTTTTTATGCTTCCCTCAGGAAATGAAGGTGGGAGATTATGCAATTGTAATGCTAAATAAATTCTGGCTTGATCATTCTACAGAAAAATGGAATTAATTACCACATTAAATGATTGAAAGTTATAGAAAGAAACTTAGATTAATTTAGTTGTCACTGTAAAAAAACACAGGCAACAGCTTATAATACATATTTAACAAGACACACTTCACTAGACTGATAGATTGCTCTAAAATTATATTTTTTCTGTAATTACAATGTTATATCTTTATCCAATTCAAGAGGTGAAGGGAGCTGCAGCAGCTAAGTCAACAGGGATTTTTGGGGTGGAGAATGGAGAATGGAGAATGGAGTCTCAAAAGAGTTTGACAAAGAACAATCAAGAGAGAAAGAAATAACCAAAAAGATTTGAGAGCTTAGTTCAAGGCCAGCCTGGTCTAAAAGAGCTAGTTCCAGGACAGGAACCAAAAAGCTACAGAGATCCCAATTTTCTCCCCGGCAATTTTGTCTACTTCTCATAGCCAAGAGGATAACGATATGTTTTTCCTAGGGTTCACCTTCTTACTTAGCTTCTTTAGGTTCACCAATTGTAGACTCCGTGACCCTTATTTATGGCTAGAAACCAATTATAAGTGAGTACATCCCATGTTCTTCTCTTTGGGTCTGGGTTACCTCACTCAGTATAGTGTTTTCTATTTCCATCCATTTGCATGCAAAATTCGAGAAGTCATTATTTTTTACTGCAGCGTAGTACTCTAATGTGTATATATTTCACACTTTCTTCATCCATTCTTCCATTGAAGGGCATCTAGGTTGTTTCCAGGTTCTGGCTATTACAAATAATACTGCTAAGAACATAGTTAAACAAATGCCCTTGTCATATGATAGGGCATCTCTTGGGTATATTCCCAGGAGTGGTATTGCTGGGTCCAGGGGTAGGTTGATCCCGAATTTCCTGAGAAATCGAAACACTGATTTCCAAAGTGGTTACACAAGATTGCATTCCCACCAGCAATGGATGAGGGTACCCCTTCCTCCACAGCCGCTCCAGCAAAGGATGGGGGTAAGGGGAGATGGGGAGAGAAAAGGGAGAAGGGGAGGATGGGGGGAACTTGGGGAAAAAGGATGATTGGGATAAAGAAAGGTTGGATAGGGGAGCACAGAAGTGCAATTCTTAGTTAAGGGAGCCACCTTAGGGTTGGCAAGAGACTTGAACCTAGAGTGGCTCCCAGGAGCCCAAGGCAATGTCCCCAGTTAGTTCTTTGGGCAGCTGAGGATAGGGAACATGAAACGACCCTATCCTATAGCAATACTGACGAATATCTTGCATATCACCATAGAACCTTCATCTGGTGATGGATGGAGATAGAGACAGAGACCCACACTGGAACACTGGACTGAGCTCCCAAGGTCCCAATGAGGAGCAGAAGGAGGGAGAACATGAGCAGAGAAGTCGGGACCACGAGGGGTGCACCCACCCACTGAGACAGTGGGGCTGATCTATTGGGAGCTCACCAAGGCCAGCTGGACTGTGACTGAAAAAGCATGGGATAAAACCGGACTCACTGAACATGGCGATCAATGAGGGCTGATGAGAAGCCAGGGACAATGGCACGGGGTTTTGATCCTACTTCATGTGCTGGCTTTGTGGGAGCCTAGCCAGTTTGGATGTTCCCCTTCCTAGATATGGACGGAGGGGGTAGGATCTTGGACTGTCCACAGGGCAGGGGACCCTGGCTGCTCTTTGGATGGAGAGGAAGGGGGAGAGGAATAGGGGGAAGGGGAGAAGGGTGGGAGGAGGGGGATGGAAATGGGAGGCTGGGAGGAGGCGGAAACTTGTTTTTTTTTCCTTTTCTCAATAAAAAAAAAAGAGGTGAAATTTAAAAAAAAGCACGGAAAAACCCTGTCTTGAAAATAAAAAAAAAAATAAAAAAAAAAAAAAAAAAGATTTGAGAGCTTGCAGCTCATGGGGAAAAGTACTCACTCTAAAAGCTGAGTTAAGGGAGTTTCCCCTGCCCTCCCAAGACAGTGACATGGACTGTGGAGGAAAACCTGTACCAGATCTTCAGAAGGGAAGAAAAGGATGACAAGATGGAAGTGTCCTAATAATGAGGCTCCCATGAAACGGATCTCTGGTACAGATAAGTCCCAGCTTGGTGTGTGAGCTATATAGCTGTACCTGAAAACAGAAATCAGGACACTTGCTAATGTTATAACTTTAAGACTGCATTAAAAAAACAGGTTCTCTGTCTTCCAGTGGATTATTCCCAAGGGAGGCAAAGGAGACTTCTATCAAATCATTCACATAGCACCTAGTGAAATTTTGATCTTGACAGAACTTGAGTAAGACTTCTTTTCCTTTTTCTTTTCTTTTTATAAATTTTATTGAGCTATACCGTTTTCTCTGCTTCCCTCCCTGCTTCTCCCATCCCCCATCAACCCTTTCCCATGGTCCTCATGCTCCAAAATTACTCAGGAGATATTATCTTTTTCTACTTCCCATGCAGATTAGATCCATGTATGTCTCTCTTAGTGTCCTCATTGTTGTCTAGGTTCTCTGGGATTGTGATTTGTAGCTGTTTTTCTTTGTTTTATATCTAAAGGCCACTTACGAGTGAGTACATATGATAATTGTCTTTCTGGGTCTGAGTTACCTCACTCAATATGATGTTTCCCAGATCCATCCATTTGCCTGTAAATTTCAAGATGTTGCTATTTTTTTCTGCTGTGTAGTATTTCATTGTGTAAATGTACCACATTATCCTTATCCATTCATCAGTCAAGGGGCATTTAGGTTGTTTCCAGGTTCTGGCTATGACAAACAATGCTGCTATGAAAATGGTTGAGCACATGCCCTTGTGGCACGATTGAGCATCCTTTGGATATATAGCCAAAAGTGGTATTACTGGGTCTTGAGGAAGGTTGTTTCCTAATTTTCTGAGAAATCACCATACTGATACCCAAAGGGGCTGTACCAGCTTGTACTCACGCCAGCAATGAAGGAGTGTTCCCATTTCCCCACAACCTATCCAGCATAAGTTGTCATCAGTGTTTTTGATTTTGGCCATTCTTACCGATGTAAGATGGAATCTCAGAGTTGTTTTGATTTACATTTCTCTGATGGCTAAGCATGTTGAAAATTTCCTTAAGTCCAAATGTATCTGATGGCGTAAGTCACAAACAATGCCACACCAGTTTGGAATTATGATTAATAGGGTGGTATTTATTTAAAGGGGAAAAAACTTACAGATCACTGTCCCAGACAACAGCCCTCTAAGCAACCAGGAAGGGAGTCCAGTCGCCGGCGGAGCAGGAAGTGAAGAGAGAGAGGAGAGGGAAATGGCCACTTTTTTAAAGGGAGAGAGACCACGCCCCAATGGGCTGGTATCTCAGTGGCTATAGGCTCGAGGAGTGGAAGGACCTCCCACAACACCTCCCCCTTTTGTTTAAGTAAGAGAGTTCTAAACCTACTATGAAATTATATACAATAAGTACAAATATCCTATTCTAACTAGCTTAGATCTTGTATAATAAATAACTTGGCCAAGTCATGAGAGAAAAGTAACTACATTTATATAGTCTTCAACCCCATCGAAGATCTGAACAGGGAAATAATGATACCTGGTAATTAGGAAGTTCAGTAAAACAACTTCCAAAACATGCAACAAATCACAGAGACAACTAGCTACCTGGGCAATCACCCAAAGTCATGTTTGCAGGGTTGAAGCAACCAACTTTGGCTAAGGCCTAACATAACTGACATACCATTTTCAAAGGCAGGCAACTTCAAAACTATCTTACCCTTTCTTGGCAGGATATGGCAGTCCTGTTTTATCCATTGATGCATGCTCTGTATTTTTGTCAGTGGTTGAGGTATGGGCATTTCTTTGCCCCAAGGCCAGTTCTGCCAAAAAGAAAGGCTCCAGGTGGAGTGTCTTTGGTGCTCAACATTCCCTCAGGAATAGAGCAGTGTTGCCAGGAGCAATTGTGTCTCACTATCACGAAACTCTGAGTTAGATTAAAGGCCATTTTCTACAGCTCTTTGAAGAAGTTAAAGATTATTTATCTATACTGAGTATAATCTCTATATATCTAAAGAACCTGATTAGTCTAATTATAAATGACAAACTTAGATGACTATTAATCTATATAATTCTCAATATCTATCTAACTTAAAGACTAAGACAATAAACAACTGTGTAACAAATGAGGATAATGACCTCCAAATATAAACACTGTACAAATATACATTGCAATATGGTAAATATATATCAATACACAAACATTATATAAGTATCTTAATCAGAGGTAGAAATGTACACTGCAATTTGGTAAATATATACAATATATATATATATCAATACAATATATATCAATACATAAAAAATGTTTTAAACAGAGGTAGAAACATGCATGCATACAATAGTCAATATAATTTAACTTTGTATCAATATACAAGAATCAATACCAATATATTTGTCTAAAAACAGTAACTCACAATTATAAATCTATTATACTATCATCTCCCCCTTTTTTTTTTCATTTAAACACTGCTTGGCCCATTTCTATCTAGCCTCTTCTAGGCTAATTCTCACATATTAATTTAGCCCATTTCTAATCATCTGTGTAGCACTGCTAGGTGCGCTTACCAGGAAGATTCTAGCCTACGTCCATCCTGGGTTGGAGCTTCATCACGTGCGTCTGGCCTGGCGAGGGGAGCATGGCATCTCTGAGCTCACTTCCTCTTCCTCCCAGCATTCTGTTCTGTTTACTCCTCCCACCTATGTTTTAACCTATCAGGGCCAAGCAGTTTCTTTATTGCTTAACCAATGAAATCAACAGATTGATATATGACACTCCCACATCATGTATCACACAAGGACCTCAACATAAAGCCATCCACACTGAACCTCATCGAAGAGAAAGTGGGAAGTATACTTGAATGCATTGGCACAGGAGACTACTTCCTAAACATAACCCAAGTAGCACAGACATTGAGAGAAACAAATGGGACCTCCTGAAACTGAAAAGCCTCTGTAAAGCAAAGGACATGGTCTACAAGACAAAACAACAGCCTACAGAATGGAAAAAGATCTTCACTAACCCCGCATCTGACAGAGGACTGATTTCCAAAAATATACAAAGAATTAAAGAATTGGTCATCAAAAGAACAAATAATCCAATAAAAAATGGAGTACAGACCTAAACAGAGAACTCTCAACAGCAGAATCTAAAATGGCTGAGTAGGACTTTGTTGGGCAGCTTCAGCATTGACAGTGGATAAATTACTCTATGTGGTGATCAATCATGTTGTTCTAGTTAACGACACATTCTATTCCTCCTCCTCATTAATGAAGTGGGACTGCTGATGAATTCTGACTCGGGCTAATTATGAGGTACAGGTGACATTCCTAATGCAGAGTATGGGTTTCGAATCTGAAGTCCTTCCTTTAGGGACACAAAAGGAGAGACAGAAGATTTTTAAGTCAGTCGTGAATTGGCAGATGTTGAGTTCGGTGGAACAAGGTTGCCACAAGAAGTTTGTCATTCCCAGCATATTTCACTAGGACAGACGGCTCTGTTGATCTCTATAAAATATAGTCATTTGCTTTAAAGTTATCAAATTTTATTTTGAAATGAAAACAATTCTTTGAACACAGTAGTGGTCTTGCTTGCTAGGCTGTGTGAATTAGAGAAGGTTGCTTAAACTTCAATGATTTTCTTTTCTCATCTGTAGAGCTGTGGCTCAAACCAGGTGGTCACTAACGTCCTGCCCTGATGTAGCAGTCTATGTGGCAATTTACTTTTTCCCCTCTTAATTTCCCTATTACCAAATGTAGAGAAAAGTCACAGGCAGCTGAGGCAAACACACTCTTTTCTCTCTTACATATTCCCATTAAATGCAAGCTGATGAACTGATCAAAGTTTGTCAGTATAAATTCCATTTCTCTCTAGATTTGAGTGAGTTTCTTCTGCCTTTGGGCAATTTCGTTAGAGATTATTTCACAACTGACTGTGTGTAATAAAGTTACCAACAGTTCCTCCAGAAAATGATTTTCATTCCTATGATTTTCAGATCTGTATCTATGAGGAAATGGCAAGTTCGGTGTGTGAAATCTCAATAAGATGGATGGTTCTTGTGGGAGTCTTAATAAAGACCTTCCAGAAAGCCCATGCCAGTAAGATAAAATGACCCAGGAGGGGAAAACAATTCCCTGGAAACCCTCAGAGATATCTGCTAAAACCTTGTCTTCTCTGGATGATTTTCTAGCTGGTTTAGAGCTCACAGAACTGGTATGTTTTACTGAAGGCAAGTGTCATGTAAGGGCCCACAGTGAGATTCTAGTGGGAAGCAAACGAAAGAACAAGACTGCATTCTGTCAAGAATAGCATAGCTGGATTGGGGAGAGAGCTGGATGGGAAACAATGCTTCAGGTGCAAATAGGAGGGTCTGAATCCAGGTTTTAATCATCTGCACAAATGAGGGTAATGGGGCTACATGCCAGTGATACCATCACTGAAAGGATAGAGATAGGCAGATTGGGAGACTCGCTGACCTGGCATCTTAGCTAAATGTAGGTCTTCAGGTTCACTGAGAGACTCTATTTCAAAATAATAGTGCAGAATGACAGAAACACTTGATACATCTAACACCTGGTGGCAATCCTCGTCTTCTTCATGTGCACACACGGATGAATGTATACATGCTTGTACATACATGCACATAGATGCATGAATGAGAAGTGAGGGTGCTGTGACTACAGTTCCATGTTAGGTTGGTTGGAAAGCAGCAGACATGGAGAAGGGTTTCAGATCAGTGGTCTATCCCAAAGCAGTGCAATGGCCTTTCCCTTCTGGACAGGATAGACAAGGATAGTGGACATTTAAGATGACAGATGAGTTCCTTTTTCTGCATCCTTGTCTTGTGACTGAGCTTCAGACATTGGATCTTCCTCCAAGGCTCATGGGAGGACATGGGATGAGTCTATGAGCATTTCAGAATTATACCACATGCCCGGTGAGCTCTGCCCAATAACTGAATCTGCCATGCTCCTTAAACCCCTGCCCTCATGCTATCCACAGTCTCCTCTTATGAGTGGACTGTGAGGTGACTGAGCAAATCAGGAAGCCATTTTTTTCTGTCACCTGATCCAGATAAAAAGAAAATGTTCCTAATCTTACGTTAATAAAACTTAAAGTGATGAATAGGATCTGTTTTATTATAAACATTGATCATCCCTTAGTGGCGATTGGGGTTCTTGCTTGAGTGGATCCCCAACTTATTTTTCTACCCTCCCTTCCTGTTCCTGGAGTCACCTACAGCTAGCCTCAATTTCTATGGTATTTCTAACCATGAGGCTTTCTCTTGATTGATTGATTGATTGATTGATTGATAAACCCAGGGTTTCATGTAGTTCAGGCTGGCAGGCCTCAATCTCACCATGTAGCCGAGGGTGGCTTTGAAGCCTTCATGTTCTACCAAGAAGTTTCAATAAGAGTCACGATACTTTACTTAAGTCGCCCATTAATTTATATGTGATTTAATAGCATCTTTATTTATTTTTAAGGGTTAAAAACAAATCTTGAAAATACTTTTTACATAGTCATTCTAAAAGTTGTTTATAGGTTCATCAGCAATGAAGTAAAGTATATTTTTGAATATCCCACCCTGTCCTATTCCAGGTATGGGAAGATGGGATCCCATTCATTTTGATATCAAGATAAACTTGGTTTTGTTCGTCTAATATGTGCATGTCACTGAAAGCAGCAGAATAACATACACATGGGGAGCTTTCCATGAAAACATGTGACCTTTAATTCAGTGTTTGCTAGTTGGAAGAGCCTAGCAACAGTAACAACTACCCTTTGGATTTTAAGGAGCACAAACTGTGTTAAATCTGCATCCCTCACAGCAACACCACTTTAAATATGTATGACCAGGGAAGGCTTCTTCAGAGCTGATTCAGTTTCAGTGGTCCAGGAGCCAGGAGTGATAAGACAGGTTGCTGGACACATTTTACATTTTTAATAAAGACCATGGTGAATATATATATTTTTTTGAGTTTTGATATGGAGTACAGCTTTCCACACAGCAGTGCTGAGATATGCAAAGTTGAGCTATACTTGTTCCAATCTCCAAGACACACATTGCTGGAATGGACACACCATTCTGTACTCTGGGTGCTGGACTGGGTTGCTCAGAGAATTAACTTGTTTAAGCTTCATTTGAAGTAATTTCTGACTTTATAATTCTATAAAATTACTTGTACCTGCATTTCATTCAGAAGGATTTGACATATTCTTTTTTCATTGTGCTTTATAAGAAGCTTCATTTTAAAATAGTGTTAGATTTGCATAGAAGTTCCAAGAAAGTTTTCCTATATTTAGAATAGCATTTCTCCTTTGTAAGCATCTTATATTAATATGGTGCATTTATAACAACCAATGAACCAATTCCAATATATTACTATTTTTTTAAGATTTATTTTTATTCATGTGTATGTCTATGTTGGGTATTAGGAAATGTGAATATGAATCTAGGTGCCTCTAGAGGCCAGAAGATGGCTTCAGGTGCTGGGAACTAATCTTGGTTCCTCTGGAAGAGAAGCAAGTGCTTTTAACTGATGACCCATCTCTCCAGCCCCTAAAGCTGTTTTACAAAATAATTCTGTAGCTCTCCCTCCTTTGATTAAACATAGACAGACTCTCTTCTAGTACAATATGATTTGGATACAACTTCTCTTCCCTCTACTCCTCCAAGTTCCTTCCCACATCCTCTGCCATCTGGATCTACTCCCTTTCTGTCTCACAGTAGAAAAGAACAGATTTCTTTATTTTATTTTTTATTTAATTTCATTTTTTAAAAGAAAACAAACTATCTTTTTTCATTTTGCATACCAATCCCAGTTCCCATTCCCTCCACCTAGCCCCCCACCTAACCCCCATCCACTCTTCAGAGAGGGTAAGGCATATTGCTTTGGGGGAGCATCCAAGGCCCTCCCTACTATATCTAGGTAGAGCAAGGCATCCAATCAATGAGAATAGGTTCCAAAAAAGCCAATACAAGCAGTAGGGATAAATCCTGGTGCCACTGCCAACGACCCCGTAGTCTGCCCAAGCCATATAACTGTCACCCACGTTCAGGGGGCCTAGTTTTGTCCTATGCTGTTTCCTTCCCTGTCCAGTTGGAGTTGGTAAGCTCCCATTAGCTTAGGTAAACTGTTTCTGTGGGTGTACTCATCATGATCTTGACCTCTTTTCTCATATTCTCACTTTTCCTACTCTTCAGTTGGACTTTGGGAGCTCATTCCAGTGCTCTGATGCAGGTCTTTGCCTCTGTTTTCAACAGTTGATGGATGAAGTTTCTATGGTGATATTTAAGATAATCATCTGTTTGACTACAGGGCAAAGCCAGTTTGGGCACCCTCTCCTCTCTTGCTTAGGGTCTCAGCTGGTGTCATCCTTGTGGATTCCTGGGAATTTCTCTAGTGCCGAGTTTCTTGCTAGCCTCATAATGGCTCCCTCAATCAAAATATATTTTTCTTTCCTCTCATCTCTGTCCTTCCATCTCGACTATCTTATTCCCTCAGTTCTCTGCCACTCCCCTTCTCCCCTCATCTTCCCCTTCCACTCTCCCTACTCCTCCCACCCCCATGCTCCCAATTTTATCAGGCAGTCTTGTGTATTCCCCCTTTCCAGGTGGATCTATGCATGTTTTGAAAAGAACACATTTCTAAGAGATAACCAAACATAACAAAATAAAAGCTAATAAGATAAAACAAAATTCATCCTATAGGACAAGACAAGCAACAAGAAAAATAAAAGAGCCTGAAGAGGAAGGCACAAGAATCATACTCCCACTCACTTACACATTCAGGTGTCCCATAAAAGTACTAAACTGCAAGCTCTAGTGTATATGCAAAGGATCTGGTGCAGACCCATGGAGGACCTGTGCTTTCTGCTTCACTCTCTGTGTGTTCATATGATCTTTGCTCAACTGACCTTGATCTCCTGGTTTCTTCTGTCCCCTCTGTCTCCCCAACTCCTTCTACCTCCTCTTCTGAGGGTTGCCTGAGCTCTGAGGGGAAGGGTTAGATGAAAGGCATCCCTTTTAGATCTCTGTGGTTCTAGGTCTCTCTCTATGTGTAAGGTTTGGCTATAGGTCTCTGTATTTATTCCTGTTTTCTGTAAGAGGAAGCCTCTCTGAAGATGGCTGGATAAGGCACTGATCTATGAGTATAACAGAACATCATTAGGAGACATCTTACTGTTACTTATTTTTTTAAATAGTAATATTTTGGTTTTCCCTGGGTCTCTGTGCTATCTGGTTTCTGATTCTTGGTCACCCATGCAATGTCAGGTATGGGTTCCATCTCAGGGAATGGGCTTTCAATCAAATCAGACATCAGTTGGTTACTTTTATAAACTTTGTGCCACCATTTTCCTAGCATATTTTGTAGGCAAGACAGATTGTAGATCACAGGTTTTGTGGTTCTGTGTTATATACACTAGAACATGGGGGTGAAGGCTCTATGTAGGCACCAGGGTGATCTCTCCATGTTCAGAGTTGTATTGGTGCTGTCTTCAGTACTGAGGGCTTGCTGTCATTTTATGGAGAGCAATCTATTGTTTGGGCAACAGCCTTGGTTGTTTGGGGATTTACATGGGATGTCTTTCGTCAACATCTCAATTGAATGAAACCCAGTTCTAGTTACTAGAAGCTTCATTTGGTGAGAAGAAATGGCTAGCTGGGTTGCATCTCCCTCATTATTTGGAGATTTCATTAGAATTGCCTTTATATATTATTGGGAGTTTCTACTGCACTAGGCCCTTCAAGTCTGTCTCTCACCTCATTCCCACCTTAATCCCACTTCCTTACTCCCTTCTCACCTGATCCTCCTGTTCTTGTCATTCACCCCCAATCAGGATCCAGGCCACCCATAAAATCTATTTTATTTACAACCTCCCAGGGAGATCCATATGTTGCCCCTGCCATAGTCTCTTTTTTATGTCTAACCTCTCTGAGCTTATGGATTGCAGCTTAGTTATCATTTATTTAAGAGCTAATGTCCAGATATAAATGAATACATACAATATTTATATTCCTGAGTTACCTCATTTAGTATAATTTTCCCCTTACTTTTCTAGTTCCATCCATTTGCATTCAAATTCCATGATGTCATTTATTAAAAGTTGAGTAATACTCCCTTTTGTAAATATACCACATTTTCTTTATTCTTCTGTTGGTGACACCTAGGTTGTTTCCAATTTCTGCCTGTTATGAATAGAACAACAATGAACGTGGTGAGCATCCCTGTGGTAAGATGAAACGTCCTTTAGGAATATGCCCAATAGTGGTATACTAGATATACACACTTGAAAAATGATGGAATCTTCAACCAATAGTTCTGGTCAAATTGCTTGACTGCATTTGGAAGAATGCAAATAGTTCCATACTTATTACCCTGCACAAAATTGAACTCCAAATGGATCAAAACCTCAACAGAAAATTGGCACACTGAACCTGATAGATGAGAAAGTGGGAAACAGCCTTCAACTCATTGGCCCAGAAGACAACTTCTTTAGCTTTTACTTCATGTATTTTTCCTGCTGTAGGATCCCACCAGGATGTTACACTATTTTGATCGATATGCTGTTGTATGAGGAGGTGAGTGGGTCCTTTGTTTGTACTGTCTGCCCGGATAGCTTACACACAAAATAATCACACAGAAACTGTATTAATTTAAACACTGCTGGCCCATTATCTCTAGGCTCTTTTTGGCTAACTCTCACATCTTGATTTAACCCATTTCTATTAATCTGTGTATCACCACAAGGTTGTGGCTTACTGGGAAAGATTCAGCATGTCTGATTCTGGCAGCTGCATGGTGGTCCTCTCTCTGCTCTTCTTCTCAGCATTCAGTTCTGTCTACTCTGCCTACTTAAGTGCTGCCCTATCAAAAGGCCAAGGCAGTTTCTATATTCAGTCAATTAAAGCAACACATAGACAGAAGAACCTCATAGACCAATATGACTCTTCATAGATCTCAAGTTTGAGACAACCATGGCAGTGCCTCACACTTCTCTTTTAGAATGGCGTTGGAAGTGCTGAGGCCTTGCCTAGTTTGCTTTCTCTTGTCATGATAGCCACCTTGACCAAAAAGCAAATCTGTATCATAGAACCTATAATTAACTTTATTTTATGTGCATAAATTTCTACCTAGATTTATTTTCTTAAAAGTTGCAGCATAATTACTCCAGAACTGCTTGTTGGGAATACTCTCCAGTCTTGCTGAATTGCCCATGTCTGTCAAACTGAGTTAACTCTGTGTATGGCTTTATTTCCTGGTTGTTTGTATTCTTCTTTTGAAATCTATTCATATATCACACACTGAACACTGCCTTGAATATTTTAGTTGAGTGATAAACTTCAATGAGAATCCTTCATTGTTGCATTTTTCCTTATCTTTGTGACGTTTCTTTGTTCTTTGTTCTCCCACAGGCATTAAAAGACCATTTAGTCAATATTTATAAAACTAGCTTGTAGGGATCTTGGTGTGATTGCATTAAATTATCAAACTGAGTTTAGATCCAAGATGTATGTATGGATAGCTTTCTATCTGGATCTGTAGAACTTCATTATTCAATAGTGTTTACTTTTCATATATATATCTTGTGTGTGTATGTGTGTGCATATGCGTGGGTGTGTGTGTATGTACATGCTTCATTTTTTGGTACTGTTGTACCCGATACTTTGCTCTCCAGATTAAAATTCCCATGACTAATGCATAGGAACTAAATTGGCTTTTGTGGATTAAGCTTGTGCTACTTGACCTAGCTATACATCATTTGCTTCATGGAGGTTGATGTTTCCAAATAATTTGAGATATTCTATGTAGACCAGTATGTCTTCCATGAATTAAAGAGACCATTAATTCTTCCTTTCTTTTGTATATCTTGGATATAATTTCTATCTCCTTTTCTTGCAGTACTATGGTAACTAGTACATGGCAGTTTTGAGAAAGGGTGCTGAATGGAGCACGATTTCATGTCATCTTAGAAGAAAGCATCCAGCCTCTCGCCATTAAATTTTGTTTAGGTTGAAAATTTTGTAAATATTCTGTTAATTCAAGAAAGTTCCTTTCTCTTCTTACTTCCTTGAGTTTTCATCACAAGAGAGTTTTGAACTTTGACAAATGTCATTTCTATATTTATAGAGAGTCTTATGGCTTTCTTAATTCAGTCTGTTAATATAGTACATTACATTGATGGGTTGCCAAATGCAGCATGACTCTTCCAAGGTTCTTTGCTAATCTGATTTTATATGATGTTTGGTGAGGTTGTAGAATTTCATTGAGGATTTTATTTATGTAAAAAAAGAGGTCCATTGTTCTCTTCTAATACTCTTCATCTAATATGGGTGTTAGGTAATGACTCTCCCTTTTAAATGTTTGAAATGTCTCGTCCTTTCTCTGCCTCTGTTTTTTTCTGGTACAGAATGTACAGAATTGGTTTCATGATGTCTTTGCCTAATATTAGCAAAAGAATCTGTGCTTGGGGACTTCTTTTGTGAAAAATTTTAAATGATGATCTAATTTTTATTCCAGAAATTCAAATAGCTCTTCTCTTTGAAAGAACTTGAAAGTTTGTCTTAATAAGCGATTGGACTGATTCATGTAAGTACCGAGCTTGTGAGCAGATGGGCTTCATTGCTCCATGCTTTACCTGTTCTGATGTTCTCTTGAGGCATCTAACATTTCGCTGTTTTGTTGGCTTTAAGGTTAAGCACGCACATACAATGCTGCACTTTAGAATAAGACTCAGGAAATAAATCGTCTATGACAAGTGACTGTTCCTTAAGTTTTTTTCGGAGACAATCTGAATAACTAGTGGTGTTCCCTTTAGAAACTGCAGCACACTCTCTCCTGGCTTTTCTGTACTGTTGAGGATTTGATACGCTTCACATGTGAAGTTCTTCCTGCTGTGCAGGCTCCGGACTTTCAGTCATCCCAGTTACACTCGTGTGTTATGACTTAAAAAGCCTGGCTGTGATCATTTAATAACAGCCTCGTTCATGAATTGCATCCTAGAGATTTACAGTCAGTTTGTTTGTCCTCTTGGGCCAGGCGTGATGAATTGTGGCATGGTTCCTCAAGTCTGACAACTTGTTTACACACTTGAAAACAATTTGCTCTCAATAAACACATTTTTTCTGGGGTTGGCCAATGAGAACTTGGATGTGTTCTGTTGCTTCTGAGAGCACAGTTTGTAGGGTCCATGCTTCTTCATATAGATGTGGGTCTTAGAATAGGAATATTTTCTTCCTGGCACTTTTCATTTTGAAGATCAAAGAAATGACTGGTTCAAGAGAAATCAAGGCTAACAATACACATATTTTACAAAGATATCATAATAGCTGCCAAAAGGGTATGAACATAATCAAACACAATTTAATAAATATGCAGGAAAAAGCCACTGGGGTTGAAATCTCTATTGAATGTCAGCAGTATTTGATTTACAGTATCTCCATTTCAGCTCAGCTGTGCTACACAATGATGAACCCTTTAGTAAATATCATTCCACTTACAAGGGAATAAGTGTCACTTTCTCAGTCAGGATAACAGCAGTGACTTAAATTCCTTTCCATAAGTGAAAGACCCAAAATGAGATTGAAAATGACCCTTTGTAAACATCAATCAACATGCTGTTTGAGGAACACTGGAGTGCTTATGTAAAGCATTAACTATGAAGTGCTTTTATGGTGTATTTTTTTTCCTGGAAATCCTTATCCACAGAACTTCTTTTGGTGTGTATTATATATTTAAAACTCCTTATTTTTGAAAATAGTCGTGAGTCTAAGGTTGGGATGAGATTTGGTAATGCATACCATTTTTTCTAATAAACTTTAAATGTGAGATTTAAATCTCTAAGATGCAGCCTATTCAGTCCTTAGTGGAGGAAGTTTTATAAATTTGTAAGACAACTTTGATACTCAGGTAATCATGGAAGTGTCTTGCAAAAAGAGTTTTAGTAGTCAGAACAAGAACCCTGAGCTGTTAAGTGACTATAAAACAAAGTCTGTTGCTTGTTGAAGAGGCGAGGAAACATCTTTGGTTAGTCTCAGTGTCTCTCTGACACTGTAGCTGTCAGGACCCAAGAGGGAACCTGGACAGTGTCAAGATTCCTATGGGCTCTGTCTGTCTTGTGTATGTTTCTGTAAGCAAGATAGATTACAATGTGCAATATTGTTTGCTTGGTCATTAGTTTTATTTAAAAATGCACTGGATAAAATTAATATATTGTTTTTAGCTATTCTATAATTTTGTGCCACATACTCTTTACAGGCTTCACTGTGTACACACACACACACACACACACACACACACACACACACACAATGTTCTGGGTAAGGGAAATAGAAAAGTATATAATTAAAGGTTAAATCTGTGAATTAAGTTTAGGTTGTAAAAGCTGAATACATGGGAAATCGAAGGCATGGTAAAGTTAGTTACATTAAAGGCAGATTAAACTTAACAGGAGAGCAGATGTATACATAGTTTTAAATGATTTGCAGGATACAGAAGAAGTTCATTCTGAAAACTTGTTTTGCAAAACCTGTCTTTATATCTGAATATCTGAGTATCAAAGGAGTCTTGCAAAGTCATAAAACTTCCTCCAGTTAAGACTATATAGGTTGTATCTTGGGTGTTGTTGCATATCACAATAAATATTCTGAAAACTCAAGAGATGTTTTCAGAAAATGCATCATCATACAAACATACAGGACTCTGGAGGAAGGTTCAGATCATGGCTATCACTGGGCCTTGGCTGTTTTCCAAAGGTCTAGTCTGTTGAAGGTTTAGTTCTAGAATGGTGTTATTATGAGGCATTGGAGAAGAGGAGCCTTGGGAGAGGCCTTTATGTCATTGGAGGCATGTCTTTGAAGGGGAGAGTAGAACTTCCCTTCCTGGGCTCTTCTTCGTCGTTCACTTCCTAGTTATGGGATCAGCGATCTTGTCATATCCTCTCCCCATTTTGAGCTGTCACAGGCTCAAAGTAACAGGGTCAGCAAACTGTAGACAACTGTGACCAAGGAAAATCTTTTCTTTTTACAAGTTAGTTAATACAAGTATTTCCTTATTAATGGACGACTAGCACAGCTGCATTGGATTCTGGCCTCCCATAATGATGATACAAAGTATTGTGTTGTATCTCCAGTGCATGTCTTAACAGAAATCAAAATGTTGATCAAAAAAAAAAATCTCCCTGCTAATGTAAATTGTAGTGGACTCTTGACTTGAGGCAGTGAAGGAAATCGGCAGGCTACCAGTGATGTTCAGGCTTTCTTATTAAATAATTCTCATACATACCTGAATAGGTTGCTTTTGAACTTTCATTTAGCTATATATTTGTACTGGCTAGTTTTTATGTCAACTTAACACAAGCTAGAGTCACCTGAAAGGAGGGAACCATGACTGGGAAAATGTCTTCACAAAACACAGTCCTTAGAACTTTTTCTTAATTAGTAATTGATGTGGGACTTCCTAGACAATGTGGGTGGGGCTCTTCCTGGGATTACGGTCATGAGTGTGTAAGAAATCAGACTGAGCAAGCCATCAGGAACAAGACAGAAAGCAGTATCCTTCCACATGGCCTCTGCATCATTTCTTGCCATTAGTCTTGCCTTGAGTTTCTACCCTGACTTTCCTTTATTGTGATGGACTGTGTTCAGGAAGTGTAAGTTGAAACAAACCCTTTCTTCTCTATGTCACCTTTAGTTGTCTGATCATAGCAGTAGAAATTTAACTAAGACAATGTTCTATAATTTGTGTACAAGTTTTAGCATATGGTGGTTTTAGTTTTGATGTTTTACCTTTCTTCCTGTTCTTTCTTCCCTCCTTCTCTCTTCCCTTCCTTTCTCTCTGTTTTGGTTTCACGTTCCCATTATCTGAAAGCTCTTACTAAACATTCTAGAGGATGCTAGACTCCCTGTGCTTTGGAAAGTGCTAGGCAAAAAAAAAAAAATCAGCTGAGAAATGTCTGCTATACATTTCAAAATAGAAATGGGAGAGACTGAAGTGACTCTTAACACTTTCCATCACTGCCCTTATTGTTTCAAATATTTGGGCTTGGGAAGAAGAAAATTTGAGAAGGATAAAAGAAAACATCAGTTAGCTATCTTAGACGTCCAATGTATTAGAGTGTTGCTGTGAGTTCAAATCTGTGTCTCTGAAAAGTGGGCCAGTGTTATAACTAAATTGTGTGTGTACATTTAGAGAATAGATGTGTTTCTTTCTTAGCCCATTTCTATCTTATTTGTTTTGAGACAGAATCTTTCATTGAACCTAGCACTCACTGGACTTGGTAGACCAGTTGGTTAGCCACTCCTACGGATCCACCTGCCTAAGTTTCTCCAATGTTGAGCTTACAGGCATGCACTAATGTACCCCAGTCTTTTATGTGGTGGGTACTGGGGAGTCAAGCTTATGTCCTCAAGCTTTCACAGCAAGCACTTTATCATTTGAGCCATTAGGTTTAACCTTTTGAAGATCTTTGTATTTGTTGTCGTAAGTCAGGTAAAATTAGTCAAAACTATTTTTAGTAAACTAACCATAAAATAATATTTCAGATGTCAATATTCTTAATTAAAATTGCAAAGCATCTATATTATAAAATACTATTGGTTAAGAATTTTTTATAAATTAGACATTAAAGAAAGCATTATAAATTCAACCATAAGTCACCATCCTGAGAGTTAATTAAGACAAAAAGACTTCAGATGCATAGACAATCCAACAAAATTAATTTCTACAGATTCTGTTTTATAAAAAATGCCACAGGCAAGACTTGGTTAAGGCGCAGGCAGTTGCTGGCAGCATATCTCTATGCTCAGTCTGATAATCATGGAGTCCTCTGCTGCTCCTGAATGTAATCATTTCCCAAGAGGTCTGAAGAGGCAGGCCTGAAGTTGGGCATAAAGGTCATTTGCTATCTTCTGATAAGAAGTGTGTTCTTATAATTAGCCTGACCCCCAACTCTCCAATCTATATTAACCTTGACTATGTGCAATTACATTTCTCATTTTATGTCTATCATTAGAATGTAGAAAGCAAAAGTGTCTCTAGAATGCTCAGCTGTTGAAGTACTTCATGATAGATAACTTTTTTTTTCCCTCCAAGATATTGATTGTTGACATTTTAAAGTCAAGTGTACTTATGTGTACCAAGGCCCCAACTCTGGAAAGACAGGTTTCTATAGCTGTGCTTAAAAGCAACATTTGTTAACCCTGTTAGTCATGGAACATCCTCATCTACATGAGAACATTTGCTATTCACTTTTATCTCCTTATATTTGACATTAGTATTCCTCATTTGATGGAGGAAGGTCATTGGTTAAATAAAAAGAAACTGCTTGGCCCTCATTGGTTAGAAGATAGGTGGGAGGAGTAAACAGAAAAGAACGCTGGGAGGAAGAGGAAGTGAGCTCAGACTCCACAGCTCTCCTCTCGGGAGCAGATGCCTCAGAGAGACGCCATGCTCCCAGCTCCCAGGCAGACGCACGCGATGAAGCTCCCACCCAGGATGGACATAGGCTAGAATCTTCCCGGTAAGCGCACCTAGGGGTGCTACATAGATGATTAGAAATGGGCTAAATTAATATGTGAGAATTAGCCTAGAAGAGGCTAGATAGAAATGGGCCAAGCAGTGATTAAATGAATACAGTATTGGCAGGGCAGAGTAACTTCTGAAAGTTCAAAGGAGAACCTGTTTCTTTGCTTTGTCCAACTTCCAAAGGCCATCTAGATCTTCACTTGTGGTTTTATTGATCATCTTCAAAGTCAGAAGCATAGCATCTTCTGATCCCTCTGGATCTATTTATCACTATTACTTATCTGACTCTCTAGCTTTGTGAATTACTCAAAAATACAAAAATATTTATCATATCCCCCAAAATTTAACCTAATTACTGCTTCCAAGTCCTTCTTCTCATATGGACTAACGTATTTCCAGGTTCTGAGGATTAGACTGTGGGCATCATTGGGGGTGGGCATCAAGCCCATATTCTCACGTATAGTCATATACTAAAGCTTTGGAGTATATACTACTTTCTTCTAGTCTGCAATACCAAAAAGATTGAGTAATTTGTTCAAGATTGTGAAGCCTCAGTGAATGGTAGATTGACCTTTACAATCAAGCCTGTCTTCAAAGTTCATTTTTTTTCCTTCCTTAACCATAAATTCTCAACATGGTTTTCCTGGAGACGGTTCCAGATGGCAGTACCACATGGTTCCAAGAAAAAAGTTCAGTCAGAAGAAGATTAGGAAGGCAGAAAGCATCACTGTATCCTCCAAAAGAGGTTTGTGTTGCACGTGATGGCTTTATGAGCTCCAAATCACCCAAACAACAATACAAGCACACCCGGTGTTAAATTTGGCATTTCACAGCCTTCCTTAAGTTTTCTGTCCAAGAACAAATGACATGTTGTTTTGGGGAAAACAAAGCAGGGAACTCACCAAAAGAAAAAGAAAAAAGCACTCCAAACAGAAGCAACTTAATTTTGATGAGCATTGGGTAGATTCTGTATTCCCTTACATAATATTTTCAGTTTTGAAAAGCAGCCCTATTTAACAAAGCTCTCACTTACTAATAGGCAGATATTGTTTTCATTAATTACTTTTATAAAGACCCATAAACAACAATAACATACACACATGGAAGATTTTTATAAGTACTTTTCTCCCTTTTTTATTATTTTCTTTCTTTTCTATTATTTTTTTAGCTCTGAAGCAATGGCAAACAAATTATGAGTGAGTCATGGAAAAAATATTATTATTAAGCTTAAACATAAAAATATAAATGAAAAAACAAATGCTTTATCCAATCTGGAAAGAATGCTCTGAAATCTTTGAATACCATTTCATTTCTGTAAAACAGAAGGATTACAAACCAACCAGATGACTCCTAGGGTTTATCAATTATTTATCCTGTTGGCTTAAATCTTATATAAAAGGAGTCTATCTTAGCAGTTATGTTTTATTTTAAATAATCTTGAGTAAATTATTTTTAAAATACTAAATTTCCTTCCTTATCTATTGAATAGAAAAATCAGTAATTGGATTGACAGAAAAAATTCTTACATTGTATTGTATAGCTGTTGCCACTGAATTTTATAGTGTATTGCCATGTGGCTGTGGCTTCCCAGCTAAAGTTTCAGTTCCACCCAGCTCTGGTGTGGCTACATGCTGTGATTACCATTAATGAATAAAGAAACTGCCTTGGCCTGTTGATAGGGCAGAACTTAGTTAGGCAGGGAAAACTAAATGGCATGCTGGTAGAAAGGAGCCAGAGTCAGGGATGAGCCATGTAGCCCTGCCGGAGCCAGATGGAACTTAGCTGGTAAGCCACAGCCACATATGGTAGTACACACATTAATAGAAATAGATTAAATTGAGATGTAAGAGCTAGTCAATAAGAAGCTAGAGCTAATGGGCCAAGCAGTGTTTTAAAGAATATAGTTTCTGTATGATTATTTTGGGCCTAAGCAGCCAGGAACAACCAAGCGGCCTCCTTACAACATAGTCATGCATCCTTTTTCCTGAACTCAGGCCGTCATGTGCCATGGCTCAGTTTTTTAGGTTTCCTTGGGCAGTTTCTGCTGCCGTACAGTCTAAAGTCAGATGAGTAGCTGCTGTTTTCTCTCCTCTTACAGAAGATGGAACAATTCCCATCCTAACTAACCTTGGAACTACCTACTTTTCCCAATTTGTTCCACTGAAAACAACTCTGGGTCCTTCAATGGCCTCCTTCAATGGAAAATCAGATTCCTCTCAGTATGTGACTTACATGGCACTCAACATAAAAGGTTTAACATTTTCACTTGTATGTGTGTGTGTGTGTGTGTGTGTGTGTTATTTTATTTTATTTTTCATATATCTCCTAAAAATAGTTTTGGCTGTTTATTCCTCATTTTTCTCTCATTGCTATTTATTTTTTAGGGGAACACCCCCATGAATGTTGCTGGTTCCCACATCTTTCATTTTTCTTTCTTTCCTTTTTACTTTTTCTTCTCGATCTCTCCATTATGTAGCTTTGGCTGCTCTGGACCAGGGTGGCCTCAAACTCACAGAAATCCATCTCTCTTTGCCTCTGAGTATTGGGAATAAAAGAATGCACTACCAAACCTAGCTCATATATATTTTCTACAAGCCTTTAAATGTTACTATTTTGCCCTAAGGAGTTTCAATTATATATTCAGAAATGTTCGATCTGTCCTCAAGCAGGACATTCTTCACCAGATGTACATAGTAGATACACAGGGAAATAGTGAGATATTGAGATACTAATGGACAGAAGGAAAGGTGAGCATCTTGATAGTTTGGCTGAGATTTTGTATTTTGCATTTCTTCAACATATCAAATGTCTAAGTGAATATTCTTCCTTCACCAAGTGTTAAAAGAACACAATCAAATAGAAAATCTGCCTTAAAAATAAACACCACGAAAAGAGCTAATAAACGTGAACAAAAACCTTAGTCCACATGTACATATATTCTTGCAGCATCAATTCAGGTTTGTATTTACAATGAGACACTGCCTAAGTCTTCAAATTAGACAGTGAAGGGTGTCTGGCTCAGTGTTCATCACACTGTGCTCTGATCGATCTGGTGCATTTAAACACAAGTCCTCTTTGGACCATCTTCAGGGCCTTTAGAGCTTGTCTTCACACAGGACTGGAAACTGGTTTCCCTCTGCAAATCTGCTTTCCTTTTTCAGGCTGTTCATCTTTGCACATCCCTGAAGACTTCAGACCTCCTATTGCTTAAGGGAGACCCTGATGATCTATGATTCTCCCTCTCAGCCTCATTTATCATTCCAGAAACAAGGTCAAGAGCCCATGGCCATGGCATGTATGTGCTATTCTACATTCCGGTTCTCTCTCTCTCTCTCTCTCTCTCTCTCTCTCTCTCTCTCTCTGTGTGTGTGTGTGTGTGTGTGTCTCCTTTCTGCTTTGAGACTCCTCCTCCCAACACAGGCATGAGTACTTACATTTTAAACACCCAAACTCAGGCTGAGATTCTGGGTGAAGGTATTGATCCAGTAACGTGTGGAGGACTAAGCCTGACGGATGAACACTTTCCTGGTCTAGCATCAAAGGAGAGAACACTGCCATTTTCTAAGTGATTCTATAAAGGGTTTAGGGAAAGCAAACTCATTACCTAAACTGCTGACTAACTCATTAATGAAAAGTTACGCTGGCGTTGCCAGTCTCCCACGCTTATTCTCTATTGCCCACTGCCCTCCTTGCTGAGACCACTTCTTAAACAGAACCCCTGTCCCTAAGATCTGGTTTCAAGTGTTTTAAGTGGGAACCCAGACTCAGATAGTGGCTTCACCCAATTGCCAGGATGGAATATCATTTAAACTATGAAAAACCATAAATTCATATTTTTACCTGTAAATCCATATTTCTGTACTCCTTAGTATATTTGCTATCGGAGTGTTTAAGGAATCTGTTAAGGGTTATGACTCCAATTGGCAGTGTTTTTTTCTCACATATCATTAATATTAATGAAAGCCAGTTTATTTAATTTTAATATTATAAAGAAGTCCATGTAGGAATTTTGTGATTTTTTTTCATTTCCAACCCCCCTCCAACTTCTTCCATATCCTTCCATTCCCTTTCAAATTGTTTTCTTCTTTAATTATTATTGTTACATTGCACTGCATGTTTGTATATAAGAACAGTTTTCTTTCCCATTTAGTGTTTCTTGTGCATGAGTGTGTGCCAGGGTATGTGTTCATACTTGTATGTACACGTGTGTGTGTGTGTGTGTGTGTGTGTGTGTGTGTGTGTGTGTGTAGTGTGACTGCTTTGGATTGGATAATTTATCAGAGCCTGCATCCCTGGAAAAGACTGGTCCTCCATTTCTCAGCAGCCATTAATATCCTGTATTTAGCGACCAGACCTAAGTAATTTTAAAACTTAGTAGAACCCTATGAAAGGATAAAGCTGCTTGGCAGTATCATTCAATTGAAAAAAAAATATTCTTTGAAATCAGAAGGCATCATTTTCTCCCATGACAGATAAGTAAAGGGCTTATTTGCTATGAACTTACCAAACCAAGTTTGAGGAGCAGAGCTGCTCCAAGCAGATAGTGCCTTATTTTCTGAAAACATATCTGGCATCCTAAGAAACATCGGTAGCCAATCACTTAGTAATGGGATTGTACACTTTCAGGGTTTCTTTAGGCATACACATGTATATAGGAATGGATCTTCTGCTTTCCAGATAAGAAATAAATAATATTTACTTGGTGCTAGAATGGGTTTTGCGTATCTCTACTTTACAGAGTATAAAATCCCAGTGTGATCAGCCCTAGATGAGACATGTTAGGATACTGAGGATTTAGAAACAGTGGCAAAGAAAACCTTTGTGCAAGCACAAACAGCCTGACCAGCTGAAGGCCCCAGAAGTGCTGGGTGAAAAGAATGTTCCTTTGTGACTGGGCAAGGGATCATAAAACTGTGTAGGTGGAGAGAACATCCTTTGAAGATTGGGCGAGAGGTCATCAAACTGTGCAGGTGGAAAGACTGTCCTTTTGTGATTGGGCAGGAGGTCGTCAAGCTGTTCACTGTGATGATGCTGTCATTTACTTGTGTCTTCGAATGTCTGTCCCACTGTGCTTCATGAATATTTCCTGCTGAGGTTGATGGAGTCAAGTCATACTCAGTAGATTACCTTTGTCTTGGTCATCAACACAGATGTTGCCCCATGTGTTGTGAATCAGCTGTGTATCCTTCCATTGACTAGTGATCTGCTCGTGATGTGTATAATGTATAAGATCATAGGCACTTGCATGAAGCAGCTCATTTTTATGAATTCATGTCTTTTACAGGCCTCTGCCTTTGTGCAGCTCTTTACAGCTTGGAGTATGGGATTTTTAAGTTGTCCCTTCTTCAGCCATGAACCACCACCATGCCCTGTGGTGCTTTGGACAAGCTGAAGTCAGTTCAGTGCTGTACCCCTGTCATTCATCATAGTGGTGATCTTAGTTGTTCTTTCTAACTCCTCAGAGAAAGGAAGTTATCAGCAAGCACGGAGTCAGCCTCACTGCCCTGTCCAGTGCACAGTCTTCACTGTGTGCTTGCAGCGGGGCCCAGAGTTCCTATCTCAGGGCTTTACCACAAGGCATGAGCATTCTCCACTGCTATTAGATAGTGTGGTTGCATAGACGACTACATCCTGCCCTCTCTGTGGAAGATAGCTTTTGTGTTCCCCGGAAAAATCCAGCTCGCAGCAGGCACATAGTAAAGGTGAGTAGATACCTTTCTGCCTCCCTTCCCGCCTCTACTCTTTGGGGAACCCAATGTCAACATCAAATCATGAGGAAAAGAACGTGTGTGAGGAAAAGATGAGTGTGTACTTGTGAAAGCTGATCCTTCATCTGAAGCCCTTTGACAGGGACAAGGACATTAGAGCCTTCTAAAAGGGATGTTGGGGTTTTATGAAGCCTCATTTTTCTGTGTCTTTTTATTATGTTCAAAGAAATAGGCTATAACTTGATATTGAGTGAGAGTGGCTGTCCAGTGTCCTCATTTGTGCAAAGTCATGGTTCTTTACCTCCTTTAACATTCTGTAAATGCATTCATATCGAATACCTGGATGTTTGCTTGTAAGCAACATCCTATTTCTTCCTGAGTACTGACCACTTAAAAAGGATTTTGTCTTATTCACTCCTGTAGCCTTCCCTGCTCCCATCTCCTGCCTTGACCCAAAGTTGGCTCATATCACATTTCAAATGAATGTTTTCTTAAGTCAATTTCACCCTCGTAGCCAACTTTGATTTGTAGTTATCAATGCATCACTCTCAAATAAAAACCCACAATGGTGGCTATTACAGAGAGGTTATGTTTTATATGTCCTGAGTGTTTTGTCTAGTCTTACTGTAGCTCGGTATGCATGTTTGATGGATAGCCATGGTTTTTTTGTTTGTTTAGTTTTAGTTTTTGTATTTTTTTTTTGGAAGGGAAATATAGGAGTGTTGATCTGGGGGAGAGGGGAAGGTGGTGGGAGGGATTGGGAGGAGTGGAGGAGGGGAAACTACAGTCAGAACATAATGTATGAGAGAAAAAAGAACGCACCAAATTAAGAGAGAAAGAGAAAAAATTATGGTATTTGGAGACTGAGGAGGTGGCTCAGCCGGCAAGTGCTTGCTGATAAAACATGCCTGAGTTACATTCCAAGAACCCACACAAAAATCATGGCGTAGTGATAAACACATATAATCCTCTAATCGGGAATAGAAACAGGTGGATCCTGAGGGATTTCTATGCCACTTTTCATTGTCCTTCATGGACACTTCATTTGTCAACTTAACCCAAACCTGAAAACTTGACACAAACTTTGAAAGAAAGAAATAGCTCTCTGATGAATATCCTAGATCAAGATGGCCTGTGTTTATGTCTGTGAGACATTTTCTTAATCTCTAGTTGATGCAGGAGGGCTCAGCCCACTGTGAGTAGTGTCCTCCCTAGGCAGGAGGGCTCAGCCCACTGTGAGTGGTGTCATCCCTAGGCAGGAGGGCTCAGCCCACTGTGAGTGGTGTCATCCCTAGGCAGGAGGGCTCAGCCCACTGTGGGTGGTGTCATCCGTAGGCAGGAGGGCTCAGCCCACTGTGAGTGGTGTCATCCGTAGGCAGGAGGGCTCAGCCCACTGTGGGTGGTGTCATCCCTAGGCAGGAGGGCTCAGCCCACTGTGGGTGGTGTCATCCCTAGGCAAGTAGACCTGCGATGTGTAAGAAAGCTGCCAAAGCAAACCAGAGGGAGCAAGACTTTCTGCAGACAGGAACAGTAAAAGTTCACCCTAGAGACAAGAGTCCTCAGCTTTATTGTTTTTACCAAGGTAGGTTATGGTTATTTCTGAAGTGGGTAGCATATTCATGAGAGTAAGGGACATTCCCCCTATAAAATCATGGTAGACTGGAACTCCTTTTAAGAGTATTTATTCCCATGATCCCCTTGAGAAAGTCTATACAGTGTGTGTGTGTGTGTGTGTGTGTGTGTGTGTGTGGTACCAAACTAATGTAAGTGATATTGTAATGAAGCTTTTGAAGAAGTAGGACCTTTCCTGTATTAGTTCCTAATGTATTGAGAAGAGCTGAACTGTAGCTCAAAGAGGATTTAACCACAAAGAAGTGTTTTTTACTTATGGTGAGCTACAGATCATGTTTCCCACATCCTACCCTCCCCCACCCAGCTATCTGATTTTAAAAGTAGGCAATGCTTTCTTGTTCTTCATATCCTGAATTCTTAAAGTGCTTTTCAAAGGGTTATCAGCCATGCATTTTTCTGTCATATTTGTAGAGCCGATAAAGATAACTTCAATTTCTCTTGGCTATAGTCTCATGGTTCTCCATCCCCTTAATGCCCAGTGTGTGGCTTAGAAAAAGATTTTCTATTTTGCCTTTTAACCACTATGTCAGCATCATTATCACTATGTAACTGAAATTTAGTGTCTAGCTTGATTTGATGTCTAGATCTTAGACAAATGTGAATGGCAAGGGTTTGAAGCTAACATGGAGCTCACTATGGACACAAGGGCACAAAGTCTTTTCTGTAGTTCTTTGAGGACAGTGCTGAGGCAGGAGGCTGCTTGCAGAAGGAAAAGGAGTGTGTATAGAAAGCTTCACTTCTAATAGAATGCAAATTCAACGTATACTGTAGAAGATAAAGTATATCTTCTATACTTTAGAAGTATAGAACATAAAGAACCAATGTCTATCTATGTTCTTTGAAGTTTTTTGTGAAGGGATCCACAGTTGCCCTCCTATTCAGGTGACATGATCTTCATGCATTCAAGATAACAGAGGAGGACATATTTAACCTGACATTATCTGCGTCAGCTTGCCATCCTCTGGGTTGCTCTGGGTAGCCTAGAACTGAGGAGGAGTTTACTATAAGGAGGAGATGTAGTTGAGCACATTGACTGCCATTAGTTTACTTTTCAGTCTTGTTAGCTTTGGGCCAGAAAACATGAGCTTATATTTGCTGTCCCAATTTACCCTGTGACTTTGCAGCCAGGTTAAAGCCCTACCAAACTGGTTGGTCTTTATGCTTAAGGTAGTTGCCATCAGACTGTGGCTCTTTATCATTTCCTGAAGCTGTGCTGGCTATTTTAAATACAGGAATAAAATATAGGGCTTGAAAATGAGTTAAAAAGAACTTGGATACCTTCCAGTGTGATATTATTGTTGTTGTTGTTGTTGTTGTTGTATTCCCTGTCTGCCAGCTTTCCACTGACCATTGATCAGAGGAAGCTAGCATGTTGACATTTCTCCATGTCAAGTGGTGTCTGGGAAGGTGCTGACTACTGAAGTAATAATATGGGTGGCGGGGCCGCATTCCCAGAACCCCAGCCGCCTGCCCGGCTAGCTTATGCCCAAAATAATTACACAGACACTGTATTCTTTTAATCACTGCTTGGCCCTTTAGCCCTAGCCCTTACTGGCTAATTCTCACATCCCAATCAACCCATCTCTAATAATCTGTGAGAACCGGTCTTACCGGGAAGATTCTAGCCTAGTCCATCCTGGGTCGGAGCTTCATGCCGGGAGCGGGGCATGGCGTCTCTCTCAGGCGTCTGCTCCTGAGAGGAAAGCTGTCGAGACTCTGACCTCACTTCCTCTTCCTCCCAGCGTTCTGTTCTGTTTACTCCTCCCACCTATCCTCTAACCAATAAAATGGGCCAGGGCAGTTCCTTTATTAGCCAATGACCTTCCTCCATCATTTCCCCTTTTTCGGTTTAAACAAAAAAAAAAAAGGCTTTAACATAGCAAAATTACATATAACAAAACAGTTATCAAGTAAAAGTTACAATAATCTTTATCATAACTAAGGAAAACTATAACTATAACTAACTATTCTTAACTCCATCAAAGACTCCAGAAAGATTCTGTTGTGTTACGAAGCGGCGGGCTGTGTCCCGCCACCCAGCTAGCTTTACCCGAAATAATTACACGGAAACTGTATTCTTTTAATCACTGCTTGGCCCTTTAGCCCTAGCCCTTACTGGCTAATTCTCACATCCCAATCAACCCATCTCTAATAATCTGTGAGAACCGGTCTTACCGGGAAGATTCTAGCCTAGTCCATCCTGGGTCGGAGCTTCATGCCGGGAGCGGGGCATGGCGTCTCTCTCAGGCGTCTGCTCCTGAGAGGAAAGCTGTCGAGACTCTGACCTCACTTCCTCTTCCTCCCAGCGTTCTGTTCTGTTTACTCCTCCCACCTATCCTCTAACCAATAAAATGGGCCAGGGCAGTTCCTTTATTAGCCAATGACCTTCCTCCATCAGACTACAGAGAACCCTTTTATTCTGGCTTCCTGTTTAAACCCACATCACAGTCTCTTATTTTGGTGAGTTTCATTTAAACCATTGGTCTAGTTAGGTGGTTAATTTTAGTTAGAAAACTTCTAATTGGTTTTCAATCTTGGCTTGTGTGTATTTATCCCAAAGCATTACTTTGGTTTGGTTCATATGACACTCCCTGATGACAGGATTTATATTTCAGTCATGACGAATATGTGTGTGTTGGTATTTAGATGTGTTGAAGAAAGGATGCAAAAATTAACAAAAAAATAAAACTTCCGATGTCAATCTGAAAATTGTGTTGAGTGTATTTGTTCTGTCTTAGGCTCTGTAGTGTTATGTACAAACTTTCTCAAACAAAAACAAGCATTTTAAAAAGTCTCTATGTATATTAGTCAGGATTCTCAAGAGTAGCAGAACTTATAGAATGAATCTCTTTATACATACATAGAGGAGATTTACTAAAATGACTTATATGCTGTGATCCAGCTAATCCAACAATGGCTATTTGTGTACAGAAGTTTCAAGAATTCAGTCGTTCAACCCACTAAGCTGTATGTCTCAGTTGGTCCTCAGTATGCAATGGAATCCTGTAGAAGGAGGCTGTAATGCCAGTTGAAGGAATGGACTTCCTAGTGAGGTAAAGCAACCAGGCAAAGAGCAAAAGCTTCCTTCTTCCATGTCATTGTATAGTCAGTAGAAGGTATGGCCCAGGCTGGAGATGTGTCTTCTCACCTCAAAGACCTGGATTAGAAGTGGATCTTCTTACTTTCAATTAAACAAAGACCCCTCACAGGTGTGCCCCCTCCAGTTTTGAGTTTTAGTTGATTCCAGATGTAGTCAAGTTGATACCCAAGAATAGCCATCACACTATGTCAAGTAAAAACTTGTGAATACAATAGTTTAATTTATGCATATTTACTACAGAGGCTAGGCACAGCACTTTCACTTCTTGTTTCTGGTATTATTTGCTGTCAAGTTCATCCTCTGTTCAAACACATTGTTTACAAGTGGTTAGAAATAATATACTCTAGGATATATTCCATAAATCAACAGTATATATGCTTATATATTAAAAATAATCATTTTAACTGACAAAAATACAAAATAATATATATGTTTAGATACCATGGGTATTCTTATTGATATATATGGTACATGAAATTTAAATCAGATAAAACAGCTACCTTATCAAACACATGTCATTTTTTTCTATCAAAAGCATACAGAACCTTCATGTAACGACGTATGCGAATGCAGACAGATTGTGAAAATATATATACAGCTTTAATGGAGAAATAGACTTACAGAACCACCGTTCCCGCGGAGACCAGGAAAGCAGAAGCAAAGGCTGGGAGCTCGCTAGGCAAATTTATAGGCAAACATTAGCCCAAGGCGAACACGCCCCCTTAGGGGCGGGACTTATCCCTACACCTTCACACCTTTTGTGTTAATTCCCTCAGAAAATGCAGCAACTCAATGCTATAAATTTCAGTCTTGCACCACCAGAAAAGCTAATCACATGGTGAATTAGATACAGTGTATGCTATTTTATGAAAGATATGTGCTACCAGCACTTTTATGTATTCAGTTGGAGCAATGGATTCATACTATGGGTGTCATCGAGCACCCAAAGATTTTTTTTTTGTAATTATTAAGCACCATTAAACTAAGACAGCAGCTTCTCTTGCTTATTTAGCATCAGGAGAGTGACAGACTAGATGGTGGGTTAACAGAGCTCATAAAGCAAAAATTCAGTAATTAAGACCATTTGTGGAAAGGTCAGTCCACATTCCACAGGGCTGTTCTAAATATCTATTGTAATTAAAAAGAACCACTGGCGAGGAACTTTACCAAATAGAGCCTTTTGGGATCCATTTCGATAGAAAGTGAATTTGTCATCAATGTGTTTTAAACAGAGGTTTTAAAAGTCCCTAAAGCTGTGTGTCTGCTCCCTTCTTTTAAAGAAGTTAACTATTTCACAGTATTGCTTTAGTTTAATTTGCTCCCTAAATGCCCCTGTTTCTGTGTGGTTATTTAGGGTCTAAGTAGCCAGAATGAGCAAGCAGCCTCCCTACAACAGGGAAATCTACAGTCAGGTGAACCAAGCTTGTGTGAACTCATGAACTCTAGACCGACAGCTGTGGATTCTCCATATGTGGGAGACAGTTGTATAAGTTGGTTGATCTGAGGGGCCTATGACAGTGGGACCAGAATCAATCCCTGGTACATGAACTAGTTTGTTGGAGCCGATTTCCTATGGTGGCATGCCATGATTATCCTTAATGCAGGAAATAGGGCTTGGTCCTGCCTCAACTTAATGTGCTAGGCTTTGTTGACTACTCATGGAAGATATTATCCTTTGGGAGGAGTAGATTGGGGTGGGCTGGGGGAGGTAAGGGAGAATTGGAGTAGGGGTGAGAGGGAGAACTGTGGTTGGAATGTAAAACGAAATTTAAAAAAAAAATCTCTGTATCATTATTTGTGGCTTGTCAATCCAAGGAAAATCTTACAAGAAAGTCTGGCTGCAGAGCAGAGCTTGCTTCTCCTCATCTACATATGTTCATTGCCTTACACTTAACTTTTATTGTATTTGAGGATGTAAGTTAAGTTTTAAGTTACATATTTTAAAATGTCCTAGTTGAATCCATTAAAAAAAATCTACATTTTTAGTCTATCAAGACCAAAGTGGTTTAATTTTAAATGTGTGCCCTACTCCTGCACTGATCTATTCCCACACAAATAAATACCAATTATCAAGCGATGATTGTGATTGAAGGGGAAGAAATGGTTCAGTTTCCTAAACTCTCTAAGCTGTTGAGTAATATAGAATATGTTTGAGATATCCAGGGAACTCATATCCAATCTAACACCCTACCTGTAACTTTAAATTTCTAGCCTTCACTAGTCTTGCTTTGAAGTTATACTCTTAATGAAGACAGGCCTATCAACTCAGTTTGAAAGGTAAGAGTGATCAAATTGTGTTGTGTAGGCAAAGGTTAACAGCACTTAGGAAATGTAAGTTGTGTGTGAATAGGTCAAATAATAAGATTTATACTTCTTATGTACTTTCTCATTGTCTCTTTAAAAGATGATCATGTTGGCTACTTTCAGGAAAATGGCTGTCACCCATGACCGTGTAGAGGAGAGGTGGCACGTACATGAGCTGATTCCTGGGGAGTCTCAAGTAGAGGTGCCACAGTCAGCAGGCTTATCACAGTGGTGACACCATTAAAATAGACAATTGGCACTTTGACCAGTAGGATCTGCCACAAGTAGAATGGAGGAGGATGCAATTTTATTACATCCTCCTCTTACAGGTCTGAGGTTTAGGTTCTTCATGACAAGGAACACTTCTAAGGTATGTAAAGGCCCTGACTCTTGGGCTAGTGGGGTGAAAAAGGATGAATTATCTTTTCCTTTCCATTTCAGTTGGTAGCAGTTTATTTATGTTCTAATTTTAGACTCCTGTGCTTATTTTTAGCTATGAATACAGTGCATGCAGCTACAGCCCCAAGAAGTTGTTTTATCTAAATTTATATCTTATGCTTTTATCAATAAAGATACAGGGGTCAGAGGCTGGGGTAAAACCTTGGTAGCTCAGGAGGTTAAGAAGCTGTTCTTCCTCCTTAACTGGCATCTGAGAGAGAGAGAGAGAGAGAGAGAGAGAGAGAGAGAGAGAGAGAGAGAGAGAGAGATCGTTCTTTTTGTGCCATTCTAATACAAAAGTAACCACCAAACTCTTTGTCCCTCCTTTCTAATTACTGTGAATTTCTCTGTCCTGACTCCATCTTTACCCTAATGACTACATCCTGTCAACTAGTTGCTCACTCTGCCTCCTGACCTCAGGTTTTACCTAACATAATCTTAGGATTCACAACGAGATCAAATATCTCATAACAGGTGATCAGGAAAGCAAAACTAAAATCAGGTTATTTCATTTTCTACCTCTGTGACATTAGCTATTTACTTTACTAAGTAAGGTAGAGTTTACTTATCGGCCAGGTGTGATTATTGTGATGAATACATATGCAAAGATTTGGAAATGACTAAACATAACATTAATAACTTTCTAAAATAGAAGATACTCTGAATTAAGTGGGGCCAAAGGATTGCTGTCACATCTATTCAGATCTAATCTATTTTCTGTCTCTATAAATCTTGGCACTCTGTGTGTGTGTGTGTGTGTGTGTGTGTGCATGCACACGCATGCGCACATGAACATGTATGTGTAAGTACATGTGAATGTTGATGTGTGTAAGTGTGAATGTCCATGCACCTGCACAAGTGTGTTAACATGGAGGCCAAAGGGCAACACGGGTTTCCTTTCTGAATTGATCTGCATTTTAGTTTTGGGATAGGGTCTCTCACTGAAACTGGAGCTCATTGGTTTGCCTAGGCTGGATGAACCAATAAGCTCCAGGGATCTTCCTGCCTCCACCCCCCTTCACTGACATAAAGAAGTTCACTATTCCCGGCTCTTATGTATCTGTCAGGTTTCTAAACTCAGGTCTTCAGTTGCACTTTGCAGACTGAGTATAGCCTCCCACCTGCTTTTGATGAGCTATATATCCTGAGGTAAGAATAACTTTGGGTGTTTCCCATAGAAAGGTTTGGACTATTAGATTAAGTACTAGATTCTTCTAGATGATCTGAGAGATACAAGTCTTCATAACTTCCCAGGAAGCTTGGTGGAAATTAAGCAACTTGTCAGTTTTGTCTCTAACTCCTAGGGAACTAAGATTTCATTGGACCAGTTTACAATTAGAAGAATATTACTGGTTTCAAGGAAATTGTCTTACTTTTGTTTATTAACTTGGGACAGCAGAGAAGTACAAGAAAGATACTATGTATAATTGCTCTTTATTAAAAACATAAAATTGGCCAAGTATCTTAAAACTTGTTAACTGTTTGTTCAACAGTAGTGCTGCGAGGACAAATAGATGGATGTGTTTGTGCTTTGTGTGAGTGTGTATATGCATGTATGTGAGTGTGTGTATATTTGTGTAAATGTATGTATGTGTGTATATGCATGTATGCACACGTATGAGCATGTGGATGTATGTTTGCATGTACATGTGTGTGAATGTGTATAAGCTTGTATAAAAACCAGTGCTAGAATGGCAATCCATCAGGTTTATACACCAAGTGAGTGTGGGCCATGAAATATAAACTGCTCCCCTTAAAATTAGCTCTTCTTCACAATCACACATCTCTTTGCCTGAAGTGGTGGTGGAGCTACATGCAATCATGCCATTAATAGCATCAATTTCCTCAGGAGTTGGGACTCCAATGAAGCTATTTCTTGCCAAGCCAATCACTTCTCAGCATGACAAAAATTTTAATTAGCAAAAGTTATTTATAGTTAAAGACACACAAATCAAGGCATTGCTACAATCTACAACCATTGCTTTTTAAAGTTCTTTCATTTACAGTTAAAGAAATCAGTCACCTTTATTTCCCAGAGTGCTGTAGTATCATTTTCAGAGATAAGTGTTTTTAAGATTGTTCACTGGCTGTCATTAACGCTTCTAAAGCAGCTCATTGTAAGGATCATAAAAATAGGATGAAGTTCAACCTGCAAACCAGACTTGGCAAATGGCAGAGAAAATTCCATCCTCCCAAGGCCACACTGTCAGCTAAACATAGTGAGCTGAGTTTTCACAATGATTTAAAGGCTGTCGGGCACCCTGACTATGGGTTTTTATTAATAAAGAAGAATGTATTTGCTAATATGTTTCAGTAGTCTACAGGAAAGGTAGAAGAGCCTGAAGCATTAGAGATGCTGGCATCTGTTTTTATTTTGCAATGAGTAAGCATGTGCGCTACAGTGAAAATAACCAGAGAATAAATGACTCCATGTACTCCCTCATACTGCAGTGAAGTCTGGTAGTTCCTTTGGTGTGTCATCTGTCAAAGTCAGGTAATTTCCATTGGAGTGGGTGTTTGTATTAAATAAGGAGAGCAGTTTACAGACCAAGAAATCCATTAATGTCATGGAACAAAAGAAAATTATACACTCTGTACAAAGTATTTTTGAAAGGCAAACCACGCCACTAGCAATTTTGTGAATGAATTAAACATTTCTCTGTGACCATATTGCTTGCTGTGGCTGCAATAGCTGTACATAGATTGTTGGCATAGCAGAAACTTTAGCAAAATCAATTCTAGAGCCATACATGTGTGTGTTTTAGTGTATGCTGTGTGTGTGTGTGTGTATGTTACATATTTATTAACAGGAGTGTATAAGCATATGTATATTTCGTGGCTGTAGATTTATTCTGTGTATAAATTTCATGAATTTTTACTCTAGTGCTGGTTTTGTACAAGCTTACACACATACACGCACAAATGCACACACACACACATGCACACATACATGCACATACTTACAGACACACAGGAGAAGTAGGGTGCTACTGGGGTGGATTTGATTGTGCTGTTTCAGGAAATGGGTTGTGGAAGTGTTTGGGATTCTGAGATGGAGAAGCTGTTTGAGTACTCAGACCTCAGCACTCTGTTCTTTGGGAGCCTGAAACAAAAGTGTCAGGAAAAATGCAAGCAGCAAGAGATAGCTTGTGATGTTCCAGAAGGAAGTTTGAGAGGCCTCAAAGATTATATTGGGACATTTTGTATGATATTTTGGGTTAAAAACCTGTGGCTGCTGGTCTTTATGTTGGTGAAGAATCATCTGTAATTAATACGAAATCAGAACTACTGAAATGAAACCTGTGCTTTGAAAGGACAATGAATGCTGGTCAGCTGGGTCTGTAAGATAAACCATGGTGAATAAGACACTTTATTTATGAAAAATGTTCTGAAATGTATTTTCTCGGGGTCAACATACAGAAGCTGTGGACAGAGAGACCAATATTTCATCTCAAACTACTAGCTAGAACTTCGCAATGTGTAAAAATTCCCCACCTGTTACAGGGCTTGAAGACACGAGGGTCAATAAAAAGTTGGTGAGGTCTACAACCATGTAGTAGAGTAGAAATACCTCAAGAGAGGCCTGGAGATGCTATTGGTAAAGATAAAATAGCAGTGGAGATCTCAGGATGCTCGAGATGCCGGTACACATCCATGAAAGAGAATAGTAAGGTTGCATTGAGTTGCACTGAGTCTAGAGGATAAGTTGTGTGTGCTGTGGATGGCAGAGACAGTGACGGAGGTCACTTTGAGACCAATAAGATCTTAAGTGAATTCCAGATGTTGGACATTGAGCTATAGAATTTGATTTACACTGCTAGATTTGGGGGTTTTGCGATGCTTTTGCTTTATTTTTAATTCCATTGTTTTTCTTTTTTCATTAGAAAAGTCTCTAGGTCTTGTGAGTTTTACAGAAGTCCACAGTTATGAGTTTTGGATTTTTAAAAGATGATAGCTGAAATTTTTGCAAAGCCTGGAAACTTTTAAATTTTGTGCTATATTTTGTATTATGATGTTAATATGGGAGCTTGATGACAAACAAGAACAGGAAGGTTATGGTTTAATAGTGGCATGTTTCTGGATCAAGTTGGCAAGGAGTAGATGCCCTTGTTACTTTTTATTGTCAATTTGGCACAACCTAGCATCACCTGGCAAGAGGGAACCTCAAATCAAGAATTGTCTAGAACAGACTGGCCTCATTTTCACTCCAGTCTGCAATTGGTTGTTTTTCACTGGGTTTTCTGTATTGCGCAATTGTAGATAAGTGTGTAATTACATATGTAAACTACTATTACATTCAGTCAGGATATTTACACTGACTTAAATAGCTTGGACCTCCAGTATTTTACTGTCTCTACAATTTGCCTGCGTTAGAATGCCACAACTTTAAAGTCTTGTGTATGAATCAATTTCAGGTTGCTTTTTGTCCACATAGTAATGTGAATTTAAGTTTCTTTTATGTTTTTTTTTCATTTGTGGCTACATTATTCATCTCTTTCTAGCGCAAGCTAACATTGTTTGCTTGTATTATGACTTCATTATCCACATCTGCTGAAGAAGATTTTGATTACTTGTAAGGTTTGGCAAGTTTGAATAATTCTACATTAAACACTATGCAATTTTAACTTTCACGGGCAAGCTTATCTTATATGCTGGACTGTGTGATAAGAATGTGATGTACTCTTAGAAGGAACTGCTCAATTGTCTTTCCATCATGAATCTATCAGTCTGCTTTACATTTTCTTCCGCAAGGGACGAGAGCTTCTGCTGCCAGGATTTGCTGCTTACATTACATCTCTCTTTTAAAACATAAATCTTGGGGCTCACGTCTCCCACAGCATTGATTCCGGCAGTTACCATGACAGTGTTACAATCGGGTCATTATCTCACTTCTGTCACAGTTTTATGTGTAACTTTACAGAAACCATGAATTTTGCCTAAAAATACAATACTCTGTGACATGAAAGTCATTAAGCTTCCTTGTAGCAATATATTCTTTGTTCCTGGGCCGAGCTAACAATATACAGATGCCATTTTTTATGGTGATCAACATCCAGACATAACTCATCAAATCAATTTTAATTAAAATAAATATTGAATAAGCACTAACACATGCAGGCCTTCTTCTAGACATAGGAGGTGGGATGATGTTCACAGTGTCAGAGTCTCCCTGTGGGAGCTTAAACTTTGACAAAGAAGACAGACAGTAATACTACAACCACATTGATGATCCTATAATTAAAAATATGATTAGTTGGGTGAAGGAAAATACAGGAATTTAAGAATGTGTATCATAAGGAGCCTTCTCCCAGTTTGACTGCATCCTATTACTGTTTGGCATTCAATACAGTGGCTACAACTTAAGCAACTGCTGTCCCAACCAGCAATGCAACTCTACAGCTATCAGCAGAGGTTTGGCATAGGGTCCACAGCCAGATGGGAATTCACCAACTCGATCATGACCACTAAAGGAAACTTTATCTAAATCTCTATCAGGATTCCAAGGTTGAAGTGAAATTCTGCTATCTCAGAGAGCTAACCTTCTATCCTTGCTTACAAAAGGGATCATCCTTCAGCTGAGCCCCCACTAAAGACCCTCCCTACACTTAGCTCCTCCTCACCACTTCCCGTCAGTTAGTTGCTGACACAGCCTCGTGACCCCAGGTTAATTTTATTGAAGAATACAAATGTAACACATCTTTGCCTTGTTAACAAAAGCAGCAGAAACAAATGCAGCACATCTTTAACCAGTTAAAACAATATTCCACAACATGTGCTATACAGTAGGAAAGAGGGTGGGTCAGGAGAATAGCTTCCCAGAAGGAACGATGACTGCACTGAAGTTTTAGATGTGATGTGTGCTGAGATGGATATCTTGATGATCTGCTCAGATCCTGCCTTCCGTGCCCAAGGATCACTGGCCCATTTGTTTTAGGCAAGGATATCCTTCAGCCCATCTTCTTTGCCACACTTTCCTGTCTCTACTTCCTCACAGGTATAATTAAAAATGCTCTCCCATGGTGGGCAGGGGAACTGATCAGATATGATTCATGCAATAGTAGTAGTAATAAATAACAATAATAAAAATACCAGCACCAAAGAAGGATTTTAGAAGTCATAAGAGGAGAGTGGCCTTCTACAGACTAGGAAAAAAGCCTTCACAAAGAGCAGAATTGGTTGATAGTTTGACCATTAGCCTTTATTCTTTAGTACTGTGATATATTAGTTCCTATTGTTTAAGGCACCTACTGTGTGGTGTTTGTTGGATGGCAGCCTAAGTCTAACGAACCACCTCAGACTATTATTAGGGAACTCAGTTTAAGACAAGAGTTAAAATGTGCAAGAGATAGTTAGTGTCATGGGTCTATCTCAAAGGTATTCTGGGAATATTCTGGAATGAGGAGTAGTTCTGACAATAATCTTGGAGCAATGGTGAGAGGGGGAATGAGAGACTATTTGGTGAAGACTATGATGTAAAATACTTTCTGGAACAAGTTTTTCTCTCATCAGTTTTATTTATTTATTTATTTATTTATTTATTTATTTATTAAGGATTTCTGCCTCCTCCCCGCAACCGCTTCCCATTTCCCTCCCCCTCCCCCAATCAAGTCCCCCTCCCTCATCTGCTCGAAGAGCAATCAGGGTTCCCAGACCTGTGGGAAGCCCAAGGACCGCCCACCTCTATCCAGGTCTCATAAGGTGAGCATCCAAACTGCCTAGGCTCCCCCAAAGTCAGTAAGTTCAGTAGGATCAAAAACCCACTGCGATTGTTCCTGAGTTCTCAGTATTACTCATTGTCCGCTATGTTCAGCTAGTAGCTCATCAGTTTTAAAGATACCACACAAGACATTTTTCGTTTTTTACAACTGTGACAAATACCTAAAGTACATTAAATTATAAAGTATAAGGTAAAAATTTTTTTAACTCATAGTTTCAGAGATTTCAGTATTGGTCCTCTGTTACTATGCCTTGATTCTGGTAATAGCATCAGCTGTCATGATGGGGCTCTGGGTTAGAGAAGGCCTTCTCATCCTCGGTGTCCATGAAACAGAGAAGAGAAGAAGAGAGGAGAAAAGAGGAGAGGAGAGGAGAGGAGAGGAGAGGAAAGGAGAGAGAGGAGAGGAGAGGAGAGGAGAGGAGAGGAAAGGAGAGAGAGGAGAGGAGAGGAGAAGAGAGGAGAAAAGAGGAGAGGAGAGGAGAGGAGAGGGAGGAGAGGAGAGGAGAGGAAAGGAGAGAGAGGAGAGGAGAGGAGAGGAGAAGAGAGGAGAAAAGAGGAGAGGAGAGGAGAGGGAGGAGAGGAGAGGAGAGGAAAGGAGAGAGAGGGGAGGAGAGGAGAAGAGAGGAGAAAAGAGGAGAGGAGAGGAGAGGAGAGGAAAGGAGAGAGAGGAGAGGCGAGGAGAAGAGAGGAGAAAAGAGGAGAGGAGAGGAGAGGAGAGGAGAAGAGAGGAGAAAAGAGGAGAGGAGAGGAGAAGAGAGGAGAAAAGAGGAGAGGAGAGGAGAGGAGAGGAGAGGAGAGGAAAGGAGAGAGAGGAGAGGAGAGGAGAAGAGAGGAGAAAAGAGGTGAGGAGAGGAGAGGAGAGGAGAAGAGAAGAGAGGAGAAAAGAGGAGAGGAGAGGAGAGGAGAGGAAAGGAGAGAGAGGAGAGGAGAGGAGAGGAGAAGAGAGGAGAGGAGAGGAGAGGAAAGGAGAGAGAGGAGAGGAGAGGAGAGGAAAGGAGAGAGAGGAGAGGAGAGGAGAAGAGAGGAGAAAAGAGGAGAGGAGAGGAGAGCAAAGGAGAGAGAGGAGAGGAGAAGAGAGGAGAAAAGAGGAGAGGAGAGGAGAGGAGAAGAGAGGAGAAAAGAGGAGAGGAGAGGAGAGGAGAGGAGAGAGAGGAGAGGAGAGGAGAAGAGAGGAGAAAAGAGGAGAGGAGAGGAGAGGAGAGGAGAGGAGAAGAGATGAGAGGAGAAAAGAGGAGAGGAGAGGAGAGGAGAGGAAAGGAGAGAGAGGAGAGGAGAGGAGAAGAGAGGAGAAAAGAGGAGAGGAGAGGAGAGGAGAAAAGAGGAGAGGAGAGGAGAGGAGAGGAGAAAAGAGGAGAGGAGAGGAGAGAGAGGAGAGGAGAGGAGAGGAGAGGAGAAGAGAGGAGAGGAGAGGAGAGGAAAGGAGAGAGAGGAGAAAAGAGGAGAGGAGAGGAGAGGAGAAAAGAGGAGAGGAGAAGAGAGGAGAAAAGAGGAGAGGAGAGGAGAGGAGAGGAGAGGAGAGGAAAGGAGAGAGAGGAGAGGAGAAGAGAGGAGAAAAGAGGAGAGGAGAGGAGAGGAGAAGAGAGGAGAAAAGAGGAGAGGAGAGGAGAGGAGAGGAGAGGGAGGAGAGGAGAGGAAAGGAGAGAGAGGAGAGGAGAGGAGAAGAGAGGAGAGGAGAAGAGAGGAGAGGAGAGGAGAAAAGAGGAGAGGAGAGGAGAGGAGAGGAGAGGAGAGGAGAAAAGAGGAGAGGAGAGGAGAGGAGAGGAAAGGAGAGAGAGGAGAGGAGAGGAGAAGAGAGGAGAAAAGAGGAGAGGAGAGGAGAGGAGAGGAAAGTAGAGAGAGGAGAGGAGAGGAGAAGAGAGGAGAAAAGAGGAGATGAGAGGAGAGGAGAAGAGAGGAGAAAAGAGGAGAGGAGAGGAGAGGAGAGGAGAGGAGAGGAGAGGAAAGGAGAGAGAGGAGAGGAGAGGAGAAGAGAGGAGAAAAGAGGAGAGGAGAGGAGAGGAGAGGAGAGGAGAGGAGAGGAGAGGAGAGAGGTCCCTAGTATCCTCTTCTAATGTATGAATTCAGTGATCTAACTTTTCTCATTAGGCATCAACAACCTTAAGACAGCATCACAGCCTGGCAAACCAACCTTTAGCATAGGGATTTTTCTGGAGAATGTTTGAAATATAAACATATTATTCTTTCAGTTGTCAAAGGCTCATACATATTTCATAATGCAAAATACATTTAGTTCCTCTCTGGGGATCTCCAAAGCCCTAATTGTTTCTATCATACTCAAAAATCTAAGTTCAATATCTCCTCTGAGCCTCAAACAAACTTTACTTTTAGTCCCATACATAAATACATACATACTTACATATATACACACATATGTACTCAATCATATATGTCAATGATACAATAGCATAAGATAACCATTATCACTCTAAGAGGAAAGAAAGAGCAGAAAAGAGGCATCAGATCAAAGCAAGATAAAAACTCCACAAGGGAAAATTAAGTTCTGTGCCTGCATGTTCAGCACTCAGGTCGTGAAGACCACAACTGTACAGTTCCACAAGTATGCTCCTGTTGCTACGGAGCTCAAAGTCCATCTCCTGAGCTGTCTCTACTTGCTGCCTGCATCTCCTTGACAGGCATTTCCTACGCCTGGCTTAGTTACATTCCTGGGCTTTACTTTACAGCTTTACACCCCGCCAAGAGAAACTTGTGACGAATCTCACCTGGTAACATCCTGTTCGAGGTTTTCCATTGAAACCTGAATTTGTTTCAATGCACCAATAACTCACAAATCCTTTTGATGATGCTAACGCCTGGTTTCTATGGGGTGTTTCCTTAGGCTGGCTGAACCATGACTACAGGAGCGTCTGACAGCCCAGATACCTGACAAAGACAAAACCACCCCGAGGTAAGTGTTCTCAGTGCAAGTTGGGTGCCTATGTTGTCTCTTCTCAAATAAAAACTTTTGAAACAAATTTACAATCTTACATTGCTGAGGGTATAAAATCAATGGTATGTTGCTGATTTCTGAGAGGTCTTCAACTTACATCTTTACTAATACAAAGTACTTGGATCTATGTAAAGACATCAATCTCTAACCCTCTTTGGACGAACTGAAACACACCTTTTCTGGCCAAACTATATGTTTTTCAGTTCTTTCCTGTCTATCCATATTCTCACTTCAATTCTGCCTAAAAGCAGCCAGCAATCAAACTCCTTGCCACTGTCTGAGTGCTATTTTGATTGACAGTCTCTTTGATGATATGAAGTAGTACATTACACGGTTTGAACTTGGCTCCACAAGAAGTCTCATGGCATGGATATGAGGCAGACTAATTCTTTGTCTAGTAGTTTGCTGTTTGTAAAAGTGGCCTCAGTTCCAGCTTCTAACACAGTCGCCACTGAATCTGAAACCCAACAGTAGGGAGCATTTCTATTAGCACTTGGTCTTCTGACCCCTCACAAGATTTGTCCAGTGAAATCTGTGACAATCGAAAGAGAAAAGCACCTGTGCAGCAAAGGACACTGTCATCCAGCCAAAGCTGTCACCTACAAAATGGGAAAGCTTTTATATCCATAAGAGGATCAAAAATGGGAAAGGGTTTATATCCATAAGGACTCAAAAAACTAGATATAAAGAAAACAAATAACTCATTTAAAATGGGGTAAATGTCTAAACGGAGAACTCACAAAAGAGAAAACTCAGATGGCTGAAAAACATTCAAAGAAATGTTAGATATCCTTAGCCATCGGGGAAATACAAATCAAAGCTACTTTGAAATTCCATCTTACAGCTGTCAGAATGGCTAAGATCAACAAAACAAGTGATGTTTCATGCTGACAAGGATCTGGAGTAAGAGGAACACTCATCCGTTGCTGGTGGGAGTGCAAACATGTACAGTCACTATAGAAATCACTGTGGCAGTTCTTCAGAAAGATGGGAATGATCTACCTTAAGATTCACCCATATTATTCTTGGGCATATTCCCAAAGGATATTTTATCCTATCGAAGAGACACTTATTTAACCATATTCATCTATACTCTATTCATAATATCCCCAAATTGGAAAGAACCTAGATGTCCCTAAATAGAAGAATGGATGAAGAAAATGGGGTACATTTGCACAATGGACTATTATTCAGCCATTAATAAATGACATCATAAATTTTGCAGGCTAATGGATAGAACTAGAAAAAAATCATCCCAAGAGAGAGATATCACAGACCCAGAAAGACAAATATGATACATATTTGCTTATATGTGGCATATATGGATATTAGCTTTTAAGTCAATAAGCAAGTTACATCCATAGAACTACAGAGTTTAGGTATAGAGTAATTGACCAAGAGAGACAGATAGATCTCTGTAGCAAAGGGAAATAGGATAGTTATAGATATATTAGGAGGGATGATGAATGTGGAGGATCAAGTGGGTATGGAGAGGGATAAGGGGATGAGGGAGGTATTATGGGGAGAGACAACTAAAATTAAGGACCATAGGAGGGTACTATAAACTCCTAATGAAGTAGAAGCTTCCTGAAATAAATGCATATATGAAGGTCATCTAAATGAAATCACTGAAGAGTGGGGGAGACCGAGCCCCAGCTGTATTTCTCTTGTCCCCCAAAATTTCAATACTTGGTTGGGTTATATCTAATTGAGTAGTTAGCCAAAGGTTTCTCATGGAATTCTAAAACAACGCAATCTAAAGTCAAGACTATAGGTTACTCTCAACAAACTGACAGCAAGACCCCATTGCTGAAAGTAACACCCACTCAAATCATTGAACATGGAGAAATTGAAATGGTGCCTAAATATACCCTTCACCCCTATGCAATAGCGTATTTGTTTGGTACAGGAAGGTATTCTGTATGCTACCAAAGGAGAGATGTAAACACCAGCATAGCCATAAACTGTACGATCTACTGTGGTGTCCTGCCTGCATCATATGCTAGTGTGATAGCAGCACAAAGCTTGTGGAAGTAAACATCCACTCCATGAGATGGAACCCATACCTGACACTGCATGGGTGACCAAAAGCCTGAGAGTAGATAGCCCAGGGATGAAGGGTAGAATCAAGTACTTTCGTTCCATAAAATATGCAGCATTAAAATGGACACTAATGACATTCTGCTATACTCACAGATAAGTGCCTTGCTCAGCCATCATGAGAGAAGCATCCTCCTTCAGCAGATGGGAACTCATACAGACCCACAACCAGACGATATGCAGAGAATAAGAGACTATGGAATACTCAGCCCTTAATAAGATCTCTCCATCACATCCCTCCCCTCAGGACTCAGGAAAATCCACAGAAAAAGAGTGAAAAAAGAGACTGAGAGGATGGAGGACAGCAAGCAATCAAATGCCTCTAGCTCACATGAACTCACAGAATTGACACAGCATGCAAAAAGTCTGCAACCAGTTTGTACCGGGTCTTCTGCACTTATGACTTCCAGTTTAGTGTTATATATGGGACTCCTGAATGTGTGAATGAGCGAGCTTCTGTTTGTTGTGCCTTTTCTTGGGCCCTTTTCCTTCTGTTTGTTTGTGTTGTTTAATTACAACGTGTTAGTTTTAATTTGATTTAACTTAATTGTTTTTCCTTTAGAAGCTTGTTTGTTTTCTAACAAGAGAAGAAAATTAGTGGATCTGTGTGGGAAGGGAAGTGGAAAGAAACTTGGAGGAGTAGAAGGAAGAGAACGATAACCAAGATATGCTATGTGAGAAAAAATATGTTTCAATAAGAAGGAGAAGAAAAGAAAAAAAACTATCTGTTGGGCAGTCTCTCAGATATAAAAGGGCTCAAAAGTCGTATTTCCATTTCTGATCTTACATTATTAGGCCATTTCAGAGTTCAAAAATAGGACTATTTCAAAGTCAGTAACATGTTAAATTTTATCCATGGTAAAAAAATGTCACTTTATGTTTTACCCAGAGCAAGTTCAAATTATTGTAAGTGGAAGGTCGATAGAGAAGAGCATGGGTACTCAGTGTTGCTCTCCTGGGTGCTAACCTTTTCCTCTTGACCCATGGAGTCATTATTCACAAACAACGTGATTTAACTATCCCTGCAGCCCCCGGCAAATAACAAACATTGCTAGGTTCAGAGTCTGTCCACTGGCTTTGGGAATTCAGAATTATTATCTTCTCCTTTACCAGAAATCTTACTTTCACATATCATTGTTAGGAAAATGTTGCACCAACATCTAGTTTTTAACATATACTCTCTTAGCTAGCGTATACCCAGGGCTTCAGGGACACCTGTCTAAGTAAAGGTAGTTATTCTTAGCACCCCCAATTTTTCCTTCTATTAGGATGAATCATAAACCTGGAGCAAGAGGCTTTGCTGTGAGATTCTTTAACGTGATGTCTGTCTTTAGTTTAGAGAAAAAGACATTGATGGTCACACAAAACAGCCTTTCATAGTAGAATGGATAGCACATATATTTTATCTCTAAAATTATTTATATTCCACGTTTGTCAAGTGTCCAATGTGACTACAAAGTAACCCAGTTTTTCTGAGCTTCTTTTCTCCTAATGGTGGGATTCATTTCTGACCTGGACTTTCTGGTGCCGTTCCATAATTAACTTCAAACAGTCTCTAGCGGTTTCTGCTTGACAAAGTATTTTATAGATACCTTTTTATTTCTTATTGTTCAAAATTGATGTGACCCCACTCTATTTTATAACAGTGACTGAAGTGTCACATATTTATTGAGCAGTTTCTAAACAGAGAACAAGACACTAGATGACACCTTTAAAATGGAGCCACGCTTTACAAAAGATCACACAGGCAGATGTGTTTCACCATATCTATAAAACATGCTTATATTTCTCACAGCTGTTTTACCATCCCAGGTATGGATAGAGTTTCTCAAGCCAGCATTTCTTCAGATCAATTTATTCTGTACCACGTGCTTATATCTTGAGGCATTTTGGGGCAGAAAATGAACAAGTGCATTGAGCTTGTTCTGAAAATCCAGCACTTCATTTGAGAGAGAAAAGCTCTTAAATACGTATATCGCCCAGATTCTCTTCTTTGTGATTGTAGACATGATTTCCCTCAAAACATTTTATAAACTGGCAATAGCCATGCTTTACTTCTCTGAAGAGCCTTCCACTGCAGAAAGGCTGAGGTAGCTGGCTATTTCCTTCCCTGAAATGTATCTGTCTTATAAGCCATCTTGAAATGCAGGCACTGGGAGCTTCCATGAGTCACTGGGGCCCTCTTATTTTCACAGGAACATAATCTTATTTTGAAATGGAAATACCCTCTTCTTTCTTTGACATATAGTGCCTTTAGTTGGAAAAGGACAGCACACGGATTATATCTAAATATTGTGTGCTCGTGTGGCTTCCAATGAACTTGCAGAATGTTGAGGGATGACTACTGAACAGCCTGACTATGTTCTCCTCTTATTATTTCTTTGTCCCTGAGGGCAATGTCCACATCACCTCTAGGGCAACCTCTAGATGACCTCTAGGGTGACCGCTAGATGTGCTGTCATCCTCTTTACAGTACACATTTTAGTAGTATGCAACCCATACTTAGCTTCTTGTTTTAAATCTACATTTATTCCCATGGGATCACATGTGGAGGTGATCAGTACGGATTCTATAAGGTTGACAGTTTGATGCCTTCAGATTTGATTAGTCAAACCACTTTCCAAAAAGGCCTGATTTTTTTTAAATATTAAAATGTGTCTTTAAGCGTTTCTAAATTCTTCAATCCTGATGTTAGAAAAGAATCTTTGTCAGCTTGCAGAAAAAGTACGCTAGATGAGTCTCTGTGAGTAGATCTGGAGGCGCACAGTATCTAATTAATATTTTATATCTCCATGTATTTAAAAGAGAATATAAGGTGAGAAACTCACGTAGGATTGTTCAGACTTTTAGCATCCTGTCAAGATGCTGTGATCTACGAAGCTCAAGTTTGAAACATGCACAATTGAATTACAAAATAGTTATAAAAGAAAACTCTCATTTTTTAATTATGTTGATGGTTTTTTGTTGGGGCATTCACAGTTACCCTGGAGCACATGAGACATGTGGGCTGTGATCCTTTCTCATAAAGAGAAACCAGTGATGTGTAGCAGGAGCCTCAGAACCTGGGAAAGAGTATTACTAAAATTGTCTGCATATCCGCCATGTTTTTGGATTCTCTTTGAGCCTGACCCTTCCTCGTGTGCTCAGATGTGTGTAGATGTGCTCAGACAGGACATGATATTGACAGGGGTTTATTCAGGTCTCAAGAGATGAAGCTCCAGATAAACACTATTGATGCTTCAAAGTGGGATGCCCTGAGTTCACAAGACCAAAAGAGAGTAAGGAGAAACATTCATTGTTGTGGTAAAATATGATTTAGACTGTGAAGACCAAAGAATATATGGTAGCCTGGTCAGGGTTGAGGCTACAGAGAGAGAGAGGTATCAGTATTGTATTAATTAGACCATGAATTAACAAAGCTGCCCACTGAAAGTTTAGTATTCAAACATAGAAGAATAGCAAGAAAAGTAGTATATATTATTCTGCCCAGGTCTTCTCTGACCATTGAGGATATATGGAGATGTGTTTTCAGATCTCAACCTTAATTATTTTCTGATCCTCTGTGTTATCTCTTTATCCTACATGCTGTTGTTTGAATCTAAAATGTACGTCATAGACCCATGATTTGAACACTTTGTCTTTAGACTGTGAGATTATTGTGAATAATATGGGACATTTTAAGAAGCAGAGCCTGGCTGGTGTATGTAAGTCACCAGGGGTGGGTCTTTGAAGGCTGTACCTACCTCTGGTTCAAGTTTGATTTCTCTGCTTCCTGGTCAACTGTTGTGTGAGCACCCTACCTGCTGCTGTGACCAGAGATGATAAGTCTCCATTCTAGGATGGACTGTAATCCTCTGAAAGCAGAATCCAAGATAAACTATTGCTTTCTTAAATTGACACATAAGATATTGTATCACAGGGATGCAAGGGGAATGGACACACTCACTTTTAACTGCATGTAATATTGTGGACACTCTCAAATCCCCTTCCTTAGCTAAGATGTTTCTAAGGTCCAGATCCACAGCACTGGTGATCTTCTGGCATTTCTACTCTAGATCTGTCCCACAGATGCATGAAAGCCATACTGATCTGTACTCTGAAAATGTGCTCCTTTGATGTGGGAGTGTCATATATCAATCGCTTGCTTTCATTGGTTAATTAATAAAGAAACTGCTTGGCCTGATAGGTTAGAACATAGGTGGGTGAAGTAAACAGAACAGAATGCTGGGAGGAAGAGGAAGTGAGGCAGACGCCATGCCTCTCCTCTCCGGGGAAGACACGATGACGCTCCAACCCAAGATGGATGTACGCTAGAATCTTCCTGGTGGGTCTCCACCTCGTGGTGCTACACACATTAATGGAGGTGGGTTGATAAGGATGTGAGAGTTGGCCAGTAGGAGGCTGGAGTTAATGGCCCAAGCAGTGTTTATATGAATACAGTTTGTGTGTTCTTATTTCGGGTGTAAAGCTAACTATGTGGGAGCCAGGCCGGACAAAAAGCAGGCCTGCCCACAGCTCCTTCTACACTCTTCCATCCTGTGCTCCCCCTTTCTTAAAAATGGTTCCTTTACTGTGTTCTTGGACAGCAGTAGCTTTTTCCTCTAGGCACCTGATTCCAAAACACAGGCCTTGTTTAGGCAGTCATATTGTTGAGGTATCATGAATGATACCTTTCTGTCATTTCTGGGAGACAACCTCACAGCAGACATCCTGGTTCTCTGACTGTTACAATGTTTCTGTTCCATTTTTTGTGATTTTCACTGAGCCTTAGCTGCAGGAGTGGTATTGTAGAAGTATCCATTGGTTACCAAATATCCCACCATCAGTTGTGTTTGGACAGTTGTGATTTTCTGTAATGGTCCCTGCCTGCTGCAAAGAGAAGCTTTTTAAAGGGGAGCAAGAGATGCACTTACCTGTGGCTCTAAAGGCAAGTGGTTAGAATGCAGTTATAATTGGTGCTGATTAATAAAGTGGTAGTAACGGATTCTCCTCTAAAGTCCATAACCTCACTAGCTATGAGTATTTATCCAGGTTTCTAGTAGTAAGAATAATTTTCCTCCTATTGAGTGGGACTTAAGTCTAATTAGATAACCATTGGTTACATCAATTTATGAGTATCCCTATTATACAAGATAGAAATATCTTGTCATATTGGCCATTGTTGTGGTTCATAGGTGTAATAGGTAGGTAGGGTTAATGGTTTCTTTCCTCCCTAAGGAGCTTGTATAGCACCTTCTAGTACTATCAAAGCAAGACTTCAGGGAGGACGCTTTCATGTCAGAACCAGCTAAAACCCCCTGAGTCCTGTGTCCAAACTGCATTGGATCTTAAGCCTCAGAGAGACAACCAAGAGCAGAAACAATATTTATTAGGAGTATCTTGGATTCCCTTCACCAACAACTTGAAAAAGGATTTCTCATGCCTGGTACTAGGGTTTCTTGTTAGACGGTTTATGTTTCTTGTAGGAAGCATTGCCAGCCTAAATGGCATAACTTCCTTTAGTTATATATGTATCTTATGTGTATGTGTATCATATAATATACTTACATATACATATATAATTTAGATAAATAAAAAATATATGATTCCTTATGGCTTTAACCTTCAGTACTCATACTTACTAGGTTAGATTTCAGATTCTAGGTTGTATTATCATATTAAAATACTATAGTATAGATTTCTACATGTGGTGGTAATTGCTCCATCCTACAGGTAAATATTGACTTTTTCCTTGAAAGATTTTTGATACATAACTAATTATCCACAGTAATTTTTGCAAATTTCAGATCTTCATAAGTTCTTATCATTACCATTTATAAACACAACGCTTACGAACAGAACTTTGCTTTCATTTTAATTTTTAAATTATTAATAACTATAAAAGTTTTCTTATAATTAGTATGTATTCAATTTCTTCAGAGTTTATTCTCTATTAACATACACCCTTGATACTTTGCTCATTAGTTTTTAATGTTCTTTTGATGTGGGATTCCCCTGTGTATGCTGTGAATGCCATTGGTTAATAAAGAAACTGTCTTGGGATTGCACAAGGAATAGAGGTAGGTGGGAAAAACTAAGCTAAATGTTGGAAGAAAGGAGACAAAGCTGGGAAGAAGCCACATCGCTCCACCAGAGATAGAAGCCAGAACTTTACCCGGTAAGTCACAGCCATGTGACAATACACAGATTAATTGAAATGGGTTAAAATAAGATGTAAAAGTTATCAAATAAGAAGCTAGAGCTGATGGGCCAAGCAGTGATTTAATTAATACAGTATCTGTGTGGTTATTTCGAGTCTGAGCTCCCAGGTAGCCAGGAACCAGTGAGTGGCCTGACTGCAACATATTGTCACCCACATAGCCAACTAAATCCACTTAAAATCCTGAGAGAGCTTGAAAAGGAATTCTAGGCACAAAAATACAGAATTTAACACAGTCTCTTGCTGTTTGCTGGTGGTAGGCTGCAGCTCCTTTAAGAAAGATTTTCCTCCATCCAGGTCTAGTAAGGTGAGCATCCAAACTGCCTAGGCTCCCACAAAGTCAGTACGTGCAGTAGGATCAAAAACCCATTGCCATTGTTCTTGAATTCTCAGTAGTCCTCATTTTCCGGCGGGGAAGAGACAGAAATCTTTAATAAATAAATAAATTTAAAAAAAGAGAGAGATTTTCCTGATTCAGCAGTAGCAGGAAAAAAAAAAGCCATGAAACTGCAGCTTCCTGGGCCATGCTGCTAGCATGACCTCTGGCTCTTTCAGGAGGTCCAGCATTTAAATGGGGTTTGTGGACAGCATACTGGAAGTTAATTGGTAGCAGCATGTGCTAACTGGTTATCAGAGTTGAGGTGGTGAAAACAGCTCCCACCCAGCAGTCTCAGGCACTAATGGACAATGGTATTCCATCATGTTGGACTGTACAGAGCAAGTAGACAGGGCCATATATGATGTGGAAGGGTCTTCTGTTAGTGTTGATTTCATTGGTTAATAAAGAAACTGCCTTGGCCCATTTGATAGGCCAGCCCTTAGGTGGGTGGAGTAGACAGAACAGAATGCTGGGAAGAAGGGAAGTGATGTCAGATGCCATGGAGCCAGATACCATGAAGCTCCAGCCCAAGATGGACGTATACTAGAATCTTCCCAATAAGCCACCACCTCGTGGTGCTACATTGATTATTAGATATGGGTTAAAGCAAGATATGGGAGTTAGCCAGTAAGAGACTAGAGCTAATGGGCCAAGCAGTGTTTAAAAGAATACAATTTGTGTGTTGTTATTTCAGGTGTAAAGCTAACCATGTGGGAGCCGGGCAGGATGAAAAGCAGGCCTTTCCGCAGCTCCTTCTACATGTATATATCCTAGCAATGCTTCAGCTTAAGTTTCTAAGAAGCGCATAGCATTTTAAGCCATCCTAGTCAGAAAATAATTACAGATACATAATAAAGACAAATTTAGATGGAAAAGACCACTAAATGGGTGACCATGTTGGATAATTGTACGTAGGCTTGGGAGAGAGAAGAAAAAGAATACAGAGAATTAGAAAAGAAGTAATTGGCTTAAAAAAAATAAAACAAAGTCTTTAAAGAGACAGAGTACAGAGAGTCATAGATTAAAAGGAATAAAGAAAAATAAGCCACATAAAAAAGAATATGCAAAGGGAGTCTGGATTGTGTATACTATTGTGTTTTCTTTGAATTCTTTGGCTACAGAGAGACATTTGTTTCTGGGGATTGCTGAGCTAAACCAACATATATACTTTATAGGTCTTGACTTCAGTATTTGAGTCTACAACATATTGCTTTGGAAAAGAGTTTCCACAGAAGATGAGAACCTGTGGATTGCTTCAAGACTAATGTGGTTTGATGGACCAAGATCCTCTTAAAGGTTGCTTTGAACACCCCTCAAAAAATTCCTTCACCCAATAAAAAACAAGAAGCAGTTTGGAGAAGAACTATGCTCCAAATCCCAAATATTGTTTATAAATGTTTATTTACATTTAACGGGGTATATGCTATAGAGATTTGCATTGATATGGATCTTGGTTTATTGACACAATTTAATGTCAATTTATATTGATCATGTTTTTAGGCTGTGACTCAACCATGTGGCTGGAATTAATCTTAGTCTATAATGTGAATTAGAGACTCAAATACTGTAGTGTTCTGAAATGTGTTTTCAGTATACAAAAGATGTTTGTATATCTTTTATCAGATGCACAAACTGGGAGTTCTGCTTCTGTGGATTCCTGCTTTTCAAACACTCAAATTATAGCTAAAGTTAAGAAAAATAGCAAGTGTAAGCAGGATGGCAAGGAGGAGATGCCAAGTATTATACCTTACCATTCAAAACATTAAATATGACTGATGTGCACAGCAATATTAAGCAATAAGTGCACAAATGCATAGGAAGATATGTGGCTGCTGGTGCCAATTTGGAAAGATAGCCAGGATGGAAATTTAAATAGAAATAGCAAACTACAGACTCTATTCCCCTAAGACAGTATTCCAATTAAATTTTGCTTGAGGAATGCTTTGTGATGTTTAGTTTTGACATGAATATGAATGACTTATCATGTCTAAATGCAGTGGTGATTTTTCACGGAGTCTGGAAAATCGAAGAAAAGTCGGTTTTCTCTCTTGGACATATTTTATAATGAATAATAAGATTTTCTCTGATTTGAAGATAGGCTTGAGTGTGCATATTTAGGTTTCATCACCACCTTTAATGAGCAACATGAATGTCTCATTAATACAGAAATGTTTATTGACTAATTAGTACTTATAATGAGAGGCAGCCAATGACAATGGAGAAGTAATTTCTTGATGCTCTTTCAAGCAATGAAGGAGTAGAAGCTGTACATTGGAAGCTGATCTAAACTGCCAATAAAATTTGATAGTGTTACAAAGTAGGAGGATGAATCATATATTTGAAAGTTTTTGCAGTTAAATTAAGAAATCTCTTATCATCTCTTGCCTTTCAGGTCTGAATACTTTGTGGCAACATAAATTTTTCTCTAATTTTACTTCTTTAGATTATTTCAGTAGCTGAACTCCTTGTATATTCTACGTCATGTGTATCCTGCAAGAGTAATTATATGTTTTCTGTCAAATCAAATTTTCAGCCATGTCTATTTGGTACAAAGACCTCTTAATAGTAAGTGGCAGGTAAATATAACTGAGATTTAAAAATCTCTATTATATTAAAAAATAACTTGTAAAGAACACATTACACTTGAGTTAGATTTTTAGCACCCATGAATGTACTCAGTACATATTCCATGCATGGCTGTTCTGTTTTATAACTGTGGAGCCTTTGTAAAGGTTTATTATGTTTATTATTATTTTGTCTTTCACTTCAAGAATTATGTGTTTTATCTTCATAGTACTGATACTAACTTTGGCTACAAGTAGCAAAAATAACAATAATATCAAACTATAACTGAGACTAGGTTAAGCTGTAAAAGGAAATCTTAACACAGTCATATAAAGACACAGACTCACAGACACACAGACATATAAGTGAGTATACACGTGTACACACACACCACATAGGCACAGACATACATACACATGTATATATCTCATATACATACACATACACCACATACACACAGACAATCACACACCAACACACATACCACAGGAATACAGACAACCCCTAACGTCCTCAGGGAATGTCAGGGTCCTGGATGGATTTCATACCTGACACATCTTTGGAATTAGGCTGTGCTCTGTCAATTCAATTCTCAGTCCCACTAACACCCACAATTTGGAGTCAATGGCATTTCTCTTTTCTTTGAAGGAATAGTACCATTTTACCAAATCTTTAAATTAAGTTTATGGACTTAATTATGCTGGGATTAACTCAATCAGCCTCTTTAAAAATCTATAAGACAAGGAAGATGAACAGTGATGTGGACTAGTTCAGGCCTGAGGGACAGTGATACCTCTGTTGACAGTTTGGGGCTGTAGTTTTTGTTCAGTCTTTCAGCTGAATAAAATCAGGGCACTCTTACGAAGAGAAACAGAAATACATACCAAGTGGGCAAGTTGTCACTTCACAGAGAAAGCATAAGTTAAATATTGCTATGTCTAGTTTTAATTGCCAACTAGACTCACCTAGATAGAGGCTCTCTATAAGGGAGTGTCTTGAACAGGTTGGCCTATGAAAATGTTTATGGGAAATAGTCTTGCTTCTGTTCATTGATGTGGAAAGATCCAGCCTAAAAGTAGATGATGCCATTCCCTGGGTGTGGTCCTGAATTGTAAAAGAGTAGAGAAACTGAACTTAGTAGTAAGCACGTGTGTATTCTTCTGTGTTCATGATGTCGGTGTTATGTCACTACTTAAGGTCCTTGCCAGCATGACTTCCCTGTTAAAGTAGACTATAATCTGGAATTATGAGATAAAATCAACTGTTTCTGCCCTAAATCACTTTTGTCGGGATATTGTATCATAGAAACAGAAACTAAACTAAAACAATCAGAAAACTACAGCGACAACACTGATTCCACTAATTGTTTGAGAAAATGAAAAAAAAAGCTAAATAAATTATTTCTGTATAAAAAAATTCCTCAGTTTGCCTGTTATATACCCCAAACTTCAAATTTTAATGACTGGGTTGACCAACATGGATTTAATGAGATATAATAGGATAAGTTTTTTGTAGAAATATACTGTAAGATTAGCATGGCTTACTATTTCTACTTCAGGTAAAAATAAAACAAAGAAAGAAAGAAAGAAAGAAAGAAAGAAAGAAAGAAAGAAAGAAAGAAATAGAGTGGTTTTGTCAGTGTAGAGGCAAAATATCACGTGTTATCATATATCTGTATCTTACTTTAGCATTTCAAATACTCTAGAATTTTGTACAAAGAAATGAGAAGACACTAGTGCTGTCTTCCCCTTGTAAAATAGCAAGGGCAGTTCTTTTAGAAGTGGAATTTATAAGCTAGATGAGAACAGTATTGTTTTTTCTCTACCAAGTCTTATTAACTTTCTCTCATGATGACATTATTTCAGTTATGAATGAGGACACAGCAAGTTAGAGCTCAACAGAGTAGCAAGTTCAGGAGGTCATGATCATTTCTAAAATCTGGTGGCTAGAGTTTTTCATGTGGACTATTACTGTAATTACTTGATTAGTCAATATGAGTCTCTATTATTTGGAAAAAATGTATCAAATTCAAACTCTTAAGACATTAATATTCCAAAGGATGAAATTATTATATCTTTTAGAAAACACATGCTTGGTTTTTATTAAGGTAGTAAGATTGCATTTTATTTTGCATCAATATCATCGCTTTGCAACAGTTCTCTTTTTTAAAGATTTGTTTATTCATGTGTTTTATATGTATGGGTGCTCTGTCTTCATGCACAGCAGAAGAGGAAATCAAATCTCATTATAGATAGCTGTGAGCCACCATGTGTTTGCTGGGAATTGAACTCAGGACCTCTGGAAGAGCAGTCAAGTGCTCTTAAGCACTGAGCCATCTCTCCAGCCCCTGCAATGGTTCTTAAGAAAACAAATCAAGTACCTAGCTCTTAATTTACAGTGTAGAAAAGTGCGATCAAGATGATTAAGTTGGGGGCAAAGAGGTTGAACTAAGAGATGTCGTGTCTGTTGAACTGTCTGGTGGGTTGAATCTGTGATCTTAAAGGATGTTTCTCTTCTTCCTGTGGCTGAAAGATGCTTCAGAGGGCAAGGGGTTATTCTTCCTCATAGGCACACTAGAGAAGAACTTCAGACTTGAATCTTTTCCTTTGGAATGTCAGTGGACACAGAGCTTACTCTATCTGTTCCTGAAGTTCACGCTTTCTTCATTCATGCTTCACTAGTTGAAGGAAATAATTCCTACTTAGAGAAGGTGACAATCTGATCCTGTAGTCATATTTCAATCATTTTTAAATTGAAATATTGAGTTGTCCAGTAATAGTTGTCAGCTTCATATGCTATTCAAACCAAAGCCTGGTTTGTTGTTTTGTTTTTATTTCTCCAGGCAAGGTTTATGTGGAGTAATGCTGTAGAGAAGAGCTTAGTTGATTGGATGTATATATTTTTTATTTTGAAAGATTTTAGTTTTTAACTCTTCCTCTGTGTGTGCATGTGCACATGGAAACACATGTGCTTAGTAGGTATGTGCATATGGATGAGTGTGCTGGTGGAGACCAAAAGAAGGCATCAGAACCCCCAGAACTGGAGGTGCAGGCTGGGGAAAGTCGTCAACCACTAGAGTGAGTACAAGTTACTGAACTTCTGCCCTAAAAGAGAAGTAAGTGCTCTTAGAAGCTGAATGACCTCTCCAGCTTAGTTCATTCATTCATTCATTATTCATTCAACAGACACAGCATAAATGTCACATTCCTGACCTTCTCGTCTAGAGCTATCTGACTGGAAGCAATAGAGAACAGAGAGACCCTAAGAACTCTTACATAGTTAGATTTGTTGGTTGAAGGTAGGGAGTTACACACGTGTGTGCAAGAGATAACTGACAAACTTCCTCCTACCATTCCTGAAGTATAATCAGGGCTGGGGAGGTGGATAATTTGGCAAATTCCTTGCGAAACAAGCATGAGAACTTCGGTTCAATCTTTAGAACTCATGAGAAAGAGAGAAAAGAAGGAAGGAAGGAAGAAAAGACATGTGTGGTGATACACACTTCTAATCCCAGCAGCGCTGGAGAGGCAGTAACAGGTGGTACTGGGTGACTCCCTGGTGAGCCAAGCTATTCTTGCCATGCTCCAAACTAACGAGCAACCCTTTCTCAAAAAAACCATCCAGTTGGTAGGCACAGAAGAAATAACTCTTGATGTTATCCTGTGGCTACCACACTCACATGTCTGTATATACATGCACACACCCTTTCATGAACACCTGCATACAGGTATGCATGCACACATAACAGGCACACACAAACACAAAGCAGCACAGCATATTTGCTAATCTTTCACCTTCATTTAAACAGAACAACCTCCCTTCTTAAAATGAGTCCTTTACCATAGCTGTCCAAATAACAGCTGCAAGCAGCTGGGTGAGGGACCTTTCTAGGTGAGAGACTTGAGAGATGGTCAGGTCTAAGCAGCTGACTGGCATCTGCTTCTTCTAGAACTGATTTGCTAAACACCGAGCCAAGCCCAGTAGAGGTCTCTCAGAGAAATGCCTGCCGAACTTGTCTAAAGGTGAAATGGTTCTTCAGGTTTCCTGCTTCATTAAACAGTCTGCCAGACATTCTGCAGGACACAGAAAAAAAGGGACTGACAAAATGCCAATACAGGTGGAACTGTCTTTGAAATTTTCTGCTTCATTGAGAAGACTGCTGGATGTTATGGGCCTGTGGGATGAAGATTGGAGGCCCCAATGATACAGAAGAACTTTGGGTGACTGTCCAGGTAGTGAGATGTCTCGGTCAATTCTAGAGGTTTGGAAGTTGTTTACAATAAACTTCCTGTTTACTTACATAACATTATATCCTTCTGTAGTCTTTAATGAAGTTGAAGAATTGATAGTCATAGTTTTCCTTAGTCATGATAAAAGATAAGTAGTTGTAAATATTGTAACTATAATTCTTGTTTGATACCAGTCTATAGGCTGTTGTTTTGTCTTGTTGACCATGTCCTTTGATTTACAGAAGCTTTTCAGTTTCAAGAGGTGCCATTTATTAATTGTTTCTTTCTGTGTCTGTGCTGCTGGGGTTATATTTAGGAAGTCGTCGTCTGTGCCAATATGTTCAAGTGTATTTCCCACTTTCTCTTCTATAAGGTTCAGTGTGGCTGGCTTTATGTTGAGGTGTTTGATCCATTTGGACCTGAGTTTTGTGCATGGTAATAGATATGCGTCTATTTGCATTCTTCTACATGTTGATATCCGGTTATGCCAACACCATTTGTTGAATATGCTTTCTTTTTTCCATTTGATATTTTTTGCTTCTTTGTCAAAAATCAGGTATTCATAGGCATGTGGGTTAATATCCGGGTCCTCAATTCAGTTCTGTTGGTCCTTCTGTCTGTTTTTTGCCAATACCAGGCTGTTTTCAGTACTGTAGCTCTGTAGTAGAGTTTGAAGTCAGGGATTGTGATGCCTCCAGAAATTCTTTTATTGTACAGGATTTTTTGGCTATCCTGGGTTTTTTGCTTTTCTATATGAAGTTGAGTACCATTCTTTCAATGTCTTTGAAGAATTTTGCTGGGATTTTGATAGGCATTGCATTGAATCTGTAGATTGCTTTTGGTAAGATTTCCATTTTTACTATGTTTATTCTACCTACCCAAGATCAAGGAAGATCTTTCTGCTTTCTGGTGTCTTCTTCAATTTCTTTCATCAAAGATTTAAAGTTCTTGTCATACGCATCTTCCACATGTTTGGTTAGAGTTACTCCAAAATACTTTATGCTATTTGTGGCTATTGTGAAGGATGATGCTTCTCTGATTTTATTCTCAGTCCTTTTATCACAGATGATATGTAATTTTTTTATATGTTAAAGTTAAAACCTTCCTTTGTATTTAAACAGAAAAGGGGAGGTGATGTGGGATTTCCCCTCTGTATGCTATGAATACTATTGGTTAATAAAGAAACTGTCTTGTGACAGTGATAGTGTAGAATAGAAGTAGGCGGGGAAAACTAAACTGAATGCTGAGAGAAAGGAAGTGGAGTCAGGGAGAAGCCATGTAACTGCCACCAGAGACAGACACCAGAACTTTACCTGATAAGTTACAGCCTTGTGGCAATACACAGATTAATATAAATGAGTTAAATACATATGTAAGAGTTAGCCAATAAGAAGCTAGAACTAATGGGGCAAGCAGTGATTTAATTAATATAGTTTCTGCGTGGTTATTTTGGGGCTGAGCTGTAGAGAAAAAAAAAAACCTAACAGCTCCCCTACAACAACCACCTTTTGCATATTGATGGATTCTCACAGTGGATCTGTTGTAAAGCTATAGGCACTCTCCCTTGGTGCAATATTCAGCAGAGTCTGGGTAAGTAGGCACAACTTTTTCCCCATGTACTGGTATATGGATCATCTCTCAGTTCAGTGAGACCTCAGTGGGAAGTTCAGTCACACAGTCAATAACCTTGGTTCCCACAGTCTAATCTCTGCTTTGTTTCCTGAGATATATTAGATGCCACCTCCCTGCAACTATCTTTCATTTGGCAGGACATCCAGCCAGGAATGGAGTCTTTCATATAGATTATATTTGGAACCTTCAAAGATAAGGGACATCCAAGTTCAGAGGATTGCCTTTGGCTTGTGTATATAAACTGGAAACTTTAAAGAATAAGGGAGACCAGCAGAAGAATAAAAAAACTGATGCAAAAAAGTATGTAGTGGAGAGTTCATTTTGCCCTCAGATCTAAGTCCCACGCTAGCTCTAAGTCTTCTTCTGGATCCTGAGGGGACACTGAGGCTGACACTTAGAGGTCCCCAATACAGTATCAACACATCAATTGGCATGGGACACCTCATGATCACTCATTCTCTGATGTTTGAACAGATGTGGATATTTGAAATAGTCTCCATGTGTGGCAAAAAGTTCCTTCTTAGGCAAAAGGTGAGACCTACAATTACCTTTGGATATAAAAATTAGTAGTGGAGAGAGAGTGAGGAATTATATTGGTTTAGGAAAATAGCATCAGTAGGCTGTTCTCCAAGGTCTATTGTCTCTCCGGTCATGGTAGTTTCTTTCAAGTGTTTTCCTCTGTCCTCCCCCTGTATCCCAACCACATCAGCATCAGAACAACTTCATATTCAAATAGGTCTTGGTGAAATTTATATTGATAATGCTATTCAAAAAACTCAAGACTGAAGAATTAAAGATAGAAATATAATAACAGATAATGTATATATATATAATATATATGCCAATTAAGATAAAAAATTTATAATACCCACCTATAGATAAAGAACTACAGGCAACTGTAGTTACCAAGAGAGGGGGAACGAATGTTTTCCATGGATGAGTCTCCCTGATTATTCAATCCCAAATGGTCAGCTCTACATACATATACATACAAGTAGCACTTAATGAGCTCAGTGGGTTATGTATATGTCTGTGTGTATGTGTAACAATAATAACAATAGAAGAAGTCACAATATGAGAGGGAAGAAAAGTGAGGGGAGTTGTGGAAGGGGTACAGGGAGAGATGCAAATGATATAATATAGAACTCATGTATAAAATTATCAAAAACCTTCATGTATAAACATCTCAAAAACCTTTACAAAAAATATTAACTTCAGACCTAGGCCAGCTTTTTCAGCTGGCCTAGGTCTGAAAAAGCATGGGATAAATCCGGACTAGCTGAACATAGCAGACAATGAGGAATACTGAGAATTCAAGAACAATTGCAGTGGGTTTTTGATCCTACTGCACGTACTGGCTTTGTGGGAGCCTAGGCAGTTTGAATGCTCACCTTACGAGACCTGGATAGAGGTGGGCAGTCCTTGGGCTTCCCACAGGTCAGGGAACCCTGATTGCTCTTCGAGCAGATGAGGGAGGGGGACTTGATCGGGGGAGGGGGAGGGAAATGGGAAGCGGTTGTGGGGACGAGGCAGAAATCCTTAATAAATAAATAAATTTAAAAAAAAATATTAACTTCAGACTACTGAAAAAAAATAGGGAAGCAATTAGTCCATTAGTGACAATAAAAAGGTCACCATTTGAAACATATGAAATTTATTTTACTCTCATTTTTATAATATTCTGAAACTTTAGTTTGCTAAAATGAGTTTCTGGACCACAATTTATAAAATCATCTGACAGACATGCCCAGAAGTGTAAAACTCATTTCACAGTTTCATTCTGTCTAATGACACCATTAAACAAGATGCACCTGGTTTCTGAGAGCTTAAATATGCCACTGTCTGAAAAGACAAGCATTTTGCCTATAGTATGCCTTCTCTTTATATGTAATTTTCTTCTGAAATAAAAGATTTAAAATTTAGAAACACCAGGGAACGCACTTTAGTTCTCTTTTGAATATTAGAACAAGCATGAAAAAGGTTCTGTATTTTGACAGATAAGAAGTAGCTTAGACAAAATACTGAAAATGAAAATTTTTTAAAGAAGTCGAATGAGTGCATGAGCTTACAAATTATGAAAAGATTGCCTATAAAATTTCCCGAGTTGCGTTATCTCAAAGACTTATCTTGATAATAATTCAAAATTCGCTTTTCATCTTTGTGAGCTCTATCATTCACAGTTATAATGGATCCCAAGAGGTGGTTCAGGCCTTGGAATTTGGCATATCAACAGCGCCTTCACACAATGTCAGTCTTCAGTGAGATCAGGTGCTCCAAAATGACTGCTGTCCCAGGTGCCCACTCTCAAGCCTGAAGAAATGACTAGAATCAGAATAGCATGTTAACAAACGGACAGAGAATTGCTTTGAAACGATTTTAAACTTGGCCCTTGCTGTCAGGACAAATGGTGTGGAGAATCATGATTTAAAGTTAAAAAAAAAAAACTCTTTGTGTAGTTGTTCATTTTTTAAAGTAATTGAAAATTTGAGAAGTTTTTTTTTAAAAAAATGTTCCAGACATTCTACAATTTCTTTATATCAAAGATAAGGTCACAGCTCAAGTTTTCCATTTTTTTAATCCCACATTGTTCATTTGATAGGAACTTATAAAAGCCTGCAATTTATATAGGGAAATGTACATAGTGACATGCCAACAAATCTTTTCAATTTGTGACAGACGCATAAAGCTGAAACATACCAATGGAAGTCTGTACTTTACTCTGAGCACAGTGTCAAATAGAAGAAAAGAGGATTGACAAAATCAAGGCACTCCCCAGGAAGAATTGTACAAAGAAAAAAAAAACATTACCCTGATCAATATCTCTCTATTTGGGGCCGGACCTAAAAGTTTGCCAGTGTTTAAGCACCTTGACTACTCTTGATGAAGACTCGGTTTGGTTTCCGGAACCCACATAGCAGTTTACAAACATCTGTAACCCTAGTTTCATGGGATCTGGTTCCTTTTCTGACTTCCATGGGCTTCTGCATGCATGTGATGCACATGCACACAGAATCAGACACACACATATAGAAAAGAATATAAATATTCTAAAAATCTATATACTAATCGTCAATCTATCTGTCATCTATTTACTTCTATCATCTATCTATCTATCTATCTATCTATCTATCTATCTATCTATCTGTAATCAACCTACCTGTGTAGCCATCATTTTATCAACCAAACCATCTCACATCTAGGTGTCATTTTCTATCATCTCTCATTTGATCATGCATTTAAGGATCAATTTGACAATAGATTTTTATTTTCCTGAAACTTCTATTTTTATGACTAAATTTTGAGAAAAATTTCTTTCACTAGCGCAAGTTTAAATTTTCTTCTATGTAAAATGGGGATGGTATGGTCCTTCCAAATAAAGTTCAGACCAATAGGACAACATTACAATACCAAGTACAGTCACTTAGCATTTAGTAGCCATGACACCACATATGGGTGCCTCTTATTTATAAATGGACTATTACTGCGGTACAATGGTCTTCTACTTTGCAAAGATTTGTCACTTATATTGGTTTAATAAGATGCTGATTGTCCAGTAGCCAGTCAGGAAGTATGGGGGGGGGTGACCAGACTAAGACATTTCTGGGAAGAGGAAAGGCTCAGTTTGCAGTCGTCACCCAGATGCAGAGGAAGCAAGATGAGAATGCCTCACTGATAAAAGGTACCAAGCCGTGTGGCTAACACAGACAAGAATTGTGGGTTAAGAACGAGAGAGAGTTAGTTATTAAGAAGCTTGAGCTAATAGGCCAGCCAGTTTATAATTAAAGTAGGCCTCTCAGTGTTTCTTTTGGCCTGAATGGCTGAGGGACTGGGCAGGACAGAAACCTCTGTCAACAGACTACTGACAATTCTGGCTCTGTTTTGTGTTTTGTGTTTAATCACCATGTTGACAATGTTGGATACTGTCCTGTGCAGAGACAGTACTATTCTATTACCTCTCATGTTTACTTCTGACATACCCCAAATTCCGGGGTCCTCTGTTGGATTCCAATTTTGGAACCCTGTGAAATGCTATTACTACCAGGAGACATTCCGAACTATGTTTTGTTACTCAGTTCCATATTGTAACACCCGATTTTGTGTTACACCCTCGGTACAGTTTGCCCGCCACTGTACCATACGTGAGTCGGGCAAGGGCCTGGAGATTGAAAAGAACACACAGAGAGACCAGGGTCATTCGAAAGAAAATCAGCCAAATGCCAGTTTATTTAGATTTGGGGGAGTCCTTATCTACATAACTGCTGCACAAGGATCTCCACCCAGGCAGGTGGGAAATTACCATATTAACAATGGAGACAATGCCCTGCAGCTAATCACCAGGTGGGGCAGGGAGAGCAGGGAAACACACAGGAAGCTTAGTTAGCTGACCATAAACTGTCCCCACTAATGCATCCCAGGAATAAGGGCAGACCAGGGCCCTACACCATATGATAGCGGTATCATTGTCAGTGGGTCATGATTGGCTAATGATTTTCTGGCAGATAAGAGTTTTTCACTTCTCTGAAGTTTTTAATGGTGTTTGTTAACTGTTTTAGGGAGTGACCATAAATGAGAATTGTGGGATAGCATCAAAGTGCTCTGTTAGTCTCAAGTCCCAAAGTCTCTGGTTTAATAGGACTGGAATGAGGTCTGACAACATGTGTCTCTATTAAAGGTCCAGGGTGATGCCAGTGGTTTTAATGAATAGATGGAGCTCAGACAACCTCTGATTTAAACTTACAGGTTATTAATAGGAGGTTGCACTGTTATAAGGTGTGAGAAATATAAAGATAATTCCTGTCTCTGGCTGCATCACTGATTTCTGTGTTGCCACTAGCATGAGAAGAATGCAAGATGGAGGCCTGTTGTGACTGGTACCACTGCATAAGAAAACGATTAGTCTAGAGGGGCTGAATAGTTGTTTTCAGATTCCTAGGTGAACACAAATAAAAAGAAATTTATGTTCAGTGTCACGAAGTTACCTTAGTTGCTTGAATGGTTTAGGTGATTAAGCTTCTTCTGAGTTTCTTACATAATAATTTTAGTTTTTCTACTTTACTTTGCATGCACAGGCCTGAGCAAAATCCAACAAGAGTTTGTCAGATAATTATGTTAAGTATTTTGGAACAATTGGCAATTGCGTGGAAATTCATATTTTGAAAAGTGACTAATTATATGCACAGGTATCAAAAATATGTGTACTGAAGTACACATTTGAACAGATTATGAATAATTATATCAAAATTACAGTGAGCTTTTCTAATTTGAATAGCACACATGTTGAGTTCTAGTCCAGCACAAGCTGGGCTACAAAACCTCCTTTGGAAAACTGCTTATTGAAAGCAGTTCTGCGGTAACATTAGTTTGAACTTATGTTACCCCTTCTCCTCACCTCATCTCCTCTGCTCTCCTAAATAGACTCTATAGCACCCCTTCCTCTTTATGCAGCATCTCCTGGTCTTTGTGAAATTTCTTTTGACTCCTAGGTACTATGGCATACTATCATGATGTATATCTTTATTTTATAACATTGTATTACAAATTACTTTTAGGAACTTCCTATTTTATTGATGCTTGAATTTAATTTTCTATCAATAGTCTCACCTGTCTGAAACTTGATAGCTATGCTAAAATAAAAAAATGAGCAAGTTAATATAGATGGCTATTAAGGAACCAGTGCACACCCCTGGCTGCTTGCCTTCTATTGTCTTTCTCCCCTTTCCTTTCCTGTGGACCCAGTCTCTCTTTCCTCAGGCAGAACATCACTGCACTGGAGTCCCACTGAGGACCCCTTTAAGCTTCTACTAGATATAATTCACATAGGTTTTAACAATAGAGATGAACACTTTATTTCATTTCCTTTCTCCTACTCTGTGGTTTCTTTAAGAGTGAGGTCTTCATGTTAGAACTGGCTCTTTATAAAAAGGTCCCAGCATCATCTCAGGAAGGTAAAGTTGGAGCTGTTGTCACAAGAATACAGGTCAGCAAGGTCAATAGGCATCTTGGAATATATTAATTTCTAGAGCATGTTCTATGTCTTTTACAGTCAATGGTTTTATGCAGTAATGTGTTGGGAATTCATAATGAGTTGTAAATATAAAGTTTTTACCATGATTTGAAGATAAGATATGAATTGTGCATAGAAGTGATTGATGGGGATACAAGAAATATGATGAATGCAACGAGAAAGAAGATGACATTGAAGGAATGACTCCATACTGAAATTGGAAGTTTTTAGAAAGAATGTGTTATCTCTCACAGGGCTTTAGTTCTTTGTCTATTTCCTGTGATTTTATGTCTTTTGAAATGAACTTGAATAAGAACCTGAAATAGAGAATAGTCATGAAAATTCATGTGTAATGAAATAACGTATCCCTCAAGCCTTATCTCATCTATTATAAATTTTATTTTTAAAAACTTGAAAATGTTTATGCACATGTATAGTGTGTGTACATGAATGTGCACATGCATGCATAGACCAGATGTTATGTTTGGGTGGACATCTATATTGTCTTTCTAAGACAGAGACACTCACTTGACTTGGGGCTCACAGATTCACCTAAGCTGACTGTCCAGTGAGCTCCATGCGTCCATGTGTCTTTGCCTTGCTAGCATTGGAATTACAATCACTTGCTCCTGTACCCTGCATGTCTATATCTGGAGCTCATATTCAGGTCCTCACATCTGCAAAAGGTGAGCACTTTACTGTCTGAGCTATGTACCCATTTCTGGTTTCAATCTTTTAATGGAAAATTTGTCTCTTGCTTCATTAAAAAATTATAGATTCTCTTCATTTCTTAACCACACTTACTTGTAAATCTATCTGCATCTACACACGTCATTTGTTAACTCTAGGGGTGAGGCGCCTCTTTTTTAACTGACTGGCCATGTGCTTCTCCCTGACTTAAGGAATGGATCTCATAACATCAACCTTGACTTTTCACTTCTGTCCTTTCTTCCCTCAATGCTATATGCCATTTTTCAGCTTAGTTAATCACTCCCTGAAAATATTTGGCTCCCAGCTATCAAGGCATCTTCACCTGCATTGTAGCTTGTACAGATTCATTAGCCTCATCTGAGTCAAGAAGAAAGCTTCCTGTTTCCATGAATACAATAAGGACATGACTCAAGTATGGCTTCTCCAATCACAGCTTTTCATCCACGAGAGTGTGGTTTCCTCTCGTTCAGTGCTCAGAAAGGAAGATAAGGTGAACAGATTTCAGGAGACAAGGCATGTTAGCCACACCATGAGCAAGTTTCCAAACCTCTAGTCTAGTTGCTCAGATGCAAACACAGGCAGGAAATAAAGGCTCAGATGTACCTTTATAGCAGTGATTCTCAGCAGAAACCAGATCTATCAAAGAACAGGGATCCACGATTTGTCCCAGGAGCTAGAGACAGAGTGAGCGTAGGAACACAAAGCTCAAAACCCTAAGCCTGAAAGGGGTGGGGCTGTGGCAGGATGATGCAGGATGAGTATGCAGCTGACAGAGCACACGGTGCTGTGCCTCAGCTCTCTAATTCTTAGCTCTGTATCTACTTTAGGAAGCCCATAAGATCGACGTGTGCAACCCTAGTCTGCCCTAGCGACCTGCTGTGATTTGCATACTTAGGCATATTAAGGCTCATAATATTGCCTGGGATGTGACTTAGACTAAACCCGCATTACTTGAGTGAATGCCTGTTAGCCTGAGGTAACAAGTGCTCCTGTAGGAGTGTATATTGTTGCCCCCTGTGAATACCCCTCTCTCACTACTGTCTTGTGCTTCATGCTTCAACTATACTGTTTTGACCACTGGGTGAACTTGCTGATACTTGAGAAGTTGTCTGCTGAAACAGAATATTTGCAGGGAATTGTGTGCTGTTATGTTCCATTCTACCATGTTCTGAACTTATGAACTTTAGAAATAGTTTTTTCCATAGTCATAATTCTTGATACAAGGCTTGTATAAGTCAGACTTTCTCCTTCTGCCCTTAAAAGAGCCTTCCAAACCCTCTGTAACTGCAAGCAAACTGGTTGCTACAGGAAACTCTGTCCCCTGAGTTGTGTGTGCATGTAAATGCTATTTTGTTTCTCAGAGCCTCTTTGGGTGATAGTCCTTTACAAGGGAACATCTTATTATTTTGGACACCTTGAGACAGTATCTCACACGTTCTTTGTTGTTGTTTGTTTTTGTTTTTTGCTATTATGAATCACTTCAGGGTGGCTGAATTGTTGTGTCTTACTGAACCTCTGACTGCTCGCCAGGTATCTGAATATCTAAATACGGTCTTTAGCCCCCTCTACAAATTGTTTTATACCACAAATTATTACTTTCGTACATTTGTATTACATTTTCAAAAAAAGTAGGTACTCTTGGAAGAGAATTCACTCTAATTTGTACTGCTTCAGGGACTTATTGAGTTTATGAGAGCAGCCACCGAATAGATGTTGACAGTGATGCTGGTAGACTTAAAATATTGGTGCCTTTTGAATGAAAATTATAACTGCATTGTGTCCTTCGAGAATATTCTCAGCAAGTTTCAGTAACAGTCAACTGAACCAACAATTTTATCTTGATGACAACTAGCCAATGTTTGTCAGAGCTGATTGCGAAAATTACAGGACTCTCAAAACTTTCTAAATCAGTCCATTCAGTTAATTGAAATTTGATTTGCAGCGAACTGTGCATCTTTACATTTTTGGTAGCCTATGGTAATCTCTGAGTTTATCCTAACTTAAATAAAAGGCACCTTTCCTATGAATTGCTATTTTTGTCTTAATGCACTGATAGTGATATGACTGCTATATACTGAGACAAAAGGCCAGTGCTTTTGATTTATTAAAGGAAACAGTTATCAAGGTGGGAATGAGGAAATGAATTGATATGTCCAATAGCAATCTTCATAAAAAAATTAATAAGATTTATTAAACATTATGCAGGTTTTACTTCCTGCTGAAGCATAGCTCCTTTAGGGCATACTTTTATATTTCCTTTCTTTGCTTTGGAACAAAACACACTGAAGTGATTTCTGATACAACACATGAATAAGAATTAAATTCTAACTGTGTAACTTCAGTAAGCAAGTTACTTGAGTTGACTTCAGAGGCAGAAGTATTTTCAGGTAGAAGTTAGATACTATTACAGATAGTGGAGTAGAGTTTGAGGGTGGTCAGGATAGTTGATGGTGTTTGTCTGTGCCTTGGGTGGGAGGATAATGATTTTTAACTAATTTCATATTCTGTTTAGAATGTTGGGTTCATCAATCTATTTTGGAGTCATGACGATAGTCATTAAAACTACAGAAACTAATTACATTACTTTAAGAGAAGAACTTGTTGAGGAACACAAATAAAATGTGGCACATTTATACATTAGAGTACTACTCAACGGTAAAAAAACAATGACATCTTGGAGTTTGAATGCAAATGGATGGAGCTATATAAAACCATCTTGAGTGAGGTAACCTAGACCCAGAAAAATGAACATGGTATATACTCACTCATAAGTGGTTACTAGATGTAAAGCAAAGGATATTGAGCCTATAGTTCATGATCCTAGAGAAGCTAAGTAACAAGTTTAAACTTAAGTAAAACAAACATAGAACCAGGCGGAAGGGGAAAATAGATAAGATCATCTGACCAAATTGGGAGAAGGGACAGAGGAAGAGGAAGAGAAGAGGAGAATGGAAAGGGGAGGAGAACTTGAGGGGATGGGATAGTGGAAATGGAGGAAGGACAGATATGAAAGCAAAGAAAGAGATGTTTTGATTTAGGGAGCCATTATGGGGCTAGTAAGAAAACTGGGATTAGAGAAATTCTCAGGAAGCCATAAGGATAACCCCGGCTAAGACCCTAAGCAATAGAGGAGAGGGTGCCTGAACTGGCCTTGCCCTGTAGCCAGACTGATGAATATCTTAAATATCACCATAGAACCTTCATCCAGCAACTGATGGAAACAGAGGCAGAGAGCCACAGTGGAGCACTGGGCTGAACTTCCAAAGACCAGTGATGAGTGGGAGGAGTGAGAGTATGAGCAAAGAGGCTAAGACCATGATGGGGACACACACTGAAATAGTTTACCTGTGCTGATAGGAGCTCACAACTTCAACTAGACAGGGAAGGAAACAGCATAGCTACAAACTAGTTCCTCTGAATTTGGGTGACACTTGATTGGCTGGGGAAGACTGCAGGGCCACTGAAGTGGCACCAGGATTTATCCCTACTGCTTGTACTAGATTTTTGGGAGCCAATTCTCTATAGATAGGTGACTTGCTCAGTCTAGATATATTAGGAAGGGCCTCAGACCTTCCACAAAGAAATGTGCCTTATTCTCTCTTGAAAGTGTATGGTGGGTAAGTGGAGGGAGGGAATTGGAGGATGGGGTGGAGTGGGAACTGGAATTGTTATGTAAAATGAGAAAAAAATAGTTGTTTTCTTTTTTTAAACATAAAAGAAAAAAAAAGAAAAGAACTTGTGAATTTATAGGCATACTATTAGTGAGGTATTTAAGAAGCTGCCACACACAACAATGCCAACTACTGCTAAGTTATTTGTTTACATCACTCAAACTACTAAAAAGAGAATTTATTTATATAGGGAACTTATTTGTGTAATGGGATAACAATTAAATCAATGAATGACTTCCCTAAATCAACATTAGTTACTAGAATATACATGGTGTGATGCCTTCCGGGTTCTCCAGAAAATTTACATCAAGCTGGAGTTCTTCAGGAAAAGAATTATTCAAAAATTGTGCCTGCAGAATAATGAATACAGAGCTTCAAAATCCTTTGTTGTTTCTTACAACTAATTCATACCTGGCACAAATTTTATTATTGTTCCACAAAGGGTTTTGACCACTCTTAAAAGACTTAGCATGAACTCTATCACATGACCAATGATAGAACATGACCCTAAACTCTGGACACCTACATCTCAAAGAACTTCCTCTTTGGTGACCATAGATTTCAGGTAGGTAAAGCATCAGGGCCCAGTGGGGAGGGGGCATGGTTGCTCAGTGCATGCAGAACATCCTCCAAGGGTTTCTTCTTCTTCTCCTCCTCCTTCATCCTCACTTGAGATAGGTTTGTTGTTGGGGTTTCTCTCCTACCCCATCCTTGTGCTGCCTTGTTCCCACAATTCTTAAGTTCCAAAGAAATCACACAGAGGTCTACACTAGTATAAACTGATTGGCCTAGTATCTCAGGCTTCTTATTAACTCTTATGACTTATATTAGCCCATTATTCTTATCTGTGTTAGACACATCCCTCAGTACCTTTTTCAGTGAGGCAATCCCTCTTACTTCATCTGTGGCTGGGCCAAGACTGATGAGGAATGGGTTTGCTTCTTCCCAGAATTCTCCTGTTCTCCTTGATCTTCCACTACTTCCTGGATGGTTGTCCTGCCTATACTTCCTGCCTGGCTACTGGCCAATCAGTGTTTGTGTAAAATATAATTGACAGAATACAGACATTTTTCCCACACCTCAGGTTTGCTCTGCAATCCAGACTCTCCCTGGTCTCATTACATAATAGAAGCTGTTCTCTAACCCCTGATGTTCCTGCTTCTATCTCATAAAAGTTGGATGCATCACCACAGCAGGCTTCAGACATATTCCTGAATGTGTTTTCCACGAAGCCCTTCCCAAGCATTATCTTATATTGTAAAACTCCTTTAGCCACTTCAATAGGTTTGCATGTAGTCCTTCTGTAGAACTGTCAAGGTGAGGAAGACATGGAAACCCTTGAACTTTTAATGGTTTTGTCAGAGCTAGTCCTAATGCAGTGCAAAAATAAACAAGTGTTATTTACTTTAAATTCTCCAATAGGCTATCCAAGCATTATTTCTCATCATGTTTTAGGGGAAAATCTCTTTATGGGTGTATTCCTGACTTTTCACATCACTGTCACAAAATGCCTGACAGAGCAGCTTAAGTGAGGAAGGAAGGATTCACAATGCCTTGTGGTGTCCAGAGATTCTATGGTCGATTACAGTAGAAAATCATAGTGATTAAAACATCTGCCTTATTTAGGAGGAGTGTTAAGTCAGAACTCTTCATTGTGACTGACCAGGAAGTAGAGAATATAGCTAGATAGAGCCAGGGCTACAATACTCCTATGGGCTTGTACTCAGTGACCCATATTCCAAAGGTTTTATAACCTCTCCAAACAGCACAACTAGCTGGGAACCAGTGTGCAAGCATTTGAGCCCATGGTGTACGTTCCACAGTCCAAACAGAAGAGGAGCCCTGGTGCTGAGTCTGTCCTGCTAACTGCCATTGGTCAATGACGCATCTGGAGCTTTAGTTAATTTACTGTATCTGTGGATTGTTTTATCTTATGCCATATATTTAAGAGAAAGAACATTCAGTCTTAAGACTTAGGTAAAAGGAATGGACCTGACTTCTCATTTATCTATTTATGCTTGGTCCATACAGCAACTGAATGACTCAGTTCTTTCTAACTTGATTCTGGGCTCTAGGTGTGCGGACTGCACCAAGTGTCTTTCCAGGGCAATAAAGTATAAAATGTCTGTCTGAAATCTTGTTAGGTGTTTGGTAGAGCTGGGATGTGTTACAGAGCAGATCCTAAGCAGCATTACAGTGGCCTAGCCCCAAGTTCTGTGCTGACTCACATTTGTATTTATGTCTGTGGCAATGGGCTCATATTTCTTACTAATTTAATCTTTGCTGATGCTAGTAATGTATATAGCATACCTTTAAAATCTACACCAAAATGATTATAAAGAAGAGAGCATCCCATTTTCCATGTCTTCTTTCTCCCAAGTTCTGTAATGGTTTTAAATGTTTCACAGATCATCTGGGAAAATACACTACTTTGAGTTTATATATGAATTGTAGATAATAATAGGTTTTATTATGGCATCTTCATACATATACATTATATATATATTTTAATCATATTCAATCCCATTGAACTTGCTTGTACTTTTCTAAAACATGCTACTTGACACATGTCAAGTACATTTATTTCTTGCTCTATTCAGCTTGTGCATAATTTTTATATACTATTAATAAAAACACACAGAGAGAAATTGGGGTTCAATTGAAGGTCAGAAAAGTAAAACAGCCAGCCACTGGCTCTTACCTCTACCTCAGTCCAGAATGGCAATCCTAACTCCACAAATCTCAGAATGAAACTGTGCCTGGGATCTGTCTCCTCCCAACTTATATTCCTCTCTAGTTCTGGGTTTAAAGGCATGCACCCCTGGAATTAAAGACATGCACTGCACAGTTTCTATGGCGACTAATACAGTACTGGGATTAAAGATGTGTGTTACCACTGCTTGGTCCATAAGGCTGACCAGTAGGGCAGTTTTACTCTTTGATCTCCAGGCAAGCTTTATTTATTAAAATTCAAATGGAATGCCACCACATAATTTAATAAATATCACCTTTTTATAATACTCAATCCAGTATTTACTTCTTCCTTTTCTTAATCGCCATAGGCTATAGCACAAATTTTGAAAAAGTCAATGGCTACATTAATATTATAATTTTGTCTGGATTCTGCATCAAATGCAAAGAAATACTTTAACAATAGCAACAAAAAGTTTAATTTTCCATAGCATTTGTCCTTATACTAATAATATGAAGAACATTAATATGTTGCTATTAATTAATTAATATGTTAATAATATGTTCATACATATTATTATAACCTTTATCATACAGATGCTCATAGTTCACAACATTTTTATGGTTTGTATCTGAAATATTCTCCACAGGCTCAGATTTGAATGATGACTCTTGAATGAGTGGCACTATTCTGGAAGGTTCTAGATACTTTAGAGAGTGGGTCTAGATTAAAGTGGCGGATCTCTGGGACCTGACCTTCGGGAGAATATTATCTGGCTTTGTCTGCTTCCCAGTGTAGGATATGGTTCTGTTCTCCTCTGTGACACCTACACCATCAAAATGAACTGAACCTATGGGCCACAGTAAGCCCTTCCTCCTTGAAGATTTCCCCTTTTCATGGTTTGGTCATGTGTGTGTAACTAATGTGCACTAAATGAACATGACTCCATGTCAACCTAAGATGTCTTCTAGAATTTCATATAGAATTCTTAACTTGTTTTGTTTTATACATCATCAATATGAAAATCATATAGAATTTACCTAGGTATCTAAGCATGTCATAGGTAAAGGAGTAGCTTGAAGTCAGTCAGACTAGAGATGGGAAACACTTGAGTAGATGATCTAACTAAACTAAGCTTAAAAGTTAGACTTGAGTGTGAAAATCCTTTCATCTATTTGACAAAACAATTTACTAACTATTGAAAAAAAACTATGCCTGGAATTTGAGAAATTTTGCATGTCTTTAGGATATATTAATTGGGGATCTCTATTATATGAATATCTTACATATACTCACAGATATCTATATGTCTGTCTGTCTACCTGTGTGTCTGTTTGTCTGTCTACCTGTCTATCTGTCTGTCTATTTGTCTATCTCTATATCTATATATTCATCTACCATCTGTTTATCTGTCTACCGTCTATCAGTCTGAACTGAACTAGCTTATACACTTACATATCCCACCATTATTTTTCCTGTAACCTATGAAGAAAGCCAGTGGTATGCTTCAGGTTGGTTCTGAAGGCCCAAGAATCAAGGAAGCTAATGGGGTGACTCCCAGTCCAAGGCCTTTGAATATTCTCTCTGGGACCCGAGAGCCTTGATGTTCAAAAGCAGAAGATTAATATCCTGGCTTCAGAAGCAAGAGAAAAATTGTCCTTTGCTCTCATTTTGTTTGATATGAGCCCTTAATGGATTGCATTATGTCTATCTACACTGGAGAAGATGACTCTTTGTTGCTAATTGACTAAATTGTGTCCAACTAGCTATCTGGCTGTGCCTTCTCCCATTCAGTTAGAGGGAAGGCAGCCATCACACAGGTTATGTTCTGGGCTGCAACAGGGAGAACTGCATTCTTGAGCAACTCTTACAGACTTCATTCTGTGTTAAGTACTTTTGTGTTAAGCAGTAATTTTGACAAGATATTCCAAATTGTTTGGTAATTAAAGCAAAGTGCATCAAAATTAAGCTAATTTAAGCTATTATATGCCATTTTATGACAGGGTATATGGTTTAGAATCATACATGGAAAATTACAATAACGAAAATGGACTTCAGAGAACAGTAGTACAGTACTTCATTTTACCGCATATTTAGGAGAAAATTTTCCCTTATGGATAATGAAGCAGAGGCAGATGAATATCTGGAGGTGGTGGCTGATTGCACATGATCACTACACCATGTGGGAGAGTGCAGTAGTGTTGAATCCAGTTGTGGTCTCATGACTCTGTAACCATACAGGTCTAGAGGCTGTTTGACCTTCACCTGCAGAAAAGGCAGTGAGGTGCCAAATGAGAGGACTGGGGATGAAAAATAAATAAGACAAAAGCAATAGCTGTGTCCAAGAGATCTTGAATAAGCTGATGATGACTTATGCCAAGGAAGTTTTTTAAGAAATACAGCTTCATATATATTATTGGGGGGTTGGTTGGTGAAGGTCAAAAGAGAACAAGTTCCGACAATGCTGACAAAGAAAAAAAAATGGGATGCCTCAGACACAGCTGCCTACGAAGTGACGGCCACAGCCCAGGGGGAAGAGTCAAGTCCCTAGAAACTGCAGCATTGACTTCATTGAGACACCGGCTCTAGCCCTAGACTAGCTTTGGCAAGCCCACACCTGGACAAGGACACAAAATTAAAATTCACTTTGTACATTCATCAGGGCTTCTATGAAAGTTTTGTGTTGGTCTAGCTCCCCAAAGTTCTTGTGGAGAAACTCATATCCAGTTAGTATAAAATAATGCCACATTTATTATGTGCTAAGTATTCTGTAATCATTATCTTTTACCCCGCTGAACTCAGACCAAATTTAGTGTATTTGTTATAGCACAAATGGAGCATATTATTGCTGCTCATGACTTATTAGCAAGGAGTCATGTAAGAACATCTGAGTTGAAGACAGTGTCACAGGATGTGAATGATTGACACTTTGTGAGTGATCTCTCTTTATAATTGTGATAAGTTGGTAGCTACATAAATCAGGAACTCTTCCTGAAGTTGCTTCAGATAGCTGAATCCCTGCTGGGAAAATGGCCCCCAGTATTTTATTTTGGTGCCTTTATTGACCAATCATTGTTTTAATTCCTCTTCCCCCAGTATACCTAATTTAATGTAAGTCCTAAAAATATGCTGAAATATAATGCTGCTAAATGGTCATAGTAATAAACTGCCCCTAAGTCCCTTTCTTTATTTAGATAGAATAGGAGATCTCTCAATAGTTATTAGAGAAACTTCGTTTTGCGATATAAGACTATTAGTACAGTGATCCACCGTGGTCAAATACAGAGAATAAGAAACAATGGAGCACACGTGCAGCTCTAAATGGGACATCAACATCACATGCTCTCCATGAGGCTCTGGGGTCATCTTGCAGTAGGGATTAGGAAGATTCTAGGCATTAGAAGGAGTAAGTGTCTATAGCAAAACAGTGTTTACAGGACATGATAGGGTCATGGCATACATAAATTCACATTAGCTCTGACTATATAGATAGGACCCACGCAAGATAAAGACAACGAAGACCCCACAAAGTGGGGAGGAACTCAAGAGTTCCTACCTCTAGCTGAGGATCTGTTAGAACTTGATGGTTACTGGAGGGAAAGGGTCAGTTTTCTTGAGGGAAGCACTCCTTGAAAGGCTAATCATGATCATTAAATGGTTCTACACCTACATGTTTACATGCCAAACTGTGAAGACTCCATGGAATTTAACCAAAGAGAGAGGATATGATATTGGGAAAGAAAAATGATAGATGATAAGCAGGAGGAACTGGAGGAGAGAGAATGGGAGGTAGATTTGATCAAAACACATTTTGAAAATTCTCACTAAAAGGGAATAAAAGGAATACAAATATTAGTACCAAACAGCTTTTGTTCATAGACTGTTGTTTGAACTTTAATATAAACATAAATGTAAATTTTCACCAAATATTTGTATTTATTTGGAGATTTACTCAACCCATTTAATAAAGCAATAAAGAGAGATAAATTTCTATTCTAAAACCTCTAACAGTGGTGTCAGGGTCAATATCAAGGTCAATGTGATATCAAATAAGACACTGATAGATCAGAGGTGAGGGATATGATCATGTCGAAGAAACCATACTCAGACTCTTAGATACAAAAAACTTGTATACAAAAGCCAAAACCTTGTGCCGTGGTCTGAGTGAGAATTGCTCCCTTAGGATCTGTTTGAGTGCTCAGTCATTAGGCGGTGGAAGGATTAGGAAATATGGCCATGTTGGAGGTGTGTCACTAGGGGTGGATTTGGACATTTCAAAAGCCCAGCTACTCACAGTTATCTATCTGCCTAGTGCTTGTGTTTCAAGATACAAGCTCCCAGCTCCTGCTTCAATATCATACCTGCCTGGCTGCTGCCATGCTCCCTGTGATAGTGATGGACTCACATTCTGGAACTGTGGACCCAGATTAAGTGCTTTATTCTTTTAGTTGCCTTGGTCATGGTGTTTTGTCATGGGAGTAGAAAAGTTACTAGGACAACTTAACACAAGCAAGTTCATCGCAGGGGGATGGGGACTAATTGCTTTGCTGAATTGTTCTAATTATTTTAAGGTTCCATCTTATGGCACATTTAAATCTTTTCCTTACTTTCTAACTTTAAGGAATTGTGTTTTCCTCCTTAAAAGGAAGTATTTCTTTCACTGAACATTGAAATTTATTTTTGAAACTCTGTGTGGGGATTTATATTCAATCTTTGCTCAATAGCTAAAACACTTTAATTTGACCCACTTTAACACCGAGATGAGATTTGTTATTAAGCTTATATTTTGTTTTCAGAAACAAAATAGAAATCCTATTTGAATATCTTTTGAAAGTAAACCTGAAATTTGGATTTCAATAAAGTTAGTCTTCCTGTTTTCAGACTGCAAAAAAGCATTAAAATCATCTTATTTCAGTAAATTATTCTAACAATGTCTTTTGAGGCAGGCAATGAAATTCATTAACAATGTGCATTTTGACATTCTAAAATGTGGCATTATTTTATTTTTCAATAGTGCTTCAGATATATTTGATTTTGCAGAATTTGTTCCATTAAATAATTCTTGAAATAAATCTGTAGCTAAGGTTCCCTTGTGATGGATTCTGTGCTGGGTGTAAATGGCAATGCTGGGATACAATGGAGTCTGAGAATTCTTCTCGTCTCCCTTTTTCACTGTATTCTCCCTCTACCCCACCCTTGCAACATCCTCTTCTCCCTTCCCTCACTCTGATCCCCATTCTTCTTTGGTACAGCTTCACAGTTAGATTTGAGAACCACTCCTCCATTGCTCCATGTCCCTTCAGACATGTGACTCAAACAGACTGGAAACACTCCTTTAAGCTGAACAAATGACAACTTGGAGATCACTGCATAGATGGTGCCCAGTCATTCTGCTCACCTGCTTTAGCAACTTGTCCATTTAAGAGATGCTGCTGAGTCAGTTGCTTAGATTTCTGCAGCTCCCAGGAGCCTATTCTTTCTTAAACATATACTGAAGATGTGAAGGGAAAATTCCTTGATATTTTAGAATCTACAGATTTGTGTAACAGACCCTGTGCTTCCTACCCCAAGAATCAGTTCACCATTTTATAAATTTATTTATTTATTTAAGATTTGTCATTATATATGTGTGTGTATATGTGTTTGTGTATATTTGTATACATATATATACATATATGTATATTTTTTCTTCAAGACAGGACTGTGTAACAGTCCTGACTGTCCTGGAACTTACTTAGTAGACAAACTGGCCTTGAACTCTCTGAGACCCTCCTTCCTCTGCCTCCCAAGTGTTGGGATTAAAGGTGTGTGCCACCACTGCCCAGAAAGATCTGTTATTATAAAATCAATAAAATTTGTCTTCCATATTAATGTATAATTTGAAATTAATCTTTCCCTCAAAGTTAAATTGGCTTCATATATGTGTGAAGACACATATATGCATACATGCATGCATATATATAGTACAAATGCACATATATAATGTGGGCCAAGTAAACAATTGTGAGAATATGATTTCTGATGGAGAACATATGCTTTATGTATTTATAAAATGCTGATTCTGTCTAATGGTGTTAGTGTACAGCAAACAGTTTTAAATCTATTGTGAGAAGCCCTATTGCCTATCAAAGAAATTTGGTCAAGTTACCAAATTTTGTGCATTCATCTGTAAACCTGGCTAATAAAAGTATTTTCCTTAAGTCACAGTAGTATCAAGTCAATTAAAAGAGATGATAAAGTATAATTAAAGTTGCAATAATTAAAATTCATTTAAATTATTGTTATCTGTATCATCATGTATCTTATAGAACTTAGTTATTAGCTTATGCTTTTCTAGGCTGGGATCATCTGACAGATGATCATGTGTATAAGCCATAATGTGAGAATTAAGATGATGTTGATTCAATTCATTCCAACCCAGGCTAGACACTATTCTTACAACTGTGGGGTACTATTCCACAGACAGTATAGAATACAGAAAAATGACAAAATATGTGAAGATAATGGCTTTGAGTGCACAACAGGAAACAGGGAAGGCATAATTAAGTAGTTTCCAGTGAGATGAGTTCATCTCATGAGAAAGAATTTTTTATCAGGGTTTACCATATTTCTGGTAGAAAGGATTGCCTACCTTCTCTCACACTGATCAGTGTTAGTGATACTTATATTCATACATCATTGTAATAAAACCATAATTTTCTATTTAGTTGGACTTTGATGTAAATATTAATTTAATTTTGTCATTTCATTGCGTATCAGGCAGCCTCAACTCTAGGTAAGCAGAACAGATTTCCTGTACAGCACTTCTGGCAGGCTGTTTATAAAGTCAAAAATTCCCATGACTACAATTGCATCTTTGTTTCAAGCTCTCTTGTCATCAAGTCTCTCTTTCACTATGAAACACACCAAATTCTCTGCTTCCTAGGATATTAAAATATGGAAGGAAACACATGAGTCTGTGTTTTTAAAAGACTGAATGCCCCATATGTAACACAGCTAAGTGACATCACCCTTGCAAACACAATATAACAACGGTTCCCAACTTGGGGGTTGAACAACTCTTTCAGAAGGGTCACCTAAGACCATCAGAAAACACGGATATTTACATTATGATTCGTAACAGTAGCAAAGTTACAGTTATAAGTAACTTTATGGTTGTGGTTCACCACAGCATGAAGAACTGTATAACAGGGCTGGAGCATTAAGAAGGTTGAGCAGCACTGAAAAACATCCTGAGCGTTAAATCCAGATCACAGGAGAGCATGTGTAGATCAACTGACAGTGTTAATGGACAATCCATCCTGTGCTGTGGCTTACTTTTGTAAATAAAAGTACATTGGAAGACAGCCATAGCTATTTCACAAAGACTTAACTGAGTAGAGGCAACAGAAACTGTATGATTCACAAGATGGCTATATGTACTATCTGACTACTTAAACCAAGTTTTTCTTATCTTTAATCCACATAGAAAATGATTCTTTAAATTCTAAGCACCATTAATGTGAATAAATAAAGGAATCAGGCTGAAGAGATGGTTCCATGGAGGTCAAGAGCCCTGTCTGTTCTTTAGGAGTATCCTTGTTTAATTCCCAGCACCCATAAGGTAATTCACCACCATCTGTCATTCCAGTTACAGAGGACCCAGCATCCTCTGTTGCCCTCTGTAGGCATTACATATACGTGCTACATAGACATACATGCTGGCAAAATACCATATACCTAACATAAAAATAAATATATCTATATAATAAAATAGTTTGAACAACTCACTGTGTAAAACTGATAAGAATCAGATGATAGACAAGTGAAAAAGTTGTCTGGGATATATCAGAAAGTTGCATGAGAATGAGAAGACATATAGACGGTAGAACATAATTACATATTTGTTATAGGTAGCATAGTGCAATTGTGTAACAGATCCATAAAACCATGACATCTATACTAGAAGGTTTCTCTTTCTAGTTTAAGCACAAGGCCTTGTCAATAAGCTCTCCAAATTTGTTTGTGGAACCTCGTAATACTCCCAACAAATAATATATTCAATTACTTTTTTTTTTCAACACTGCATGAGTTCTTTTTCTGATGAGTTGTGGGGTTTACCTAAGACAGCATTTGCAAATGTCCCTACCGAGACTTTTCAGCTGTAGCCGACGCATCTGCTTTTAAATATAAGTTTTCTTCTATTATTTTTTCTGAAAAAGTAAACTAAACAGTAATCATTCCCTCTCAGCATGTTTCTCCATAAAATGCTGGATTCTCACCAGTTCTTAGAAACCATTGTAAATTTGACTTCACAATCCAATGTAACCTTAATAGCAACTCCACATGGAGCAGCCTTAATTGGAACTGAGAATGTAGTTTTTGAAGATGAACATGGATTCTCAGTTTAGTTTTGTTTCTAGGAAAACAGAAAAACTGTTTGAGTGTATTGAAAAGAAAGTGTTTATGCAAATGGGAACAGAGCAGGCACTGGTTCTTAACAGTCTCATGAGATACTGTCCCCTAGAAAAGTTGTTTTCAGAGGACTAAATTTCTTGAAATGTAATTTTGTTAACAGACACTTTTGCATAAATTAGAGAGGGATGGTAGACGGGGCAGCAGATGAATTCAGGGTTCATGCTCATTGGGGGCCAGTCATTGCAGTGTAGATTTCCTTGTCAGTAAAATCACATGTGTCCTGCTAGATTTTAGAAAGAGTTTGCAAAAATAATAAATAATTGGTAAAATCATTCATTACAGAGCTTGACACATAATATATTGTGATAGCTGCTTTTTTTTTATTTTAAATTTCTTGTAAATCTCTGCAGCTGAGTTAGCTGCTTCCAAAGAAGTAGGATGGACTGATCCAAGAAGTGGTATCCACAGCCTTGTTGTCTGCCAGCTACCATGGAGTAGGTGGAACCATATTTCCTCTACCATGAAGGAGCAGAAACCATGCCAAAATGTTTGTGGAACCTTCTAGAAATCACCTGGTTGGTCAGGACTAAGATCCCTAAGTACAAGGAAACAGAAGAAAGTGAAAATTTTATAGCCATTGTGACATAGAGTACTCTTGGCAGGTCATGGGGACACATTTAGTCAAAGAAATGGAGGCCAAAATTCAAGGTGACTAAGTGAGATTTTTAGGGAAAGGTGTTGAAGATGAGGATAGGGTTATTTAGCATTGAACAAACATTTATCAGATGCAGGAACAAGAATATAACAGGCCTGGTGCACATATGAACTCAGATGCTCAAGACCTGGATAGCTTCAAGCCAGATAAATTGTAGCACTGAGAGAACAGAGGTGTGCAGAGTCCCATCCTCATCTAAGATGCAATCTGTAGCCATTTCCTGCTGGCAAAAGGAAGTCAGTGCTCTCCAATGGAGTACCCCTGGGCTTATCAACCACACTCCAAGGTGGTCTCATTCCCCGGAGCAGTTGGCCAACACAAGGGAATTCAGTTTTCTCCAGTGGAATACCTCTGGGTTTATCAACCACACCCCAAGGTAGATCCTATTCCCAGGTGCAGTTGACCAATACAAGGTGAATCCTAACCAAGAGTCACTTCCTGAGTGACAACCTGAAGAGACTTCTCATTTCTCTAAAACACATTCCTGTCTCCTTAATCCTGAATTACAAACAAGCCTTGACCTGTTTGTCCTATTTCCTGTGCCTCCAGCCTCATCCCTAACCAACACAAACCAGCAGTGCACTCACTAGCAACTGAAACCTTCTCAAGTGAGTCCAGGTCTTACAATGCTGATCATCCTCTCTAGTTTCCTCCGCACACCCACATGTCCTTCAGGTATTGCTTTTGACCTGGGTGATTCTTTGACTGTACATCTTGCTACTCTTCCCTTTTCCCTATGCCCAGACCTCTCTTGCTTTTTCTCTCTTAGCCTACATCACAGTTAATTAAATGTGTGTCATCCTAGGATGTCCAGGGAGCTCCACGGGTTTGATTCTTCTCTAGAACCAGCTGAGAATGGAGACAAAGAAGAGGGGTGTCAGAGACACAAATGAGCCCTCAGCTCAGGAGAGAAGTCACTTTCCAGTGGGAAGGATGCTTTACCCTTTGGAGCTTTTAGAAAACACATAATGTTGGATGTGCATGGGACAATTTGGAGGTTCTCACACATCCTCAGACAAAGAATGAAAAGGTATCAGTGATGCCTGGGGCCTACATGACAGGAGCAGAGCTGCTGCTGTTAATAGTGGTTAATCAATGACGATCTTCTTCAGAGAGTGATTGCCTTACCTACATGGGTGATGTTGTACTATTTCAGGTCCTCTGCATTGGTGCTCCCTCTGAATGTTCATCAATACTCCTTCCCCTCATTCTAAAAATGTTCTTGAAAGTGTTACCATTGTCAGCCTTAGGTCTACCTAGCTATGATATTCATTTAGCTAGTAAATTTTGTCAACTACACAATTTAAATAGTATGAAAATATTATGCATGGAAAGTTTGGGGAAAATAAGACTAGAAATGGATATCTAAGAAATATTTGCACAGAAAGTCCTTTCATAACACGTCTTATAAGTAGGATCTCAATCAGAGAATTGGGATGACATATTTAAGAGTCTGAGAGAAGGATGCTATTTCCTATGTTGAGAAGTAGCAATTCCGTAAATCTAGAACTTAGCAGGCCAGTTTCGGACCTGGAATTCTCTGGGACACAGACTCACAAGGGCCTTTGTTGTTCCAGAAATTTGCTTATAATTGAGTAACTGGGGGTTACTTTAAGGAAAAGGTAACAGACTTGTTCAGTTTCTGTTTCCACCAAACAGAACATGGGCCTCAGCTGTTTAGTTTTAGTTTGTCGGTCCTCATCTTTTAAATCTGAATATTGGAGAGGTTTTCTGGGAAAACTCTTATAGGTGATTCATTTTCCTGGTTTTACTAAAAAACAAAAAATAGCATTTTTTTTTTTTTTAGCAGATTCACACACGTCAACAGGGATTAGGTGGCTATAAATGTATTCCAATAGCAAAGACGATCTGTTCTGAGATCTTGGAGGATGTTTACATTCAAGTCATCACTTTCCTTAGGAGATTTGCTGGCTGCAAAATGAACACTACTGCTGTTCACTACACACACGTACTTAGTCACCAACCCACTGCACGGTTCCTATGGATACTGAATTAAAGTTATTTATCAATCTAGTGTTGCCAATACTTCTATTGTATAACTGAATTTGCCGTTAAACATTTAACTCTGTTCTCTCTGAACCTATGAGATCTTTAAAAAAAACTATGATAGCTTATGATTTTACAATGTTATGTGTAACACTTGCAAAGGAAATAAGCTTTTGCATCATACATTCCAAAAACCACGCTTACCTAGAAATCACTTTCTATAAACTCTACAGTATAGACCCGCAAAGAATCTGGCTTTAACTTTTAGAATTCTCTCTCTCCCTCCTTCCTTCCCTTCCCCTCCTCTCTCTCTCTCTCTCTCTCTCTCTCTCTCTCTCTCTCTCTCTCTCTCACACACACACACACACACACACACACACAGAGTTTCAAGTGAAGAAAGGTTTTGCTGTTGTTGTTTTTCTGAGTCACTAGGAAGGATTCTGCATCTGATATTCTAACATCTTCACGAGTTTAAATGCATTTCCTAAACAGATGTGTCTCCACATAACCAGGAATCTGTGACATTCCCACTGCCTCGTTGTCATGGCTTCTTGAGCCTCCCCAATTTCCTGCTAGGAAGAGAGGGAGAAGAGAGAAAAACCTCAGAATCAAGCTTTTCCTTTAGCTTGTGTGTCTCTTTGCTTTTTCCATCTAGAATGGTTCTTCACTCTTTGCCATTAGTTTTTGATTTTTTTTTTTAAACGACAGGCCATTTTTGATGTTGTTGTTTTTGTTGTTGCCTGTGCTTCCCTGAGATTAGATACAGCTCATCCATCGGTGGTGGGGACACAGCTGTTATGGTGCTGATGCTCATCATACATGAGTAGCACAAGCTTCCACCAGTCCTTCTCTGATAGTGTTCATTTTGTTCACTTCTTCTGGGAACTCTCTAACAGAGAATTCGTTCTTTTTCCTACTATTATTAAGGACTATTTTTGAAACCAGGCACCTATTCTGTTCCTGCTCAAACTGTGTTAACTTAATTATATTTTCATAGATTTTCAAACTGATCATGTTATTTATGTTTGTGCTCGAATTATCCCCAATTTAGAGACTAGGAATTGTTCAAGTTGGCTTATCACTTATTACTGTGTCCCATTATTTCATGAATACTTCTAAGATATATTCTATAACATAAAATACCAGGCTCATCTTGTACTTCTCCTGGGCTTTTCCTGGATTCATAGTCTTTTTTTTCCCTAGAGAAAATTAATCTGTAGAAATGGAGGCCTGAGGCTAGAGTGCTTGTGTGCGAGGGTGGTTTCCCAATGATGTTTTCAGTTGACCTAGCTAACAATTTGTGTGCATGCATGCATGTTGGCATATTTATATCTATTCTAGAATGTAGCTATAAACAGGATAAGTTCCAGAACACTGCAACTGGCGCCATCCAATACCCATGCAGTTCGAGATCTGTGAGACATAATCTCACAGTCATTATTTAAGTATTCTAATGCTACAATTGTAGTTCTAACTTAAAAATAAGCTATTGTTTTGTGATGAATACCAAAACAATTTCCATGTATATTTACAAACATTTTAGATTATTAAGTTCTCAATTTTGTATCAAAAGTTCGCATTTGAGTTCATCCCTGATAATCACCACAAATAGTTAATGTTTACAAAGTATTTTTATAATTATTAGGTATATCAAAGTTTAGCTTCAAGTGTTAAAGGCCAATATATGAATAGCTTAAATGTGATACAACTATATTTCTTTTCAACTGAAACTCTGATAGTGACATGATGTCTTTGCCAGAAAGTCATTGCTAGTTTTCCATCTGACATTTTTATATTTGTAATTATATCTTATTTTACCCAACTCATATTCTGGAAAAATTTTGTTTCCTTTTTCCTGACAGTTTTATGGTTTTAGATTTTAGATTTATGGTTTTAGGTTTTAGATTTTAAATTGATACATTGAATTCATTTGGAGGTTAGATCTGAGGTATAAGGACCACACAGGCCAGTATCTAGTTTCTTACCTCAGCACTTTTTATTGAACGGATTTGTCTTTGCTGTAGAGTTTATGTCTCAGAATATTATAGGAGGAGTTTTCTTTCCCACAGTGACTCTTAAATAAACACACTGAGGTTTATACTAATTACAAATGCTTGTTTAATAGCTCAGGCTTGTGACTAGCTAACTCTTACACTTAAATTAACCCATATTTCTTATTTACCCTCTGCCACATGGCTCATGGCTTTTAATCACATTTTCTCTATGTCCTGCTTCCTCTGCATCTGACTGACATCTCCCTGACTCTACTCCTCTTCCTTTCCACATTCTGCGTTTGGTTCTCCCACCTAACCTTATTCTGTTCAGCTATGGGCCAGTCAGCTTCTTTAGTAAATAATCACAGTGATATACATTCACACAGTATAAAGTAATATTCCATAGCAGAACATGTTTCAAAATACAATAGGTTCAATGACTTAAGAAATCAAGCTTCATTTTCTCACCCTTTAGGACACAAGATTGGATATGGGGACTCCACTGTGATTGTTGGTGTTGAGAGCTCACATCCTGGCTGGCAACTATCTCCTCGCCATGTCCCGACATGGAACAGAGAGCTCTCTGGTGATTTTCTTTCCTTAGAAGAGAAACAGCCATACTTGATTATATTTTCAAATAAGATATTATTAAGCCTCCCCCCCAGAACTTATTTTCTTTCAAAGTCACTACAAATTTTAGGTCTTTGTATTTATGGTTAATATTTTTTTTTCAAAAAGCATTATTCATTGAGATTTTTGTTCAATGAGTTTTGGCCATCTTCACATCTTTCCCCATCTCCTCCCAGATCCGTCCCTATTCCCTTCCCATCTAATTGTGTGACCTTTTTATTTCACCAATCAAGTAAAATTTGTGCTGTCCATATATTCATAGAAATATCATGTCAGTGGGTGCTCTCATTAAACAGGTCTTATTTAGATGATCATATTTTTGAGATTTCATGTGTACAGCTTCCTTGTACTATCTAGAAGACTTGAATCTGGCAGCAGATATCGTGGTCCTCTGGTTCTTCTAATACTACAATTCCCTGTCCTACAGTGTTCCCCAAGCCTTAGATGCAGAAGTTCTATTGTAGACATACTATTTGGGGCCTGACATCCCATAGTTATGTATTCTTTGCATTTTGATTAGTTTTGGATGTCTGTAATAGTTTCCATCGGTTGCAAAAGGAAGTTTCTTGGTTGGAGATTGTACATATCTGTGAGCATAGGAGTAAGTATTTAGAAAGCAGTTAGGTATTATATTGACTTGAGAAAATGGCAGCAGTAGGTTATTTTATAGAGTTGATGATATTACCAACCACATATACTTGACTAACTTTGTATCAGATACGCATTTTTTCCTACTGAGTAGAACTTAAGTACAATTAGAAAGCTACTGGTTGTTTCCATGAAAATGTGCCATTATTGTACCATTGGGATTTATTTATGGGCTGGAAATTGTTGTTGTTCTTAAGCTTTATAGATAGATGTAACTATTGATTGATTTTCTCCCTTGGAATCTTACAATGAGAGCTATGAAAGATATGCCCTCGGGTAGAAGCTTCAGGGTCAGTTCCTGCTTGATTTCTCCAGTTTCTACTCTCTATTATTTTGTGCATGTAATGTGGGAGTGGAGAGGGAACTTAGCGAAATTTTGGTAAGGAAAAGTAGTGAGACTAACAATCATTAGCAGGAGTCTAGTGTTTTCTGTTCATTTGCAGCTTGACCTAGAGCTCGTGGCACCTTTGAAAGTGATCATCAGATTTTAATTCCTATATTAGCTTTAACTGTCATCTTGACACAGTCTAGAGTTACTTGAAAGGGGAGTATCAGCTGAGGAATTTCTCAGATTAGATTGTTCTAGGGATATCTACAGGGAAGAGAGGAGGTCCCAGACCACTGTAGGTGGCAATATTTCTTGATCAGGGCTTCTGAGATGATATATAAAAAGACAGCCATGGGTCTGTAAGCAGTGTTCCTCTATGGTTTCTGCTTCTTGTTCCTCCTGACTTCCTAGCCTTACCTCCCTCAGTGACTGACTGTAACCAGTAAGCTGAAATAAACCCGTTCATCCCCTAAATTGTTTTGTTTATGTCTTTTTTATCCCAGGAACAGAAACCAAGCTAGAACACCTTCCTACCTTTAGCTCCTGAGAGAGAAGATGAATCGCTACTATACTAAGCTCATTGAGGTTGTAATGTCTGTCACAACAGCTTTAGCAAATTCACGGACCTATTCATTTTTTAAAATTAGTTTTGTACAGTGTTTTTGGCCAGTGTAATTTCAGGTATTTTGCCTTCTGCAAAAGTTATTCATATTTCTGTAGCCATTTCTCTAGAGTGTTCCTCTGTTGGTCAGTTTTAAGATGACTCCTGCGTTACTTAGTGTTCCCAGTTTCTGTCTCTTCACTTGCTTTCTGCTTGTTTTGGTCCAGTTCTGTATCCCAGTCCAGATGTGCCCTCAGAGAGAAGCCACAGCAGGACGAGACTCATCTTATTTTCCTTTCTCTGAGGGACCACAGTTCTATTTTCTCCCACCTTCATCAAGAAGAGTCATTTTGTAAGCTCTGTTCTATTTTGTTTAAGCAAGCGGGATATTTTTTATGGTAAATAATAATTCTTACCCCATTCATTCCATTATAGATTCTAACTACATTGAATATTAAAATAGGTTTTAGGGTTTGTTAATAGTGAATATTAAAAGAGGTCTTATGGTTTGTTAATTTACTTTAAAGCTTAATAACAGGTAAAGATATTTTTTGTGTGTATGTTCAAAAAAATATAAAATTTTACAATTTCTTTTCCAAGATTGAGGAGCATTTCCTGGTAGTAGAAATAAAAGTGCCAATATCCACCAATAATCATCAAACACTTACAAATGCAAAGACAGATTCAACACATTAGATATTTTGAGAACAACTATAGAAATCCCAAGGAATGTTGTGATTTTCTTTTTATTTACAATTAAAAATGTTTTGATATTTTCTTTAGTTCTCATTCAAATCAAAACAGATTTGACTTGTTTCAAATGGAATCACTCCATCATCCAAAGTGATGCTGACATTTTAGAGGTTTAGTTTCTTTTTGTCTGAAAATTCTGTTATAGAGAAGTTGGTCTCACTACAAACACATATTACACAGGCAAAAGTCTACTAATTCTTGGAAGAACATTTTGATACTTATTTTGTATGTCCTCAAACAATAAACTCCATATAAAACACAGATATATCAATTAAATACTAATAAGGAAACATATTCTGGATTTCTCTTTAACTGTCACCTGGCTGAAACCCAGTTTCAACATCTACCACATGTTAAATGTGTAATTAAAAATCAGATTTTATCACTGTTTTCATCAAAGACAGACTTTGTCACAAAACAGAGTCACTGCACTGAGTCAAAGACTTCAGCAGCCACTCAAGAGCCAAGCAAAACTGAGCTCAGGACTCAAAGGGACCCCATCCAAAAAGGGATGCTGTCAGAGCAGATGATCTTAGTTCTCCTATTATAAGACACAGGTCAATTAGTATTTCATAGAAGCATCAAGAATGGCTATCAAAGAGGACTCTGAGACAAATGTGTTTAGAATAAACAATACTTGCTCAGAATGCATGAGAATCTAAACTGAGACATTACTAGGGTATACAGGATACTGCCTGCTATCACCCAGTCCAGCATGGCAGTGACACTTGTGCCTCTGAGCCATGCACACTGTCCCACTTCCAGGCACACAGCCAGTCCATTCCACCATTAAGCAAGCTGCAACAGTCTGCTCACAAACCCCATCCAAATGCTTAATCTTCCAAAAGAGCCAGAGTTCATGCTAACAGCACAGCCCATGGCAGTAAAGCAGCCATTTTGAAACCACAGGGTTGCTACTGCTGAATCAGTAAGGCCTCTCTTAATGGAGCTTCCGCAAGCTGCCAGCAAACAGCAGGAAGCTGTGTATTTTGTGTCTAGAATTCTTTTTTAAACCCTCTCAGTTTTACATATATTTAGTTGGCCATGTGGGTGCCAATTTGTTGGGGGAGGAGATCGTTTGTTTTGTTATATGTAATTTAACTATGTTAAAGTCTTCCTTTTTGTTTAAACAGAAAAGGGGAAATGGTATGGGGGGGGTCCTTCTGTTTATGTATTGCTTTTATTGGTTAATGAATAAGGAACTGCTTTGAGCCTATGGCAGGGAAGAACAGAACTAGGCAGGGAAAGCAAGACTGTATGCTGGAAGGAAGAAGGTAGAGTCAGAGAGAGATGCCATGTAGCCACCACCAGAGTCAGACATGCTGAAACTTTACCAGTAAACCACTGCCATGTGGGGATACACCAATTAATGGAGATGGGTTAAATTAATGTGTAAGAGTTAGTCAATAAGAAGCTAGAGCTAATGGGCCAAGCGGTGATTTAAATAATACGGTTTCTGTGTGATTATTTCAGGTCTAAGCTAGCCAGGTGTCTGGGAAGAACAAGTAACCCTTGTTAATACAGAGCAGGAGAACCTGTACAGTGATTTTCTTAACTGGGTAGAGATAATCAAAAGGAATCTTTGTATTGAGGGTCAGCTCTGAGTTTGAATGGTAATGCATAGGATGCGATCTAAACAAAGAGTATGGATGTGTGGAAAAAGAATGATACTTACATATGTGGCAACATCACCACCCTCTTCAAGAGTATGACATCCAGTGTTGGTAGAATTACATCTGAATTAATCCCTACACTTAGAAATATTTTATTTTTTTAACTATCACTTTCAGTTATTTTAATATTCCTAAAATAAAGATTCATGGGAAACAGCCTTCTCATCCTAGAGGAAACTGCATGATATTGTTCATATATTTTTTTTGAGAAATGAACATTCTATGATAATTGGCTATTTTTCCCTTCACACCTCAGTGATTCATAATTAATGTATTTTGAGTCAGAATGACTCAATCAAGTGTCCTGTTGCCTCTGAAAACAGCGATCCATTTACTTATCACTCCCAAGGAATACATTTGAGGACAGTCTTAAAGATAAGGATTTAAGTCCTGATCCATAGTGAAGAGTTGCGAGGATATTAGGAAGGCTAGTGATAAACCTTATTTGACTTTCATTTGAACTATCTAAAACCCAGGAAATGTTGCTTTCATCCATGAGTGACCCAAGTAATTCTCATTTTCTTTTATGACACACTTTCTAGCAGATAATTATTTTCTACTTTACAGAATAAAAGATGGGTATAACATTTCTCAAATAGTCCTCTTGGATATAAAGGAAATACACAGTGTGAATGAGACCATTTGTGTGTCCTTCGTGGCATTCTTGACTCTGTTTTGTTATAGCAAGAAAGGCCTCTGTCTGACTGGGTTCCTGTTCCCTTGTGTTCAAGAGCCTGTTCTTGTAGTTTTACTGCCAAAAGCATCATTCACAGACCCTGTGAATTTGGTTAATATTTTCATAGTGGATTTAGATTCTTGACCAGTTTCTACTTGATACTGGAAATAAATCCTCCAAGAGCATTGAAGAAGTGGCTGGTAGCCTTTCATTATTTGTTTTTCTTTCCATATTTAACTTAAAATAATAAAATTCTATTTACCTATTAGAGTATGTTTATATAGAGATACTCTGATTACTAAAGCAAATTCTAAAACTAAACCTTACCGGCAGTAAACATATCTTTCATATGTAAATGCTTACATCTATGATATATGGAAATCAACATTAAAGAATTGTTTAATAAACGCAGACACACTTTGAAAACAGTAATGGTTAAGTTGAAGATTGCTGATCCTCTATTAATAAACCTACAATACATTTAAATTTTAAATAATTAGATACTTTTGTTTTGCTTTTGAGGATGAGAAAAAGAGGGAATGTAAGTTTTGTGTGTGTGTGGTATGTATGCATGTATGTGTGTGGTCATACATACCTGTTCATGTAGGTTTAGAGGCCAAAGGAGAATCATACTTGGCCTGTTCTATCTCTCTTCCTCTTATTACTTTGAGATACAGTCTGTCACTGATCTTGAAGATGCTCTGGCCCTAGACATCCTCCTGGCTCATTCCCTTCAATGCCTTGGAGCGTTAGGCCTGTTTGGCCATGGTCACCTTTTCTATCTGTGAATTGTTATTTAAATCCATGTTTTCATGCTTTCAGAGAAAGCTCTCTTCCTACTAAAAAACTGTTCTTTCATAAGCTATTAAAAGTCATCTAAATTTGTGATTTTTTTCCTAATGTTAAATTTATTTTATTTTAATAATCATGATGTAAATTGAGCTAAGTGTTAGGAACTAAATAATAGTCTTAATTAAGAATATAGTTCCACACTCCTGCATTGCGGGTGAGACTGCAAGCTGGTACAGCCCCTTTGGATGTCTGTTTGGAAATTTCTCAGAAAATTAGGAAACAACCTTCCTCAAGACCCAGCACTTTTGGGTATATATCCAAAGGATGCTCCATCATACCACAAGGACATGTGCTCAACTATGTTCATAGCAGCATTGTTTGTCATAGCCAGAACCTGAAAACCCTAAATGCCCTTCGACCTAAGAATGGATAAGGAAAATGTGATACATTTACACAATGGAGTACTACACTGCAGATTAAAAAAAAAAAAAAACCGACATCTTGAATTTTGCAGGCAAATTGATGCAGCTAGAAGACATCATTTTGAGTGAGGTAACCCAGACCCAGAAAGACAATTATCACATGTACTCACTCATAGGTGGCTTTTAAACATAAAGCAAAGAAAACCAGCCCACAAATCACAATCCCAGAGAACCTAGACAACAATGAGGACACTAAGAGAGACATACATAGATCTACTCTAAATGGGTAGTAGAAAAAGACAAGATCTCCTGAGTAAATTGGGAGCATGGGGTCCTTGGGAGGGGGTTGAAAAGGAGGAGAAAAGCAGGGAGAGGAGCAGAGAAACATGTAGAGCTCACTAAAAAAGAATACAGTTTCCAAGTTTTCATTTGCATTTTCAAAGAAAGTGGTCAAGTTAATTCTAGTCTACATCTAGATTTCAAGATAGACCAGATATTTTGAGTAAGAATCATTCTTGTTTTAGTAAAACTAATTAGCAAAAAAAACCTTTAAGCCTTATGTAACATTATATTTTCCACACTGATGAAATAATTAGTGTCACTTTTATTAAAGTACACTCTTTGGCTTTTGTATAATCAGGCTGGAAAATAGGTATACCCTTCTTAGCGAAACAGTGAAGTCCTTCACAAGGCAGAGATGGTTCTCAAGCATCTTTAGAAGGAATTACAATTTTTATTCCTTTAGATTCCTAATAGCAATGGTGAATTAAATTTTGCTACAGGCATGGTGTGGGAGGTCCTTCTGTCTATGTGTTGCTTTCATTGGTTAATGAATAAAGAAACTGTCTTGGCCTGTTGATAGGGCAGAACTTAGGTAGGCAGAGAAGACAGAACTAAATGCTGGAGAAAGGAGGGCAGAGAGAAACGTCATGGGTCTGCTGCTGGAGATGTGATGGTAGATTTTGCTGGTAGGCCACGACCTCGTGGTGATACACAGATTAATAGAAATGGGTTAAATTCATATAAGAGTTAGCCAATAAGAAGCCTGAGCTAATGGAATAAGCAGTGATTTAATTAATACAGTTTCTGTGTGGTTATTTGGGGGCTGAGCTAGTGGGGTGGCCAGGATGAACAAGCAGACCCTCCTCCTACACAGGCAGGACACAAATATAAGGAAGGAAAAGGCTTTACTTTGTGAAATTGCCCCAGATAGACAGTGATTTCCTTTCCATGAACACTTAGTGAAATGGACCTAAGCATGATGCTCTTGGGAGGTAGCAGGTTAAGAAATAGGGGGCAATAACATGTCTTATGTCTCTGAGACATGTTCTTAAGGAGGATTTTAAGACCCTCTTCTCTCTCTCTTTTGCCTGCCCTAGAAGTAGGTTTACTGTGCCACACCCTGCCTGTAATAATGTGGTATCATATCACATGTCCAAAGAAAGCAACAGGGGCAACTACTTACAGGCAAAATATTCCACACCAGCCAAACTAAAACTTTTCTCTCCATAAGTTGATCATCCTAGTTATTCATAATGATGACAGTAAGCTGTTTAACAGAAAGTTGGCACCGAGAGAGCAAGTTCTTGATATTTCTTTGTATCCGCCAATCTTGGAAGCTTACAAAAGTTGTTTGTATCTTGTTTTCAGGGGTGAGCCAAAGAAACCTGAACGCTGAAAGCAAATATTAAGCAGGAGTCATGGTGAGGTCTCAGAAGAGGAGAAGATGGATGGAAATGTGAATTGTAAAGGCTATGCTGCTGAAGTTTGTAATAAGAAAAAATTCTATTTGGAACTGGAGTAAAAGTCAACCTTTCTTCATCATGGTAAAATATCTAGGTGTATCTTCCATGTTCTGATATTTTGAAGTTAAATTTAAAGGTAATGTAAATAGCTTATTTGGCAAATGACATTTCAAGGCAGACTGTCATACATTGTCATGGATATTAATAGATAAATTTAACCTAGTTTATAGTTATAATTGGAAGCAACAGAAACAACAAAATAATTATTCCTGTCTAGAAAAGAAACTCTTGAAAAGATGCAGCCTCAAATAAAAGAAAACCTAGGTTTGTCAGGAAAGTCAGGTTCATTTCTTATAATGATATCAACTTGCTTCCATTTTCCAGAAAGTGAGATAATTCCACTCTTCTCCTTGGATGAATAACATTATATTTTGGAGCCTACATATAATTTATTTGTGCATCTATTGATGAGCACAGTCTCTGATTCTGCAATATAGCCACTGTGGGTAGCTCTGATATGGCAGTAACTGTGTAAGTATCCCTGAGGAATGCCAACTTAGAGTCCTTAGGTACACACCCAAAAGTGGTCTAATCAATTCAGAGTGTATCAAAGACCTTCACATTAGACCTGAAACTCTGAAATAAATGTAAACATAGAGGAAACTCTTCAAGGCATAGGAAGAGGCATGGGCTTCCTGAAAATGACTCTCGTGTCTCAGGAAATCACACCAAGAATTGACAAGTGAAATTGAAAAGCTTCTGCACAGCGTAGGGAATAACTGAATGAAAACACAGCTTACAGGAGAGAAAAAATATTCTCTAAGAGTATATCTGACAGAAAATAAATACATATGATACATAAAACTCAGAAATCTCAACTAAAAATAAAGACATATATAACACTGTTTAATAGTTCTATTAAACTATTATCTTTTTTCATCATTATATACTCTCATTGGTAGAATGAAAAAAGATGAAACAATAACAAAGATCTGTGCTGCTTTTATATTTACCTACTTTATCTCCTGCTGCTTTGAATTACTGCCTACTGTTCCTTCACTGCAGACTAAATTTGAACAAAACCATGTGATTGGCTGAATTGGGTACTCTGAAGTGCACAGATTGAAGTTATAAGTCAAAATTTTGCCAATGGTAACTGCATTTGGAAGTAGTCTTTAAGGAGGTAATAAGTTTAAGTGAGCCCTTTGAAGTAAGCTCTGAGGCAATGTAGCTGCTTTTCTTAGATGATATTTGGACATAGACTTGTGTACACACATAGGAAAGGCAATGTGAAGACAGAGGGTACAGGAGGCTCACTCAGAATTCTAGAACACAGAACTGGGAATCCTAGAGTATAGAAGTGTCTACTCTTCAGACTACCCCACTGGTGGTGTCTGTGCTGTGCAAGTGTAGCAAATTCATGTAAATAGAGATGGGGAGGACTATTGGTGGTTACAAAAGAAACACACATGAGTAACATTTGAAGGTCTGCTTTCTGATGACAATACAAGAAAAGAAATAAGAGCTTATTTGACTCACATTTAGTAGTAGAGCATGAGGAGTCAAATACTGTACATAGCTGGAATGAGTATATAGAGCATGTGGGAACAGATATAGTTGGGCTTTGAACATATTGCTTGATGAAGAGTTAGGAAAAGATACTGGGTTTATTTATTGTTGGTGCTAGGAAGCTAAGACTATAGTGAAGGTTGTAACTAAATATTTCATTGTTAAAATGAGATGCACATTAGAGCACTTATTGCCAAGAAAAGGAAACAATTGAAAGTAAGGATCTTGCCACTGTGTATCTATTTTCTAGTTTTTCTTTTGGAGGTTCATTGCGGTTTTGGAAATCTAGACTCAGGGTTTTCATCAAAAGTAGGGAAGCTTTGGCACTGATATTCAAATATTTTTTCTGCCTCTTTGTCTCTCCAGAGATTCTGTGTACATATGTATATATGCTACCAATTCAGTTATGTCAGGATTTGGTGTGTCTGATGGTGTTCTGTGGGTCTCAGAAGCTCCTTGTCAGCTTTATCCATCCTTTTCTGTCTTGTTAGGTAGAACAGCCACAGTGGAGAAAGCTTGGTTTACTGGTCCTTGCTTCTGCTACTTCTCTCTTGCAGGCTGCTCTCATCTCACAGACTTTCATTTCACTTATTTATTTTTCAACTCCAGTGTTTATATTGGGGTAACTTTATATTTTTCTCTGGAATTAGGTGGAGCATAGATCTATATGCCAGTTCTTCAGACAGGATCATCCTTTACCTGATTGAACACATTCATAACAGCTCATTAAAAACATTTCTACCAGGTACAAATTAAGTTTCTTCATTTATATTTCCTATTAACTGCCATTTTTTCCAATTTCATTCCTTATTTCCTGAAGGTCTTCTAAATTTTATTGAAAAGGAAGTATTTTAAATTGCTAACTCTGGAAATCAGAAAAACTTCCTTTTCACCAACCAGGGCTTACTGTTTCTTTTTTAGTGAATTTTCTGGACTAATTCTATGAAGTGTGCACTAGAGGTTATTTTTTTTTTTCAAGACAGGGTTTCTCTGTGTAGCTTTAAAGCCTGTTCTGGCACTTGTTCTGTAGACCAGGCTGGACTTGAGCTCAGCAAAATCCACTTGCCTCTGCCTCCCAAGTGTTGGGATTAAAGGTGGGAGCCACCACCAGCAGGCTACTTGATGTTAGTTGTATTTGCTAATATCCACCCAGCTAGTAATGACAAGTGAGTGGAATTCAGTCACTTTTTCTTGAACAAACACTTCTTGGGTTATTTAACTTTCATAGTTGAAATTGACTATTGTGTTCTAATTTGATGGTGAGAAAGGCATAAAATCTCTCTCCCTCTGTCTCTGTTTGTGTTTTTCTTAGTGGATTAATTTTTCTTTAAAATAAAACCACAACTCTTAAAACATCTAAATTCATGTATGCATATTATATTATTTACTTTTCCATGAGTGAGCACTGCTCTTTCTAGCATATTTCCAAGAACTAGGCAGAAACACGATGATTCTGGCCACATGAGTAAATTCTTCTCAGCACATGGCTCCACCTGAGGATCTGTATCTGCTTTGTTTTGGGTGCTGTGTATCTTCCAAATTTTATCATTTGTGTAATCAACTAAGTAAAATATATTTTATTTAGCTTCACAGTTTGTTAATAGAGCATCGTTCAAACTTCATCATGTAACAGTTACTATAAATAAAAGTCAGATTTTTGTTTTTAATGATCAATTTGCTCCAATATCTAATATTAATATCTTTATCTCTAAGAAGGTAATTGAACTTGAAAATGAAAGACTTTGGATTAATTTTAAGTGTTTTTTTTTAATTCTTGTTTACGGGTTCATGTTTTGCATTTCTTTTTAAATATATATATATATATATAGTATTATTTTATCATGTCTTATTTTAATCATTTAACGCAGGTTTTAAATTTAAATATTTTGATCATATTCTTCCCCTCCCCAAAGTCCTTCCAGATGCCCTCCAGCTTCCTATCCAGCCAACTCTAGGTCTTTCTCAAATAACAAACAAAACCTAACTCAACAACACCCCCTAAACTGATAATAAGGGTGTGTGAAAAATTAATACAAGAAAAACTTCCTAAATATACACATATATGAAGGTGATCTAAATGAAATTACCAAATGATGAGGGTGACAAGATTCCAAATGGCCATCTCTTGGCAATCAATGAAGCTTCAGTACCAAGATTGGATTATATCTGATTATATTTGGGTGTTTAACTTACCCAAAGGGCTAAAATTTATCAAAAACATCTTGTCACATTTTCTTCTTAATAAAGTTATGTTTTTGTCTAATCAATCATGAAAAGTGACCCTCTAAGTCAGATATGGCCTGATCACCCTGACTATGGTACAGGGATCGTCCCTACTGATTAATTACAGCAGGTTAACTCCGGAAACCTAATCTACCATCCATAATTAATGATCATGTTACAACTTAATGTAGCAAAGTTTAGAATTCTAAGCAATAATCACCAAGTCTCTAAAGGTGTCAAAATTCAAAATATCTAATTAAGTCAAGGCATTCTTTTATAATATGTGGGGCCCTCTGGGTTTAATTATTAAGTGACTATCTGATGCATCCCAGTTCTTTTACTACTAATTGAATGTTATCAGAGTTTTTTATTTTACTGTTTTGGAATTATAATATGATTACAGTTTTACTCCCCACTTCCTTTCCCTCCCTCCAAGCCCTTCCATATACCTCGTCTTTTTCTCTTTTGAATTCAAGGCCTCTTTTTTTCACTAAGTGTTATTGTTATATGCATACCACTAAATATAACCAGCTCAGTTAGATAATGATACTTGCATGTATATTTTCAGGGATGATCATTTGGTATTAGGTAACTATTTGGCATGCTCTCCCCCCACCGGGGGGGCTATTTTTCCTGTTTATGGCATTTTTTAGTTGCCGGTAGTTCTTTGTATGTGGTTGACAACTTGTGGGCCCTCCCCTTCCCAAACCCATCCATATAGCGTGTCTATTTCTGTGGCCCTTGTTCAGTTTACATTTGGGAAGTCATGTTGGTGAGACTTTATAGGTATTGCCTCTGACATTCCTATAAGACACAGTATCACAGAAAATTCCAGATTCTCTGTCACTTACAATCTTCCACAATGCCTCCTGAACCTTAGGTATGGGAGTATTTTCCAGATGTATTGATGGGGACTCGCCTCCACAATTCTGCATTTTGGTTGGTTGTGGTTTTCTGTAACAGTGTATATTTCTAAGAGGCTCCTTTGTTGAGAAGTGAAGACTCCACTTTCCTGTGGGTTATAAGGACAGATATTTTGATTGTTGTTAGAAATTATACTGACTTAGTAAAGTAGTGGTTATATGCTATCTTCTATTAACGATGATCACTGTCACTGAGTATTTAGCTAGGTTTCCAGTAATAGACATGGGTTCCCTATTGCTGAGTTGGTCTTACATCCAACTAGAGAGCTGTTGGTTACTGCCAAGATATGTATGCCTCTACTGTGCCCTTAGAGTTATTGTGGCATGCTATGCCTTGAATCAGGTTCTTCTAATACATTCTGGATGCTTAGTGCAGAAGGGAGTTGACAGCCATAAGTCAAAGGGCAGTAGCTGAGCTCTCTGGAAAACCCACATGTACAGTGAATTTATTCTGAGTTAAGAACATATGTGTTATTGAAGACATCTCAAAGAGATGATCAGGATTTAATGTGAAGATGTTACAAGTAGCTGGAGTAGAAGGTACTCCAGACACCTAAAGTGAGTGCATTTCCTGGTTTACAGACATGGGGCGGGGAGAATTCAGGGAATGATCATTCCATGTCATTGAGGCTTACTGAGATGAACTCTCTCAGGTATGATAAGTGTTCTTAGACACCATGAAAGATTTATTTCTAGCTCTTTATAATCTCATCTCAGGTGACACTTAGAAGATGTCTTATAATGTACTTGTGATGGTTGAATTGTCAGCTTGGCACACTCTAGAACCACTTAGGAAGAGAATTTCAATGAAAGGATGGGAGGTTGTCTAGTTCAGCTCCGATAGTTTAACTGAGCTGGAAAGACTCAATTGCTGATGCTTGCACTATTCCCTGAGTTTGAATCCTGAACCGTATAGAATAGAGGAAGTGAGTCAGATAGCAGGAGTGTATATATCCATTCCCGCCCTTCTCTTAGATGTGATGTTGTTGACCAGTTTTGCTTTTTTTCCCTTTTCAAATCTTTGCCTTGACTTTCCTGAAAGCATGGACCATAGCCTGAAACTAACATAAATCCTTTCCCCCTTAATTTGTTCTTACCAGGAGTTTTCATTACAGCATGAGGAACAAAAGTATGGCAACCCTTCATAAATGTGGGGGAAACCTCTGTGATCATTTCACAAGTTTACCCTAACAAAAACTGCTCCATGGAAATCAAATGCCTCATTATGTTGATAGGTGTGCTCAAAAGGAACACTTCTGAGAGCTTAGTTACTAATCCTCTCATAAGTAATGTAAAATTGTTCTCATTTTTAGCTCATGAAATATTTTTATCATGTAGCTTTGCTTGATCAATGTAAAATAAAGATGCTGCATATGAGGCTTTGTCCGTTTTTCACATTTTAAGTTAAGCTGTCTCTCTCCACTTGGTGGCTATTTCCATGTGTTTTATTAAGGTCAAACATTTACCCTTGCATTAACATATCCAGTGGTTGATGTCAGGGGCAGCCAATGTTCTCTGATGCAACATGATGACTAATGTGTCCCTCGCTTTCACATTCTAATAACGAATAAAATAAATTAGATAATTAAAACACAGGAAGGTGTCAAAATAAATGAATCTGCCTCAGGTGAGGGGATGGGATAGAGTGGTAAAGATGCAGACAGAGGGTGATGGGGTGAGTGCTCAATCACAGGGCTTTGATAGAGAAGCGTGAACTTGGCTGGAAAGAACCAGATGGATGGAAACAGGATGTGCCAGCATGGTGATCTCTCTGTAAAGTTCTTTAATAAATTGTACTGTGTTCCAAAGTTGTAGGGTGGAGAGAGCGAAGCCTGACTCAAATTTGACCGTGTTAGGAGGCATTTTGTTCTTCTCTGTCAGTGTGAATGGAAAGTTGAGCTTATGAGTTGTGAGAGGAGGAATAGGATAGGAAAGTCCTGCGCAGGCCTGGTCTTAAGATAACGCATGGTTGATCCAGGCATCTTCTCTGACTCTTAAGGTGGTTCTTTATATGACGGTGTGCTCCAGAACAGAGGTGATGCAATCTCTATTTCCCTGCATTCCAAGGACCCAGCACAGATGTTGTAGGAGCGGCGGGGCTGCATTCCACCAGCTGGCTAGCTTTACCCGAAATTTACACGGAAACTGTATTCTTTTAAACACTGCTTGACCCATTAGTTTTAATCTCTTACTGGCTAGCTCTTACATATTGATCTAACCCATTTCTAATATTCTGTGTAGCACCACGAGCTGGCTTACCAGGAAAGATCTTAACCTGTGTCTGTCTGGAGTGGGAGAATCATGGCGACTGCCTGACTCAGCTTCTTTCTCCCAGCATTCTGTTCTGTTTACTCCACCTACCTAATTTTCTGTCCTATCAGGCCAAGCAGTTTTCTTTATTAGTTAACAAATGAAAGCAACAGATAAGATACAAGACCCACCTAAATCATTTCCCCTTTTTCTGTTTAAACAAAAAAGAAAGGCTTTAACTTTAACATAGTAAAATTACATATAACAAAACAGTTATCAAGTAAGAATTACAGTTATAATATTTATATCTACTTTATCTTTTATCATAACTAAGGAAAACTATAACTATAACTAACCATTCTTCAACTCCATCAAAGACACCTAAAGGGATATAATATTCCCTAAGTAAACAAGAAATCCAAAACTCTAGAAATGACAGAGACATCTCACTGCCTGTACAGTCACCCAAAGTTCCTCTGTACCGTTGGGGCATTCATCTTCAGCCTTCAGGCCCATAGGATCCAGCAGACATTTTCATCAAGCAGGAAATTCCAAAGACAGTTCAGTCACTTTCTGCTGTGTCCTGCAGAATGTCTCACAGACTTTTTCACGAGTCAGGAACCCCAAAAGACCATCTCACCTTTAGGCAAGTTTAGCAGTCCTCTCTCTGTGGGTTCTTTGTGTCCAGTTTATGCAACAGTCCAGGCAAGTGCAGTTTCTTGCCCAAATGGCTAACAAATTTTATAAGGAGCCTCTTCGATGCCCATCTTCCTCTTGAAGTAGATTGGTGCTGCCAGGAGCAGACGTATCTCATTGTCATGAAAACCCCTAAGTTATTAAAACATTTTAAATGCCATGTTCTGTAGTCTTTGAAAAATATGTAGAATGCCTATCTAACTGAAATATATCTCTACATATCTGGAAAATCTAACTAACATGACTACAAGCTTGACTATTATCAATGATTATCCATTAACAACCTATATGTCCTAATTATATATTACATTTTAAAAATGAGCTACACAATCACAATATCTTAATCAAGAATAGAAATATGCAAGTATATATAACAAAATTAACCTTAAAATCTATACCAATGCAAACTATTCATACCTATATCATATCCCCCTTTAAGTGTAAAAGAACATTTATAAACAATATTTGGGAATATGGGCACAGTTATTTCTCTCCAAACTGCTTCCTGCTGAATGGGGGCGTCGTTAATGAGGTCTTTCATGGTATAACCTGTGTGCCAGGGTCATCTCAGTTGGCAGTTGAGTGAAGTAAGTTTTTGAGGGTGTTCACAGCAACCTTTCAGGAGGGCGTGGTCTATCATACCATATTGGTATAGACGCAATCCACAAGGTCTCATCCTCTGTGAAAACAAAAGACCCTTTCCAAAGCATCATATCTTTAGACCCAAATTCTGAAGTCATACACTCATGATATCCATCCTGGTTCCACTTGGCAGCCCATATAATGAAATGTCTCTCTGTACTTAGCTCCTTCACAGTCAAAAATTTTAAAGAAAACACAATGTACAAAATCCAGACTCTCTGTGAATTTTCCATTTTTACTTGGCTTATTTTTCTTTATTTCTTTTAATCTATAATTATCTGTACTCTATCTCTTTAAAGACTTTACCCTTTTTTTAGGGCATTAACTTTATTCTCTCTCTATTTGTTTTTCTCTCTCAAGCCTACATACACTCATCGAACATTGTGATCCATTTAGTGGTCTGAATCTGTCCTATTGTGAATCTGTAATTTCTTTACTATCCAGGAGCAATTCTTAAAATGCTAAGTGCTTCTTAAAAACTTTAGCTTGCACCACATAGGGGTAATACGGTACTGCCTGTTTCCTGCCCAGTCTAAACCTTAACTGCGCTGTTATTATAGTAATTAATTACAGTAGTTCCTGCCTGAGACCAGCACAGTTCAGCATGGCGGAGCTGAGCAGCTCCTGCCTCAGAGCCATTTGGTGCCCTTGAGCCACACACAGTTCCAGGCACACAGCAGTCCACATTGCCATCAAGCAATCCATAGCACTTTATTCTAAATGCTCCATTAAAAAGCTCTGTCTCCCGCAGGAGCCAGAAAGAGATAGCAATGGCGGCACAGCCCAGAAAGCCGGCATTTTAAAACAGCCAGTTTTTTCCTGCTGCTGAGTCAGGACCATTTCTTTGCAGCAAGCCACCCACAAACAGCAAAAAGCTATCTTTTCCTTATTTTTAAGCCTTCTCGGTTTTTTAAGAGGATTTAGTCCATCACGTTGGGCACCACTCTGTTGTAAGAGCGGCTGGGCTGCATCCCGCCGCCCCTCTAGCTTTATCCGAAATAATTACACGGAACCTGTATTCTTTTAAACACTGCTTGGTCCATTAGTTTTAACCTCTTATTGGCTAGCTCTTATATATTGATCTAACCCATTTCTAATACTCTGTGTAGCACCACGAGCTGGCTTACCAGGAAAGATCTTAACCTGCATCTGTCTGGAGTGGGAGAATCATGGCGATTGCCTGACTCAGCTTCTTTCTCCCAGCATTCTGTTCTGTTTATTCCACCTACCTAATTTTCTGTCCTATCAGGCCAAGCAGTTTTCTTTATTAGTTAACCAATGAAAGCAACAGATAAGATACAAGACCCACCTCCATCACTCAGATAAAGTTGTGTGTATTATTCTATACTGCACATGGTTAAGGCAATGCTGGCGGTTGAACAGAGTGATATGAGAACAAACAGGGAACCAGGGAAGAAGTGAAAGCAAACTCTCATTCCAAGAATTGTTTATAGTTAAAGGGACAGACATATCAGTGAAACAAAAGTCAAGAGGGAGGCAGAATGATCAGAAGTTCTAGGTTATTCTCAGTTACATAATGAGTTCAAAGTTGGTCTGAGCTATAGGAAACCCTGTTTCAAAAAAAAATCAAAAGTGAAACAGGCAAGCAATATGTCTTATTTTTAAATGTCAACTTGACACAGCCTAAAGTCATCTGAGGAGAGAGCCTCAATTCAGCAATTGTCTAGATCAGATTGGCCTCTGGGCAGGTCTGTGGAGGGTTGTCTTAAGTATCTTTGATGTAGGAACAACTCCCCCACTATCAGCCTATTCCTTGTGTAGGTGGTCCTGAGCTGAATACGAAAGCTAGCTAAGCATGAGCCTGCAAGAGAGTCAGGAAGCAACGTCTTTCACAGGTTCTTCTGTACTTCTGGCTGTGTATGGTTTCCTTGATTGAACCTAATGCTGCTTGGAATAACAAGTGGGCCTGGCTTCCTGTTCCTACTTGGGTTCTTTAGCTGAGTTCCCTCAGTGGTGAACTGTAACCCACATACTGAACCAAATCCTTTTTTCCCCCGAGATTGCTTTTGGTGATAGTGTCTGTCACAGCAACAGAATGGAACTGAATCACAGTGTCTGGCACTCAGCAGAACAAAGGGCTGGCAAGATGGCCAAGTGGGTAAAGACACACTGTGTGAGTGAGCAAATGGGGTGGATTGCAAAAGGTGAGTAGTTTAAGTAACATCCCTAGAAGTTTCATGGGCTTTTATGCTTATATTTTTCACAATACAATGTGTGGGGCTTCGCTTAGCTGGAGGACCAGGCAATCAGGGAGAGGTTGATGTTTATTAGGATGGCCCAACCAATGACAGGAAACCAAGACATAACTAAAGTTATGTGGACACTTGACTGGAATGCAAAAGCATAATTCTGTAGGCATTAAGTAGAAGGAAGAGTATGATCATGACATATGGCCTGAGCCAGGGGAGGTAGTGGGAAACCCACTGTTGTGCCCAGATTATGACCCCCAGAGAGAGACCACCAGAGAGGCCCAGAGTGTAATAAGCAAGGTTTAATCAGCATAACACAAACATGTTTGGAACTCATCTCCATCCCCGTTGTAGTGAGGTAGAGAGAGGAGTTGTAGCTCCTCTGTGGGATAAGCTTTTAAAGGCATAACCACAAAGAGAATCTTTGAAGCTGCTTTGGCATAGGTACAAGGACTTCTGCTCCCTCCCATTCTGTGAAGTCAGCTTTTTCCTTGTTCTTAGAGCAAGGCCACTGTTCTTGAGTTAGGCCATCTTTATCAGCCTGTACCAGGTGGCTGGCTGGGCTGAGCTAAGTGACCTGGTACTGGGAATCTCCTTGGTGGGAGAGGGGAAGGCCACTATCTTCCTGGGAAAACATTCTGCTAGGAAATTTCTTCTTGCTCCTTTGAGAATAAGGGGTGAGGGTTCCACACCCACGATCTGTGAGATTCTGGATGAGAAGCAGGAGAGGAGGAAGAATTAACTTTCAGACCTGGTGAGTCAACTATCAATCTTTCCGTGACCACTGGTCTGTTTTAGTAATACCTCACAAAGTAAATGTTTCCCGTCTTTATCAGACGTAACCTGAGGTCACACATTGCCATTGATCATGATGTTTAAGCTTGTGCAGAATGGTTGATGTGTATCAGCTCATGCAGTTTTCTCTGCAGGCTCTGGAGCTAGGCACTGCCAGTCAGCAGCTGTTTAATGAGGGGGAAATAGAAACAGGGCAGCTTTATAAATTCCCAGGCTTTCAGGAGATGATGGTAGTCACGTGACATACTCAGACAGCATAGCTTCCATCTGAGCTTCTCCCAACCACAAGACACTGTCCTGCTTACACAGGACACAACAAAGTGGCCAACATCAGAGGGGCAAGGGAGATCCAGGGTGTGGTTCAGCCTGAAGACCAAGTGCAGACTGTGTCTCTAGCCCGAGGCTCTTTCCCACATTATGTCTCAAATTCACTTATCAGAGTAGAGAAGTGTTTTTATGCATGCAAATGATTACACATTGACTAATAACTTATCTGCTCTCTAAAGTGAGTACAGCAGGTGCTATCAGGGACCCCTGAGTGGCAGCCTCAGTGTCCCCTTAGGGTCCAGAAGAGGACTCACAGCAAGTGCTAGACTTAGTAGTTAAAATCTGAGTATGAAAATGAACACTCCACTACATATACTTATCTGCATCAGTTTCTTTATTCTTCTCCTGCTGTTCTCCTTCTGTTCTGTAAAGTTTCCAGTTTATGTAAACACGCAAAACAAAGGCAATTCTCTGAGCTTGGATGTCCCTTTATCTTTGAAGGTCCCAAATGTAATCTATATGAAAGACTCCTTTCCTGAATGCATGGAAGATAATTGCTGGGTGGGAGAGGGGGGTACCCAATATACCAGTACATGGGAAAGAATTGTGCCAATAATAATTGTGCCCAAATCCATGCTCTGCTGAATGTTGCACCAAGGGAGAGAGCTTATGGCTTCACAAAAGATCTACAGTAGGAATTAGCCAAAATAAAAAATGGTGGTAGACCCAGCGCCTTGTAGACTGGGTTTAACTCCATCAGAACGAGCTCATTCTGGTGGGTCAGCCTTCTGCTCTATCAGCGGAAATCTCACTGCATGATTCTTGTGGACTGCAGCAAGGTACTTCAAAGAGAAGAATGTGGCCAGAACGAAAATCTGTTTCTATTTCCATAATCTCCTTCATCTTGGCTGGCTCTGAGTCCTGAACTGGAAGGCAGCTTGGCTGTTTAATTCACCTGCTACTGATAAAAAGGCCAAGACAGATGGGTCCAGCTCAGGTGCTCAGAATGTCTTTGGAGTAGCAAATCAACACATATTATCTGCACTCGGTTTTAGAGAATTATTCTTTAAAGATTCCATGGCAGTCTTTCATCTTAAGACAGAGTCTTCCAGTACTTTTTCTACTTGCATCTTAATAGGAATTGTTAAGTTTTAAAGGGCAGATAACCCAGGAATGCCAAATGAAACCCATCAGTGTCAGTCAACTGGCTGAGTGGCTGACTCATAGACCGACTTGGGATTTAGAGGGGGAGGCATTGAATTTTTTTCTGTTTTTCTTTTTGTGAGTATCTAACTTGTTGGAGAGTGCTTCCACCTGGACCAAGGATTTTGTTGCATTGATTATCATGGCATAGAAACTCTAAGAAAGTAGAATGTAGGGTTCTACTCCAAACTATAAGATCTCCCTCACCTAGTAAACTTGGATCTCTCTTTACTGCCTGCATTTCTCTTTATTTCAATCTGTGCAGAAAGAATCATTAGTGGTGACACTACATCGTAGCACAAATTCTAATTGGTATTAATAATAAAAACCCAGAGTCAGATATAGGGGTGAATACTGAAGATCAGAGAAAAAGAGAGATCAGCCACTAGGGAATTATTTTACCTCACCAGTGCTCATACTGAAGGGACAATCCTGTCCTTAGACCGCATCTCCTGATTGCATCTATCTCCACCAAACCTCAAACTGCACTGAGCTACTGTCTCCTTCTGCCTTATAGTCCTCTCTCCACCCATCCATGTCATCTCCACCTCCCTAGTGCCTGGTTTAAAGATATCTGATCCTAAGTGCTGGGATCACCTTTGTGTGAGTTCCGTTTCTCTTTTAGACAGATTCAATCTGTAGCTAAGGGTGGCCTTGAACTAACAAAAATCCCTCCCTGGGATTAAAGGTGTGTGCTAGCAATCCTTGGCCTCCAGTGGCTTAGCTCGCTGATCTTCGGGCAAGCTTTATGTATTAAAACATAAACAAAATATCACTCATTATATTAATATAAGCCCCATGATTAGAGGAAGTTCACATTTGTGTTGACTAACTTCTTTGTCTTTTGTTTCTTGTATACTTTCTTTTGTTTTATCACCTTCCTATGAATACCTCTTCTATTCAAAAGAATATATCTGTATGTTATGGAAACATAAATAAGGAATTTATGCATGGTTTGAAATGAATAACAATGAAACAATCATAAAGGTTATCTTATAATGTTCTATTTAATAATTTGTTTTTTATACAAACATTATATATATAGTAACAAACTATATATATATTGTTTCTGGATATTTTATGCATTCTTACATCCAATTTATAACACCTCCTATATAATTGTATAAATTTATAAATCTTATTTTTATATATGCTTAAATATATTTTATCTACTTTGAGACAGGTTGACACACCCATCCTCCTTCTTTTGAGTGCTGAGATAACAGTGTGCCTTCTATGCCTGCCTGCCATAGCATTGTTTCATAAGTAGCAGTAAATTAAGGAGGTCAGTTAGCTCGAGGTAGAAAGTATAAAAAGAATTTAACAACAAGAGTAACTTACCTGAGATGCTAAGCTAGCAGGGGCACAGGCACAGTGGTGCATGGCAGTGCCAATCACTATGAAACTGTGGTCTGTTTCTCATTATCCCTTGAGATCTCCTGAGAAGTCAGCTTTTAGGATAAGGCCTCCTCTCACAAACTGTAGACCAGTCTGTGAACTTGGCAAATGAAATCACTACTCCAGGTAACACCCTCCATTATTAAAGTTTGTAATTCCAGCACTTGGAAGGCAGAGGCAGGTGGATCTCTGTGAGTTCAAGGCCAGCTTGGTCTACAAGAGCTAGTTCCAGGATAGGGCCCAAAGCTACAGAGAAATACTGTCTCGAAAAACCAAAAAACCAAACCAAACCAAACCAAAAGAGTTCCAATTGCCAAAGGGAATGGTTCTAAATGCTCACAACTCAGTATCGAAAATACAGAGCATCTCTTTGTGACACCCACTTATACAGAAATGAGGGAGGGTAAATTATATGTGCTCATCTCTCCAGCCTGTGCCATAAACTGTTCTTTGTAAAGCATATGAAGTGGGCCCAGTTTTCATGTGCACACTGTGGCAGAAAGCCAGGGACCAAGCTCTTCTGTATGAAGGGATGGCAAATCCAGTCCAGTGTTACAGCTGAGGGCACACACACACACACACACACACACACACACACTTATCATTTTTATTGTCAGCAGATACATTTCTATATATTTTAGCATTTTCATTTCCCTCTGGTTACATTTTGCAGTTAAAACATTGGGAGATACTTTCCTCCAAGCAAAGATTCATGAACAACCCACATATTATATCTCAGATATCTTTATGAACTCTGAAATTGAATTTCAGCTTTGGAGGCATTCAGATTTTCCATTCTCTTTGAGTCTGAACGAGTGGAATGCATAAGAGAGAAAGGTATTGTAAGGATTTGCCTAGATTAAAGTTTCAAAAATCAGAGTTTTCTTTTGAATGTGGATGAATAAGATAAAACCTCACATTTCAAGTGTCCTGTTAAGCCCTTTAACATAAGTGTTCAAATCTGAACTCTTTCCTAAGATGCTGCGGCTTCTTCTGCCCGTGTGGGTGTGAGCACCTCCTCTGAGCACTGTCTGGGTGAACGATATTTTCATCCTCTCTCAGTCTTTGTCATCTTGGAGCCACTGATATCTGGTGGAAAAATGTATGTATCTGTGCCATCTCATTGTATTTTAAATAGAGTGTAGAAGGGAACTCTGTCAAACTGATGTTCTTATATTCTGTAGTATCTGTCATGAATCAGAAGCATGGCGAACACCTGGTAAATATAAATTTAATGCATGGATAAGCAAATAAATGAATGCCAGGGATGGACATGTTAAACAAAGGTAATCGGCAAGTGCATGGAGGGTGTTTAGTTTTCATGAGTGAAATGATTTATTACAAGGATTAACTTGGATATTTTGTTTGAGAAAACTCTGAAAACAATAACAATCCAGGAAAAGAGGCTCCCCATTTGAGAGCTGGGGAGGACATAGGACAGGTTATGACGAAAGGAAATAAGAAGGGCCGGAGGGAGGAAAGAAAGGGAGGGAATGCTGTCATTATATTTTAATTAAAACATTAAAAGACTATTAAAGATTAAGTTTTGAAGAACTTAGAGAAAGTACTTTTCAAGGCTAGGTTTAGACAAAGCAGTCGGTGGCAAAGGTATCACTACTGTATGCATCTGTGTATCTAGGTAGGCCAAAAGGAGCTCAGAAACATGAGTAATCAGTGTTTCAGATGCTGGCCACTACATACGTGTTCACAAATATGATGCAGTCTCAGAAATGCAGCATTAAATGACTTCGCCATGGTGCTGATGTTCCAGAATGGCAGTACACAAACCTAGAGGGGCTAGCTTTCCACATACCTAATTTAAATGTTTTGCTATTTGTAACTTTATTATTATTATTATTACTACTATTGCTACTGTTATCTTGTTAGAAACTTAGGCAAACCACTATCATGGGCCTAGGAAGAACCAAGATTTCAGCACCATTGTCCATTTTCATGTCCTGTCCCACTGTGAGATCTCCACAGGCAAGAACTGTGAAGGATTTTCCTTCAACTATTTCCTTTGGAATTATCCCTTCAGGGCCAGCATGAGACTTTTGCACAGTTAACTATCAAGAAATGTAAGTTTGAGGTATACAGTCTAAGACAGTGATAGAACTCACTCTCTACTAAGTGTGTAAGCTGATAACATAATGGATTGTCATTATCGACAGTGTGCCCTGTCTGGCAGATAGGGGTTCACCCTCAGCACAGACAGAGTCACGTGCAGCCCTCAGATGATAGGATGTCTTCTGTGTCACTAAGTGAGAAGAATCTCTCATCTTCATTATATTCTTAAAGCCTCCATTAGGAAAAAATAAAATAACAGGAAGCAGCTAAGCTCTGTTACATTGATGAGATTTTGTTGGGCAGAAGCTGTGAAGCCTCTATCAAGAATGGGAAGCCTCTGTTCTTGAGTTCTCAGTAGTCCTCATTGTCTGCTATATTCAGCAAGTCCGGTTTTATCCCAGGTTTTTTCAGACCCAGGCCAGCTGGCCTTGGTGAGTTCCCGATAGAACATCCCCAAGAAAGCTTTCTTCTTTTTTTTTTTTTTATTTAAATTTGATCCTACTACATGTACTGGCTTTGTGGGAGCCTAGGCAGTTTGGATGCTCACCTTACTAGACCTGGATGGAGGTGGGTGGTCCTTGGACTTCCCACTGGGCAGGGAACTCTGATAGCTCTATGGGCTGACAAGGGAGGGGAACTTGATTGGGGGAGGGGGAGGGAAATGGGAGGAGGTGGCGGGGAAGAGACAGAAATCTTTAATAAATAAATAAAGGGAAAAAAAGAAAAAAAAAAGAATGGGAAGCCTCTTGACTCCAGGCTATCTCTGGACCCTCAGAAAGGAACTTGTGTCTGTGTTCTGAAGCAGCTGACTCCACTCTCTTGGAGTTCTATTCTGGAATATTATATTCTCATACTGTAATATAACTGGAGCTCAAGCCCATCGTTCCCTTTGGAATTTTATTGCTTTTATAAAATCATTTTCTTGGTTATTAATTTGGAAGATACTGAAAGTTTCTTTAAGCTAGGACAATAAAAATATTTTCATTTCAAGGTCAAGAGTGTTTTCTGGTGTGATATAATATCTTCAAAATCAATGTTATTGATGGCGTATAGATTCCAGGTCAGCCTGGTTTACCTTGGGAAACTCATCTGAAAACAAACAAACAAAAAACAAAAACAAAACAAAACAAAAGACTATCATCACCACCAACAACAATAACAAAAACTAAACAACAGCAAATCCAGTGTTGCTTCCATCTGTTGTTCCTGGAAGACCTGCATTCTCCATTAAACATCTCTGAAGTTCTTCCCAGGTGTGCTTCTCTAATCTCAGATGGTTTGGGTTTTTCTAATTCCCATGCATTTTCCCATTATGGATTCATTGGTGGCCCTATTGAAGGCACTTTTGATGGTAGGTGAGATTTTCTTGTTTTGTGGCTGTCACTTGTTTCACTGAGAAACCTTGTAAATCTTTGAGTCACATTTGTGACTTGGTCTACAGACCCAGTTGGTTTATCCATACTTGGGAATCATGGTGTATGATTCCCAAATACTCTGTATTCTATACCAGTGTTGCTTGCAAATCTTTTTGCTTAAGCTTGAAGATGTGTTTGCTTTGTAATGTGCTGCAAATGGCAACTAAGTATGTCCAGCAAAACAACCCCTCTCTGTTCCTGGCACACGTGAGAAGTGCTTATCCAAGGACCTGCACACACCTATGTGACCAAAGGTACTGGTGCTGTGTATGCTCTTCAGGTTTATGACTTGTGCGTGGTACGTTATGGGGAAAGATGCTTGTCACCTCAAGTCTTCAGATGGTAGACCCTTAACTAGAAAACTTCGGCCATAAGCATATTGACACTTCCATTTTGAGTAATTGAATTTTGCAGTGTGAGAACTTCTTGTATTTTCAGTAATTATCTACCTTAAGAACTAGCACTTTTATAAGTTGATGGGGGCATTACTAAGTTTTCATTTACACTTACTTCTTCAGAATCTTTTGCTTCAACTCTAACATAAAGAGGCTGCTGAGTCATCTTCCAGATGATGTGTTATGAATTTATAACAATCCGTTCTTATTCTCTCATCAGACAGCTTACACACAGACCAGAATTCATCAGTGTGAAGCAAACAGTGACTGCATACGTCTCTCTTTCTCTCCCTTATTTCCTCTCTTTGCTTTACTACTTTCCTGTGGCCAAGTGTGCAAAGAAATTGCAAAGAAGATAACTAATGCCTCACTCATCCCTTCTTGGACTCATCCAAGTTATGAATGTAGTCTTATTACTAAATATATATATTTTATATTGGATTATAGCTTAACAGTGATTTGTGCCAAGTGCTATGTAGGGAGTTCAGCTTTTTAATGAAGATCAAGTATAGAACGAAGCGGAAAGTGAAACTCTGAGTTGCATTTTAGAAAATAAATGGGATTCTCTTAGAGTAGGAACATGGAGAAGGTCATTTCGAGTAAGAAAACAAGGTATTGGAAGAATTTGGAGTTACAGAAGTGCTCACTTGTTATCTATCCAGGGTAGGGAAGGTACTGTTTCTATGTAAGATAAAATAAAGGAGATAACATACAATTAGTTTCCCTTCCTGTTTGAGAGAAAGCATTTCTGACTTTGAAATTACTTTCCTATTGAAAGGCTTTATTGACCTGCTTTTAGTCAATTATCCCTCTATTTTCTCCTTAACTTTAATGTCAACTATGATATAGATCATTAATTCATATAGGCATTTACTAACTTTTATGCAATTTTGTCATGGCCTTTGATTTAATTTCTTTTCCTATAAGGCTTAGAAAGATTCCGAGATAAACAACTATGGTACTAATAATGTACAGGAGCTGAGGAATGACTGAGTCAAGAGAGTGCCCGCCACATAACCATGAGAACCTGAGCTGTATCCCTGCAAAAGCTGGGTCCTGATGGCAACCACGCCTTGTAATCCCAGCATTGGGGCAGTAGAGACATGAAACTCACTAGCCATCCAGACTAGTCAAGTTGTATTGAGAGATCCTGCCTAAATTATTAAGTGGAGCATGATTGAGGAAGACAAGCAGCATTTATCTATGGACTCTACAAACACATGCATCCCCTCCGATGCACATAAGTATGTGCGTGTACACACTTATACACATATACACAATCACATTCATGCAGACAAACTAATGCACAGTATTGCAATGTCTCCAGCTTTGTGTGTGCAAATGCATAGGCACACAAGCATGCAGAAATGAGAGATCAAATACTAATGTTGTTCCTCAGGAATTATTACTGCTTACCTTATTTCTGAGACAAATGTCTGTAAGTTGGGCCCTGAGGCTCACTGGTTAGGCTAGGAGGGCTGGCTAGCAAGTATCTGAATCTGCTTTTCTCCACTGCCCCAAGAGAGCAATATTTGAATGTGTGCTTTGGGGGATCAACTCAGTTCTTTGTGCTTGTGTGACCAACACTGCACTAACCAGATTGCTGCTTCAGAAGCCCCAAATTCAACTTCCATGCTTTCTTCTTCTTCCTAAATAATTTAATATTTTTCAGCTAGAGAAGGAGGAATAGACAAAAATTTTCACAATTCTGAAGAACCAAGGAAGAATCTGGCTTCATGGAACCTCACTGAAGAAGAGCATGAGCCCCAGAGATGGTTCTAGAGTGAGGACAGGATTGACTTGTGGAAACTGATTTTCAGAATCAGTGATCAAGCATTTGCTAAAGGGGAAGCCAGGTTATCAGACTGGATGAAAATGACCATAATTGGAAGACTTATAAGTGTTCTCCATACTACTGGTGTATCATTTGCAAGTCCCTTGGCCTATTTCACTTGCAGAGTGCTGCAGTGGTCTTCTCTTTAGACCTGTTTCCTAGGTCTAATTGCAGAATCAGTCTCCAGAGTTGAATTAGTGTTAAGTACTAGAAGGCATTTGGCTATCTCAACACCTGAACACACAAGCACAAAGAACTGAGTTGATCGCCCAAAGCACACATTCAAATATTGCTCTCCTGGGGCAGTGGAGAAAAGCAGATTCACATACTCGCTAGCCAGCCCTCCTAGCCTAACCAGTGAGCCTCAGGGCCCAACTTACGGACATTTGTCTCAGAAACAAGGTAAGCAGTAAGTAAGACACATTTGTCTGTGTCTGTGCTGCTGATAACATCCAGATGGAGAGTCCACTGACTCCAAGCTTTGTGGAGATACATGGCACCCCATTTTCAGAGGCAGAAGCAAAGAAGCTAAATGTCTTTGATTTTTGTCTTGCTTTAGTGTTTGTCTTACAACTTTGAGCAAGTTATGCTGAGTATAGGACAATATGCAAAATACTGGAGTTTTCAAACTTTATTGTATTTTATTTTATGATGTGGGAGTGTCATATATCAATCTGTTGATTTCATTGGTTAAGCAATAAAGAAACTGCTTGGCCCTGATAGGTTAAAACATAGGTGGGAAGAGTAAACAGAACAGAATGCTGGGAGGAAGAGGAAGTGAGCTCAGACTCGACAGCTCTGCTCTCTGGAGCAGAGACGCCATGCTCCCCGCTCCTGGGCAGACGCACGCGATGAAGCTCTGACCCAGGATGGATGTAGGCTAGAATCTTCCCGGTAAGACTGGTGCTACACAGATGATTAGAAATGGGCTAAATTAATATGTGAGAATTAGCCTAGAAGAGGCTAGATAGAAATGGGCCAAGCAGTGTTTAAATGAATACAGTTTGTGTGTTGTTATTTTGGGGCTTAAGCTAGCCAGGTGGCTGGGGTGCTGGGGATGCAGCCCCGCCGCTCCTATTACTACAATTTTATGTATATGGGTGCTTTGCTAGGTATTCAGGGAGGGCAGAAGAAGGCATTAGGTCACCTGAAATTTGAGTTACGGGTGGATGCAAGTCACCAAGTGGGTGCTGAGAATCAAACTTGAGTCTTCTGAAAGAACAGATAGTGCTGTTAACTGTTGAACCATCTCTCCATACCTCCAAAAGTTGGAATTTGTAAAAATCACAAAAGCAAAGAACAATGTCTATGCTTGATTTGATTTTTTTTTTTTCTGTCTTGGGGGAATCAGTCTTCAGACATCCTCCAATACTAATCTCCACTTTGTCCAGTGCAGTTTTCTCAAGAGCTGGCATTTAAGGGCTAAGGGCTCTGAGAACGGTTGTTAATACACATCTGCTCAGCATCGTATCTTGCCTCTCCTTCACTCTTCTCCCTCCCCTCTTCTTTCCTGTCCTCCCCTCCCGTGCCCTTTCCCCTCCTCTTCTCTCTCATCTCTTCCCTTCTCCTCTTTCCCTTCTCATAAATGACAGCTTGGACAATGTTCAGGTATACCTGCTTCCAGTGATTTGTGAATTTTTGGTGACAAATACATGTGGCTGACTTCTGACGTCCTAGTATGTGAAGGCAGGTCCTATCTCTGCCTTTTACATTCAGTTTCTCGTATTTGAGACAATTTCAAAGGCCCAGCACAATTCATTTCTTTAATCAAAACACCTAAACCTACAGTATTGAGAAACCACCACTTACCTCTCTCTTTAGTAACATTCAGCTTTGTAGGGAAGGGAACACTAACTGAATAGAGTTTCTGATGAGCTTTTAGCAAACTTGCTATTTTTGCATTGACTGCCCACTTTGTGTCTTATTTATTCCTATGCGTGTTTACATACATACCAATTACAGATAAGAAATATGAAAGTAGTGGTAAAATAAAAATACATACATAATATAGGTACATGTAGACATACACATAATCTCTTATAAAACATGTAGAAAATATAATGTAATTTAAAAGTATATTGGTGCACATTCATTGTACTCTGTAATGGATTTCACAAAGACATACAAGTACTTTAGCCAGACTCTGTCCCTATACTTTCCTGTTTTTCTCCCCTCAGTCTTGCTCTATGATACATATATACATATATGAATCATACAGACATACATGTAACATATATGCATTTTGTACATTTATGAAATATTGAATTTATAATTGGAAAACCCAATGCAACATACAATATTTATATTTTCTGAGTCTGGTATGATATTCAAAGATATCTTTTTTCTTGAAAACAATGTAACTTTATTCTTATAATTGAAAAACTACTATATACATATGTATATGTATATATGTACACACACACATATAATCACATCACATTTTGTCTGTTTCTCATTGTGAGTACATGGGCTGACTCCTCTGCTCAGGTGCTGTGCATACTGCTGCAATAATGATGGATGTTCAAGTATGCTTGTAATATACTGACCTGTGTTCTTTGGGCACATATTTAGGAATGGAGTAGCTGGTTCAGATGATAATTCTGCTTTTGGATCTGAGGAACCTCCATACCAATTTGTATAACACTTAGATGTCACCCAGCAGTCTATTAGTCTATTAGGGCTATTAGGGTCTCCTTGCCAGTGTTTGTTGTCATTTTTTTTGTAGCTAGAGTGACTGGAGTGACATGAACACTCCAGTGTAGTTTTAACTTGCATTTTCGCTGACGACAAAAGACACTTTTCAATATATGTAGAGCTAGGGGAGAGCATCTTTCTCCCCCTTTGTAGGTTACCTCTTTGCTTGTAAATTTTCTGCGCTCTCATTTGTCAATTGTTATTTGTATTCTGTCTAGTCTATGAGTTATCCACAGGCTAACTTGTAGCTAATTGCTTGTTAGTCTAATCAGTGCCCTGAAACATTTGAATACAATGAATTCATCTTTTAGTTACTCTTCATGGTCTAAATTTCTCAGTCAAATAGACAAGCTGGTATCTATTTCTGACTCAATAGCAAGTACCTAATTTGTTAACATGTTACAACATGTTCTTTAGAAGTAATATTTTAAGTATAGCTCATTTGTGATAATACTTAAAGACAGAGACAAAGAAATTTAAAACATTTTCTAATAAGAAGGAGAAAAGAAAATAAATTTGAGATTAAACTATTCAAGAGGTGAAGAAAACACAAAATAACTTCAGTTGAGAAAAACAAGAAAAATGGATATTCAATCACAGAAGTTTTATGGTTAAATTGCAAGGACGAATTTAGAAAGACTGATACTCATACTGACATAAATTATAATGGGAAAGAAAAATGTATGCAATTTGTCAAGAGAAAAAGAAAAATGATGAGAGAACAAAAGGTTGGTTTTGTGATCTATGTTTAATAGAAATTGAGAAAATGATAGGGTCCTTCAAAACTGCACCCATTCTGACTTCATAAACACACTGTGCACAAACTGCACCCATTCTGACTTCATAAGCACATTGTGCATAATTTAATTTTATCATTAAATTTTTAATTTGAATATGCTTATTATAGGCAATAATAAGGTTATGGATATGTTAATTCTTTTGTCATCAGTGTATGATCAAAAGGCAAGGGAATACCAAAAGTTCTTAGAAGTGTATTATGGGAATTCAACCCATTTTGATCAATGACATTTAGGGTGACTGGCCCTATGGACATGGTATTCTCTGGGTGAGTCGTAGGATAAAACTGAAGAAAGGACCCACATGCTCGTCTCTTGGTTGGCCAGAACGGGAGCAAGTCTTGTGGTTGGTCCTCAGCACCTTTGGGCAGCATGGCAGGAAAACAGCAGCATCAGCAGTGGCATCTACCTTGTTCGGTATTAGTGAGTCTGTTTTTTTCTTATAAATAAATTTCCTTACAAATAAAAAAATAATAAATTGTTAATCAGACTTTGTGGTTCTCTTTTTATAGGTGGTTTGTTGATATTTCCATTTACCCTAGAATGCCCAAATCTCTATCTACATGTGTCCTCATCCAGAACTTTCCCAAAGGATTGTTTATACAAGAAGTCAAGCGAGAAATGAGACGGTGTCTTATTGCTAGCTCAGCAAGTTCCACACACCTCCCAGCAACTGTATCTGGCTCAGTTAGTACAGGAAACAGGATTTCAGTGACCCATTTTTGTTCCAACCCAGAGCTCAATCACTTGGCTCAGCCACTTGATTGTAAAAGATTAATACCCAGCCGCAAGCTTACAAGTTGTGTACAAGGAGGCTGTGTGTGGCTTCCATACCTGGGGAGATGACATCTATCTTATTACCTACTTGTAGGCATAGGATAAAAAATAAAGGTTTTTTGGTTGTGAGCCTAGCCTTTAACGGCTGAGCCATCTCCCCAGCCGGGCAGTGTTGGCGCACGCCTTTAATCCCAACACTAGGGAGGCAGAGGCAGGCAGATCTCTGTGAGTTCGAGACCAGCCTGGTTTACAAGAGCTAGTTCCAGGACAAGCTCCAAAGCTACAGAGAAACCTGTCTTGAAAAACCAAAAAAAAAAAAACTAAAGGTTTTTGTTTGTTTATTTATTTGTCTGTTTTCTCCAGACACTGTCTTTTAAAGGCCAATCATCATCCAACCCACTTTTGAAATGCAAGTTTCACAAGCACAGATGCCTTGTCTTTATTGGCTGATGATTACTAGAAGCGGGGAGTCAGCATTCTTCTATCAAAATGTTGACAGAGGTTTCTACCACACCCAGTCCCACAGCCATTCAGTCCCAAAGAAACACACAGAGGCCTACATTAATTATAAACTGGTTGGCCTATTAGCACAGTCGTTCTTATTAACTAATTCTTAGATCTTACATTAATCCATAATTCTTGTTTGTGTTGGCCACGTGGCTTGGTACCTTTATCAGTGAGGCATTCTCATCTTGCTTCCTCTACATGTGGGTGACAACTGCAGACTGAGCCTTTCCTCTTCCTAGAATTCTTCTGTTCTGGTGGCCCTGCTGATACTTCCTGTCTGGCTACTACCTAATCAGCATTTTATTATACCAATACAAGTAACAAATCTTTACAAGGTACAAGACCATTGTCCCACAACAATCTTCCCCCTCTTTTCTTTCAAAACAAGAACTCTGAATCTAATCTCCTTTGTTTAGCTTTTTGCCAGACCATTATCTATAACAACTTGTAACCAACAGTCTAAACAAAGAACAGCATACATAATCCATTTTTGGGGAATGTGGGTGCAGTTTTCTACGCTACTTCCTGCTGATTGGGGGCATTTATAATCTTATGGGACCTAAAGAAAATTTAGTGGTATGGTCAAGTTCTGACTGTAATATTCTTTGAGGCTTGATCATCTCAGCCAGCAATCTTGAGACTGTTCCGGATGTCGAACTCATAGGAAACTCCAACAGAGGTCCTTTGAAATGTTGGTTCATCTGGGCCATCTGCTTCTATAGGAGATGTCTCAGGGGGCCTTCCTTAATGAAACCTGATTTTTCTTAACCCATAATGAATCCACAGCCTTTCATTTCCTGTAGAAACAAAAGCAAAACCACTTCTCCAAAGTAGCATATCTTTTGACTTAAACTTTGAATTCAAGGCATTTTCAAAATATATATGTTGAATTAAGCCAGCAGCATTTATAACCAAATGTATTTTAGTAGCTGTTACTCCTTCCTCAGCCACCAAAGAATTCAAAGACAGCACAATAATATATAGCATCCAGATTATCTGTGTATTTTCCATGTTTATGTGGCTTTATTTTAAACTCGATTTCTTTTATTTTTAAATTTTGAATTTTTGAGATAGGGTTTCTCTGTATATTTTCTCTGTCAACATCAAAAGAAAACTAGCAAATTGTGTTTCAGCATTCTAAGCATGAACTAAGCGGCATGAACTAAGACATGGGAATAAAAATGATGTATCTAGGAGATGATTAGTAGTAGGCTAGATTTCCTTAAGGTCCATCACTGATGATGATCAGCCTATGTTGGGGACCAGCCTCAACAAAATTACCACTTGCCAGGGTAGGGGTATGGGGATTAGAAATATAAGAGTACAAAAAGGCAAAAATAATAAAACAGAAAACATAGACTAGTGCCGGGAGGGAGTTCCAATGATACAGAAAATCACCCATGTTTAATTTCCAATTGCTTAAAATACTCCAACCCAAAGAGGTAGGAGTAAGAGAAAAACAACATTAACATGGTACAAGGAAATGAACATACCAGTTGAATGTCACAGGCTGCATCCATAATTAAACATTCTGTTGCTAGAACAAAATAAGTCATGCTCACACCCTAGACCAAAACATTCTGTAGCCAAACCACTCCCTGGGTGGAATCTAATGTTATTTCCTTAAGGGAAATGGAACCTTAGTTGGATCCTTAGGCTTTTATTTGAGGTAGAAACATATCTATTTCTCTATTTTTGAAATACAAGGTGGATATCAGCCACACCTGTTGATGATAACCTTGAGAGAGCAGAACTCTCCCCTCTCCAATCTCAATCTAGGTGGGTCCTTTGTTTGAGGTAGAAACACAATAACCTTGAAAGAATAGAGGTAAGTTCCTACTCTCTGACCTTCAGTCAAGGTGGAAATAAACTCACATTTTTGGACCTCCACAGCCTGGCAGGAAACGGATGTAGAGGACCCATAAAGGGCCAAGATCTCCCCAAGTACTCTTCCTGCTCAGCTGATCTTGATGCACCCTGCAGTGTATCACATTTTCAGTTGAAAATAAAACAACAACTTCTTTTGCACATACCAACAGACGCCATGTTCAGATAGATGGAGAACGGAGTTGCATTTCCAAAGCCATTAGTTCTAAAGGAGTGGAAGAGTTGTCATTTGGGCCGGAGGGATAATTCAGTGGTTCAGAGTACTTGTGACTCTCGCAGAAGTTCCAAAGTGGATTCTTAGCATCCACATCATGTAGTTCAACTCTAGGGGTCCAATGTTCTCTCTATCTTCCATAGGCACCTGAATGCCCATACACAGATATTAACAGACATACAGACATCTTCATAAATAAATATCAAAATAGAACTTATGCAGCAATATGAAGTTGAAAGGAACTGACATGAATTTACTTACCTTTTCCTTTTGCAAGAACATTAAGCAAAGTTTAACTTAGAGTAATAATATTATCATTATTTTTCTATGGAGATAATTGATGCATAAATTAATACTTAGACTAACTGTGGAAATTTTCCTGAGTTAGGTGGATTTTGCATTTTGTTGGGCATAGATAGTATAAATGCCTATGTTTCTTTAATCTTAAAAAAAAAAGAAAATTTAATAGACAGAAAATTCTCAATTGATTCAAGGACTTTGTTTATTTTTTTTTAACAGAGATTCTAGTCATGTCATTCTCAGTGTATTTAGGAAATGAAATAACAAAACATTTGAGACAGTTGTCACACTTAACCATCAATAATAGATCACTCCACGGTATCATGATGCTAACGGCAGGAATTCTGCCTGAGTCTCTTTGCATTAATCCTAAAGGAGACAGGACTTGCAAAGCCATTTGGTCACCTTTCAGGCTTTTGAAAAACAATCATTTTAATAAAAAATCAATTTGAAGCACCTGGAGCAGAGAATGTTCAGCAGCAATGAGTGCAGATTGTCAGAGGCAATTCTTCTCAAGCAGCTATAATTTTTGTCTCTGTCTAAGTAATTTACCTTGGAAATGGAGATGAATTGGATAAAGAAAAAAATCATCCATTTATGCTCGATGGAACAGAATCAAGCTACATAAAAATATTTATAAAAATGTAGTCAAATTGACACAATGATGCTTTTGTGCACAAATATTTATATTGTATTTTTAACTGGACATAAATCTTCAAAAAATACAAAAAAATATATCAGTGTATTTTAACAATGCATACTATCAAATATGGTTATAGATATCTTTATACTTCATTTATCCCAATTGATAGAAGAGTTGAGTTTTTAAAGAAAATTTAAACAACATTCTATTTCATTTCATTCTGCTACAAGGGAATTTAAGCCATACTGTAAATGGTTTTAATGATTTATTTTCCACATCTTTGTTACTTTAGTGTCAGTTTCTCAATGATACCAATAATATGAGTTGCAAAAATATGGCTTCTATTATAGATACAGAACTCTGGGAATCATGGATGAAATCACAAACTATGGTTTCCTATAAATTCCGATTTCTATTTAGTGTTTTCTTTAAATTACAGTCTTCAAAGTTCTCATATCTATTTTCCATATCCCTGTGTAAATTAATGTTGAATCCAATGTTCTTTGCCTCTCATAGAATCATGTCTCTGTTTGGTAAAGGCTTGCATGTGTATAGTATTTAGTGCTTTAAATAAGTTAACTGTTGCTCTATGCAAAGGGACTAATAAGAAATGAAAGAGGAAGTTTGATTGGTGTGACCCATTTCTCCAGCCCCATACCTCTTATTTTAACATTATAATAGCGTAAATTCTATAAGGAACAGAGTAAATATCCTACATGTGCCTTTTGTCGCTTGATCAGGATTAGGTGCACCAAGTCACCAACATTCAGCTTTCCGTAAGAGTCAGTAGTGATCTTTTAAACCTAGACAAAAGAAATAGTTAGGTTTTGAAGAATTATCAAATAATCTTCAGCAAATATAACATGCCCAGAAATCCAGAGATATTCACAAAAGACTTTTAGAACAGTATTCAATGGCAGTTTTTGTTGCTTGCTGAGTATGGGAGAAGCTATGGGCTAGTTCTCTAGCACTGGAAAAATGTTGATGAAATATATATATTATATATATAATTAGTATAATAATATATATTATTATTATTAGATAGAGATATGCATGCTACACAATGAAAGCTGTGCACTGCACTGGTCTCAAATGTAGCATCTGATAGGTTTCTCTATCTACTCATCTGTTGACAACCCATAATGAAAAGTTGACCTCCTCCATCACCCCATAAAATTCCTGTATCTTTTCAGCTCCCTGTTCTCCACCAGGAACTGCCACGTTGATTTGTATGGCCGTAGATTACTTCTGACTGTTAGTGAACTTCACAAAATTAGATTCCATCTGTGCATCCTGATGGATCTGGAATCTTTGGCCCAGCAGTTGTGCTTGAGACTCACATTCATGGAACTGCCCTCACATAACATCATGAAGTAGATTTAGATAGCAAAAGTCACAACTCAACATTGCACTCATTTTAACCCCAAACCTAATGAAGTTATATAGACAACTGTTTCTGAAAATTATGATAATTAGACCTGCAAGTTAATAAACATACTTGATGTAAGTTTTTAAACATAGTTTCTATATCCTATATACTGATGTTTAAAACAAAATTCTATTTATTTTACCAAAATGTTTTTTGCTTTATTTTCTCTCCTATAGGAAAGAACCTGCTATTAAATTTTTGTGGGAGCCCTTTGAAAGAAATTGTTTTTTCCCGAGTTCTACTTAAGATCATTTGCTATTAAAGTGGCTGAAATCTTTTATTCATATCATGCTTCTGCTAATCTGTGCCTAAAATGATAAGAATTTAAAGAAATAAAAGATGAAGAAACTAATCATACCTAGTTTTCCTGCTGCTAACTAGATTCTGAAAATCCATTATGTAAAGTAGTTTTTGATAACAAAAGAAACATCAATATTTATGAGCATCTACTACAAAATAGTGAACAGAAATGATAACTAGTAGAAATATCATATTGTTAAAGTTAATGATTACAATGAACTCAGGCAAATTTAGGCTTGATCAAAGAGAAGGCTATAAAAGAGCTTGTGCCTGCAACTGTGTTTAGTTTTAAATTTAAACCAGGAACTACATGGGAAATTTCCCATAAAAGATAACTCAAAATGGAAAAGGGTGTGTTCAGCCAAGCCATATGCCATTAAATAACCAATGAACAGTCCATGAAATAGCACATTCGGAAAGAGTCATACACGGAAGAAGTTCACTTTATAATAATGGCATGAATTTAGCAAAGGATGTGGGATTTTAATCAGAAATCACTTCCATAACAAACATCACACACTTGCTCACAATCAACCAAACTCATGAAGACATTTAGTTTTTCAGGGGACACACCCCAAGGTTGAGGAGTCTGCAGAGTGTAACACCTAGCAAACCACTGGGCCCAGTTGACAGTCATGTCCAGGACAACTGGTCGCCTGTGCTTTTGCCTTTTGTTTTGTTTTGGTGGAAGACAGACAGACAGACACAGCTCCTGTAACACCTGCGATAATTTTTTTTGAGGCAGGGTTTCTCTGTCTAACAGCCCTAGCTGTCCTGGAATTCATTCTGTAGACCAGGCTGGCCTCCAACTTACAGAGATCTGCCTGCCTCTGCCTCCCAAGTGCTAAAATTAAAGGCCTGTGTCACCACCACCACCAGGCTACCTCCTGCATTTTCAAGGCAGGAAAGAAAAAAACAGAGAAGACAAAAGGCCCAGAGAAGAGAAACAAAATGGCAATCTAACTAACCTACACTCTCCCTGCAATATGTGTCAGCCAGATCTGCATTGTTAGGCCACTCCTCACAGTATGGCTATCTGTGCACTGTGTCACTGAATACTAGTTTGTTACCTAGGGTGTACAAGTATAGATGTGAGGAAGGGAGTTTGTTTAATGGTTTGAAACAACCTCTCTCTCTCTTTCTCTCTCTCTCTCTCTCTCTCTCTCTCTCTCTCTCTCTGTCTTGCCCAGTCCCACAGCCGTTCAGTCCCAAATAAACACTGTTTGGCCTATTGCTCATGCTTATTACTTACTAGTTCTTACAACTTAAATTAATCCATAATTCCTATGTATGTTTAGAGATGTGGCTTGTTACCTTTTCTCGGTAAAGCAGTCTCATCTTGCTTCCTTTTCATCTGACTTGCAACTGCCTTTCCTCTTCCCAAAATTCCCAGAATACTTCCTGCCTGGCTACTGGACAATCAGTGTTTTATTAAGCCAATACAAGTAATATATTTTTACAGTATACAAACATTATCCCACAACATATATACATATGTATATACTATATATAAATGTTGCTTTTGTCTAATTATTCCTTATCAATAAAAACTCAGGAGTCAGATTTGGGATAAGAACCTTAATGGTCAAATAAATGACAGAAAAGCAAACAGTGACCTGCCATCTCTTCTGTTCCTCCACAGAAAAGGCCTGAGATCCTCTCTAAGCCCCGCCTTACTACATCCTGTCTCTCTATCTGTTCTCAGTCCTCCATAATCTCTATGGTTAATTTTGATCAGCTAGTAACTAGCTCCTCCCTCTGATTCAAAGAAAACTTTCTTGTCAGAATACAACTAAAATATCATACAGCATGTATACATATATATATCTGTATATATTATTTTACATTTATGAATATATATTCTTTTTGAAAACTAGAATTCAGCTATTAAGTGCAATTTCTTTACATTAATAATTTATATTAAACCTTGCATATTTAACTTAAAAATCTTTGTTTCATAAACAGAATAAAAGATGGTTCACACTGCAAAACTCACAGAGCAGACATTTCCACTGATCCAAGTGATGAGAACAGAGTGGATGTAATTTCCTGACCATATTTTGGCCACTAACAAACCAATAGCATATGAGGAATGTGTTTACTGAAAGTCAGTGAAGTTGAGCTAAATCAGTAACACAATTTTAGAATCCTTGAAATGCTCATCACACTAAGAAATGCTTCAAGCCATGGAACATTGTCACACCTAGGTTGCCTGAAGTATGAGTGTTCAAGGCTAGTAGTTACTCCAGATTACCAATTAAATCTTAACTTTTTAGTTGTTCAGTGCTCTGTATTTTGAAGTTGATGAAAATGCCCCATGCTAAAATACTGTGTTTGAAAATCTTGGGTTTATAAGGATACACATTCTAATACATGATGTTGGGTAAATTCAGCTCAGATTTGTATTCATTTGTCCCGTTATCTGAGTCAACATACACAGTGTTGCTCATTTTCTTTCTGCCCTATGTCTTGTGAAAAACATGAATAAAGTATTAAGTTTATTTCTAGTTTTTACAGTTGTACTTAACCTGCTCTTATTGATTTCTCAGTTTCCCTTTGTTAGCGACAGGGTGTTCTGTTCAAATTTATTTCTAGACATGGTTTATTTTAAGTTCTCTGGGGATTGGCTTTGGCTGCCAGCTCTGGGGAGTGAAGCAGGGCATTTCTTAAGTTTGTTTCAGAACAAATTCATTAGCTTCTTTCTCAGTGGTCTTGAAAGACGTACTATTTCCTGTACTCATATTCATAGATGTGCTCTGTTGATACTGAACTTAATAAGGCTTGAAGACACACAGGAGGAAATAAGTATTTCATAAACTTTAGTGACAGCCAATGTAAGTGTAATGCGATGTCATTAAATAGTATTGGAAAGGATTATTGAGTTTGTTTGGTCAAACGGATTTTATAAAATCTTTCTCAGTATGGATAGATTGTTTTACCATAAGCAATGGGGACCTTCATTGTATATAAAATTTTCCCAAAACTTTCATAAAATAGTCATTTTATATTACATAATGTGATTCTTATAGCAAAGATTTCATTTGAAGTTCTATAAAAATAGGATTTTGTATATGGAGACTTGTAATGTTTCTTTCAAAGGTCAATGAATCGAGGACATGAAGAGGGTAAACTCATTTCCTGGCCCTTATCAAAGAATCTTGAGCATTGCTGAATCCCAGCTTAAGATCTAGAGGTCCTGATGACTTGAACCAATGAGGTAGCAAGAAGTTGCCGTAAGTGGCTGCATTGCAAATTTGGTGAATACATATCCTTGAGATGCAGCAGGACTTTGGTGCAGGGGATAGTAGGATTTTGTCATTTGGAAAAATGAGCTGAGACAAAATCAGAGTTTTGCTTTGGGGCATGTTGTGTTTGAAATAACTATGACATTTAAATGGTGATAATAATTTTCATACTAATTATCAGTTTGTTATGTGAACACGCAATTTAAAGAGAAAATATGAAGACATTCTTTGGAAATATTCACCTGGATTCTGTCAAATACATAAATACATTTCATTCAAAGTATTGAGGTGGAATAAATCGGGAAACCAACCAAGAGTGAAAGTGAAATTTTTCAGTGGTGAATTACATTCAATATTTATTCTTCAGAGTATCTTGAGTTTCAGTTTAGAGAGAAATATATACGGAATAATTTCATCAAAGGATTTCCAACCTATAATGTATAACATGTTGTTAATGCAATGAGGAGCACAGAACTAGCAGCAATTTATCATTATTGTCACTCTTAATGTTTACAGTTCAGTAATTTAAAGCAAACAATTTGCTGTTTTGTAATGACAGCATACAATGATATGTAGAGGAATGCAGGTGTCACAGGTGTAAGCAGAGATGGTCACTGTCGCTATTTGGGAAGTAGATTTCCCTGTCACACTTCGGTAGGGAGGAAAAGGAAAGACCACACTGTCTCTGGGAGCTACATGATGAATACAGCATTGGATAGGAACAGCATTCTCAGTGTCATAAGTTGTCAGGGTGACAACATTGCAAACACATGCTGAATTCACACCAGGAGGAATCTCCCCTACAATACTGTGGTTCTAATTTATTAAAACTATTACCTGATATACTGTTTGTACTGGTTGCTGCTAGTGACAGCACAGTTATCAGAGCCAGCTGGTAAGAGAAAGGGAAATAAAAAAAAAAAAACCCAATAACAATAATAGCACCAAGGACAAAACATCCAAATAGCATTCTTAGGTACTGGATTTCTCCCTGTTACAAAGTTTTTATCATGCACCAGTTGCAGAAAGGGAAGGTGGAAAAGTCCTGGGGATGCAGGACAAAGGGCAGCTGCGGAGTAGCGGTTTCTGTTCTCAAAAATTCATCAGTGGTTGATGTTCAATTTTTCACACAGCAGCAGTCTGTTGTCAGCTGTTGACTCTAGCTCCCTCTGCAACAGAAGTAATACTCTAAGAATGCTTCAAGGAAGCATTGAAATACAGGATTAAAGAAACCACCAGATTTATGTTGTGTCCAAATGAAATGGACTGTTTTGCAGAAAGAAGTCTTTTCTAAGAAAATGAAATTTTAGAAGATAAACGTGAGATATGGAGAATATCAAATTTCAGGATGATTGCTCTGGAGTTCTTTTTTAAAAAGAACAGATCTAAATAGCAAAAGAAAAATGGGTACTAGTCTTCTGTAGTAGGACTCAATCAAAAATGCACAAAAAAGATGTTAAGCTGTTCTGAAGTACTGCTCCATCAATGACAATGATTTCAGTTTGCAGTTTTTCTCACTTTTTTATTTTTTTTATTTTTGAGATTATAATAAAATTGTCATTCCCCTTCCCTTTCCTCCCTACAGATCTTCTCATATAGTACTCCTTTTTCTCTTTTAAATGCTCCATAACTCTCTTTTCATTAATTGTTATGTGAATATGTGTGTGCTAATATACATAAAAACATATATATGCTATGCTTATAAATTATATGTGTGTAGGTTATACTTCAAAATTATATATAATTATAATTTATAAATGTCTTATAAATTATATTTATATAGAAATATAATATAATGTAACTTATATATAATTTCTAAGTATTAAATCTATTTATACACAATTATATATATATATATATATATATATATATAATGTCTAAGTATAACCTTCTCAGTGTTACTTACATGTATGTTATCAGTGCTGACATTTTGGTATTAGATAACTACTTGTGCTCTTCCATAGGGAACATTTTGACCATGCTCCCAGCATCCCTTAGTGGCTTACAGTTCTTTTATTTTTATCAGTCTTCCAGGGTGGGGTGTGTGTGATTCTCTTCATTGAGGGGAAGCATTTTCCTAGCACTTTGCTGTGAACTTGGAGAATCAGTGTTCATATGACGGCCTGTAGACAGTGGTGTAGAAACAGAAACAAACCCTCCTGATTCCCTAGTCATAAAAGTGCCAATTAACATTGCCTTTTAGAATATTTTCTTTCGGCAGTTTCCATTAAAGACTTGTCACTTTTAACCTGTATCAAGAGAGCCTAAGACAAACTTTTCTTTTAAAAATAAACACTGTGCACCATGGTCAGGGCGACAGTCACTGCCTTGTTCAGTCACCATCAGAGCAGCTTCCCCCTGCAGAAGAAGGGAACAAATACAGAGACCCACTGCCAGACATGATGAGGACAGTGGGAGACCCTGGAATACTCATCCCTCGATGGATGTCTCCATCAAATCCCTTCAGGAGTCAGGAAAAGGGTAAAAGCCAGAAGGGACGGGGGGACAACAAGGAAACAAGTCCCACTAGATTATCACGACTGATGCACATATGAACTGTGGCAGCATGCACAGGACCTGCACGGGGCTGCACCAGATGGGTCCTAGAGCTAACAGGAGAAATGGACACATGCCCCCATCCCAATCCAGAAAGTAATCTCCGATTAGTAACTGTTTGAAGATGAAAATTTAGTTTCCCCCAAGGGAGTCTCACTGAGGAAATAATAAGCCACTTTTAAGGTCGGGCTGCAAGCCCAACAGTAGATGGCCATAGAAAATGAACTCCACAGCATCTTTGGATGTCCTTTGCCTCATAATGTTATGTCAGGGCTTCTCTTAAAAAATTATCTTTGTACTTTTATTTTGTTATATATGTATTCTTTCTTCTTAACCCTACAGGTCCTTTGTGTATATATTATGGCTTCCAGTTTAGCGGGCTTTATGGGATTATTGAATGTGCAAATGAGTGTGAGTCTCTTTCTTGTGCCTGGAAATAATTAGAGGAACATTTTAAAAACCTGCCAAGTTTGATGCATGAGGTCTCTGTTTTGCCTTCCCTGATCAAGAGTCAAGCAGTTCAGGCTATTCTGCCTGGGACCCTTCCCTTAGAGCAAATTGCATAGATGGATTTTTTTTTTTAGGTGTGAAATGCTGACATAAACAAAGTTTAATAAATGTGTCTTTACCATATGACTTTCAGAATATTTGTTTAATAAGACGACTTGATAAATCTCTAGGAGAAAAAAGTTGTAGTGTTCTCAGAATGCATATGGCCATGAACATTTCTTATTCCCAAGAAACTCTCATGGGAATGGTTTCTCATTTATGTCCTTACTGCTTGCAAGTAACCTGCACAAGCTCACTGCAGAGCTGGCACTAGGAGAAATTCTAAGATATGTTTCTGGATATTTTCTCTCTGTTCCTTCTCCTTATTTGATACATAAATATCATTATATCGTGTACACAAATATACATACATATTTATTCATGTAATACATATGCATATTCATACACATATATACTAAATATTTATCTCCTGGATATATATATATATATGTATATATATATATATATATATACATGTGTATATATCATACACATGTAGAGAAAAAATATATATACAAATCAAGCCATTATCTTGAATTATATACATGCTATAAATGTAATTGTAAATTTATATTCATTTTTCAGATATGTAGCCCATACTAAATTCAAATATATTGACTTTAAATGTTATAGCTGATATTTAAGAGGATTCCTGACTAGCATTTAAGCTAAAGATTACAGACAGTTTAGCTCATTATTTATAATGCTGCCAATTGAAGTACAATCAATCCAGTATCCACAGCGGGAGAACATTTAAAAATGAAATTTTAAACTGAACTACAGAGCTACTAGAGTGAACACAGTAGCTCCCATCTCTGAGTAATCCAGATACTAAAATAATGAAAACTTATCCAATTCTATACAATTCAAATAAAATAAATAATTTATTTGCTTCTTAGAAATTTGTAGACAAACATCTTTGTACAAATTTAATCAACTGCACTCCTAACTCAAGCTGTGGAACCAACATACAGTGAGTATTTATTTTATTATGGATTAGAGGCATCAAAAGTCTCAGCCTCTTGGAAAAGAAGGCAGTTCTATTGCATCCATGTGACAATGCTAAATAATCATTAAAATTGAAATTTTTGAGGAAAGATATGCATGTAAAAAATAAGTTTCCAACATACAATCTTTTAAAAGACTTAGATCTACTTTATAGCTCACTAATGTCTTTCTGAATTACCTGGAATCTAGGTCTTTGAATACAGTCATGAAGGGTTATTGCCCTATGTCCCATCTCTGAGAATTCTGGATATTAAAAGTAATGTGAACTGTCAAATTATCTACTCATATAGAATAATTAATTTTGAGTTTCTAAAGTTAAAAGTTAAGGAAGATGTAAAAATAAGCTACATTTGCACATATTTTGATAAATCTCTAAAACATAGTAGAAGAAGCAATGATGCATATTTGAGAATCATTTTAAAGCTATGGTTATTCATATTACATTAAAATATATAGAAAAATACTTATATTGTTTGTGCGTAATTCTAATAATAATAATGCAAAGTATTCAGGAGATTAATAGACTGGTGTTGATTACACCAGTCACTTATTTTTAGTGTATTCATTTGTTCATGTGTGTTTGTGTGTATGTGTTTTTGTGTGTGATTGTGTGTCTGTGCCATTGAGTGGGAATGGATGTCAGAGGACAAAGTTCATGCTATTGATCAACATTGAGAGTGCTTGTCTCAAAAATTAGGTGGAGAGGAATTGAAGTCATATGCACATATATGCATATTCACCTGCACAATATGTGCACGCACACAGACACAGAGCACATAAGCACACACAAAATGAAGAAAAGAATTAAAGCATTTTTTTTCTTTTTGCAGATTTATCACTGGGCAGCTACATAGGTTTCTACAAGCAAGGTATGAGGGGCACACCTCCATTTCATAAAAGAGACCCTCTGATGAGGAGGTTTTAGGAACTAGTGAAAAGTAGCCCAATGTCAGTGTCCTTGGAAACACAAATTTAACTATTAGATACTGTTTCTTCTCCATTAAAGGTCTTAATTGTGTATGGATTCTTTAATATTTAGCCCTGCATGGGCAGATCTGAAAGTACCACAAGGGCTAACTAACTCATCTAAGTTTTTCTTCCTCAAATATCAAACTAGGCCTATCCCTAGATTAATTTGATAATACACCCACTCTTCCATTCATCCTCAATAATAGATCAGTGATTCATACAAATGGTCCATATATATAATTGCATATGTATATATTTGTTTCCATTTATAAGGAAATGTCTTGCTTCCTGTCAAACTCATTTGTCCTTCATTTGTGCTTCCAACAGCTAAAATGCTACCATATTTATTTGTTTATCTTCAGATACATTCTAAGCCATACAAACATGCACAATGCATATTACCTGATTGCTATAAACATAAAATTTGCATACTATGCCTTTATTGCTCCTCCGAGTTCCCCTTTATTGTAAAATTGGTAATGAACTCATATTACTCTACATAATCCTAATACAGCTTTTTCAGGTATGATACTATTTTATTATATAGATTCTTTTTTTTTTTTTTGGTTTTTCGAAACAGGGTTTCTCTGTGGCTTTGGAGCCTGTCCTGGAACTAGCTCTGTAGACCAGGCTGGTCTCGAACTCACAGAGATCCGCCTGCCTCTGCCTCCCGAGTGCTGGGATTAAAGGCGTGCGCCACCATCGCCCGGCTTATTATATAGATTCTTAAAAGTTTATTGGTTCATGTTTTTTCTGAGTACATTTAGTTTTTTAATTGTTGTATTTCTATCAATTTGAAATCTTACACATTTTTCTCCAGTTCCTATGCTATTTTGAAGCAGCATACATTAATCTGCACCAGGACATGTATAATCTGTTTTATATACAAGATCAAGGGATGAGACTAAATAATTTCTATATTTAATTAATATAAATCCCTGTTTTTAATACAGTACTACTTTCAAACTTGAGGAATGATAAAGATGAGATAGTTGTCTTGCCTCAATATGAGTTCTGAATGAGATGTCAGCTTTCACTATCTGATTGACAGTAAAGCAGAAATTGCATATAATACATAATTAGAAACATTTCTTAAAGGTGGTTATATTGGCAACCTATTCTCACTAGGATGGGGTTTGTGTCAGTCATTTTGGTTGGTGCTTTGGTTGGATGGACACTGTTTTTTCAGTGAAATATCCTATAAATAAACAGTTTTACCCAGCACCTTTCTGCACTAGTACTGACAGTACTGTATTAATCTCAAGGGTTTGTTAGCAAATGCCCCGTACCCCAAAAATGTTGCAGTAGACTAGACATCAACCAGATAAGGGATATTTACAGTCACAAGCCCAACATCTCAGGACTCAGCACTGCAGGTTCCTCTGAGACCTAAACTGTCAATGACTCAAAATAAAGACAAACATCTTTGTTGAAAAAAAAAACCTTATTTCTTGGAGCTAATTAAAGGTATTTCTAATTCTTTTTGAAAACTTTAGGGGGCTTCCTCAGAGCAGACTCTAAGATGTGCATTTATGTCCTAACAAATCATTACAGATTGATTATCAGAAGAAACCAGTGAAAATCCACGGACTGAGGAAGGAGAAGCGGCCTAACAAGGCCATAGATGTTAGAGGACTGTAAACATCATAGTAGCTGGGGCTATGCTCTTGACTGTAGAGTACCTTCTGTTGGTCCCAGATTTGTCTTCATTTCTGTCACCATGGTTGCTACCCTCTCATGAACATTCAACAAAGTGGCCAACAATGTACTAGCCCCCATTTGCTGGAAGTGTCATCCTTGCCTTCCTAATCTTTTGGCTATGTCCCCCTGCAGGAAATAGGACCTGAGGGAAGATATTCAAAGCAAGCAGACCCACTATTGCTTTTTATTTTTGCTCATTCTCATAGGTCTATGCATAAGCTTTTCCCGAAGGACTCTTTATCCCCATACCCTAAACTTTCTTATTGGAGATGTAATATGTCAAGCGGCAGCCCATATTCTTAACATGGTTAATTTCATTCTCCAATGAGATGTAGATGATCAGAGTCACCAATTAATGCCAAGTGTGTTGGGAGGATTTTTCTTTAATTCATTGTTTTAAATTTACCTTAGAGTGGACTCTATAAAGATACAGCATGAAGCCTGTACTACCATAGAGAAGTTGAAAGCCAAAAAATCTGCTGTTTAATGCAACAATTGCAAAGCACATCTAGTAGCTGGAAGTGGTCACAACTTTTGCTTTTTCTCTACAGTATCCAAACTGGTTGTCTCTAAATTATTCAATAAAGGAAGCAGAATATAACTCTCAGTATACCACACAAGGCCAACAAAACCAAAAAAGAGCTATAAAATCTATGCCATTAAGAAATTGTTTGAGTTTTCCAGAATTTTGAAATCATAAACACCATTCTTGAAGAGTCATTCACCTGACTTCTTGGTCACCTAAGAAGTCACCCAACTGATGTGTCACTTTTTACCCTTCAAGTTTGACTAATTTGATATCAGTGGCCAAGTGGTTACTATATTATTTCTAAAATGCTGAATGAAAGAATTGTCTCCAGCATATATTTCTATAGAGAATGAGAAAATAATGAAGTCCTATGGAAATATCATCGAAATTCAATCTTCAACTCTTGGGAAAACAACTTTCTTTTGGCTTTCTTTCCGATAGCTATTGGAAAAAATACAAACACAGCTTGTGGAGAAATAGCTGTATTGTAAGCAAAAATATTTTCACAGAGTCTCTAAATTTATTGCAGTTACTACTTCTGCAGCACAAATTGAATCTGGGGATACTATTGATGAACTTTATAGTTCTCATATTTATGTTTTTCAATACTGTTATTTTTACATCTATTTGGGTGTACATGTTCTATGCATGAGTGTGTGGGTGCATGACTGGGAGATCCTGAGGTCTATCCTCGGGTGTCTTCCTCTGTTTCTCTTCTCAGTTTTGGAGACAGGGTTTCTCACTTGGAGAACCTTAGGTAATAAATTTCTCACTTACGACTTTAGCTTGTCTGATTAGCATGAACTAACTTTAGTAACACTGTAAACGTTAGGTCCAAAATTTCTTATCTTCTGTTTCAGTTCAAAATAGGCATTAAACACTAGCACATATAGCATACGTAGAGCATCTAATGATTCAACAGCATGACAACTGTCTCTTAGGTGATAAAAGCTACTGCAGACAGCTACTTTGACCCTTCTGTTGATGAATGAAGTTCCCACTCTAAGAAAGATATTCTTTCTTCAGGAAGTTGAGATCAGTGATGAATAGTATTCTTGGAGACCTTTAGTAGGATCTTTTCTGAGAAGCAGCAACTAATCTAGTATTATAAATATTTTAAGACATTCAGACACCTAGAATGGCCATATATATTTATAGTAATCAAATCTTTGCTATGAAGAAAAACAGAGCCCATTTATCATTATTAATTACAGAAGTAGTAGGTAATTCACTCTTGATAAGTTTTAGTTTCATAGATATATGTAAAAGGCAAGGAAAATTTTCTGTCACAAACATAGAAAACCAGAATTATAGACACTTTAGAAAACTTTATCTAGATTCATCCTTATTGCTTGACTTTTGGGTATTATAGAGTATTGTAGGGAGCAGGGCCCCAGCCGCCTGGCTTACACCCGAAATAACCACACAGAAATTATATGCATTTAAGCACTGCCTGACCCATTAGCTCTAGCCTCTTATTTGCTAACTCTCACATCTTGATTTAAACCATTTCTAATAATCTGTATGTCACCACAGGGTCGTGGCTTACCGGGAAAGATTCAGCATGTCTGACTTGGTATTTACATGGCGGCTCTCTGTCTTCCCTTCTTTCTTCCTCCCAGAATTTAGTTCTGTCTACTCCACCTACTTAAGTTCTGCCCTATCAAAAGGCCAAGGCAGTTTCTTTATTCAACCAATGAAAGCAACAAATAGACAGAAGGACCTCTTAAAGGACATGCTACACCAGTAGAGGTTTTCTGGTCTTTCTATTATATATAAATTAAGCATTAATGAGGCTCAGTGTGATATTTCCAAACAAGCATACAGAATGATTTGCTCAAATTTGCTCTTTTTTCCTATGTACACACACACATGCACACACACAATCACACACACACATAAGCGCATTCATGCATATACACATGCATTCACACACACTCACATGCATGGCTACACATGTATATATGCACATGCACACATATTACCACTCTCTAACAGTCACTATTCTGTCTTCAGGTTGGCTTAAATTGTCATGTGTAAGAGAAAAGAAAGAGTTATTTTGTCTTTCTGTATCTGATTCAATTCATTTAACACAATGTCCAAAGTTCCATCTGGTTTGGCACAGAAGTGGCAGGGTTTTACTCTAGATCTGACACTCCACTGTGTATATGTACCACAGGATCTAGATACCATCAATAGTTAGTCCACACACTTATGAACAGTGCTGCAGCAAGCTTGAGTGTGCTGGTGTATCTTTGTTGTGCTGGTTTCTTCTTATTTATGTACATATGCACCAAGAGGCTAAATAGCATGGTCATGTGATAGGCGTTTTTTTAGTTTTCCAACGTGTTCCCTACTGAGTTGTGGGTGGGGCCGCTTGTTCTTCTCAGTTAGCTTAGAACTGAAATAATCACACAGAAACTGCATTCATTAAATCACTGCTTGGCCCATTAGCTCTAGCTTCTTATTGGCTAATTCTTTCATATTAATTTAACCCATTTCTTTTAATCTTTGTATTGCCACATGACAGTTGCTTACCGGCTAAAGTTCCTAGGGTCTGTCTCCAGTGGCTCCATTGCTTCTTCTCTGACTCCATCCTTTTTTCTCCCAGCATTCAGTTTCATCTTCCCTGCTTATGTAAGTTCTGCCCTGCTATAGGTCCAATACTGCTACCTGTAGGAACTATATGAATCTATTTTCTTACCAACACCCTGAAAGAATCAATTTTCCTTTTATTTCAGAAACATTGGTCTGGTGAAGTCTTCCAAGCACCTTTAGTTTGGTAACAGAAGAATTAAGCTTGAGATCTTTAAAATCTTACATACTTATATTCTTGACAGCAAATATAATTATTATTATGGCCATGAAGAGGGAGTGCTGTCCTGGGATAAGACTGTAAGTAGAAGACAGGACCAGACTGGGTGGCTAAGTCCTGGACCCTCAGCTACTCCAGAGGTTAAGGTAGAACTACAACGGGTGCAAGATCCACAAAAGCTACAGAGAGAGTTCAAGACTGGTCTGTGCAGTTAGTGTAACCCTGTCGCAAAATAAAAATGGTGAAACCTAAAATAAACAGGAATGGTAATGTCAGTGAGTTAGGAATGAAGTTTGGTTTTAGGGTAGCCATCTAATATAAAAGAGGCCCTATGCTTAATTCTCAACACACACACACACACACACACACACACACACACACACACACAGAGAGAGAGAGAGAGAGAGAGAGAGAGAGAGAGAGAGAGAGAATTTTGTTAAAGTTTTTTAAAAAAAATCCTCTGTAAAATATTTGCTTTAGATTGTCAACTATTATTTATATAAACAGGCAGGTTAGTTAATGTAATCTGAGGCTAGTGGATCTCAAAAATTATGATTTCCTAAGTAAATGCTAGATTGGATCTCACAGATACCAGTGAAATGAAAGGTGAAATATTAGCAGTTAGCATGAAATATGAAATTTCTTATACTTGTCATTGAGTATTTTTTCGAAGAAAGCATATAGTTTCTTCCTTTGATGTAGAATTTCACTAATGACATTTGGCAAGGAACGTTGTTATCTATTCAGTAGAAATCATTAGTGAGTCATCATGAATCCTTTTCCTATACTGTATTTATCTTTATTTGAAGTGATGACAATATTACCCTGAAACTGAAATTTGATACCCAATTAAGATGCTGTGGTTTCAAAACATGGTCTTTGTATCCCATTGTAGGCCAAGGAAAGCCAACTCATGAGACTTTAATTCTTTTGTTTGCTCCTTCTACTCAGTGGCAAATGATGCGTACAAAAGACTTCTCAGTGATGTTATAATTTAAATGTAATTCAATGAGTGTGACTGGTTCTTAACAAATGGCATTTAGTGGTCCAGGCGCCGATTGGTTACATTATCTACTCTGTAACCATAATATTGTGTTATTCACTGGAAATGGTTTTAGAGGTCAGAGAGGCCTCTTTCTTTAGAGACGCAGGGAAACATCAGAGCATAATGTGCTTTCATGATAGCTTTTCCTCTCATTAACTTGCTTGCTTCTCATTTTTCTTTATTTGAAAATACTTATTCTTTAAAAATATAGTCTGAACTTGCTAAGGCTGAAGTGGGGGATTGTTTATGGATGTGGATTGGGTGTACCATATTGCATTGGAATATTTATGGCATATGTCAAAATGGGTTATATATTTTATTATATAGAAAATTACCTATTGTCATTTCCCTTCTAAAACAAGACCAGATTCATACAAAGAACCAAGGATTATTTCTACTGCAAAGTTAAAATAAGGAGATTGAAACTTAGTATCACCTACTAATTATTTTGTCCCCAGATAGTCTCATTAATTCATAACCTAAAGACCACATGGTTTGTATTGAACAAATTACTGAAGAGTTAGAGTCAGCATATGCAAAGGTAAACTGTGAGCAGGATAGCACAGAATAATAGTTTAGTTATCTACAGAGAATCAGCTTTGGAGTACATGAACATATGTTTAGATATAGAAAGTAGATAATTATGGCTTGGAGAGAAAATGCAAATCAGATGTAGTTGAATAAATTTGGTATTAATGCTGTCATGAAGGGTGAAGTACTACAGGTGACAAAAGGTTAGGAGCTGCAGCTCAGAGAGCTCACTCAGCTCCAGGGATCCCATACCTTTTCAGACTTCCACAAGTACTTATGCACACCTTCTACACACACACACACACACACATACACACACACACACACACACACACACACACACACACACACATACACAAATAATAAAATAAATCTTAAAAATGAAAAGAGTTTCTAATTTTAGTACCACATAAAATAATTTATTTAAAAAATGACCAAATTTATTCATTTACTTGTGTGCACCTACATGTTTGCATGAATATGCATGGGCACACACATAGCACAGTTGTGTGTGTGTGTGTGTGTGTGTGTGTGTGTGTGTAGGTCAAAGGACAATCTGTATCAATTGGTTCTCTCCTGCCACCATGAGGCTACTGGGTGGGGATGGAAGTGAAATCAATCAAACAGGCCTGACAGCTAGCTCCTTTTCCCACTGAGTCATCTTTCACTGGCCCCAGAAAACAATTGTTAATCTTTACATGGAACTGGTGCGCTAAAACGTGTTAGCCTCTGATTCGTACCTGCTTCTTTGCTTAACAGCAAGCATCCTAAACGCTCCACTGTGTGGTTCAGCCATTGAACTGGAAGACACCTAGATTAACAGCACACTGCTATCCTTTCTGACTCAGAAACATTACCTTCAGTTTTTGCCCATTATTATTTTTATATGTTTATTGGGTGTTGTGTAAAAATCTGTAACAAAAGTTATCTTTAAAGCTTGTAACAAAAAGGGTTGTTACTTTTTTTAAAAAAATTTATACGTAGGTAACCTTAATTTAGTACAGCAGACTTGTATGTAAGATATAGTTAACTCTTTTTTTTTAAACATTTTATTTATTTATTATGTATACAATATTCTGTCTGTGTGTATGTCTGCAAGCCAGAAGAGGGCACCAGACCTCATTACGGATGGTTGTGAGCCACCATGTGGTTGCTGGGAATTGAACTCAGAACCTTTGGAAGAGCAGGCAATGCTCCCAACCACTGAGCCATCTCTCCAGCCCTAGTTAACTCTTATTTAGAAAAATAGATCTAGCATAGCATACTTTATATGTAACTTGGATTCAACTTTTGTTTCTGGAAAATAGAACTTACTAACAACTAATGTTTGATTCGGTTTAAAAATTCCTAAAATTATAAAGGTCTATTCAGGCTAACAGAAACTGATTTAGAGATGTCTAGCCACCTATGTCTTTGCTGTGTTCAACACCAGGCTTTTAAAAGTTTTTAGACAAGGAATAGTGCATGTTTGATGATTAAGATTTATAAATTTCTAAGGTTGTAAAGGTCTAGCAAAAATGAACTTGAAGATGTATGTCCAGCTTCTTTGTCTTTGCTAACTTTGTTAAGCTTTTAACTATTCAGATTAATTGAATCATACACAAACCTGTGAAATTCTATAAAGGTACACTATGAAAGGATCCAAAAATATGATTTTCAATCTCTCTGTGGACTGTATTCATGGTATAAAGTTTTATTTTAATGCTAAAGGGCCTTCAATTAAATCTTCAATTCAAATTTTCATGACTCAAACTTAACAGATAAAAAAGTGTAAAATCCTAGCCTTATAAAATCTACTAACTTGTTGTAAACTGTTAATGATAATTAAGACTTGCAAATTAATGGTCAGCAATTTATAAATAATCAAAATTGTTAATGTGTCAGAACAATGCTGGTAGCTATGCCAAGCACAAATATAATTTATTTATAGGGATATGCTTTAGCCTTCTGTATATGTTGTCAAAGTTAGTTCTGAAGCAAAAAACTAAAGTTTGTTTAAAATTAATAAATAAAGCTTGTTTAAAATCTGGTATTTACTTGATAATTGGTTAGAAGATGGTGCTCAAATCTTTTAGAGAGGTTAGCTGAATACAGCATTTACTGAATCTAATGTAAAGGTTCCCCCTGGTAGACAAAATACCAACTTCTGGGAGTGGTAGCTGAGGCTGTCTCCAAAGATGATGACCAGCAGTGGACTCCACCTAGAACTTGCATCATGTGCGATAACACTGACCAATAGAAAAGAACCGCCTATGACTCACCTGCCACCAGGGCCCTGCCAAAACTGTGGGCACTGCTGGGTTCACTGATCCACTCTTTCTTGACAAGATAGGCCAGCTTCCCCAAGTTCTTTCTCTGTAGCAAAACCTCTTAGACCTTCTATGTCTGGTGGCCAAGGGTTGGTGCTGCCTAGTGTGAAAGTCAAAGACTTAGTGCTATTCTGTGTGGCAGCCAAAGACTGATGACCTCTACCTCCAGCTAGGTCATTAAGATCACCAAGGAGGATCCAGGCTGGCTGTCCAAGTAGGAGGTAAGTGTCTGTCGTTTTAATTGATACAGAGGCCTCTCATAGTTTCTTCTTAGATCTCTGTGATGTCATTGATAGCAAGCACCAGCTTTATCACAGTTCAGTAGCAGCAGCACCAACCCAATTTCAGTCAACCCTTTGCACCTAAGGATGCAACTTCTCTGTATGTCTATTTCATAAGTAAAAACCAGGCCTTGCTTTTACTGATGCTGCTAGGTCTCCTACTGAGAAAGATTGTTATACTCACAGGCTCAAAAAATTAATATATTTTTTTTGTTTTCTAAATACGCACTTAAAATGCTTCTCAATGTGCTAAAACCACCTCTGGCCAATCAATCTGTGAATATCCAGATATGTTTGCATCATGATAACTTTTCAGACTTTGTTTTATTTAGATCAAGAATATGAGTCTATTCCAGCTGCTTACAGACACTTGTGACCTGCTTTTTCCACAATGATGATTTCGGTGCAGATTCTGGTGGTTTAAATAAGAATGCCCCCTATGGGGTCTTATATTTGAATGTTTAGTCACCAGGACCCGGCACTACTTGGGAGGAATTAGGGGGTGCTGAGTTTTACCTGTTTCTACTTTAACACTCAAATTTTAGCCTCAGTTGATCTTGTTAACTCAGTAGAGAGGTAGATCATTAGAATCAGGAATTATGTTGTTTATCTTGTGACAGTAATTGCCCAATAAATGTTGGGTTTTGGTCACTGAAAGAAGGAACAAATTGTGAATGAATAAATAAATGCCTGGACATTGGAGTCTCAGAAAACTTCTCATATATCAAATCATAGACGTCTTGTATTTACACTAAATTATGCCAGTTATGCCTCCAACTCCATTTAGAATCATGAAAACAATGAATCCAAAGAGCATCATGAAAACCAGAAGTAAAAGTCAGTGTTTCTGTCCCATACGATTGGCATCAAACTTAAAAGTGTTCGCAGACAGAGATGATACAACAGATGAGCAAAAACAAAGAAATGAGAGAAGCCTAAGGAGGGACATTCTTCTTCTGTTTAGATTATAATATTTCACAGTCCACTGGGAAAACAATCTTACATAATGACTTCCTTGAGGATTCACATTTCCTCCAGTCACTACTAACTACATTTTTAACAAATGGAACTCCTTACCAATGAATTAATGCTTTCTTGAGAACAATTATGTCCTTGCTCTATTGTATCCAGTAATTGCAGCCTCTCAATTCAATTAATATAGATTTCCTATGAATCAGATGAGCAATCTGATTCCACTATGTGTCTACACAACCTGCACACTAGGGACAATCTTTTATGCAAAGAACATTTAGAATGCCTATTCTAACTGTATAGAAGAAGTTCATTAACAGGTATTGCCTTTGGGTGTGGTTAATTTCAGTGTAAGATGTTTTTTATTTGTAAATTCTTTGCAATAAACTTTGAATTAAGAAAATAGAACTAATTTTCAGAAGTTAAAGATTATTTGACTAGTCAAAGTTACGGAAATCTTAGAATTATCCATTATTCTATCTTTTTTCAGAAAACCCAAACCAAACTCTTTAAGGTGGTATAAATTGTTAATATAGTTATAAAGTTGCAGGATTTTGATCTCATATAATCAACTATCCCTCTTATGGGAAAATTCTCATAGTTTCCATCATCAGTATGGAAGATCATTGTGTGTGATTGTATTAGAAATAGTATTCTTAAAGGACTAGTGTGATTGATTGATTGATTCTTTGGGAGTTTGATACAATGAATTTTGGTCATAATCATTCTCCCCCTCCAACTTTTCCCAAGCCCAACTTCCCTTCTTTTTCAACCTCCATTTCCTACCCACCCACGTTTGTGTCTTTAAAAAAAACCCCTAGATTTATTTGTGTTGTTGAAATGCTCTTGGATGTGTGACTTCTACTGGAAAGTGGTCAGTGTACTGAAGACTACATTCTCAGGGAAAAATATCTGCCAGAAGCTAAAAAATGCCAATAATTTCTTTATTCGGAGTAGGATTATGTGTAGAGCAACCCTCTTCTTGGTGGGATTTGGTATGGCATGGGTTTGCATAGGTCTTGTGTGTGTGTGTGTGTGTGTGTGTGTGTGTGTGTGTGTGTTGTCACAAGCACTGTGGGTTATTTGTGCCACTGTACTACTGTGTCCAGAAGATAACGTTTCTTTGTAGCTGTTCACTGCCTCTGGTTTTTATACAATGATCACTGAGTCTCGGGAGGAAGTGGTGTAATATTTATGTTGCCTTTCCAGTTGAGCATTGTGTGATATCTTATTCTCTGCACCATGAGCAGTTGTGGGTTTCTATGTCATGTCAACCACCATCTATTGAGAATAGAAGTTTTCCTGAGATGTGTTGAAAGATGTATTTCTCTATAGGTATGATGATAAATCATTAGGACTTGATTTAACACTAGGTTCATGTAGCAAAATAATTTAGTAGCAGGTTCTCCACCAGGACCTATAATGACACACTAAGCCATAGGTGCTTAGCCTGACAATGGTGCCAGGAATGGATTTCATCTTGTGGAGCAGGAATAACTAATCAGAAAGCGGTTCTTTAATCTGATGATGGTTGTGCTGTTATTGTACCAGTGGGAATGTCTTGACAATCCAGCCATTACTACAGCTTAAATGACTTATACCTGGGCTTGACTGAGGAAAACCGTTCTCCTCTGTTAGCATACACAGAATCCTTTAGCAGTATGGAAGCTAGCCAGTATGGGTGATGCTCCCAGGGAAGTGCCAGTTTGATTCTGTAGTAATAGGAGCGGCGGGGGGCTGCATCCCCAGCACCCAGGCCGCCTGGCTAGCTTATGCCCTGAAATAACAACACACAAATTGTATTCTTTTAAACACTGCTTCGCCCATTATATCCAGCCTCTTCTCGGCTAACTCTCGCACCTGGACTAGCCCATTTCTAATAATCTGTGTGGCCTCAGTCTTACGAGGAAAGATTCTAGCCTATGTCCATCCTGGGTCTGAGCTTCATCGCGTGTGCTCGCAGAGCTATCACGTCCGCCCGGGAGAGGGGAGCATGGCGTCTCTGAGCTCACTTCCTCTTCCTCCCAGCATTCTGTTCTGTTTACTCCTCCCACCTATGTTTTAACCTATCAGGGCCAAGCAGTTTCTTTATTGCTTAACCAATGAAATCAACAGATTGATATATGACACTCCCACATCATGATTCCTCCATGTTCTATGATTCATGGATATGGTGTCTTCCAGTCAAGTTCTGGAGGGTAACCAAGAGATTAGCAGTAGCATGTGATGTTTTAATGTATATGGGACTTCACTAGCCAACTGCTTTAAAAGAAGTAACCCATGGCTAGCATGCTTTAAACTAACACTGTATTAAAGCTGTTAATATATTAGTCCTAGAACAGTAGCTCTTAACTAGAAAATATATTAACCTAAGTTTATATTTATAACCTTATTCCTGTCTTCAGTTACCTCCTTTTATAAAAAGCCATTTTCTGAATTTATCTCTAGTCTCTAGTTTTTCTTCACTTCTTTGCTGGTTTCTGTATTAGATTTAATTTTCTTCACAATTGTATAGAACTCATAAACATAGAATCTGAAGACACAAGTTATGGATTGAAACTCATGTCTTTGATACGCACTAGCCATGGAAAGTTAGGGAAATAAAACATTCAAATTTCAAAAGCTCGCTTTCCATTTGAAAAAAAAAATACATCTAGCATTAGTACCTACCTCACAGGGTGTTTCATAGCAAAATATAAATTATTCTATTTATAACAAGTAGAAGATTACATAAAATTTTATAACCCTTTAACAATTGCTATTAGAAGCACCATTCCCTAAACTCTATGAATATGGAAAAAAGATAATTGTGATTTGTCCCTAAAATTACACAGCAGTGACTATAAGCAAGGATACAGAACAGCCACCTAACTGAACAACACATGGGCATGAAAAAAGTTTTTATTATAGATATGAAAGAGAGAATAGCCAGAGGCCTTTGGAAAGTCCAAAGCAGCCATAACTACCTCCCTGGAAAGGGAGGAGAGAGGCAGATTGGCAAGACTCAGGGCTTGAGAGCAGAGAGAAGAATGAGAGTAGGGGATACCTCCTGTGTTATAGATAAAGGACAGTTGGAGGGTGTGAGGAAGGAGTCCCATGGACTGAAACAGCTTGGAGGTTTAGGGTTGCAGGGTCGAGGTTTGGCAGCCAGAAGAGCCCAAGGGCCTTCATGTACCCAGTAGGTACATTTCAGTGAGCACTAGAAAAGCCTGTGGGTTAGCAAGGGTTTTGGTAAGTGTCAGTCAGGAGGTGCTCTCCCTGCCTACAGAAGCTTTCAATGGTTCCTGAGGAATGATGAGTGGGTGTTGATCTATTCTTCAGCAACCCTTCTGTCATCTGCGCTGCCTGGCGGAGTCTGAGACCGAACAGGGACAATATGATACAGGACTTTTTCTTAAATTCCTTTGGTGACTATTCATCAAAAATGAATAACATTGAAATACAATCTTAAAACGATAAACCCTGTGAAATATTCCTTATTTGAAAAGATTATAGTAAATACCATGAAGGTAAAAATTATTTCTTCCTAAATTGTATTAAAGTAAAAACGTAATGATTGATCATATTCATAAAGATAACAAATGGTTTTGTTTTAATGAAAAAAATTTGACACATCATTATTCCTTAGTAATACAGTCAGATTATTTTTCTCAGCCAGGGAAACACATAGGCCAGAGGAGTGATGAATGAACGACTTCGTGATGGGAGCACTCCAGGAAGTGGCACGGTCAGGGCCGAGACTCATTCAGAATAATGACCCAGAAGAACCTGGAAATGATTTTCATATTTGCTACCAAGTAAAATACTTTGCCTTCCGCAAGAGCCTCTACTTGTGCATTTTAACAGCGACTTGAATGCATAAGCAAATAAATTATCCCCCGCTTGCTAAATACAGGATTCTTTGTTGTTGTTTCAAAGAATTAAGAAAAACATTTATTCCTTTATTATAATAAAGGAAGAAGAAATAAAGTTCTGATTAAGGCCTCACGCAATAAAACAGTCTCAGGATTGTGCTCCTGTGTGGCTGTGGGTGACAGACTCTAAGAGGGATGTTTCCGCTTTGAGGTCAGAGCTGTGTCTGGACCTTATTAGCTCTGGATGTCTGAATATGCCTCATGTTTTCCTTTTTCTTTCCTTCATTTTTCCTTTATCTTTATTTATTCAATCTGCCTTTCACATCATGCATCTGGATCCCATCCATTCCCCATTTCTTTGCATCCACCCGCTGCACCTGCAACCCCTTTCTCCCCCTCCAAAAAATAAAACAAAATTTAACAGAAAAAAAGAAGGAAAAAATTAAGAATCTTGACATGGAAGTTGCAGTGAATCAAGCAAAACCTCTTTGTCCATATGGCTTTACTTGCAAGTGTTCAATGCAAAGAGTCACTGGTTTTTATTTGTGTATTTTAATGGAATTCTTACAGCACACAGAGTGGGGAGGGTAAGAGCTTTCTGTATCCCTACATCAACTCTCTCTGCAGATGCAGTGAGCTAACTCAAGCTGAATTAAAATAAAAGACCACGTGTATTGGGTAAAACATTCCCAGGTGGCATCTCCAGCCCCCAGTCATGAGACAGGGAGACCTGAAAAATCAAGAGACGGCTCTCCCCAAGGTAGTTTAAATACCCTGTAGGCTTGGTCTTGAACAGCTCCAGGAAAGGAGCTACCACTTGGCTAACTTTCTGAGGAGCGGGGTTTGGAATGGGGAGGAGTGGGGCCAAGGCAGAGTTTCCTACAGAACAAAGGGGCTCTGAGCTGAGGTCTATGGTGAGGAATCTCTGAGCAGTCATTGTATCCTGCAGCTCCTAGTGTTTTGGAAATGGAGTCCTGTAAAAAGCTTTTGGTGTTCCTTCCCCAGCTTCTAACGACAGTGCCTGAGAATAGGAACTGCCTTTTTTACTCCCTCTTCCCTGAGAATAGTTGACTGGATCTTCTCTTTCCTCTCCTCTCCATCATCATTTTCCCTATAAAAATTGAGGAAAATGACGCCCTAGAAGTGTGTGGCTCTGCTCTCCTTTCTCTGGGCCGGCACATCTGTTTCTTCTTGCCTTAGATTCTCTGAAGGTTAGAGCCAAAGGAACTTAGGGTAGAAGATGAGCTTTCAATTTCAAATTTGCAATTAAAGATGTTAATTCTTCTAATGTGGAGATGCTTCATTTTTTTTATGTTTATCACGTGACTCTTTGGTTAGAGTGGCTTATGGTATGGTCAATTTAATTATCAATGTTCGATATGGCAGAATAGCCTGAGGTTCATACACAAATGTGTATGCAAAGGGGTTGTAGTAAAGAAACTGTTGACATGGATGCTCCATAGTGTGGTTAAAGGGAAGGTTTTTATTGTAGATATTGATAAACCAGCCCACCTCCATCTCATGCTTGGAAGCCATCTTATAGTAAAGACAAACTAGGTTCATTCATGTTTATGATTAAAACTGTTTCCCAAGGGTTTGGCTATGCCATACCTGTAACCTTACCTGCAAATGACTCTACTGTCTGTTCCAGGAAATGACAGCTGTGCCTTCCCTTGAAAAGGTTATTATAGCTGCCTGTTGTTACGACCACCTTGTTATGGTCCTTGTTACTACTTTGTCATGACCACTTTGCAACCATTTCTTTGTGTCATGAGACATTGTGGTGAGCAACTTGTTATACTTATGTTTTGTTTCTGTAACCCCAGATATTTGTCTGCCAATTTTCCTATTTAGAAGCCCCCTACTCCTCATCTATATAAACCTGTATCTCACCCATGTGGATCTCTTGAACCTTGCTTTAGGGAGAGACAGCCCATTGGTGCTTTTTCTTCTTGCATCTATGGGATTAATAATATGAGAGAGAGAAAGAAAGAGAGAGAGAGAGAGAGAGAGAGAGAGAGAGAGAGAGCACCATGGGTATTTGGATGAATCCAGACTGGACAGGCCAGGGCTATCAGAGAGAAAGGAGAGAATAGCAGCACACAGAGAACAGACAAAGTGTATTGAGAGCAGCAGGAGTCAAGAATAATGAGAACGACTGGGTTATAAGAAGGATGAGTAGATAGGGGTCGGCAAACATGTGAACTGGGGGAAGTTTGGGGTAAAGGGGACTTGAAAAGGGCTAGGATGCAAGCAGGATGTTGAAATGTGTAGCAGGTACTTGTAATTCTTAGGAGACCCTGAGGCAAGCATGCAGTTTGATCTGCTGATGGCCTACTGTCCCTTCTGCCCAGGGTAAAAGAACTGACTCTTTCTGGCAGATGGGAACCAGTTTAGCAAGTTCCTGAGGAATGTTGGCTTTTATCTAATGCCCTGGCCTGGTCCTCCTAGAATCCAGGTGGAGCTCATTTCTGAATCTTTGGACTGCTTTTGGAGCTTGGGGAATTGGAGTTTCCTTTCAAGCTGACAAAATATTTTTAGATTATATCTTATAGGTACAAATCAGGACATTTGTGATCACAACTTTATACTTTATAGAGGATATATTTGCTAAATTTCAGTATAGACTATTAAGTCCATTACTCCAGTGCTCCTTTGTCCTCCCGTCAAGTAACAGTGATGCTTCCGTGACACTGTTCACCTTTATATTCTGTTCAAGTCATATAGTTATGAAACCAAGAAAAAACAGCTTCATTTTGATGATTAATAGTTAATCTTTTTCTGGTTTCATTTTCCTGATAGATATGGCATAGTTGGCCCAACTGATATTGGGGTCTCTCTCTCTCTGGTCTCCCCTTACTTACCCAGCTCATAATTCTCTGTCTAAGAATTCTTATGAAGCGCAGTGCCCAGTGTGGATGACAAATAGAATTCATTACATAGTCACACAGGGCACTCTCAGTGGTGAGGGTGGCCAGTGAATAAATGAGGCAATGTGAAGGGAAACACTCTTACAGCGTAAGAGTGGACAAGGTCCGGAGATATGTGCTGACCTACCTGCCTAGGTAGACTACTGGACTAGATAGAAGTTCCTAGAAACAATAAAATGAATATATGTGATAAAAAGGGATTTTTGAGATGGGATTACAAGGTAGGGACTAGGTAGACAACAAGGGTATCACTTGCTGGAGAGTTTGAGGACTTGGTAACTATGCCACCCATTTGGGAGTAGATGTGTCACCTGTTTGAATCTGGACTTGAGTCCAAAAAGATCCTTGAGAGATGCTGGTCTTCAGTGTTTGTTTGGGCCTGAAAGAGTTGGGATCTGATGCCAGCAGATAATAGTTGTAGCCCGAGAAATAATAGATTAGACACGCCCACCAGCAAGATGTCAGGGCATGCAAGCTTCTAGCATTGCTGTCTCCTTGAGCCCCTTTATACCTGGGTTCCACCAGAAGGGGCCACCAAGTCTAGGAGGAGGTCTTCTCCCCTGATTAATTCCTCTTGGAAACAGACTTAAGGACCCACCCAGAGGCATGTCTCTTACTCGTCTTCTGATCCAGTCAAGTTGATAGTCAAGATTAGTCAACACAGCAATCCACTGTGTTTTTAGGCTCTAAAACAACTTTCCTGAAGGTTATTTTCAAGCCTAGGTGATTGACAGGTCTGTTTGGATTGACCTTTGGGGTAGGGAACAATGACATGTCTTTACGTTTTGCCAGAAGGCTTCCAGATAATTAGCAATCTTAGTGTGTGCCTAGCAGTTCAGAAAATCATGCCTGCACTCAGGGAGATAGACCTAAGTCAGATCTCATTCTTTTGATAAAAAAGTAACAAAATAAATTAAAAAGAATTAAAGAGGAAAAGCATGTCTATGAGATTAGGCAGGCCTTCCTGGTAGTAAACAGCCTTCTTTTGGGTGGCATCAGCAAACCCTCCACTAGACAATTGCATTTCTTCCTTTAATTGGCATCAGCAACTCCTCCACCACCATCTGACAGTTGTGTTTCTTCCTTTAATTGGCATCAGCAACACGCCCCCACCCCACTGTACACCTACATTTCTTCACAATCAATGGCAGGGTCCCCTCTTGGGCCCCTGGTAACACCAAAAGGTTGAAAGTTCTAGTGAAAGTGTCAGTTTTCTGTTGACTGTTGCAATCACTTCTGTTTCTGTATTACTGTCTCTGAGACTCCGGTCATTCTGTCACTTGACTGAGACTCACACTTCACTGTGTCTGCCCTTCTGTTAATTTTCATCCACTCTTCACTTTCCCGTCCTTGCCAGGTTTATATCCACGTACCTGAGATCCTCACCACCACCTCTCTGACAGAGCACACACTCTCTTGCTGCTACTCCTGACTGATTTCACAGCTTCCTGTCTGTTGCAGGGTGGGCAACAGCACAGGGGCTCAACTACATGGCTGGTTCCAACTTTAAATTAGACGCTGGTTTCCAGGGAGCTCCTCAGAGCTCTCGAGATTTACCTATTTTCTAATTTCCATTTGCTCTCATGGTACCCAGATGGTGAAGAATGAACTCATCCCCCATCCTTCATGCTTCTTATGTTTGATTGTTTGTTTTCTAGACAGGATTTCTCAGTGTAGTCTGGCCAACATGGAATTTGTTCTATAGACAAGGTTGGGCTCCAATCCAGAGATTCTCCTGCCTCTGCCTCTTGAGCACTGGGATAAATGTGTGTATCAACATAGCCTGGCCTTTGCCTAAGCCATTAATGGCTAGGCTCACAACAACAATTCTTGCTTGACTATCCTGCTCTCTCCCCTCCCCCCCGCCAGACATTTCATATTCTATTTCTTATGTTTCCCCCTTCTCTCCACCTCTATCTGCCAGACATGCTAGTTTCTGTGTATCCTCCTTTCTCTCTGTGCCCCTGGGAGGTGTTACTAGTAGCATTTCCTTTTTCTCTTTCTGAGCCTGCAAACCTCAGCTTAAAATCCACATACCCAGGAAACTGGCCTATTGTGTTCTTTCCTGAATATTTCCTACCAGGACTAAAGCCTTGGCACTTAATCTGTATGGAGGATAAATTTACAGAGAATTTATTTTTTGATGACTTAGAAAAATACCCCTGATATATTTCAGGATGAAGAGCAGATTTCTGGTTACATTACTTACAATGTCTAGTAAGACTGCATGCTCATGGAAAAGGTTTCTATATTCTATCTCTCTATCTATACATCTATCCATTTATCTATATGTGTGTGTTATTTTCTGTTTTTAAAATATTAATTATCAGCCAGGCGATGGTGGCGCACGCCTTTAATCCCAGCACTCAGGAGGCAGAGGCAGGCGGATCTCTGTGAGTTCGAGACCAGCTTGGTCTACAGAGCTAGTTCCAGGACAGGCTCCAAAGCCAAAGAAAAACCCTGTCTCGAAAAACCAAAATAAATAAATAAATGAAATATTAATTATCAACTGTTAATAAATAAATAGTATTCATTTCTTTAATATTTACTGTAAAATCTTTTTTCTTTTCATGTTCTGCTTATGGTTTCCCTTGCCTCATCTCTGAAATCCTATCCACTTTCCCACCCACACAACTGCACATCTTTCTCTGTCTCTTTAGAAAGTAGCCTATTCTTTCCATCACCTCCCTGTCTTTCTCTCTAGGACAATAATTATGTATATCACATGGCTGGCTATGGGCTTAGGAGATGATAGCATTTGAGGCTAAGTCAGATATGAATTCCTGAGTGCTTTAATAAATATTTGGTCTGACAAACTCCCTGATGAATTAGGTAAATTCTTAAGCAGTCCAGCTAATGAGTGCCTTCTCTATCCCATTGGGAGTTCATCATATAATCTATGGAATAAATTCCTAGAAAATTAGCTTGTGTTAATGACTATGGTATGATGAGCAGCAAGAGTATGGGCTGGAGGAAAGGTGGGAACAAGCAGGAGTTGGTGGTAATTGCTTTTATGATTCTCCCAAAGAGAACGAGCAATTTAATTGCACCAGACATATCAAGGGGCAAGTTCAACACCACATTACAGTACAAAGAATTACACAAGTTTCTTTGGCCCATTATACTAAACTCCCTGTTTACAAACTTTCTCACAGGGAAAGAAAGGCTCCTCTTATCTGACTATTTCCCAAGTCAAAGTAAGGTTTGACAATGTATTGGGAACATTTTTCTTAAATGACCACCCCCTCTGTCTATGAGTTAATGTTGAACACAAGCAATCAGAGCCAACGAATGGATTGATTTTCTTCATACCAGTTAATCTTGTGAGAAAGAATCACAGGTAGTATATAAGGAGGATAGTGATTTCTTTTTATTTCTTTTTATTGCTTGTTTGTTTGTTTATTTTGAGACAGAGTTTCTCTGTAGCTTTGGAGCCTGTCCTGGAACTAGCTCTTGTAGATCAAGCTGGCCTCGAACTCACAGAGATCCATCTGCCTCTGCCTCCATAGTACTGGGGTTAAAGGCGTGTGCTGCCACCACTCAGCTGAAGGATAGTGATTTCAATGGCCCTGGAAAGAACAAGATTGCAATGGTAGCTTAATTGCTTATGAATTATAACTCAGAGATAGGAAAGCACTCTGTCCATCCTTCTGCCTTCTACTATGCCAAGTCAGGACAACAGAAAGAGCGTTTGGAAACTGACCAGCATTTGCTATCTCTCTTCTGTACTTTTATTTTGTGCCAACCCCACTCTATAGAACCAGTTCTGCAAATCAGGGATATCTGATTTACTGTGTCCAAAAAATTTCTCCCAGTCTTAGCTCTCCAGAGACACTCTCAGCAGCTGGCAATGTAATCTTCCTATAGCTCACTTTCTCTAATAATATTGTCTGTTTTTCTTCTGAGCCCATGAAAACTCTCACCTGTGTTTACATGTAATCATTCTGAATGTTTTAGATCATGTTTAAATCTCATTAGACCCCCCTTGTTTTGAATTATCTATTTAATGGAAAACCTACATTTTTACTTTTAGCTTAAACCTTTCTGTTAGATTAATGCAGACACTTTTAACAACATTAAGATAATCATGTCTTTAAAATTCCAGTTCACGTTTATTTCCTATGTCACAAAGGGTCCTAAATTGAATGCTGTCAGCTATTTTCTGGTCACCATCACCAATATTACCCTGAAAGTACCATCTATCTTCCTTTTGTAGGATGTGCACTCATTTCCAGAGGTCATTTTTAAGTGCACACCATACTCATCTCAACCCCGCCATGTAAAACAGGTGACCAGTCAACCAAGAACATTCTCATAGTGTTTAAGCTGCAAGGGCCAAATAATAGCATAATTTTGTCTGATGCCAAACAAGTGTTTTTTATTTATTTATTTTTAACTAAGTCACTCTACCTCTCTCACTTCTTAGGACTGTGTTATGCCTTAGCTATTACTAAACTGGACCCGTCCTATTATTCTTGTCCTATTCGCAAGAGATTTGGTATCTCACTTCTAAGCTAGTTATCTTGAGCCTATTTATACCTCAGGCCAGATTTGAATGAAAAAGTAGAAGTCCTTGACACTCAGAAAGGAAGAGAAAAAAATCTCAATTTTTATTTCTATTTTGCTCATTATTGAAAAACATGAAAAATAAAAACATAGTATAAAACACAAGAAACTATAACATAATTTACAAACATTGGAAAACAAATTCAATTGTTATTTACTATCAGAATAGCAATGACACCAATGCTGAAAATATACCTTACAATTTTTGAATATTAATTTGATCCTAAAATTATGTAAAAAATCCTCACGTCTAATTTAAATGAAAGAGATTATATAACTAGTAATGGATATATGCTGATTATTATTTCTGAAACTAGAACATAGCTTTAATAGTATTGAATTACTTTCACAAATTTAAGAAGAAATCATACCCTTGTTTCAGGTTTTTATCGTTAATTTTTTTTTTTTACTTTCTGACTTACAGTTTTAGTTTTCAACAGAGCACACATGATAAATGTCTGATACTACCTTTTTCCTAAGAATTTTTTAAATAAAATATGACCTAAAGAAAGTATTTGACTGGAGACATGGACTCAGTGGTTAAGAACACTTATTCTTGCAGAGGAACCAGAAGAAGGAGCCAAATCCTCTAGAACTGGAGTCATGAGTGATTGCAATCCCCTATAGGGGTGCTGGGATTCAAACCTAGCTTCTCTTAACCACTGAGTCATCTCTCCAGGCCCTTAAGTATTAATTTTTGTCTCAGTAAAATATAATCCAGCATATTGAATCAGTTGAGGTTTGCTCTGTTTAAAATTTGATTGTAGAGTTTTATTAAATTAACATTTATGGATTTCACAGTGTTTCACATATTTTAATAAATGCACCAAAGAGTATGATTTGAATCAAATTGGAATTTTTTTTTCTTAAAAGGACTATATTCATCATGTAAGATTTGGAAATGTTTATATTTTTACCCAGCTTGCCAGAATTAAAAAAAAAAAATAGTAATGTGCACCACACCGTTCAAATCTCTCACCATAAATGTCTAAAGATAGTACAGTCATTTGGGTTCAAAAGTTTATTTTTTTTCAATAGTGCAACAGAAAGACTCCCTCTTCCACTAACATGTAAAATTACTTTCAGTAAAGAAGCAGCATAGAAGGAGCAAAGGTGATGGATTGATGACAGCCTCAACCTGTGACAGAAGATTGGAGAAACCTATCTCTTGTGCTAAACACCAAAAACAACAACACAGAGAATTTCCAAGGCAGCCAGTGAAAGAAGAGTTTAAACTCCAATTCCTTTTTCTATTTGGTACAGGATCAATTTTAACACCCAACAGATAAAGACGCAACAGCAATTCCACATAGAAATGTTTCTCAAATTATCATCTTCAATAATTTTTTGTTTGTCCCACAGAAAAAAATAACCTTATTCTACAGTGTACTGCTAGTGATTATTAATATTGCTAATCAGGAAAAGAGTCCTTAAATTGTAGGTGGTGTCTCCTTGCAGATGCTGATCACAAAGCCAGAAATAATGCAGACTTTGCTGAGCGAATCACTTGGAGCTGATATGTGCTACCTCTTTCAAAGTTGAGTTATTATTAAATACCATTTTAAACACTTCAAACATATCAAATTGCTGGAAAGACATAGTCACAAGGCTAGGGTATAGATCAGAGGTAGAGTACTAATATGTGGAAGTGGGGGTGTGAAAAATACCACAAAAAGGAATTAGGAAATCAAGAAAGTACAAAAAAAAAAAAAGAAAAAAGAATGAGAAAAAGAGGAAATTTAAGGGAAAGGGAACAAGATGGTGCTTTGCTGAGTATGGTGGGACACACCTGTAATCCTGACACTCTGGAAACTGAAAAAGGAGGATTATGAGTTCGTGTCTAGCCTGGGCTATAGACTGAGATCCTATTCTAAACGCAGGACAAAGCAAGAAAATAAATAGACTTAGGGAACATAAGTCTTTTTTTTTCCCCAACAAATTCAACATTTAACATCTGGCTGTTTAACTTCAGCCCTACCCTGAAGTTATCTAGCCCATAAATCTATGTTTTGATATGAAGAACAGAGATAGAGAATGTATCCCTAGTAATTGACAGTACATATGTCTGGGTGTCTTTCACTGTAACTGACTCAAAGGAGTAGGTAGGTAGTGTGCTATGTAATCAGGACTATAACGCGGTAGTAGAGTAAGCTAGCTCCATCAACTATATAGTCATTCTTCATTGTGAATTTAAAGGAAAAAAACAAAAACTTTATTCTATATGAGTTCAAAACCTTGGGTCTCTATATAAGTGGTGTTTTATGCCACTTATCCCAATAAAAGCAGGGGATAACAGAAAGGCAAAAACACTAATTTAAATTTGTCTTTTTCCAAGCCCATGACCCCTGAACCATGTGGTAGTATTTTTAGTGTTTCTAAAAGTTTTGCTCAGGGAAAAAATGCTTATAAAATATTCCAATCTCCTGGGCAAATGTCTTAAACCAAAAAATTTGGTCCTCAGAAAATCTCAATTATGGTGGTGAAAATTAATATATTAGCCCTCTACAAGTAGTTTTCTAATCAATTTATTAATCATTTTTGTTACAAAATGTGCTGCTGTGGTTGTTTTATCCAGGCAAAAACCAAGCAAAAGGAGCATAGTAACTAGAAATTCAAGCAAGTTAATATAGCCTGTTATATAATTCATCTTCTTGTATTTTTCTTTCTTCCCCTTCCCTTTTTTTTAATATTAAAACTTTTTTAAGTCTACAGGAAAAGTCTAATCTTGAAGTCCTACTTAGTTCTTAATTGTTTTTAAATTTGTGAAGCACAGCTACTTGGGATGTGTCTTGTAGTTTCAATTCTTCATTAAGTTTTAATCCTAAGGAGAAAAAGGTAGACCAGATGGTGCATATTCATTATTTGATTTTTCCACTGTCTCCTTTGATCCTCATTTATGAAATCCTGGATGTATTACATTATCTTATTTGCAGTCTGCAGTCTAGTTAACATTCCTAATAATCACCTGGTTAAATCACCAACTCAATCAGCTCTTATTCCTTTTGTTTCTTTATCAAGTTCCTATCCCCCCCCCCAAAAAAATTTTACAGCATTAATAAGGCTAAAAATGATTATTTTTTTTTCTTTTGTAAAATCTCAGTATATATCTAGTACTGTGGACTTGAATTTTTCCAACTTTTTTGGTATTGAAGTACATGAAAGAGTGTCTTTTGCTCCTCTACTTTATTACATCCTGTCTCATGATGTGTTGTTCAAATCATCTAAAAGACCTCCGGGTGAAAGAAGCCATATGGGACATCAAATAAAGATGAAGAAATAAAAAGTGATTGCTGAAATATGAAGTACCATCAACAGAGTTTTTTTCCCCCTGAGAAGACACTGATTTGAGTCATAATGCAGAACTGAAGTCATTATCTAGAATCAGTTGATTTTTTTTGTTTTAAAAATAATTAATCATGCCTCCCCCAAAGTACCTGAGAATTATATTTAGATAAATTAACAATTTTCTGCCTTTTGTATTTATTTAAAATATCACGTCAGTTTTCAGACAGAAGCTGCGATCAGATATACAATCGACTTTAAAATAGGCAAACATTTAAATTGGAATGATATATAATCATAAAACCTGGAAATCATGCATGTTTTCAAAAATAAAGCTAAGAAATCAAGTTTAAACTTTGATGAGAATTAAACAAAGTCAGTGTGTGTGAGTGTGTGTGCGCGCGCACACATGTGTGTATAGTAACTATATGTGTACACACACCCATGCCAGCACGCACGCATATACACACACACACACACATTGTAATTAGGAGATTGCCAGGAGAAAAAAAAAGTCCTAAGGATGTTATAGTTTATCACAAAATGTTCTGAAGTAAAACTGAATTTTAACGTAATTCCTTAAAACAATACATCACCCATTACAATCACAATGTATTCAAGTACATTTTTCATCATTATATTGCCTCAGTTGCCATTTGAAAAAGCACCCTAAAATGTCATTTCATGAATCGTATGAGTTCTGAACAAATTTTTCTCCCTTTTTGCTACAGTGCAAATGAAGACACTTCGGTTTGAGAGGTCCGTGGCATCCTGGCAGAGGGATAATACAGGAACTTAGACAGTGATTGGATGAAACCCCATCCAGCAATGATTGTGAGCATTGCACAAGTTAGAATTGTGCTTGTTTTAAATTTTAAGCAAATTTGATCAAAGATAAATGGGTAAGAAAACCAAAATTTTGAAGGTAGAAAAATTCCAAACAACTAGATTATATAAATGAACTCAAAATAATCACCTAAATGATCTTATAACTTTTAAAAATATTTATTAAGGAATTTTTATTTTATTATGTGTATGGGTGCTTTGTCTGTATGCATGGCTGTGCACCACATATGGGCCCAATGCCCACAGAGGCCAGAAGAGGGCATCAGATCCAGGAATTTAAGTTTCAGATGCTTGTAAGACTCCATGTTGGTGCTGGGAATCAAGCCTAGGTCCTATGGAACACCAGTCAGTACTCTTAACCACAAAGCCAAATTCTCATTCCCAAAATTTATTATTTTTTATGTGCATGAGCATTTTATCTGTATGTATGTTTGTACATCATAGACATGCCCTGTGCCAGTGGAGGCCAGAGAGCTGTCAGAATCCCAGAAAGTTGTGAACAGCCACACAGATGCTAGAAACTGAGTTCTACACAAGAGTCTATACAAGAGTCTTACCAAGAGCCGTATGTATTCTTCGCTCCTGAGCCATCTCTCCAATCCCTAACTGGAAAAGTTTTAAGTCTTGTTTATAATCTTCTTTCTTTATAACAGAAATTTCAAGTCAGTATAGTATACACACAGGATTTGATTTGGGAGGATAATGTTCATAAAAAATAGTGGCCTGTTTCTACTATAGTCAGGAATTAACACTTCTTGACTCCAGTAACTAGTGAACAAGATATTATTAGCTGAGGTATATCTTCATATTTCATTAGTGGCTTTTATCACCTAACCACATTCTGTTCATAGTATTCAAAGCAATTGGCATTTATTTCTTTTAAAGACAATATCTCCCTTTTCCTCTACTGGACAATTGTGTGCAGTATTTGAGAAGATGGCTCCTGCATACACTGATCTTTAGCAGCATTATGATTTCTGTACTATAAGGAAAGAACCAATTATTGGAACCCTGGGTAAAGTGAAATTATATATTCAGAAGAAAAGCCACAGAGGGGCTGGTAACAAAAGGGCCTTGGAAATAAGTAGGACCAGAATTGTTTTCTTCAGAATGAGTCAGACAAGAAATCAAAATGAGGAAATAAGTCAAAAGATGGGGCTTTTCTAGCTTTCAAGTTTTATGACCCTAAACTCCAAATAGACACTAGAGCCACTTTTGCCTTAATTCCTTTTGTGAAAATAACTTTGTTCCAGTGTGACTAACAGTTGAATTTGAGCATAATGTGAATTTCATGGTTGCTTGAGGGTGGTTTTTTTTTTTTTTTATCTGTAGTGTGTCATTAGTTTGACTAGACGACTACACCTCACTGAGCTCAGTGTGACGGACACAGAGAAGACACACAAGCACACACCTCCTATCCAGTTCAAGGGCATTTTAGCCACTTCCATTCATAGTGTTATAAATTTCCACCTAATTTAAAGAAACACTTTTCTATCACCATTTCTGTCCCTCACCGGGTTATTCACTAACAGTTCCTGGTGCTATTGGACTGAGGTTTGACGGTGGACATAGATCACCAGTGGTAGGCCTTAGAAGGTTATACCAGCTGCTGTTTCCTGCACTGCTCTCTGTGACATGGTCTACCCTGATATAAAGATCACCCGCTTTACACTGTCACAATCATGAACCCACCAAGCCTTTCCAGACATGAGGAACTGAGACCCGCTGAAACCAAGAGTCAGGGAAAACCCTCTTTTAGATTGTTCCTGTATTTTGGTTACAATTTTACAAAAACAACTAACACAGAAAATTGGTACTAGAAAACTTATGTTACTACAAATGAACAATTGTGCCTGTATTGTTTTTAAGTCTTTGGAACTTGTTTGTGGAAGGAATGAAGAAGAGCTTTGGAGCTGGAGAGACGGCTCAGAAGTTAAGAGCACTGGCTGCGCTTCCTAAAGGTCCTGAGATCAATTCCAAGCAACCACATGGTGGCTCACATGCATCTGTAATGAGATCTGGTTCCCGCTTCTGGCCTACAGGCATACATGGAAGCTGAATACTGTGTACATAATAAATAAATAAATCTTTTTTTAAAAAAAGAGAAGAGTTTTGAGTTGTGAATTAAAACCCAGGAGTACTGTAAGATGAACTTTTAACTATGTTTTACAATGTTCTAAAAATGTTAGTGTTTTCATTATTAGCCAAAAAAGTCAACTATTGTTGATAAAACTAAAACTTACTAGTTGTAAAGAATGTTTTATTTCATCTTTTTTTGTAAGGATGTTAGATGTAATAGGCAACACTCATTAGGAACTTAAATGCCCTGATTGTTCATTTATTCCAAACTTAGGGGACCTCAAAATCCAACCAATAAAATAACATCATCTATGATCTTAGGTCATTGTATTGGGTCCATATTCATTTTGTATATAATTTATCTAGAAAAGTGAGTCCATTTGTTTTAGAACAATGTAATACAAACCTTTATTTTCTCTAGCAGCAAAACAGAAAATTTAGCATTAGAGATGATGTATAATACACTTTTAGGTACATATTCTCTAGGTCATTCATCTCTGTTGCCTAGTGAATTATGGCAACTGGCAATTAAAAGTCTCTATCAGACGAGTCTTGTGACAACTTTTTAACTGGAAAGAAAACTGGGTTCAGAGATGTTTGCCGAAGGCTCATAGCCAGTACATGTTAGTCTATTTGCCTGACACCAAATCTTTGACTCTAAATTTTATCCTGATTGGTGAAAATATTATCGAGACTTTATACAGAAAAAAACTCAAAATCATCGTAAGAAATCAAGTCATGCAGCTGAACAGTAATAAACTGTGGTGGCTACATGCATTAAAATGTAGAAAAAGACAAGATCTCCCGAGTAAATTTGGAGCATGGGGACCTTGGGAGAGGATTGAAAGGGAGGGGAGAGGCAGGGAGGGGAACAGAGAAAAATGTAGAGCTCAATAAAAATCAATAATAAAGCACACATCTAAAAAATAAAATCTTGGACATGCCTATGGAAAAAATAATTGATTCATTATCCAAACCAAATACACACCAAATAATTGATGTGTAATCCAAAGTGAAGCGACATCGCTTCAGAAAGAAAGACCCTTCTAACTGTATAACTGTATTTGGAAATGTATTGACTTTGGGTCTGTGCCAGTGTTTGTTTGAGCAGTTAAGGCAATCTAACTATGTGATGTAGTTTTTAATTATTATTATTCTTTGGGGACCCACCACCCAGCTTTTAAATAAATACATGGATACTTATTCTTCCTATGAATGTCCAACCTTTGCTAGGCTTATTTCTAGCCAGCTTTGACAGCTTACGCTATCCTGTTTCTCTTAAACTACATTTTGCCTCTGGACATTTTACATTTCTTGATTTTATATATATATCTTTCTCTCCTTACACCATGGTTAGCTGGACAGCTGGCCTCTGGTATCCTTCTCGCCGTCTTCTTTTCTCACATTTTGCTCTTTCCCTAGATTTCACTTCCTATTTATTCTATCTGTATGCCAGCCTCACCTTTCCTTTCTCCTGAGTAGCTATTGGCTGTTTGGCTCTTTATTAGACCAATCAGGTGCTTTAGACAAGCAAAGTAACACAGCCTTACAGAATTAAACAAATGCAATGTGAAAGAATGCAACACATCTTTGCATCATTAAACAAATATTCCACAGCGTAAATGACTGTAGCACATCTTAAACGAATATTCCACGACAGTGTGATGTGTTTTGGATTCTTTTTAATTTCAAGAGTTTTACTATAAGATGGCTTTTAGAGAAGAAATCAGCGTATGCGTCTAGATGAATAGTTTGTCTTTGTAAATGTTTTCATTGCCACCCTTGAAGTGATTGGAAGGTCACTGAATTTTCGTAATTAGCTTGTTTTATCCACAGGCACAGAGTATAATTGCTATTGGAAGAGTTATGAAATTAGAATGTTTACACCAAGGAAGTCATTTATAAAAGGAAAATAGATACAGAGGATTTGTTTATTGAGTCTCATTTGTCTTTTACTTTGGGGAGAGAGACCACTAGTAAGGTTGCACACTCATTTAAAAACATTGTTTAGTAATATTTCTGCTGGAGAAAAGAATGTTGCTATGGATAGAGTTGAAGTTCCTAGGTAGACTTAGGTCACTGTGCTCTAAATCTATCCTCGGGGTACACACTTAATTTATAGTATATTTCTACAAGGTAACCATTGTAATTGATGTACCCATATAGCAAAACTCAAATATTTCCTAGTACATTGGCTTAATGTTATAAATTCAAACTTTTAAGAATCAATATTTTAGTATGATACATAAATCAAAAATCAGACAATTTTTCAGAACAAAGACATCTGTTTATTTTAAAATACAGGCAAGTGTTTCATTTAAAAAATATTTAGTGTGTATGTATGTGTGTGTTTGCATATATATATATATATATATATATATATATATATGTCAGAGAGGTTTTATATATATATAAACCACTGAGGTCAGAAAAGGGTGTTGGATTCCCTGGACCTGGATTACAGGTGGTTAGGTTGGTTTCAATGGCTATGACCCCCATGGACTCATGTGCTTGAATGCTTGGCCCACACGAGTGTCACTATTAGGAAGTGTGACCATGTTAGAGAAGGTGTGGGCTTATTGAAGGAAGTGTGTCAATGTTGAGGTGAGCTTTGAGGTTTCACATGTGACCAAGTTATGCCCAGCGTGGCAGATTTCTTCTGTTGCCTACTGATCAGAATGTAGAACGCCCCACTCCTTCTCCAGCACCACGTCTGCCTTCACACTGCCATGTCCCACCATCATGATGGACTAAACCTCTGAAACTGTAAGCTACCCACAATTAAATGCTTTCCTTAAGGCTTGCTATGGTCATGGTGACTATTCACAGAAATGGAAATCCTAATTAAGACAGAAGTTGGTACCAGGAACTGGGGCATTGCTGTGATAGGCCTGACCATTCTTTGTTTGGAGAAACAGGGAGTTTGGGTTAAGAAAGCTGTAAAATGCTTCAGTACTGTTTAATGGGCCATGCTAGTAGAGCCGTGGAAGACAGTGGTGCTGAGGGTGACTGAACTGTGGAGGCCCGGCTCATAAGATTTTAGAAAAGAATTTTATTAGATTGCCTAGATTTGTTCTTACGATATTTTAATGAATAGTGTGGTTGCTTCTTGCCTATGCCCAAAGAGTCTGCCTGAAGCTAAAGTGAAGAGATTTTCTTTAAGTCCATTGGCAAAGGAAATCTCAAAACAGCCTAATATTGACTCTGCTGTTTGGTTATTAGTGATCACTCTTATACAAATCTATAATGAAAGGAGCAAGCTGACCAAGGAAAAACACAAAATGTATAATTTAAGGAGAAAAACAGCACCAGGCAGTGGAAATCTTGTGTTCAAGGAGATAAAGAGATTAAGAAATGGAATAAAAGGAGTGGTGACCTTGGGGCAAGATCCCACCCGGCTAAGCTTCTAACTTGTGAAAGGGGATTAAAGAAAAGCTTAGAACCAGGTATAATGGCACACATCTTTAATCACAGCACTCGAGAGGGAGTAGGATCTCTGCATTTAAGGCCAGTCTGGTCTAGGAGAAAGTTTGAGAACAGTGAAACCTAGGCAGTTAAGGAAACCATGAAAAACAGGAAGTTAGTGAAGATGTAATTGACCAAGGGGGCCATGTTCCAGCTCAGGTAGCAGCACAACTTGAAAGCTTCGGCCATGTGTTTCTGGTTTTGAGTCAGGAATAGAAGAAATGGGTTATGGAATCTTCCTCTTTAACTAAGGATAGCCACTGAGGCAAGGCATGTGTCAGGGGTGTCCAGGATGGAGGTTCAGAGAGACCATTGTGTGAAGCTGTGGAGGTCAATCCTGGATTGTCTTAAAGACTCCAAGATGCTAGAGAAGTCAACATTTGGGATAGCTGCCGAGGAAAAATAGCGGGTGGAACCAGCCCAAGAGAAAGACGTGTTTTGCAGTCAACAAAGGTGAATGGAGTTGGAGATCTGAAGAGTATTTTGACATCATACATGGAGAATGCAGAGTGTGGAGTTTGCCCAGCTGGTTGTTGGTCTTGCTCTGGTCAAGTATTTCCTCATTATGCTCCATTTTTTTACATTTTGGAATGTTGTCATTTTATGTTGGAAGAATGTAATTTGCTTTTTCATTTTGATATTATATGAGATTACAGTTAAGAGATTGCATGAGTCTCAAAAGAGACTTAGAACTTTGGACTTTTAAACATTGTTGAGACTGTGACAGACTATGGGGACTTTTGAAGTTGGACAAAATGCATTTTGCATTATGTTATGGCAACAAGCATATTGAGCCCAGGGAGTGGAATGTGGTGGTTTGAATGGGTATGACCCCATGGACTTAAGCGTTTAAATGTTTGGCCCACAGGGAGTGGCACAATTAAGAGATGTGGCCTTATTGAAAGAATTGCATCACTTATGTTTAATCCATGCCCAGTGTGGCAGACTCCTTTGGCTGTCTGCTAATCAAGATGTAGAACTCTCAGCTCCTTTTCCAGAATCATATCTGCCTGCACACTGCCATGTCCAACCATTATGATATGAACTAAACCTCCAAAATTATAAGCCAGTCCCAATTAAATGTTTTCCTTTATAAGAGTTGCTATGATCATGATGTCTCTTACAGCAATAGAAATCCCAAGACAGTGATTATAAGCCACACAGCATGGGTGTTGTGCACTGAACTTGGGCTTTCTAAAAGAAGGACCAGCGCTCTCAACCACTGAGGCATCTCTCAGTTTTGAAAATGTTGGTGTCCATATATTCAAAATTGCTGAAATAGATAAAATTTTGAAGCATTGTATTAGCCTTTAGTTTTTACTTCCACAACCATTAAATTTTGCAGAATCTACCTCAAAAGCAAACTAAATGGTCAGTAACAAAAAACATGAAATAAATTTGTAAAAAACCCAGTCAGCTTATTTTAAAGTAATGTGTAGCCAATCAAATATCTTACTGAAATTATTCCTTATAAAAATATAATTTAAATGTGCCATTGCTGAGAAATTAAAATGAAATATATTTGTCATATATACCTCATATAAAACATAATTTCAGATTTAGTTACTATTATAGGTGCATATACACACATATATGAGAAACATATATAAATATGAATATATGTGCATATGTAAAATATATGCATGTTCACATTATAAAATTACCACATATCACGTGAGACATCAACAAATTGGAAATTGGTGGGACAGGAAACTCCAGATCTTGCTCCTCCATAGACATTGACTTAGCAACAACACATGACCACAAAATCTTAATTAGAACTCTAGAAGCCAGCTATGAAGTTATGAAACATCAATGTTCTAAGAAATCGTGAGTTGCATTAAAAAGGACCAAGAAATAACATCGCAATTTACCTTCTATAGTCTTTGTTCCAAGCAGATGTAGCTCAGCCTAGTCAAAAAAAAAATGCCATATATATTTTCATCCTTTTTAGAGAAAAAAATAAAAGTAGAAAATACATTATAAACTCACTCGTAAGTAGATAACACACATTAAACAAAGGACAATGAGCCTACAGGCTACAACCTCAGAGAACCTAGATAACAAAGAGAACCCTAAGAGAGACATATATGGTTTTGCCTAGAAAGGGGAAAAAAGACAAGTTTTCCTGAATAATTTGGGAGCATGGAGGGCAAGAGGAAGGGTAAAAGAATAGAGGGGAAGAGGAACAAATGTATAGCACATGCCTATCCAAACAATTAAAATGAGAAGAATATAAAAAATAAAATAAAAACAACAGAAGGCCAAGTATAGTGCTTCTGCTAAAAAAACAAAAAAAGAAAGAAAGAAAAAAAAAGGGTGAGGAGTTATTTTATTATCATTTCAAATTATTTGTTAAAGCAGCTTAGTTGGGTTGGAGAGATGGCTCAGTGGTTAGTAATAACAACTGGTTTTGTAGTGGTCCTGGGTTCTGTGCCCAGTACCCACTTGGCAGTTCATAATTGCCTGGAGCTTCAGTTCCAGGGAATCCAATGTTGTTTTCTTGTCTCTGTGGGTACTTTGCACACTTGTGGCATTCATACATATATAAAGAAAAAATAACACTCCTACACACAAAATAAAAATAAGTCTTCTAAAAATAAGAAGCTCATTGCGCTAAACGAGAATACATATCAGTAAGTGAAATCATAAAAAAATTAACCCTTAAAATACCAACAACCAAGTATGAATGATGATGAAGAATCAGATGTAAATTCTGGAGCTGAAGTGCAAAAACCCAAGAGCATTGTCACAAGAAGGGCTGGACAGAAGCCTTGAGCAAAGCATGAAGGAGTTGGCACTCTTGAAAACAATGAATTTGAGATTGTCAATCAAAATCAGAGCCGCAGAAGCTGTGAGAAAATGTGCAGGGCCCCCAGCCAAGAGGCTTGTAGAGCATCAGCTGACATACCCGTAACAGCCAACTTAGCAGAAGAATAAGAACCGAAGCAAGCATTATTTGAAGATATCGTGTCACAGATCTGGAATTAAAGTGTAAATTTTAGAATCTTAATGAACCTGCAGGTAGAATAACTCTAAGGAACCTGGCATATTCTTTAGCCCGTCAAAACCCAAGAAGCAGAAAGAATTTTGAAAGTGGCAACAGAAAAGAACCTCCGTATGTATGAGGGGCTTCTCTAAGATTGCGAGTCAGTTTTAAAGGAGAAATCTTTTTTTTTGTTGTTTTTTGTTTTAATTTTTAATTTTTTATTTTTTTTATTGAAAAAAATTTCTGCCTCCTCCCAGCTTCCCATTTACCTCCCCCCTCCTCCCGCCCCTCTCCCCCTCTCCCTACTCCTCTCCCCCTCCCTCTCCAGTCCGAAGAGCAGTCAGGGTTCCCTGCACTGTGGAAAGTCCAAGGTCCTTCCCCCTCCATCCAGGTCTAGGAAGGTGAACATCCAAACTGGCTAGGCTCCCACAAAGCCAGAACATGAAGTAGGAACAAAAACCCATGCCATTGTCCTTGGCTTCTCATCAGCCCTCATTGTCTGCCATGTTCAGAGAGTCCGGTTCTATCCCATGCTTTAAGTAGAAATCTTAAAGGAAAGATATGAGAGGATGTATTTAAAGTATTGAAAATAACAAAGCCCCTCCAAACACAAATATTTAAAACAGGCAAAACTGACCTTTGAAAATGAAAAGAGAGGCACTTTCTCAGAGCGACAAAACCTGAAGGAACATGTCACTGTCACGGTTAGATAAGCCACTTTAGAAATGAAGTCAATCCTTTGACCTGAAAACAAAATGATGTCAAGTAGTGGTAAGAATACAGTGCCTGTACACTGTGCATGGGCACAGGAGACCACTTCCTAAATAGAACTCCAGCAGCACAGACACTGAGAGAAACAATTAATAAATGCGATCTCCTGAAACTGAAAAGCTTCTGTAAAGCAAAGGAAATGGTCAACAAGAAAAAATGACAGCCTACAGAATGGAAAAAGATCCTCACTAAACCCATATCAGACAGAGTTCTGATCTTCAAAATATACAAAGAACTCAAGAAATTGGTCATCAAAAGAACAAATAATCCAATAAAGTACAGAGAACTCTCCACAGCGGAATCTAAAATGACTGAAAGACACTTAAGGAAATGTTCAAAATCCTTAGTCATCAGAGAAATGCAAATCAAAACAACTCTGAGATTCAATTCTTACATCTGTAAGAATGGCCAATATCAAAAACAGTGTTGACAACTTATGCTGGAGAGGTTGTGGGGTCAAAGGAACACTTCTGCATTGCCGGTGGGAATGCAAACTGGTACAGCCCCTTTGAATGTCAGTTGGGTGATTTCTCAGAAAATTGGGAAACAACCTTCCTCAAGACCCAGTAATACCACTTTTGGGTATATATCCAAAGGATGTTGAATCGTCCCACAAGGACATGTGCTCAACTATGTTCATAACAGCCTGTTTGTCATAGCCAAAACCTGGAAACAACCTAAATGCTCCTCAACCAAAGAATGGATAAGGAAAATGTGGTACACTTACACAATACAGTACTACACAGCAGAAAAAAAAAATAACGACATCTTGAATTTTACAGGAAAATGAATGGAACTGGAAAACATCATTTTGAGTGAGGTAACCCAAACCCAAAAAGACAAGTATCACATGTACTCAATCATAAGTGGCTTTTATAAAGCAAAGAAAACCAGCCCAGAAATCACAATCCCAGAGAGCTTAGACACCAATGAGGACCCTCAGAGAGACATACATAGATCTAATCTACATGGGAAGTAGAAAAAGACAAGATCTCTTGAGTAAATTGGGAGCACGGGGAACTTGGGAGAGGGTTGAAGGGGAAGGGGTCGGCAAGGAGAAGAGCAGAGAAAAATGTAGAGCTCAATTAAAAATCAATAAAAAAAAAACGAATGCAGTGCCCACGTATGGCACTCTGGGAAAGGGAAACACACAGAGATGCATAATACTATAGTGCCACTGGAAGGCAAACGCTCTGAGATGCACAGAATCATAGAACCACTGGAAGGCAAATGCCCAGAGATGCACAGCACCATAGCAGCATTGGAAGGCAAATGCGTAGAGATGCACAGCGCTGTAGAACCACTGGAAAGCAAAGGCAGAGAGATGCACAGCACCATAGCACCACTGGAAGGCAATGCACAGAGATGCCCAGCACTGTAGTACCACTGAAGTACCATGCAATCTTTAGTTCTGGTACTGAGGTGGAAATAGAAAAACAGACATAATTATAAAACCACATTACTGGTTATGCAATACAAAAAAAACAATTTTGTGGATATAAACGAAAATACAAATTATGCAAACAAACTGGAATATCGATTGTAAGAGGAAAATTGGTAATTGTAAACTCACTGGAACTTGCAAACTAGAAACATCTCAAATAAATCCCCCAACTTTATGCCCAGGAATGAAATAAAAACAGCAGACTAAGCCCAAAGATACCAGAAGAATGCAAATCTAAAAGTATCAGATCAAAATGAGTGAAATGGAAAATAGGAATACTACAGGAAGAGGTGGTTTTGAGTTGGTTTTGAAAATATCAAGATATTTACTAAAGCTTTCAACTAAACTAAGAAGAAGCCAGATAGCAAAATAAATGGAAGTGAAAAAGACAGATTATGGCAGGCACCCTAAGGAATAAGTATTATAAGGTATAATTACAATTCAAAAATTGGACCAAACTCTGCAATGTGTCTTTATCAAAAGGATCCACATGGGCACAAAGGTGGTTTTCTGCAGCGAATTACCCACGGCTCCAAACAGAATGCTTCCTTTTACTTTAGAGATTTGTGTTTGGTTCTGCTATGCACTTTATGCATATATTATAGAATGGGATCTTTATTAGGGTAATATTAATAAACCTAAAAGTTGTGAACACTTCCTATTGGTTATTATTTAACTGGCCAGAGTAACATCATAGGTATTTCCCAGAAGCAGGATCCAGAAAAATCATTACAAAAGAGAAATCCACATAAATGTTGATTTAATAGCTATGGCTGTTTTCACACTAGCCATGCCATTTACACCAGTGTGTCTTCCAGATCCACAGTTAGTGTGTATGAGTAGCCGTGGTCTAAGAATTTAGAGAGCTGTTCAATGATACGATGGAATACATGGTGATGAAAATTTGCAGCACCGTTTCATTTCACCATTATGAAACTCCTTTTCATCCACAAATCTCCACACCCCATCCTCTAATCTAGACCCCTTCCCTACATATTTCTCTATGATGTAAAGAATACATATTTCTCAAATAAAACATAAAATGATATTTAGCTAAAGAAGCATGTAGATTTGACAAATTCTTAACAGCAGTGTAATTTTTAATGGTTTTAAATTAAAACTCACAAAAATCACATTTCTCTAAAAGTAAAATGACAGTTCACTTGCCTAGAGTAAGTCTTGAGAAAATTGAATGTGAGCTAACAACATACGGTTATAATGAAGTATGAAGTGGGCACTGATTGAAACTTGAAAATTCTTACTTTGAAAATGAATTTAGACAGAATTATCTGTTTTCAGATGATATGTGAAAAGTGTGTTGGTGCTCAGTTGTCTATGAAGTGTTTCTAGGAAAGGAATTTATGCTCTCATCAATTACGTTTAAAATCCTAAGATTCAGGCCTCTTGTAAATAAGGGGTGTGAAGCAGCAGGCAATGGGGACTAGAGCTTCAAAACACTGGGGACAGAAAAACTGACTAAAAAAAATAGGTTTATTAAACTTGAGGGAGTGTGGTACTCATTGCTATGTGTCCGCTTAAGGTGGTTAAGGTCTCTCGATGGTTGGTAGAGAAATGGCACAGGAGAGGCAACTCAGTGGTGAGGAGTGATGGCTGCTCTTCCAGAGGACCTGGATTTTATCTCCAGCACCTACGCAGCAGCTCACCAGAATCTGTTACTTCAGTTCCAGGTTTTCTGATACCTGTTGTTAGGGCCACTTGTTGGTTCCCAGCTGCTCAGTCCTCAAATAATCACACAGAAAACTGTATTAATTAAATCACTGCTTGGCCAATTAGCTCTAGCTTCTTATTGGCTAACTCTTACATATTAATTTAACCCATTTCTATTAATCTGTATATCACCATATGGCTGGTGTTTGTCTCTGGTGGGGCTACATGGCTTCTCCCTGACTCTGCCTCCTTTCTCCCAGCATTCAGTTTAGTTTTCCCCATCTACGTCTATTCCCTGCAAAAGCCCAAGACAGTTTTTTTATTAACCAATGGTATTCACAGCATAAAGAGGGAAATCCCACATCAGACACCCTCTCTGGCCTTGGTGAACAACAGGCACGCACATGATACATATGTACATGTAGGCAAAACACCCGTGCATGTGATAAATATTACATAAAATAAAATAAATTGTCTACAATCAAGGTGATGGCCCAGTGGATAAAGCACTTACTTCCCAAGCATGAGGACAAAGGTTTGGTTTCCACAAGAGCAGAGTACACGAACCTGTAATCTCACAGCTTGCTTACCTTTTAAATTAGTTTTTATTCTTTATTTTATTCCTATAATAACCGATATGCATGATTATTTGTGTTGTTTGCTACAAAAAATGTCCAGTTGGGCAAATAAGGTCAAAATCAAGACTTTTCCTTGCAGCACACAGCAAGCCTTTTCCTCCTGCGTGTTCAGGAGGTGGCCTACTCTCATCCATAAAGAGATGTTGCAAGGAAGGGGCTGCTTGTTCATCCTGGCTGCCCGACTAGCTTTGCCCCGAAATAACCACACAGAAGCTGTATTAATTAAATCACTGCTGTGCTCATTAGCTCTAATTTCTTATTGGCTAACTCTTACATATTAGTTTAACCCATTTCTTTTAATTTGTATATCACCATGAGTTTGTGGCCTACCAGCAAAGTCTCAGCACATCTACCTCTGACAGCGGGTCAATGGCATCTCTCCTGACTCTGCTTTCTTCCTCCCAGAATTCAGTTCTCTCTTCTCTGCCTTCCTAAGTTCTGCCCTATCAACTAGGCCAACGCAGTTTCTTTATTTATTAACCAATAAAAGCAACACACAAACAGAAGAAACTCCTACACCAAAAAAAACCTTCCTTCAGTTCTCACAAAGCAACTTCTATTGGCTAAGTGATATTCCACCACATCATTGACTATTTGGAGTAGGCATTTTTTTTTCTATATTTTCACAGAAATACAGTATGCTCTAGAAATATTCTATTATTGTTGAGAACTGGATACTTACATGCACTGTTAATAAAAAAGCTCTATTAAGTGGCTCAGTAGGAAAGCAATGCATCTCTTTCAGTTCACACTAATGCTTGAGCTTATCTAAATGGATAAACATGGACCCAGATGTAATGAATCTTATTTAGTTAGCATATCACTTCACATTTCTGTGAGTAGACACATGGTGTTTGCTAAGGTTTGGATGGAAGCTGAATTCATTTTAATGAAATTTCTAGTAAGATTAAGAGAAAGAGGTTTGTTTCAATAAAAAAATTCAGTTACTTGTATAAATAAGGTTATAATTTTGCCTCATTTAATTAACATTGATATTTTAAACTTAAAGTTGAAAACTGAAATTTTACAAGTTGAATTCCTAGGCCTCTGTATGTCACTGAACATAAGTGGTCCTATTTTTCCAATGATCTCATTGAATCACACAGGTCTTATATACTTGGAAATGTAATGGAGATTTAATAATTTGTCAAATTGCATCGAGTCAAGCATATAGTTAGCTGTATAGAAACTCCTAATTTATGAAAAAGAGGACTTAAGTTTTTCTTGAAGTTTAAAAATATTTCTCTTAATCATTTTCTAATGGTTTAAAAATCATTTTCTGGATCCTCCAAGGAACACGACTTCAATTAGTCAATTTTTCTCATCACCTTCTTTTGTTGCACCCATTAGATGTGGGTCCCATTGAGTCCCCAGCACTGTCACTGTCTCCAATTCCATTGTTCCCTTATTCATTCCTTTCAACTTTGTCTCCTTTCTTGATCTCCCCAACTTTCCAATCCTGTTACCACTTCATTTTCTGAGAATTGTTGAAACACCTTCCTAAATGATCTTTCCCTGTCCAATGCTTCTACAAACGTACTGTGGAGAACTGTTCAGCGATAAGTCGATGTTGTGGTCTGCTACATGCCTATATTTATGAACAAAGCAGAGGTTAGGGAATGGTCCTAGTCTCATGACTTTGGAAACTTCAGGCACTGAGAGAAACAGCAAGATTTGAATTCTTAAATCTTGTAATCTTTTCCTATCAGAAAAACAGTGAGAAAAAACCCTACAAACCTTTGAAGATGCTCTGTTAACTACCTTGTCTGTGACAGTCTTGTTCTGTATCAAAGGCACAGTATGTTGCCAATTTCTTAAGCTCACCCTGGATGGCAAGTTTAGCAGATAATTGCCATTTGAAAGCCAAGCAAGGTCAGTTCACAGTGGAGTGTTTCCTCTGAGTTCATTAGTAATTTAAAAGTACAAATGAATAGTCTAAGATGACAATAAAATGATCATTTAAAATCACATACACAGTGCTAGAGCGATAACTCAACAGTTTAGGGTACTGTTGCTCTTGCAGAGGACCCAGGGTCAGCTCACAGCACCCTCATCGTGGTTCACAACCATGCATTAACTCTAGTTCTAGGTGATCTTCTGCCTTTTTCCTGCCTCCGTGTGCACCAGGCATGCATCGTACACATAGATGCATGCATGCAAAACAATCACACACATAAAATAAATCTATTTCTAAATCACATGTTTATGTTATAAGTTTATTACAATTGTGTAAATTTTACTTAAAATCTCATTGTAGATAAAATGTCACCTACAAAATGCATGTACATACCCTAAAAGCTACATGAAAAGGAGGTGACAGTCTTATTTCAGTTTGGCCTAAATGAAATATCTATCTGTAATTTCAGAATAGGATACAAAGTAGGGAACTCTATCAGGGGCATTCCACTAGAGAGAGAACAGGGGGTTACATGCATAAGAGGTAAATGGGGATACAACTTGTGCTAAGAATATCAATGAGATATAAATGAAATCAAATACATTTTATGGTATATAACCTAGTGTATTTACATGCTTTGACTTTGTTCAGAATAAAGCTGCATTTCTCAGATCTATCTGAAATGTTCCAAGGGATAAGAACAAAATCTTTTTATATTTGTTTGTGAGAGACCAAAGTATATTCTTAAATAGTTTTTGCCCCAATCCATATTTGTTTTCCATAGAGAATTTTTAGGATGGCTATTCTGCCTCCCAGCCCCCAGTGAATTCAGCTACAATAACAGTTTAGAACAAAGTAAGAAATCCATTTAAGAAGAGTTATAACAAGTCAGGAAATTGTTGACTTATATAATCTCTAGAGTTCTCAGGTTTATTAAAAAGAAAAGTAAATCGATATCAATGTAAAATGTTGAGGACTATAAAGAGTTCTGAAGTTCAAACTGCAGTGGTTGCTTAGGTATCCAGGAAATAATCAGATTTCATATCTATTATCTAAGTTAGTCAGTATAAGAGGACGGTGAGGTCTCGAGACTTGACCCAACAGGACTCAGACAACAAAGCACAAGCATTGACTGTTGACTGTAGTCTTCCTCTGGGGACTCCTAACATCCACTGACCTCATTAAAAACAATCTTCTTTGTTTTAGCAATGAGGAAAAGTACCCACAGCAAGCTAAATTGCCAAAGGTTATAAGGTTAGGCTGTGTCAGATAATAGACTAGAATTCAAAGCCCCAGAATTATTTCTCCGTGTATTTATACTTTCTGTTCTGCGCTATTAGTGAGCTCTAAGTAAAAATCCAACTTTGGTATAAGAACATGGGTTGGAGAAACGATAAAGGCTTGAATGTAGGGAAGACAGGAGCATTCCTTTTATTCTAACTAACACTTAAGGAGTGCCTGAAGCATTTGAAAGCCAGTTAACTAGTAGGACATGGATATTAAAGCAGCTACCTGCAATTCTTTCCTCCTGCTCAGCTTCAGCATCAACTGTTCAATCCAGATTCTCACTAAGCCAATGCATCCATCTGCAAGACAACTGAGACCTCTTAGGTTGAGTAGAACATATTACAAGAGAAACGGACTCTTTCTGAGATCTGGTAGATTTATCAGGACGTTAACAAATACATGTCACATATGTATCCTCGCTCTTAACTCTATAAACTACTGTATTGAACATGATTTTCAGGAACTCCTGAACAGGATTTAAGACTAAACAAATAAATGAGATGGAAAGACCATTCATGTTCATGGCTTCAGGGATTGATAGTAAATGTTTATACTGCCCAAAGAGATCTTTAGATATACAGCAATTCCCATTAAAACACCAAGGATATCCTTTAGAATTTTAGGACCAGAAGAAAGACTATTCAAGAGTTGGTTCAAGGAGCACATACAATCATAAGCAAAAAGAAAATTAAAAAGTTGTAGGTATCATATTTCCTGTTTTCAAGATATACTATAGAGCCACAGTAGGCAAGACAGCATTATATTAATGCTAAAAGAGATACATAGACAAATTCAAGATAATAGAGATCTAAAAACAAAATAAAACAACAGAAAACCCACATTATATACAGCCAACTGATTCTCAGCAAAGAGCACAAACATCCAAGGGAGGCAAGACAGCTCTTCGGTCGTGCTGGGACTGGATATCAGCAAGCAGCAACCTGAAATCCAATGCTTATCTAATCGTCTGTACAAAATGAAGTCAAAATGGATCAAAAGCATAGAGTTTTGGAACCACTAGGAAAAAAAATCGAGAAAAGATGTCAAGACATTGGTACAGACTGTGATTTCCTGGATAGACTCAAACAGCACAGAAAATAAAAGCAAAACTGACAAATGGGATCACATCAAACTATAACACTCCTGTATCACAAAAGAATCAAGAAAGAAACTAGTGAATGAGGGGCGATATTTACCAACTATTCCGCTGATGGAGGTTTATATGTAGAATATTTAAGGAACTGAAGTCTTAATTGAAAGCAAAATCAAATAAGCAGGTGCCCTGAATAAATGATTCTCCAGAGAGAAAGAAAGAAAGAAAGAAAGAAAGAAAGAAAGAAAGAAAGGTGGTCTCCAAATATAGAAAAAGTCATAATTTGCATCAAGAAAACGAAAGTCTAAACTATAATGAGATTCATTATAATCCAGTTATAATAGTTATTAGTGCAAAGAAAAGGGGTGACTGAAGATTTGGGAGAAAAGGGAATGTTTATGCTTGGTTTGTAGAGATATAAATTACCATAGTCTTTACAGAGACTAGTGTGTAGTGTAGTGTTCTGGGTACATAAATTATATATATATATATATATATATATATATATATATATCCTATGACAAACATAACCTTCTTCTGGGTTCATACACAAAGGAAACAAAATCAGCAAGGTAAAGATATAATTGAATGCCCATGTTTATTACAGCACTTTTAGCAACGGCTAATATGTGTAATCAGGCTAGGTAGGTTTCCATGAACAAATAGAAAGATAAAGAGTACAGTGTATAAGTTCAATGGGGAATCGGGCAGCCAGAGAGAGAAGAGCCGTACCCAGCAAACTATAGTTGAAGACATCATGGTAAATGAGACAAACAGGGTACAGATAGGGATATATGGGTTGTTCACCCTAAAACATGGAATGTCTTATCAACAATGGATAGACTGGACAATTCCCCTAAAATATCCCTTTCATTTTTTTCTCTGACTGGCTGCCTATTCCAGGGTTGTTCTCATGGCAACCTTGGAACACCCAATCAGGTGATTACACAGGGTGTCTTAGGCTGTATCTCTGAAACATTGTGATTCTCCAGTCCATCGATAGCACTCTACAAGCAGGTCTCTATACCAATTGGTCTTGTTTCTCTTATGTTAAAAAATTAAACTTATTATGGTGGATATATCACACTACAAAGAAGATTTTATGTTCCAACAGTTAAGCAACCAAAAAGGGCAAAGGAGAATTCAAGGGAAACATAATTGAAGCAGATCCAAGCCATACCTTTTAAGGTTTATTTTTGTTTATGCATATTTATGTTTTTGTGCTTACGTCTGAGCATGTGGGTGGGAGTGCCCACAGAGGCAGAAGAGGGTGTCAGATTGCCTTGAAAATAAAGTTAAAAGTAGCTATGAGTTAACTAACATGGATGCTGGGAACCAAATGAGTTCATTGAGAATTTCTTACATCTGTGACTATTTCACAATTTTCTAAAGATACAATATTCTCCCAACAATTGTAGAAAACAAAATATAGGAACTCTGAAGTTTGCTTACTTGCCTTGAAATTAAATAGCCACAAATTTAAGTCCTTGAAATACCTAATAAGTTATGGGAGGTCATACTAATGGAATTATGTACCCAACTATCTTTTTCTGACTTCTAATAGAATTTTACAATGATAAATAATTTTTGTGAAATAATAATTGTTATTACATTTTGTTCTCAAACTTATTTTTGTTTTGTTACCAGAACAATGGCTAATTCAAAAATGCTGAGGTAATTCAATGAATTTAGAAATTAAATAAAAGTTAACTGGGATTTTCTTAAATTTATCATAGCAATAAATTAATTTAGTAGCATAGTTGTCTATAAGAAAACTTAAGCTTTTTAATCACAAAATAAATTGAATCTCATAACCATATAATGCATTTCAGTTAAACACATTAAATGTTCAAAGTTACTAATTTTAATTAAAGTCCAATACAAATTATATATTATGTTAATTCTTATGACAGGTCAATAAAACATAATACATTTTCTAAAATGAAATTCAGTCAAGTGGCTTGAACTAAACCTACATGGAAAGGAAGAAAGAAACACATTTTTTTGATACCACGTAAGTGCATTTTATCATTTACTGACTACTTGAACTTTTATTCAAATTTATTTCCACATTAAACATGCTGTAATATGGTCAGTGAGCGAACATTAGAAAATCATAGACTTGTAAGTCTACTGTTCACTTTTCCAGCTTATGTTTCATTAGCTGACTGATAAAAGACAAAATTATGAAACTGTAGAAAATGTTTCTTTAGGAAGAATGTCTGAGCAACACCTTTAAAAAAATACCTACTGTGCTCAGAGTGAAACACAAATAACCATTAGAAGAAAAATCAAATCTAAATTCTTAAATGTGACATCAAAAGTCACATGTTATTTCTGGATAACGTTTTCACATTCTTATCATTTTGCCTTCTAAGTATATAGGTAATTTTTCCTACATATAGGTGTCTATAAGGAAAAGCCCTTTTTATACACAAATTCAAAGGACACGTGGGCTTCCTAAAAGAGTCAAACAATCAAAGTGCTATTTAAAACACTTGATTTAGGTTTATGATATAAATTAATCTTTTTTTACTTTCCTGCTAGGGTTTGGAGCTATATTTACTCTGAAAAGAAGTCTACATTCCCAATTACTTTGGTATCTTGTGATCTTGTAAGAGATAGTATTTTTTAATTTGTCCATTGGTTTGTGAGTCCTGAGTACCATGGCACTGTCAAAACATCGTCACCAGTGAGCACGTAGTGGAAGCTGAGTTGTCTCTATCACCTCTACCTGACTGCTGTCGTGAATATCACTTTTTATAACAAGGGCATCTTGAGACTCACTGCCAAGAATAAGTGTAGATAAAGATTCTGAAGTAAAGTTACTCCTCTCACTGATATTATCTCTGTCTTTAAGACATTAAAAATGGAGGTCCTTCAGATGCCATTACAACACACTGTACCTAAACACAGTAAGTAATGAAATCAACCTGGTCCTCAAGGAGTTGATTTTTGAGGATAAAAATGTAGGCCCATTTCCATCTTGTTTGATGGTCAGAGATTTGGAGATTTGACAAGTATAGTTGCATGTCCTAACTCAGGAGGTGATTGCTTGGTTTTTTTGAAATTAAGACAGCTCAATGCTATTCTCACAGGTGGTCAGGATATGTAAATGTATTTTTTCTCTTTTTTATGTAACTTTGAGGTCACCTAGAGAAGGGCCTTCTTCAGAATACTGACCTAGAGCACTTTTGCTACCTAGATAACAGAATGCTAATGATTTGATGTCTCAAACTGATCAAGCCATTGATTGTGTGAATTACCCTTTGTATTATGTTAATAAAGTCTTTTGTTACCTTTTTTATTACCATTTATGTTGGGAATAAAATGTGTAAAAACATAAACGCAGGCAGATTTCAGGGTTTCAATCACTAAAATGCCCTCCCGATACTTTCTGTTTTCTGTCTCGTTATTTTTATGGTCTTCATATTCTTTACTCATATTTCTTCAATTCCCATGCCCCTACCCTGAAAAAAAAAGTATTTTTATTGAGGATGGTCCTCTACATTAGTAGAATAAAGCCAAGAGGGAAATTTGAACAGAGGTACATAGAGAGAAAGTAGGTGGAGTCAGAGAGATGCCATGTAGCTGCCGAAGGAAAGACACCAGCTGCCTACATTTGGGCCTAACCCACGAGGCCAGTCACACACTTTGGGTCCAGGTCCTTGTATGCCCACTGGGGTTAGGAGGAGAGTAGTTGAGAGCATGCCTGCTGCTCAGCAACCCTGCTGAGAGAGTAGTTGGGTAGGGTCTGCTAGGGCTACAAAGGCAGGAAAGCATGGCAGATTCCCACAGCCATACACAGAGACATTTCCAGGCTACACAACATGCTGCATGTCAGATTTAGTTTTACTCAGCAAAATGGGGTTTATGTGCTGCACAGCTCCAATCCAGCAGTCTCAGAGCTGCTGGTAAACTCACATCTACCATATTGAAAGACCAAGAGAGGTAGAACAGCATCCAGGACTGTCACAACCATACTGCTTACCATTTTAAAATGCTCCTTGTCAGAAAAGGATTTCAGATACAGTCAGACAGATTCAGATGTAAAAGACCTCTAAACAAGTCATAGAGTTTTTAAATAATGTACATAGGCTTGGGAGAGAGAGAGGAAAGAGAGTTTAGGCAGTTATAAAAACAATTAAATATCTTTAAAAATAAAACAAACTTTTTAAAGAGACAGTAAAAGTAATATAAAAAAGTACAGACAGTCATAGATTAAAGGAGTAAAGTGAATCAACAAAAAATAAGACATGTAAAGATGGAAAATACACAGAGAGTCTGGATTATGTATATTATTGTATTTTCTTTGAATTATTTGGCTGCAGAGAGACATTTAATTCTGGGGGCTGCTAAGTTAAGCCAACAAAAGATATCTTGGCTTCAAATTTTGACTCTAAGGATTTGTTACTTTGGATAAGAGGTTCTGTTTTTGTTTCCATAGAAGATGAAAACCTGTAAATCCCTTCCAGGCTAATGTAGTTTGATGGAACAAAACCTCCTCCCCCAAAAGTGTCTATAAACCCTAAAAACAATTTGCCAAAAAAAATCAGCAAGAACTTTGGAGAAAACTACTATGCCCAAATTCCCACAATAATTGTTTATAAATGTTTGTTTTCACTTAGAGGGTGTTATGATATATAAATCAATATTTTATATTAGTGTGGATTTTGGTATATTGATACAAATTTAAGGTTAATTTTGTTATATTTATATTCTACTCTTGTTTAAGGTATGTTTATATGGCTCATTTAAAAATGTAACATATAATTAAAAATTATAGATTAATAAATAGTCATATATAATAGTCAAATTTGCAGTCATGTTAGTTAGGTTTTCTAGATATACAGAGATATATTTCAGATAGATAGGTATTCTTCAAGCTTTTCAAAGACCCAAAAAGAATGACATTTAAAGGTTTTAAGAACTTAGACTTTTGTCCACAGTGAGACATGTTTGCTTCAGGCAGCACCAATCTACTTCAAGAAGATAGTAGACATTGAAGAGACCCCTTATAGAGTTTGTTAGCCATTTAGGCAAAAAACTGCTCTTGCCTGGACTGCTTGATATTATGCTGTATGAAATGGATAAGCAGGACCCACAGAAAAATGACTGCTGAATTTGCCTAAAGGTGAGACAGTCTTTTATGGTCGCTGCTTCATGATAGAGTCTTCCAGACATTCTGCAATATATAGAAGAAATTTATTGACAAACTGCCAATATAGGTGGAACAGTTTTTCAAATTTCCTGCTTCATGGAAAAGTCTGCCAGATACTATGGGCCTGTGGGCTGAAGATGGATGCTCCAATGTTACAGAAGAACTTTGGATGATTGTCCAGGTAGCAAGATGTCTCTGTCAATTCTATAGTTTTAGAAGTTACCTTCTGGGGTCTTTGATGGAGTTGAATAATAGTTATAATTATAGTTTGCCTTAGGTATGATAAAACATAAAGTAGATATGAATATTGTACCTGTAATTCTTGCTTGATAACTTTTGTTATATGTAATTTTACTATGTAAAAGTTAAAACCTTCCTTTTTATTTAGACAGAAAGGGGGAGATGATGTGGGATTTCCCTCTGTTTGCTATGAATATATTTTATTAACATTGGTTATTAAGGAAGCTGTTTCGGCCAAAGACTGAGTAAAGCCAGATGGGAAATCAGAACAGATATATAGAGATGAAGTAGAGGGAGTTAGAGAGATGCTATGTTGTTGCCAAAATAGAAAGATGCCAAGTGTCAGTCAAAACCTTACCGGTAGGCCACAACCTCATGGCAATACACAAAATAATAGAAATGGGTTTATTTAAGATGTAAGAGTTAGCTAGAAATATGCTTCTAGAGGTCATTAAATTGTATAAATGTTACAATGCTGTAACACATCTTATATATAGAATTGCTTTCTTTGCTGGGACTGGATAGTGTGGAAAATACGTGGAAAGACCAGTTCTTTAGTAACATTTTATAACGAGACACTACAGAATGAAACGCTAAATGCATTTGCACAAAGAAGGATTTTGGGTTTGGTTTCTTTCATAAAAAGAAAAAATGGACAACCTATAATATGTTAACATTGACATTCAAATTGGTGAATTTGCTTAATAACAAAATTACCACAGAGAAAAAGAATATAAGCATATATTTTTTGTAACTCATCTAGTTTTCCAATATTTTAGATGCATGAACCAAAATAATTAAATTATAAAGCTACTATTATAAGGCAAAAAACAAAGAATCATCATTTTTGAGAGAAAATGTTTAAACTTCAAGGTTAGGATAGTGTGATTAGAATAAGGAAGGGCTTTCACTCTCATCTCGTTCAATATAAATAGACTCTTTAGCTAAGATAATCATTTAAAATATTGCGCTTGAATATTTTAAACCGCTTATTAAATATTTAAAAATAAAAACTAATAAAAACCCATGATGAGTGAACTATCAAAAATTTAACTGAAGAAAGGGTTATGATTAATTTCTGAATTAAACCTTTGGGAAGTTTTCCTGTGCCTGCCTTGTCTCATGCTGGCTAGGTTTTTGCTTTGATTTGGTTTGGCTTGATTTTTGATGTATTATATTGTCAGAGAGAAGCAGTAGCAATTTATATGCTTAGGAAGATGGCACCCATGATTGTGCCTTGAAAACAAGGTAATATGAACACTTGAGAATCAACTAAAGATGGGAGGGAATGGTTCAGAATCTAAAGCACTTGCTACGCAAGCATCCAATTTCAGATCCTCAATACCCACAGAAACTCAAGGTAGAATTCCTATACTTTTTATATTATATATTTTAAATTTTATTCTCTTAGGATTTCTATTGCTGTGAGGGACTCCATGACCATGGTAACACTTAAAAATAAAAAATATTTAATTGGTGCTGGCTTACAGTTCAGAGGTCTACTCCATTATCATCATGGTGGGAAACATGGCTGCATGCAGGCAGACATGGTGCTAGAGAAGGAACTGAGAGTCCTGTATCTTGATCTGAAGGCAAGAAGAAGTGAACTGTGTCGCTGGGCATAACTTGAGCAAAGGAGGCTTAAATTTCCCCCCTCCCCCAGTGACACACTTCTTCCAACAAAGGCCACACCTACTCCAAAAAAGTCATACCTCCCAATAGTGCCACTCCCTACAGGGACCATTTTCTTTCAAACAATCCCAATATTATATATTAAAATTTATATTATATTATATCATGTTATATACCTATAATTCCTGCATCCAAGAGACAAAGGTAGGTTCCCAGGGCAATTTATATCACTAGCCTAGCTATATTGGTGAATTCTTGGTTCAAATGAGAAACCTTGCTTTAATGAATAAGGTGAAGATTGAATGAGAAAAACACCTAACAGCACTTTTGGTTTATATCATACACATACACACATAGACACATACACACACATAGACACAGATATACACATAGACACAGACACACACATAGACACATACATAAACACACACACACATAGACACATACATAGACACACACACATAGATACAAAAACATAGATACATACATAAACACACACATAGACATAGGCATACACATAGACACAAACACAGACACACATAGACACAGACACATAGACACACACACAGATACACACAAACAGATACACACATACATAGACACCCAATACATAGACACAGACACACACATAGACACACACACACACAGACACAGACACACACATAGACACACACACACATAGACACAGAAATACACATAGACACACACATATACACACACATAGACACACACAAACATATAGACGTATACATACATAGACACAGACTCCCCACTCCCTGACACACACTTGTGAATGACTACCCACATATATATGAACATACAAATGCATATGCATGATACTAAAAACAGGCGTGCAATAAAAGTATGTAGTTAAATGTCACAGGTGAATATACACATAGTATTTCAAGCTCCATAGTTGACTGACCTATGATTAACACCAAACAGATTCTATACTAAGACCCTCCTACATATGTGTACCCATGGTAAAGCTTTATTGAAATTAGTCACAGTAAAGAATTTAACAGTTATAATAGAAAACAGAAAAAATGATGATCATGAATTATAATAATTCTATAAGATGATGGTTTCTCCTAAAATATTATTTTGCACAGTCAGCTCTTTGCTTAGTGGGATTGTTTTGAGTTTGGTTTTCTATATTCTAATTGTCAGACTGCCACTTTTCCCTTCAGATCCACTATTTAAAATAAGACTAACCAGAACACACAACGGAAAGCCATGACAAGTGAGTACCACTCACTTGAGCTCAAAACTCCTCCATGCAGTTAGTCTGTCTCCCCAGTTTGTTTCAGAGATTTCTGTTTCGGATTCCTCAGTGTTGGGATTATGGCAGGCTATCTTGACTTTACAACATTTATGTGAATTCTGGAGATCCAAACTTTGGCTTTCTTGCCTGTGCAACAGGCATGTTTGCACACCGAACCATACCCAACTTCTCAAATGAGTTCTTAGGTACAAGTTGTTCTTCAATAGCGGAACTGAAAACCAACAACAACAAAGAATGAAATGCCAGGAATGAAAAAGTTAAATTCAAGGCTCTGTTGATGTCAGTGTGATCCAAAACTTCTCAGTACAAGACTCTCTATTGTGGCATTTAAAATAATGGATTTCCACACGTGAGAACAAAGACTCCCTCCGAAGATGTCACCATGCCTTCTGTGAAGGGCTGTGTGACTTGTACACTGCTGCCTTGTCTCCTCCCTCACGGTTCCCTCTGACATTATTTGCACTCTGTCCTCCTCGTGGAAGTGTTCTGTGAATAATTTAAGCCCATCACATTTGATAGGTACAAGCATCCACAGGAAGGTTGAGAACGCTAATAAAATCAGCTGCGTTGTTAAAATGCACTTATTTGAAAGCCCAAAGGGGTGAGAAAAGCGGCAGGTACCGTGTGCTGATAGAGGCAAGTCGCTCTGCGATCCGAGCTGTTGTGGAAGGCCGGAAGTAAACGAAACAAGGGGTAAATAATTTAAACAAAAGCAGCTGGTCGAGCCTGAAAAGACAATGAAGTACCAGCGTGTTCGAATGTGGGCCTTTAGAGCCATCAAGAGACAGGAGCTTAATCTAAAATGTTCATATGGAGCTAGTTTAAGAAGGTGAAGAGTGTGCCTGCTGAATGACTAAGCAGTTGCCAGGAGGGGATGCTACAAGCCCCATTAGGAACCTCGGGTCAGCCCACAGTTCTCTTATTTCAAGAAAGAAATGTGTGCCAGGTGCACCTGAAGACGCAGTAAAGGTGTTGCTGATTTGGAGGATTTGACTGACAGCTGCATTTCCGTTTGACCTAGAAGCAAAGTTGGAGGAGCCATTGAAACTAGCTTTTCTTACATAATCGCTGGAACAAATACAGCTAAAGACCAAATAAAGGTATAGATGCAATGTAACATTTATCATTTTGATACTTGAATAATGTATAGTGAGCTAAATGTAAACCACCAATGTAGCTGATGGCTTTTGAGGTAATTGTGCACCCTTTTGTAATCAGAAGAATGAATCCTAATAGATTTAGAATTTTCCCCTTTGCTCGTTTCCCCCAGTGGTAACACCTTCCAGGACATTAGTGTAACAGAGGAGGATGCTGGCATTGGTACTGAGCACGGAACGTCACAAGCCTCTTCAAGCTACATCCACTTGGGCCACACTCAGAACCCCTTTTTCGCAGCTGCCATAAGGGCTGGCAAATGCTGCTGAGTGCATTCCTGTTGTCCGTGTGTTCATCGTGTCAGCTTAAGTTCATGCAGAGAAAAGATTCCACCCTGCTGGCTGCACAAGAACTTGGGATTTCTTTGCCAAATGCTTTTGTTCTGAATGGAAATTCTTCTTCTTCTTTAGGAAAAAAAAAAAAGACAAAACAGGGCAGTGAATAGAATCTCACAGGTCGCGATGGCAGACATCAGTAAAGGTACAGGAAGGCTCCACACTCGGGGGTTTCTTTTTTTTTTTTTTTTTTTTTTTGGTTTTTCGAGACAGGGTTTCTCTGTGGTTTTGGAGCCTCTCCTGGAACTAGCTCTTGTAGACCAGGCTGGTCTCGAACTCACAGAGATCCGCCTGCCTCTGCCTCCCGAGTGCTGGGATTAAAGGCGTGCGCCACCACCGCCCGGCTTCGGGGGTTTCTTTAGGCATTTCGGAGTTCTTACAATAGAAGAGTCTTCTCTGAGGAAGAGATGCAGGCAAATTTGTTCACCTTGTTTGATTTTTGTTCTTTGTCATTGTTCCTGTATGAGAACATCCATTCTAGCACATTCTGGGGAGGTGTGGACAATGACACATTAGTCTTATAACATTCGTCTGCTTATTCTTAAAAGTACACAAGATACAGTTTTAGGTTTTATGTTTTCATTAAACATTAAAACATTTAGTAATTAATATTTTTCTTTTTTATCTATTAAAACCTAAAGTGCTTAAAACTTTAGATTTCACTTCATCATAATGACAATAATAAGCCTATTGAACTATTCTCTAAAGAGTCTCTGAAGCTATAGGATCATGTGGCCATAGACTTGTCACAGAAAGGTGCTACTTCCTGATTTAATCCCATCAAAAATTCAAGTCCACAAGAAATTTGGACCCAATTTCAATCCATAAACAGATCTTAGTTTCTTTAAACTAGCTTGTAGGTAAAAATACTTATTAGGAAATGAATAATTATTTGGATACCATCAGTTCAAATGCCAATTGTTCTGAGGGAACAGTAATTATTGTTTTGACATTCGTACCCTGTCATTGCAGAAGTCGCTGTCGGGATTCTTCCACCAACGCATATGCATGCTTCTGTATTTCACCCCTCTCTCTTTCGTGCGCTGCCACCAACACCCTCTTTATAGTGTTAAATTATATTTTGTCTAACAGATTTATGCCTCCATTAGTCACATCTATCCCAAATAGCAAAGGGCAAGAGCAAAGGTGATGAATGTTAACAATAGTGCAATTGACTTTTTTTTTCCAAATTCAGTGAGGTGAGTTAAAATGCCAATAATCAAATGCTTTTTCACACAGAATGAAAATTACTTAATTATTGTAGCCAATGTTTATGATTACTGTACTGTTCTGTTGATCCTAGCCAGGTGTGAGGGCCATTTATTGGCAGCTGAGTTAAGGTATGGCTGCTCTAAGTCAGCCCATGCTGGGCAAATGGGCTCTTCTCTAAGCATTTCAGCAAGAAATCAAATGCAAGCCCTCTAGCTAGCATGCTCGGTACATTCTCATGATAGTAGCAGATGCTCAGAGCAGAACATGGAGGTGAGCAAGTCATATTCAATCAATTGTTGCCATCAAATGTGCTAGCACATATTGCTCAAGCAAGTCATATGGACAGCCCACAAGGCAAGTACAAAAGAATTAGAGAGTTTCTGGGCCTTGTTTCATGAAAATACCAATCTTTCCTTCGCACAGTAAACACACCTTAATAGAAACTACCTTGACAGTAGATACAGGCTATAAATTTCTTAGTTTTATTTACTTCACACATAAGGTTAAAAACTTATAAGTTTTGGGCCTGGAAAGGTGTCTCCGTGAGTTAAATCACATGCTGCCAAGTCTGATGATGACTTGAGGTTGATCCCTGAGACCCACGTGGTGGCAGGGAGAACTGACTCCTCATGTAAGCTCCAAATGCACCTGTCCCCTGACCCTCACATGAAGCCTGAGTGCACCTGCATATACGTATACACATAAGTGCAAAAAGGTAAATAAAATTGACTAAGACTCTCGAAGGCTGACAAGCTATCATTCATTTAATTCCCCCCCAAGTAGCATTTAATCAAATAATTGATAAAAGAATGATCTGTGATAACACGGTTCAGAGTCGTGACACAGCAAACATAACAACTTATTTGAATAATTTTAGGGTCATCTGTAAGAGTAGAGAAGTAATTAATGACTAATGACAGAGGAGAAATTAGTCTTCTCCAGGACCTCTCCTTGATAAATCCCAAGTGATCAGCTCTAAACATACCTATGAACAACACCAGATGGACTTCGCAGGTCGTATTTATATGTAATACATATGTGTAATGTATATGTAACAATAATGACTAAATAAAAAGAGATCATGAATTTGAGAGGAAGTTGGAGGACATGAAGATAGTTGTGTGGAGAGAAAGGAGTGACAACACTATAAATACATTATTCATATGTATAAAATTATCAAAAATCAAATAAATATAAAATAGAGGGGTATTACAGGATTACCAAGATTTGGTTAAAATTAAAGTATCTCCTTTATGTAAAATGTTGTACCAAGGATTTCTGACAAAACACACACAATTAAAAACTGTGTCAAGGACTTTTAGTCACTGTTAACTTGCAAAACCACTGGTCTTAAAACTATTTGTACTGCAACATCTGCATTCACTTATTTATAAGGAATTTTAGCAATGGAATTTTATAATTTTATAAAACATCAAATGATACATACATTTATTAAAAACCAAAGACAATGGTTTAAACATTCATCCTCAGATTTAATCTAGTTAAAAGTAAATTTAGCAACAGAAGTATGATTGTCTGAACAGAAGGAAATAAAAGAGAAACTTTTAAAGAGTAAGTATAGCTAAATGTCAGAAAAAAAAAACAAACATTAAACTCCACAATATCCAGCTAGATTATTGACTTAGATCTCAAAATTGAACTCAGCAATTGAGTTGGAAGGAAATGCATCCCACTGAGTACTGTTTAATAACAATCATCTTTAAAATATTCATCAGCTTTTGTAACAGAACTAGGGCTTTGTTCTTCCTTCTTCTCTTCGCTTGGAGACAAATGTGCAATAGATTTCCTCCCCAAAGATTAAATAGAGGAAATTTGGGCAATTTTTCTATTACAATAACCGTTTTGGATTGAATTGAAAACATACAATAAATTAAGTATTCCTAGATATAGGAGAGAGGGTTTGGGTGGAGCTGCTATGTAGTGTGTACAAAGCAATTATGGAGAAAATTATCTTCCACAAGTGATTCCATAATGCCAAAGTAAAGAGCCTTAATCTAAGACCCAGAAAGGTCTTTCTTTCCTTTAAAACTGGCAGCTGTGATGGAGGTAGCATGAGTGGTTCTAGTTCATCTCAAAAATCGTCCTATAGTCTCTATTCGTTTACCTAGATTATCCATGTCCAGACGGCCCTCTGTTTGTGTTTTCTTCTTTGCCTCCATTTCAGTTTTCAGGTCTTGAACTGTTTCCATTATCTGTTTGATTGTTTTTCCCTGGTTTTCTAGGGTATCATTCACTGATTTATTCAATTCTTCAAACTTTCTGTTATATTTCTCATCCATTTCTATAAGGGCGTTTTTTACATGCTGTTTAAGGGTGTCAATCACTTTCATGAAGTCAATCTTTTCTCCTTCCTCTTGATTAAGGGGTTCTTGTCCTCCCGTTGTGGGGTCGCTTGTTTCTGGTAGCTTCATGTTGCTTTTCAGCTTGTTGGGCGAATTCTTGCCTTGACGTCGGCCCATCTCTTCTTCCAAATGCTCCCTATGGATCTTCTTTTACCGGATTAGGTCTCCTTGCCTACCAAACGCTGTCTCTCCCCAATGTTGGCTCTCCCAATGCTGGGTCTCCTGGCGCCGAAAGATCAGGCCTCCGTGCTGGTTGGGCAGCTCGCAGACAAAGCGCCTACCCCGCTTGGTGCAGGCAGGCCACAGAAACAAGGGAACTGCTGCCCCCCGGGAGCCCCGGGTACTCGGACTCAGCGCCCAGATAGGCTGGGCTGGGCGATGCCACGCGCCAAAAGAGGGCAGTGGGGGCGAAGTGGGGAGGGCGATGAACATGGGATGTACTCGCTCATAATTGGTTTCTAGCCATAAATTAGCGCCACGGAGTCTACAATAGGTGAACCTAAAGAAGCTAAGTAAGAAGGTGAACCCAAGGAAAAACATATAGTTATCCTCTTGGCTAAGGGAAGTAGACCCAATTGCCGGGGAGAAAATTAGGATCTTGGGGGTGGGGTGGGATGGGGGTAAGGGGAGATGGGGAGAGAAAAGGTAGAAGGGAAGGAGGGGGGATTTGGGGAATCAGGAGAATTGGGATAAAGGAAAGGTGGATAGGGGAGCACGGAACCACAATTCTTAGTTAAGGGAACCACTTTAGGGTGAGCAAGAGATTTGACCCTAGAGGGGCTCCCAAGTGCCCAACATGAGGTTCCCAGTTAGTTCCTTGGGTAGCTGAGGATTGGGAACCTGAAATGACCCTATCCGAGAGCAATTCTGACGAATATCTTGCATACCATCATAGAACCTTCATCTGGTGATGGATGGAGACAGAGACAGAGACCCACACTGGAGCACTGGACTGAGCTCCCAAGGTCCCAATGAGGAGCAGAAGGAGGGAGAACATGAGCAAAGAAGTCGGGACCACGAGGCGTGCACCCACCCACTGAGACAGTGGAGCTGATCTACTGGGAGCTCACCAAGGCCAGCTGGACTGTGACCGAAAAAGCATGGGATAAAACCGGACTCTCTGAACATGGCGAACAATGAGGGCTGATGAGACGCCAAGGACAATGGCACGGGGTTTTGATCCTACTTAATGTGCTGGCTTTGTGGAAGACTAGCCAGTTTGGATGTTCACCTTCCTAGATATGGACGGAGGGGGGAGGACCTAGGACTTACCACAGGGCAGGGAACCTGGACTGCTCTGTGGACTGGAGAGGGAGGGGGAGAGGAGTGGGGGGAGGGGTAGAAGGGTGGGAGGAGGGGGAGAAGGGTGGGAGGAGGGGGAGGGAAATGGGAGGCTGGGAGGAGGTGGAAACTTGTTTTTTGTTTATGTTTTTTTTTCTTCTTTTCTTAATAAAAAAAATTATTTAAAAAAAAATCGTCCTATATATGTACAATAAAAATAATTATGTGCGGTGATATGTTGCAATGTAATACATAATCAACCTTGACTGCATTTCTACTTATGGGGATAAACTTAGAAATTTTAAAATATGTCACCTTTTTCGGCATGTATTTGACATCAGTGGCATCTCTAAACATTCCTTTCATGCTGTATAGGCACTCTCTCCCTTATACAAGATTGTAACCAATAAAGAATGGAGAACATGTCTGTCTAACATGCAATCATCTATCCTTATATGTATTGATGAAAAACAGAATAATGATAAAAGAAAAATTAGATTACAGACATCACACCCAATTTGTATAAATGGAGACTGGCGCAAATTAACGATAATGAGATTCTCTCACGCTTATGGTAGGTATATTAGTAATACTCACACTGAAAAAAATCTCTTTAGACAGAAATTGAATATGAACTTTTGCCTCAGGGATGATTTTATAAATTCAGTTTAGTTAGTTCATTACCCAACACATTAAAATGAACCTGAGACATTTTGTTCATTTGAGTACATTTAACATCCCCCAATGCAGTAACAAAATGCCCTTGAATATTGTTCATACAGTGAGCCCTCTGTTTATTAAATACAGAGATCTTCAATAGTCTATCCTACCTTTTTCCAAGGAGAGATTTGTGTTTCAGAATATATTTCCAGGGATCTTGGCTGTAACAGTGTGCAGAGAATGTGGTGCTGGGACATAGAATTTGTGATATTAATTTGGTCTATCCTGATAGCCACCCAACCATGAGGACATAATATATGTTAGACAGAAGAAATGTTAAAATATCCCCAAGCTGAGAACTGAACAGACTATTAACAGAAGGATCCACTTAAAGAATTCAATTTTTTCTGTATAAATATCAACTACCTGGTGATGAAGAATTATGGGTTGAAAGTTAAAGATGCCTGAGACATGGGACGTTAGCCATGAGAACCATCAGGAAGTTAGCAGATCCAGTCCAAGAGAGTAGCCATGTGAGCCACAGCCAGCACGTCCACAGTGGAATTGTTTCTCACATTATTAAACCTTCAAGAATCAACAACCTATGTTTTGAATCAAGAAGCATAGGCAGAGGATTTAATTTTTATAGTTGCTGAGTTTCAGTTTTATTTAGGTTCAACATCCCTGCTTTACTTTTCCTTCTTCACTTTTGGAAATGGTAGCTTTCACTCTGTGCTCTTGAACCTTTCAAGGATGCAATTCATTGAACAGTTTTTGACAGTAAGTTACAGTTAAGAATTTTTCTTGCATCCCAGAGGAGGTTTTGCACTTGGTCTGTCAGGCTGAAAATGTGAAGACTGTAGATGCTATAAGATCGACTGATACATTCGTACTGTGGGGAATGATGTCTGTGGGGAATGGGAGTGGGATTTTATGATTTTGATCTTAAAATATCTTGAAGCCTGTGTCTCCAGTCTGTGACACTATTGTGAGGTGGTAGAAATTTAGTAGACTATCTTTAATGAACAAAATGTCATTAGAAGAGTGTCCTTGAAGGAGGTACTGGATCCTAGTCCTTTCTTTCTCCTTCCTGGCTTCTCCATCATCGTGAGGTAATCGCCATGCCTTGTATCCTTCACCCATTAACTACGACTTGTTATAGGTCCAAGGAGAGAGTACCATTGACTAAAACCTCTGAAACCCTGAGCTAACAAGAACCTTTTCTTCTTTATAATTTTCTTTTCTTGGGTATTTTGTTACAGTGGCAGAAAGGTAACGAACACACATGACAAGAAAACTGATCTTGTATACATGAGCAGGTCAGTGTCCTAGCAGGCAGATAATGGTAGCCTAAAGCTTGGATTAAAATACCAAGAAAGAAATCCACAGACAGTCTATCACCTGTAGATCCTATGTGCTCTTCCACAATGAAGACAATCTATCCCCCTATGAAGATAATGCAGACCTCTGCCATGTGAGGAATGTTTACCAACTTCACATGCATGCTTCAGTCTCCATCCAGGTAACATGGCAACTGCCCTGCTGGAAATGTTAGGTTTGCCAAAGGAGAAAAGGACTCTATTCTGGCAGAGTGGCAAACCCTAACCACAAGAATGGGCATGAGCAGAAGAGTCGATATTGGATGCCTGCCAAGAGCTCAGGATGGGGGTGAGTGAATGTAAAATCTGGGTAACAGTGTTTGTCTAACAAAGCCCTCTTTCATAACACAGGATATAACTCTCCAGCAAGGAATCTGCCATGAGTGATCTCTTGTGATATCTCCTGGAAGCTTGGAAATTGGAATGACCCGTTTTAAATAAAGAAGAAATGACAGAGCTATGTGGAAGATGTTAGGAAGGGACAAAAGACAGAGAGAATGGGGAATGGCTCTATGAAGTAGGACAAGCTACCTCCTAGCATGATTTACGTGAGATGCTATGAACATTCTTTATCAAAAGCAGAAAAAAATGAATGTGCTGGCATTGTAGAGAGATGTACTTTTAAAGAATAAGATAACTCAATAAAAGAAGAGTGGTTTATGTAAAATTTTATAGATTGAGATAGACCAGACACATGTATGTAAAGATAGCTTCAAAGAATTATTTTTGGGATGCTTAACCGTCATCTTTAAAAGACAGACAGCTATTCTCAGAACACCAAACACATTTATCAACGCTAGATAAAAATGATGGAAGAGTAGTATTAGACGTTCCAAATTCAGGAAAAACACGCACCTTGTGGGTAAAGAGAGTGGGTCTATGTGTTTACTTTGAAGGTCTTTTATTTAACAGACCAATGTGTAGCTTCAGAATGTTACAGTACACAAAAATTGTGTGGATGCAAATTTATGTGTACATATGGTGTCTGTGTGTATGTGTGTTCATATGACAGTGATTCTTGAAATAGAATTCTTCTCCACAGGGGAAACTGCATCTGCTCATTTCCCATGCAGGGAAGCGTGGCCAGAAGACAGAGTCCTGGCTAGCAGAAATGTCAATAAATAAAGGAAAGAATCATGTTCCACTTTGAGGATCTGGGCTCTTAGACCTTCTGTGTGTGAACCTGAATACCTTTCCTCTCTGAGCACATGGGTGGCAGGTGCACGCTTGAAACAGTAAAGTCATGGTCAGTCTGAGTAACAGGATTACTGTGACTGACAGAGAACCCAAGGACCAGTGTCTCTGTGTGAGTGTGTGTCCACATTTGTTTATGTGTGTGAGTACAGACACACACATGCCACTGCGCAAATGTGGAGGTCAGAGGACAATCTCCAGGTGTTCTTCCTCATTGCTCCTCCTTGTCTGAGGCAGAGTCTCTTTGCTCGTGTAAGCTCCCTGAGCTCTGCCCCCCTATCTCTCTGTAGTGGTATGCTGGGATTACAGATAAGTGTGTGGAGCTGTGTCTAGCTTTTATACATTTTCTAGGGATCCTAATTCTAGGCACCTGACTTGTGCTACAAATACTTCAACCTCTGAGCCAGTTCCCCAGCCCTTGTCCTGTATTTCTCAAAGCTACACATTCAGAATTACTTATATTAGAGACTGGATTCCTATTTAATGCAGAATCAAGTTATTTTCAGGTTGACCAAAGTTGAAATGACTTAATACATGAAAACAGAAAACAGCTTGGTAGTAGATGATAGCTAGCCCCTAATTATTATTAAAGTCAAAGCCACATATAAAAATATGACAATCCATACAACTACTTTATGTTTTCTAAATAAACTTCAAAGTAAAGTTAAAAAGAAGATGTTTTGAAAAAGAAAGGTCTACTTAAAGAAATACACATGGAAATTTTGAAATGCCGACGAGAGCTTTTGCACAGAAGAATCTCATTAAATACTAGTAGAATGAAAAGATCTGTACATATTAATATGTTATTAATATCACCATGAATATTTTAGTGTTTTCTTTGAAAATTGAATTTTTGTCATACAAATGCCTTATGTTACTAGTAAGTTCAATATAGTTTACAGTAACTCTGAAAAGTAATTTCAGAGCTTCATGAGGCTAAATAATCAGTGGCTTCCACATGTTTAATACAGTGACATATCTGCATATTTCTCCACTATTCAGAAAACACAATTTTATATTTTTATTGTATTTATTGAGTTATATATTTTTCTCTGTTCCCCTTCCCTTCTACCCTCTCCCACAGTCCACATGCTCTCAATTTACCAAGGAGATCTTTTCTTTTTCTACTTCCCTTGTAGATTATATCCATATATGTCTCTCTTAGGGTTCTCATTGTTGTCTAGGGTCTCTGGGATTGTGAATTGTAGGCTTGTTTTTCTTTGATTTATGTTTAAAAGCAATCTATGAGTGAGTACATATGATATTTGTCTTTCTGGGTATGAGATACCTCACTCAATATGATGATTTCTAGCTCCATCCATTTGCCTGCAAAATTCAAGATGTCATTATTTTTTCTGCTGTATAGTACTCCATTGTGTAAATGTACCACATTTTCTTTATTCATTCTACGGTTGAGGGGCTTTTAGGTTGTTTCCAGGTTCTGGCTATGACAAGCAATGCTGCTATGAACATAGTTGAGTACATATATTTGTGGTACTATTGAGCATCCTTTGGGTATACACCCAAAAGTGGTATTGCTGGGTCTTGAGGTATGTTGTTTCCTAATTTTCTGAGAAATTGCCATACTGAAATTCAAAGGGACTATACCAACTTGGATTCCCACCAGCAATGCAAGAATGTTTCCTTTACCCCACATCCTCTCCAGCATAAGTTTTTATCAGTGTTTTTGATCTCGGCCATTCTTACAGGTGTAAGATGGAATCTCAGAGTTGTTTTGATTTGCATTTCTCTGATGGCTAATAATGTTGAGCATTTCCTTAAGTATCTTTCAGACATTTTAGATTCCTAGGTTGACAGTTCTCTGTTTAGAACTGTACTCCTTTTTTGTTATTGGATTATTTGTTCTTTTGATAACCAATTTCTTAAGTTCTTTGTATATCTTGGAGATCAGCCCTCTGTGATATGGGGTTGGTGAACATTTTTTCACATTCTGCAGGCTGCTGAGAAAACACAATTTTTAAAGTATTAAGGACTTGCAGATAAGTCATAAATGCAAATAAGGCAAGCTCTGAAAAATTGTATTTGCAAATCTCAGAATATTTCTTACAACTTTTTCTAAGGAACATACATTCAAATTAATTTTTAACTATATGTTTAAAATTTGAATCACTCCATAATGCCTTATAGACTCTAAAAGGCCAAATTTTCTGACAGTTCATGGACAGTTAATATTTTGGCAACATTTTTTTTAAAAGCCTATATTAACCACAACTCTCCAGCAGGTTTTATTTAGTTCGTTGAAACTGGTGCTATGGTGAATGGATTTAAATTTACCTTATTCTTTAATCAAGAAGTAAGGTTTTACAAACTCTCTTTAAATGTGTAATTCCTGCTACCCTGTTCTCAGAAGCTCCTCTTAAACTGTATCTGGCTAAAGTTTCCACTCACTAAAAGAATTTTCCATTCTTGTTGTCTTTGCTATGACTTTATTTCTAGATAGCACTTCCATTTGACTCTTTCTTACGGTTTCTCACTGAGAAATTCCCATGTTTATGTGTACCATGTATTATTTTTACAAGATACTCTATAAAAAATTGAACTGTAACACCTCCATTTATTATGCTCCACTTTTGGAGCATTCCCTTTGTTTTGTAGTTTTATTTCTCAAAGCAAAATCTAACAAACAAGCATATACAAGTCTCCTTTAAGTCGTCCAAAAGGAATAAAGGCCATCATAGCAGGGAAGACATGACAGCTGTAAGGGAAGCAGGGGTCTGATTCAGGAACTGGCTCATCACATTTCCATCCACAGACAGGGAATAGGAAAGAGAAAGAGAAAGAGAGACAACTATAAAACTTCAAAGTCCACTCCCCAGCACAGCTGATGACTTCCTCCAGTAAAGCTCTACCTCCTTAAGGTTGTATAACCTTCCCAGAAGTCAGCATTACCAACTAAGGAATTAATGGTCAAAATGCATGAGCCTATGGGTGTTGTTGGACATTTCCATCCCATCGAGTGCTATAATAATCACACAGAAACCATATTATTTGAAATATTGTTTGGCCAATAGCTTAAGTGTATTTCTAACTGGTATCCTAAACTAACCCATCTCCATTAATCTGTGTATCACCACAAGGTCGTGGCTTAATGGGTAAAGTTCCATCTGGGGTCTGTCTCTGGCAGAGGCTACATGGTTTCTTCTGACTCTGTTTTCTTTTTCCCATCATTCAGTTTAGTTTTCCCTGCCCAGCTAACTTCTGCCTTGCTATCTTGCTAAAGGCCAAGGCAGTTTTTTTATTCATTAACCAATAAAAGCAACATATAGAAGTACCTCCCACACCATTTCCCCTACTCTGTTTAAATAAAAAGGGAGGTTTTAACTTTAGCATAGTAAAATTACATATAACCAAACAGGTGTCAAGCAAGAATTACATTTACAATATTCATGTTTACTTTATCTTTTATCATAACTCAAGTAGACATCACAGTCTTCAGACATTGCCACAAAAGAAGTGCAGTAGGATTGACTTGGTTATATAAGGAGTAGAGCTTGCCTACAGTTTTATTATTCTTGTGTTCATCTTTGGGGAATTTCAGACATAGATCTAAGTTACAATAAAATGCCTGGAATGATAATATAGGACAGCAGGACAATCATCACTGCCTGTTCTTCTCTGTATTTGAGCACACAGGATGCCTGTGACTCAGAGTTATTTTCTTTTGCTTCCTTAGGCCTAGCTATAAATTATGCTGCTTGTCTCTGAGTTTGAGGTCTGTGAACAAGAGAAGCCCTTCGTTGTGTCTCTTACAGCAGGCACTGTGTCTCCTTTCTCCATATTCCTGCATCCTGTGGCATCCAAGGTATACCTTTGACTTATAATTGATATTGGGAAGAATTTTCTTGCTTTTCCTACAGGGTTAGCAGATATTTGCTTGGTATTGGTTAAGAATAGGCCCTCTCCTGGGGGTTTTTGTGTTTACTTTCTTCTCTGTAACAGCAGACAGAACTATGGGTCTCTGTGGAGCTAGAAGTATTTGCTTCATCCAAATCAGAAAGCAGATCTGGAGACAGACAAGGCTTTGTATCTCCTTCATAGGTGCTTCTAAGCACTTCATGCATGCCTGAACTCCAGTTGGCATTTTCTTCTCTTCTGCCCTTTCCTCAAACTTTCTGAAGATGCCAGGAATAAGTGAGCTGCTGGAAGCATGAAGTCTTTTGTATTTGGGGACTACTTTTAGGACTGTGCTAAGATATATGTTTAGGATTGGAAACTGACATGTTTATCCACAATTCATCTTTCAGGTTCAGTAAACTGTGGTTGTTTTTTTCCCTACCTACTTTCCCCACATCCTTCTATGGCACTCTGTCAGTGATGAAACTGCCTGTTTCTCATTTCTCTTTGGATTGAATTTATACTTTAGGGAATTTAATTCTACTGGTTGCTTAGCTACCTCAGCTCTCTAATAGCCTCCAAAATATTACTTTTAGAGTATTTAGTTTTTTTCATTGTTTGAGTAGGCGAAACACTTCCCAGAACCCCGCCCCCATTTTAAACAGACGTTTATCATCTTTTGTGTCTATAGACGACAGTGACACTCCACTTTCTTCTCCTTTTGACAGGGCTTTTTAGGAATTTATCAATTTTATTATTGTCTTCAAAAAGAGTAATTTTGGTTTCATTCATTTCTTCTAAGGCATGGTTTATATTCCGATGATATTTGTGTCTCTGTACATTTCCCTCTCATTCTTTTGTGTTGCAGTGTCTCTTACGTTTTAAGATTTTAAAATTGTACACAACATGTTGACTTCAATTTCTTCTTCTCTTTTCTTAAAGCTGGTTGGAGTTAAGAGCAACGTAAACCTCTTGTAGGCAGATGGGACTGCAGGTTCAGGGAAAATGAAACGTCTTGCTGTCTAAATGGGACTAGAAGTCACTCATAAGAACACTGAGGCTTTTCAAAAATTCCATACAGTCAGTAAACTTGGAAACTGAACATTCTGGTTAATCAAGATTTCAACTAACAGCCAGTCCTACTTTTTTACTTTCTGGTTCTTCCTTTCATTGGAACTTTTTTCTGTGGCCTCTATTATCCTGCCCCTTTCAGCATGACATCACTGGTGTCAGGGGTTTTTGAGCCTACACACTTCCAACAACCCATAGACCGATCAGAATGCTCCATAGGTTCAAATTAACCAACTAGATCCAGTGCAACTTGATCCTCATTTTACTTGTAGGAGAAATGATATTGGTCCTTTCACAGAGTATAGAATTCCTGCTCTTTAACTTGCTTGGCAACTCATTTTTTGAAACTTTTCCTTCTATGGAAAACTACTACTCTGTCTCTCAACAAAACTTTGTGCTGTAGGATAATCCTTCTGTACACTGTGTGAACTTATGTTGCCATGACTTGTTTGATAAACAAGTTGACTGGCAAGTAGCTGAACAGGATAAAGTTGGGCAGGAAAGCCAAACTGAGAATGATGGGATGAAGAAGGGTGGAGTCAGAGGAGTCACAAGCCAGATGAAGAATGGGTTGAACACACAAATGGGATAGAAATCAAATCCACAAGCCTCGTAGTAACACATAGGTTAATAGAAATTATTTAAGTTGTAAGAGCTAGTTAGTAATAATTCTGAGCTATTAATTGAGTATTTATAATTAATATAAGCTTCAGTGTGTTTATTTGGGAGTTGCTGACTCTGCCTACAACTTGGCTTACTTGCCTTTCTTCTGGGATCCTTTTTCATTGTTCTTCGGGATCTTGGCTCTGAAGCCATTAGCTCAAGTAAATGTACTGAATACTAAGAGATATTCCATTGCATTCAACCTACAACAAAATAATGATCTAAAACTTGCCTGAAAAAACATAGTTTCTTCTATATCACACAAATTGTGTTCTAATAGCATTGAATTTGAAAGAACCATGAGATACTTTCCATGTAGGTATATTTTAAATACATTTTTAGTTTCTAAAACATCAATATTTTTTCTTGTTAGATTTTTATTAGTTCATAATTATTACATGGGGTGCTCTAAAAACATACTTTATATGGCTTCATTACAACTGAAACTATTAATTCTTACCTGATTATCAGGATGTAGTCTTTTAGTAAATCTTCAAGGTGCAATGATATAAACAACAAATCTGTACATGGGTTCTCCTTGAAGTCTAAAAGTGTATATATGATGCTTGTTGTCATGGTAATGAAGCTGAAACACAGACTGAAATATACCAACATTAGTAAGATGTGGTTACAATGCATGATAACAATTCTTCACATCTCTGTTGTTTCTCCTTGCACATGGCCCTAAACACTATTGATTTTTCATTCACAAAATACTTCACAAGAGTCACCTGTGTATTGATTTTATTCTAATTTCTAGGTGACTCTGGCATACATTCGAAGCACCATAGTAGGAACAAAGTCATAAAGATCATTAATATTTTGTGCTAGACCCTGTTTCCAGAACTGTATCTCATGAATACATGAGGTGTTAATAGTGCTTGAGAAAGCTCAGACCATTGCAGTTAAACATAGCCTTTCTCCTTTGACTATGAGGGTCACAGTGACCTCCAAAGTCAGCAGAGTAAAGATCCAGTTCAGTTCAGCACAACTAAGTAGCCAGTGTTGGTTCAAATTTTGTGGGGACTGACCTTAAGCATTTATTTTAGACATATTTAATCACAGTACAATTTGGTGAAAATTTTCTGGTGATAATTAACTCAATATTTGCATACAATAAGCCATATATAAATCTCTTCAAGAAATAAAGTAAGATAAATAGATATCAGATATGGCTACATCAAGACTCTTTGTAAATGACATGTGACACCATTTATAAAGATTGGTTCTACAGATAGACTATATGGAATTCCTTTTATAAAGATAAGTTCTGTAGGTTGACTAGGAAAATCAAGCTTATGAATAGGATCTTGCATAGTTTCTAGCACAGAAAGTGCAAAAGGTCTCCAGGTGTTAGCAAATGCTGCTTGTTTATTCCTGGCTGCATAGACTCGAAATAATTACACAGAAACTGAATTATTTGCAATACTGTTGGGCCAATAACTTAAGCATATTTCTAGCTAGCTCTTACATATTAAATTAACCCATTTATATTATTTTATATTTTACTACAAGGCTCATGGTTTACTGGCAAGGATCCAGCTCATCTGTCTCCTGAAACAGTTATATGGTGTCTCACTGATTCCACCCACTCTTTCTCCTCTACCTTCTTGGAATTCCCTCTTTGCTGTGTTCTGAATTGCAATAGGTCCAGAGGTGATTCTTTATTAACCAATGGTATTCACAGCATACAGAGGGGAATCTCACATCTCCTCCCTTTTTCTGTCTAATTAAAAAGGAAGATTTTTAACTTTAACAAAATAAAACTACATATAACAAAACAGGTGTCAAGCAAGAATTATAATTACAATATTTATATCTATTTTATCTTTTATCATAACTAAGTAAAACTATAATTATTACTATCTGTTCTTCAACTCCAATAAAGACTCCAGAAGAATATAACTATTACCTAAGCAAACAGGAAGTTCATTGTAATCATCTTCCAAAACTATAGAATTGATAGAGACATCTTGCTACCTGAACAGTCACCCAAGTTCTTCTGTAACATTGGGGCACCCATCCTCAGCCTACAAGCAGTATCTTCTAACAGACTAGCACCTAAATGACTGGGGCTATCCTGCATGGGAAGCCACACACTTAGGTCTGGGTGCTTGTATGCCTGCTTGGGATTAAGAGGAAAGTAGTTGAGAGCATGCCTGCTGCTCAGCACCTGGTCCTGGGCAAGTTACCAGATTGGGCCTGAAAGGCATGCACAGGCAGGAGAGTATGGCAGATTCCCACCACCATACACTGAGATATTTCCAGGCCATGCAGTATGCTGCATGTCACATTTAGCTTTTACTCAGATAAAAAGGGTTTACATGCTGCATGGTTCTACCCAGAGTTGAGGTGATGAGGACAGCTCCCACCCAGCAGTCCCAAAGCTGGTTGTGAGGTGATAAACTATGTCTGCCATATTGGAAGGTGGAGAGAGGCAGAGCCAACATTCAGGGCCATGGTGACCACACTGCTTACTATTTTAAAATGTTCTCCTGGTCAGAAAATTTTTACAGATACACAATAAAGACAAATTCAGATGGAAAAGACCTCTAAATGGTTCACAGATTTGGATAAATGTATGTAGGCATGGGAGAGAGAAGAAATAGTTATAAAAAGAAGTATTTTTTTAAAAAAAGTAAAGTCTTTAAATAGACAAGTACAGAAAGTCATAGATTAAGGGGTAAAGAAAAATAAGCCACATAAAGATGGAATATACACAGAGAGTCTAAATTATGTATATTATTGTGTTTTCTTTGAATTCTTTGACTGTGAATGAGCTAAGTACAGAGAGACATTTCATTGTACAGGCTGCTAAGTAAAGCCAACATATATATTTTAAAGGTACCTTGACTTTTTTGGTCTAAGTTATGTTGCTTTGGAAAAGAGGTTCTGTTTTTGTTTCTACAGAGGATGAGAACCTGTGAATTCCTTCCAGACTAATGTGGTTTGATGGACCAAAATCCCCTGAAAGGTCTCTGTGAGCCCCAAAATTACATTGCTCAACTAAAAGCAAGAAGCAGTTTAGAGAGAACTATGCCCAAATTCCCAAATATTGTCTATAAATATTTGTTCACATTTATTTGTTTGTTTGTTTGTTTTTTTTTTTTTTTTTGGTTTTTCGAGACAGGGTTTCTCTGTGGTTTTGGAGCCTGTCCTGGAACTAGCTCTTGTAGACCAGGCTGGTCTCGAACACATAGAGATCCTCCTGCCTCTGCCTCCCGAGTGCTGGGATTAAAGGCGTGCGCCACCACCGCCCGGCTGATATTTGTTCACATTTAAAGGGGAATATGATATAGAGGTGAATGCTTTGCATTAGTATGGATCTTGGTCTATTAATACAAATTGAAGGTCAATTATGTTATATGTATATTTCTACTTTTGATTAAGGTATTGTGTTTGTGGAGCTCATTTAAAATTGTAATGTGTAATTAAGAAATACAGGTTAATAGGTAGCCAACTATAACAGTCAAGCTTGTAGTCATGTTAGTTAGGTTTTCTAGTTGTACAAAGATTTATTGCAGATGGATAGCTATTCTTCAAACCTTTCAAAATCAAAGAAGATATGGCATTTAAAATGTTTTAAAAACTTAGTACTTTTCATGACCATGAGACATGTCTGCTCCTGCAGCACCAATTTATTTCAAGAGGATGATGGGCATCAAAAAGACTTCTTATGGAGTCAGGACTCCATAAGCCAGGACTACTTGATGGTATGCTGTATAAACTGAACATGTAGGACCCACAGAAAAATGACTGCTGAACTTGCCTATAGAAGGAGAGACAGTCCTTCGGGGTTCCTGTTTCATGAAACTATCTACCACACATTCTGTAGGACACAGTAGGTGACTGACAAACTGCCAATATAGGCAGCACTGCCTTTGAAATGTCCTGCTTCATGGAAAAGTCTGCCAGATACTATGGGCCAGTATGCAGAAGATGGATACCACATTGTTAAAAAAGAACTTTGGGTGATGTCCAGGTAGCAAGATGTCTCTGTTAATTTTATAGTTTTAGAAGTTGGTTATAATGAACTTCCTGTTTACTTAGGTAATATTATAACCTTCTGGAGTCTTTGATGGAGTTGAAGACTAGGTAGTTATAATTATAGTTTCCCTTAGTTATGATAAAAGATAAAGTAGATAAAAATGCTGTAACTAAAATTCTTGCTTGATAACTGTTTTATGTGATTTTTACTACGTTAAAGTAAAACCTTCCTTTTAATTAGACAGAAAAGGGGAGGTAATGTGGGATTCCCCTCTGTATGTTATTAATATGTTTTATTGTCATTGGTTATTGAAGAACCTGTTTTTGGCCAATGTTTCAGCTTTACTTTTAACAGAATAAAGCCAGGCAGAAAATCCAAACAGAGATGTAGAGAGAGAAAGAGTAGGCAGAGTCAGAGAAACACCATGTAGCCGCTAAAGGAGACAGAAGCACTGGAACCTTGCTGGTAAACCACTAACCTTGAGATAAAATATAAAATAATAGAAAGGGGTTAATTTAAGATGTAAGAGCTAGCTAGAAATACACGTAAGCTATTGGTCAAACAGTATTGCAAATAATATAGTTTCTGTGTGATTACTTTGGGACTGGGTAGCCAAGAACAAATGAACAACCTCCACCTACAACCAGGCTAGAATGCACTTCTTCTCTAAGCCTTCTGGCAGATTAAGGTATTGCATGCCTTCTCTTGATGAAGCAACTCTAGTTGCCAACATTCCAAGTCCCCCTAGTGCTTATCTGTGAGCACAAGAATCTTTGTCCCTCCTACATTAGACCAGCTTCCCATTAAAAGCTGCTCTTGCCTTGGGTTCAAGACTTCACTTGTTGTACTCCCTTCTAATACATGCTTCCCTCAGTAAGAGTCATGATTTCATTTTTTGAAAGGAAACGTTCAAGCATGTCTCCTATGGCCATTTTCTTATGCAGTTCATGTGTTGTGTTTTGCACATTGCCTCATTTTAAAGTCTACAAAGGAGCCGGGTGATGGTGGCGCATGCCTTTAATCCCAGCACTCTGGAGGCAGAGGCAGGTGGATCTCTGTGAGTTTGGGGCCAGCCTGGTCTAGAAGAGCTAATTCCAGGATAGAAACCAAAGAGCTATGGAGAAACCCTGTCTCGAAAAAAAAAAATAAAGTCTACAAAGGAAGAGAACTATATCTCCAAATCTGTTGAGATAGCCAACTCTATTTACAGGCAGTGATCTTGTTCTCAGGATCCTTTCTTTGTTTGTTTGTATGTATTCCCCAGTTTAAGTTATTCACTGAGAAGATTGAACCAGGATGGGCTTAGTGCCTGGTTGTAGAGCAGCTGGTTAACTATGGTGAATTTGGAAAGAGATTACTGCCTAGATGCCAGAAGACATGAAGTTTCAGAGCCCTGGCATTGGAAACCATCTTGCTGAGACAGACTTGAGTGGCAACATCTCTCCATTTGTTCTGAACAAAAAAAATATCAAGAGCTAATATTATAATAATAACACATTCCCTTCTTTTACTTCACACTCTAGAAAATCCTAGGTGTTTTATTTGACCCAAAGGCTATGTAGAGATATCACTCAAATTCTGTTAAGCTTGGGTAAAGAAAACAAAAGCTACATAAATTTTGAATCATGTAAAATTGTAGTGAAAAAATCTCTTCTTCTAACCCCTTTTTTCTTTGAACTCAATAGCTCAACTGCTCATGCCATTAAATAAATGTATAAAAACATCATGAAAGTTAGAAGGATCCATGGTCTTACTAACAATGAGAAAAAGTAATATCCAAGACAAGAAACACCTGTCAGAGATTTTGGTCTAAAGCGTGGAACAGCCAGCCTGTTGCTTATTTTCTCAATGAAATTTGATGTGAACACAGGTCTATGTGTAGTTTGTAACTAGTTTTTTGTTATTATGAAGGCAGTGTGTTGTAGATCTTACAGAGTTTAGATAAACTCTAAAACCTTGTATCATCTTTCTCTGTTACACAGAACATGTACATACTTCCAACTACTATTTTGAAAAGAAAATGAAGCAGAAACATCTTAGTATATAAGCAAATAAAAACAGATTGTTATAAATGGAAAAATAAAACAGAGCATAGATGATAAAAAATAAACATTGGTGTGATTCCACTGTAAAAACTGTTTCTTCGTAGGGTAAAGATTAAATTTTGTCATCCTGGAATTTGACTGTTTAAATTGCAAATGGTTGAACAGCAGGTGATATAATCAATCTCTCTCTCTCTCTCTCTCTCTCTCTCTCTCTCTCTCTCTCTCTCTCTGCATACATGGGGCTCTGTTAAACTTGTCCATATTGGGTTTCATGTTCTATGTTGATGTGGATCACTGACCAGGTCTCTTTCTCAAGAGGGACCCGATCTCATTACAAATGGTTGTGAGCCATCATGGTTGTAATTGCTGGGAATTGAACTCGGGACCATTGGAAGAGCAGGCAGTGCTCTTAACCGCTGAGCCATCTCTCCAGCTGGGGATAATCTCTATGCTGCTTCTTAAATTCAGGAACTAAGTCCCACATATGAAAGTGGCTCACTGTAGTAGGAGGAAAGGTGGCATCCTTATCTCCAAAAATAAGTTGGGAACAAAAGCCTATTGAACAAACCTCCATAGGGTATCACCTTTCAAATCTTCTTTTCAGTTTACTGTTTTTGTCCAATTCAACATCTTAAAACGACTCATTTTTTTTTTTTTTTTTTTTTTTTTTTTTTTTTTTTTTTGGTTTTTCGAGACAGGGTTTCTCTGTGGTTTTGGGGCCTGTCCTGAAACTAGCTCTTGTAGACCAGGCTGGTCTCGAACTCACAGAGATCCGCCTGCCTCTGCCTCCCGAGTGCTGGGATTAAAGGCGTGCGCCACCACCGCCCGGCTTTAAAACGACTCTTTGATTAACTCCTCAGGTCTGTTTTCTTATGAGTCTCCCTATGCCACTCCATTGTTGATTTTTGCTGTGTTCCTCTTAATCTATGTGAAATCAATTTAATTCTGACTCATAAGTGTATCCTGGGATAGGACATAAGGGGCTTCTTCCTCATCTGAGGGTGTTTAAACAGACAAGGAAAAAGTTATATCACAACATTAGGTCTTGTCCCTGTCCTTGTCTTCTGTCTTTTATATCTCTATCTGCTTCACATTATCATATTATTTAAAGTCCATAATTCATAGCTTCATGTGTGAAATTCTATGCTCATGGCACACTTCTTTCTGTATCGGTTTACGTGCAAATCCTTCAGTAGGTTCTGTTCCGATGGGAATGTTGTCTCTGGTAGGTGACTCCAATTCTTTTTGTCAGTTTCCTGCAAGTGCTCTGAATTACTAATGAGTCATTCTGGGACATGAAGGAATGGTACACAGCGATCAGGCCTCTGGGACTCTGCCCTAAGCAGTGTGTTTTGTTCTAGAACACATTCCTGTTATACACAGAGGGACCGGCTTAATAATCAATCGTTTTCCATAGAAAATGAAATGGAATACTCAGTACTTGTAAAAGTTTCTTGCCCCATCATATTCTGTTTTGAATGTAAACATTTCTGAGGAAAAGATCGAGCCTGTACCAGGATTTCAGCTACAAGCACAAGAATGGATTTGATATTTTCCACGGTTCCATTATAAGCACCTTACGTTTTGCCAATAATGTGAATAGGGCTGCTCAATTTTCAAAAACACGCTTGTCAGTTAAACTCTCATAAGTAACAAACCCATACTTTCTATTTCAAGTTCTCATGCCAATAATTGCTGCCAAAATTATACTTCAAATATAATTAACAAAGTATATCACAATATAACTTCAAAGCATAAGTTAGTTGGGAGGTTCTGAAAATAAGACATTTCAGTTTACATTTACATAAGTGTAAGAAATAAATGAAGACTCATGAATACATTTATAGCATTGTAGACATAAGCATCAATAAAGACATACATATTTCACACAAAATTTCATATCCATGTTACACAAAAAAGCCGCCTTTCTCTTTTTTGGACTATTTTTATTTGACATGTATGGGTGTTTGGCCTGCATGTTTGTCTGTGCCATGTGGACAGAATGCCTGGGAAGCAGAGGACATCAGATCCTCTGCAACCGGAATTGCGTAGATGTCAGTTGTTACATAAGTGCTTAGAATTGAATCTGGGTCCTCTGGAAGAGCAGTCAGTGCTCATAACTGCTGAGCCATCTTTCCAGCAGCAACCTCTGTTCTCCTTTGGTCCCTTCTGAGAGAACTTGGACCAATTTTTTTTTGCTATTTTTTATTTATTTATTTATTTAGGATTTCTGCCTCCTCCCCGCAACCGCTTCCCATTTCCCTCCCCCTCCCCCGATCAAGTCCCCCTCCCTCATCTGCTCAAAGAGCAATCAGGGTTCCCTGACCTGTGGGAATCCCAAGGACCGCCCACCTCTATCCAGGTCTCATAAGGTGAGCATCCAAACTTCCTAGGCTCCCCCAAAGCCAGTATGTGCAGTAGGATCAAAAACCCACTGTGATTGTTCTTGAGTTCTCAGTATTCCTCATTGTCCGCTATGTTCAGCTAGTCCGGATTTATCCCATGCTTTTTTTTTTTTAAAGAACTTTCCTTCTGCCTCAGTTACCTACTTTTCCCTTCATTACCACCTCTTTGTTTTCTGCAGAAATCATCTCATGAGAAGACATATTGTTGCTAGTAGGACTGTTTAGGAGTGTGCTGGTTACAATACATATGGAAACGTATGACTGTATTGAGTATTATTAAATACTCAATTCAAGTGCTTTCCATATAGAATGTAGGCAAACATCCAGATATGACTTTCAGTTCTTTGTTATATATTATTTCAAGCAAAACTGAGCAGAATTGTCATTGATCAATGAGCTGTAAAGATAATAGGCAAATAGTAACAGGGAAGCTTTTGTATCATGGAAATTTTAAGTCATATTTCCTCTGATTAGTAATAAAAATATCTATTAATTCTTTGGCAAACTTCTAGGCATATTTTTCATAAAGAAAGTTATCAGGGAAAAAAAATGAAACATTGTTACATAAAGGTACATGAATTATTCCAATTCTAATGAGTCATGCATGTTTGCTTAATGAGTAGAGTGTACTCTTGTTAAAAATCCTGTGTTACATAAAGTCAGGCTTTCCTCTTAAAGGTTCACAACTTCTTAGCCATCACCACACTGAGGCCCACACACCCAGGACGTAAACTATAAGGGGGCAAATCACATCCAGTTCGTAACATCTTTTTCCCTGTTCCACAAGACTCATGTTGTCACAAATGCAAAATCCAGTCACCCCTTTCCATCATCACCAATAAGTTACAGCACTACTCAAAGATTCAACTCCAAATTCTCAATAGAGACTCAACACAAAGCAAGTCATAGTTATGTATTGATTACATACAATGGTGCCACTGCTATGGAGAAAGAAGAGGTGGATAAATTATCCTAAGCTATAGAGGAATGCAGAAGGGTAGATGAGAAATCATAAAGATACAAGCTCAGCATCCTGCTCCCACTGCAATAGGAGATTCATGCAAGAAGTGAAACATCCTACTTACACTGCTAGGGTTGAGTCCTGTAAGACAGACAGCTCTCCACCCCTAGAGCTGTGCTGGCTGATGCCAGCATGGCTGGTCTTCTGGGTGGACTTTGCATGCTACCCATGGCTTCCTGAGGTGAGTTCTGCTCTCTGTTAGTGACCCTACCTTGTTGGGGTCTTGGGAACAGAAGTCTTCCTCTTATGATTTCAGTGGGCATTCTGGGAGAGTCTCTGCAAGAGCTCCATCCTTATAACAGTCAACTCCTTGACCTTCCAGCTTATTCTTAATAGTTTAAGTTGAGGTTGCATGTCACCATAATGCTTAGATTCTACAAACCTGTCAAATCAATGCTGTGGATGGCATCAAGGAGCATGTGTAAGTGAGGAACCCAGGAGGCAATGGGTTCTGTTAAAACAACTTCTATCCTTCTATAAGAATTCACTAGAATTCTATAATGGCAGCATTGATTCATTCCAGAGATGGTGAGACAAACGACCTCATTAGCTTCTACTAGGCTCCACTTCTTAAAATGTTACCAATGCTTAACATTCCAACACTGAGGATCAAGCTTGTAGCATGTAAACCTCTAAATGGAAAAAAATTAAAATTACAGCAGACATAAGGCAATTAACATGCTACATAGCTCACAGGAAGCACCCAGGAACTCATCCTTCTGATAGTACACAGTGCAGAAGAGAAATTATTGCAGTCGTTTCTAAAATTATTTCTGATACCATTTGACTCGATGACTCTCAAAGTTATAATTAAAACATATTAATGAATAAGAACCTAGCACAGTAAAATGTTAGAAATACCCATAAATGGGAAAGTATTTTAGATGTTAATTTAAATGTACAGATACTGCAGTGGTACCTAGACAAACTTCTGCTATCATTATATGGGAGGAAATTAGGAAACAACTTTGGAATTGTTCCTCTGTGTGTGGGGTGGGTGAATAGTGGAGGACAGACATTTTTTAAAAAACAGAACATGAAGAGTTATGACTTTAAAGCAATTTTGAAATATTCCCTTTCACAGTCTTGCTTTGCTGTATTAGTTTTGAACTCACTTCTTTAAAAAAAATAATCCATGTGAGTATGAAGTAAACAAAAGCATTTCCCTGATGTGGTCTCAGTCACATGAATGCACGGTTTAATACAAGGCCTGTGAAAGAAAGTAACCATACTTCACAGGATTAATGTATGTAAGCCTCAACCAACAAATTATCTTTCTTAAAACATGTAAGGCTATTATAAGAAACTTTATCATATTTTTGTATGACATTCTAGAGATTTTAAAAAGTCTGCCTGTACCTCTTGAGAAAGACCATTTAATGATTATAGTAGAGTCCAATACCAATCATAGATTTGAAAGTTACATCTTGTATTGTTGAAGGTCCAGTAACACATCAGTCAAGTAACAAAAGTTTAAATCTTTGGTAAAGATTAATATAAAAATTGAAAATTTCTAAAGTTTACAAAGACAACAATTGTCCAGTTCTGTCTCTGGTAGAAAAAGAATTTTTAAGTTATCACATTCATTTTTATAACAAACGAAAATCTGAAAGGAATAATTTGTATTGATACTCAAGGAAAGCTGTCAAAGGGCCAGCCACAGCCCCAAATATGAAGAGGGAGGTGTTGGCAGACACATATAGGGGCAAGCATCCCGGCCCGATGCAGAATTCGGGAGAGCGGTAAACTAGAAGGCATGTCACATGTGTGCAATGTCAGCTTATCGAGGGCAGGCACAAGAGTAGGAAGCTTCCAGAAGAGAATTTTAGGGGACCTCAGACAATTTTCATGTCCTTATTACTAACACCTGCCTCCATTCCAAGTTTTATGATGAGAATCCCATAATAAACTCTCCTGACTCTGACAATGGAAGTGGGGGAGAAAAACAGACAAACCTATTTTGACACTTCCCTGTAAGCCCTCCAGTTAAGAAATGCTTGATTTTCAGAGTAGTGCAAAAACTAACCCCCAACTGAAGGAATATAGACTCCCCATCCCATGTTGAGGCCAAAAAGAAGCAGGGCAGCAGGTTACAGCCTGCAACATCAACCTTCTCCAGCACTGAAATGCAATTAGTCCTGTTCTCCTACTCTCTGCTCCTCTCTCCACACCAGGAGAACTGTAGAGGAGATTATAGAGAAAGACCATGGCCACAGGCTTCCATTGACAAGTGATGAGCAAAGGGACAGACTAAAAAGATGTTAAAGTGGGAACACAGACAAATTGTGCCTCTTCCTGGTACCTAGAGCTATAGCAATCAGTTAATTCAGGTCTACTCCTGACAGAGCTCTTCACAGCAAAGGACCACTTTCTTCACCTGCCTCCTCAGGGCAGTAAACAGTGTGTGAGACTCATCAGGTCTGCTCATCTCAATTTCATTTATTTAATAAACACTTCTTCCTTTCAACTAAAACTAGAAAGGACAGAAGAAATAACAAATCCATGATCATAGAAACCACCAAAGTTGGGATTATTACATAGGCAATTTAAAAACAGATATCATTGATATGATAAGAGAACTGATGGAGAAATCTATATGACTAGATACGAAACAACACACGGCTGAAGTGAGCCAAGACAGAAATTCTGGCAAACCAAGAGATGTTGGAAATAAATAGTGACTGAAATGAAGAATTTTCTCAATTTTCTCTTGACTTTACATTGAATAGAAGTGACCTGGTAAGAACCAGAGAAACATGAATCAAAACAATGAGGGATTATCTTCTTACCACAGGTAGAGTGGCTGGGCACCAAAATGACACCAAATGCTAGAGAGGATGTAGAAAAATAGACACACTGTTGACAGTGTGAATTAGCAGCCATTATGGAGGACGGTACAGAGCTTCCCTAAATAAACAAGTATGTAATTCTCATGAGATGTTTACCTAAGTATAGGGCATGCATATAAATCAAATGAAATCAACATATCAAAGAAACACTTGTACTAGTCTATATTATGTTACTATGCACACGAGTAAAGACATGGAACCAGTCATCAGTGGATGATTAAAGCAAACAATACAATCACAGGGCTGTTCCGTGTTACTGACATCCTGACCACTAAAGGAGAACTAGGGAGTATTATGAACACTTTGTTGACCACGCATTGGATAATTTCTTTGACAGGAACCAATTCCTAGAAAGAAAACAACCTAACAGGCTAAATTGAAGAGAAATAGATACATAACACAGCCGCATGACTCCTAGAAGATTTGAATCATTAACTCAGAACCTACAAAAAAAATAACCAAACCAAACCAAACCACACAAAACAAAAACAAACAAAACAGAACACTATGCCTAGGTGATATCAGAGAATTTCATTGAAAAGTAAAAAAAGAAATGTCTTTTAACTATAACCTTATCCCAAAATAGTTGCAATTTATTAAAAGGCTGGTATTATCTAAAACCAGAGACATTATAAGAACTATACCAGAGAAGAAAACTATACGTCAACAGAGATACAACTTCAACAAAATGTTAAAAAATGAGAATCCAAAAGACAGGACTTTGCCCCCAAATACTTCATTTCTTGAACATGAGGCAGTTCAACACTGGTGATTCAATGAATCCAATTCCTATTGTTGGACTGAGTGAGGAAACAGCCTATAATCACAGTCATAAATAGAGTCATAAATAGACTTGGCAAAGCTCAACAACTGCTTCATGCAATGCGCAGAGGCAAATAACCTTACCCAAATAAAAGAAGCACATACAATCCCACAGGTCCCTCATTAGATAGTAAAGATGGAAATAAAGCAGACCACAAATGAACATGACAACAGCCTTTGAGAGTACCATCAAACCCTATGAGACATCCTTCATATGCTCACATGATAAAGCAATTGGTCCCAGATGGTGGTAGTGTTTTGGGAGGTTGTGAAATCTTCTAATGTGGGGATTATCCAGAAAACATAAGGACATGGCTTCAGGATTTATAGGTTACAATACAGCCTGGATTCAGAGAAAGTCTCAGCTGCCTCTGTGTCCTAGTCTACTAAGATGTGAGCAAACCACGCTGCCTGTATCCACCATGACAGCTGTGAGCCATTCCCACCACACCCGTCTCTGGACCTCTCCACCAGGATGGAATGTGCCTTTTTCAAGCTCATGCCTTCCTTAAGTTGTCTCAGCATGCACTTGGTTACATCTGAAAAATTGTTACTGTGGTCTATGGCCCTTTCACTCTGAACATGCCCAATTTTGTCTGATCTCAGAAGCTAAGCAGGGTCGGGCATGGTTAGTACTGAGCATGGGAAAGAATAGTCACTATGATGTCTCACTTTTGAATAATTCAAAAGGTGATAGTATATGTTATAAAGAAAATGTATCAGTCATCTCTGATTAAATGTAATTGTGAAAGACAGCTCCCCAAATGTCAACTGCCCAAGGTATGTGGGTTCAAGTGCCTTGCTATGTGCAGCTAAGAAGCCATTCCATTTCAAATCTCAGGAGCTCTGAAATCTAGGACTCCACATTCTTATGACAGTCAAACAAACACATCCAAACACACTCAGCATAAGAAGACGTAAGTCCACCTATCACGACAAAACTCAATGTGCTTAACATTCATAGCGGTGGACAGTTGGTAACAGCCCACAGGTGGCTCCTGGAGGGGATGCTATATGCAAATGCTCCTATCTTGCATTTCTAACACACTCCTGTGGAATTCATGCACTTCTCTGTTGAAATATCCTTTTAGGCTAGCTCAGTCTTTTCCAGGTTTCAAAGACTCTAAGAATGTATCCCCAAAAGCCTATTCAACTGTTTCCACTTTAATTACATGTCCAACCCATTATACGTTCAAAAGAAGGGAGAGGAGTGTTCTGTATTCTTAAAATGCACTTATTCAAATAACAACATTTTGCATAAATATTTTACTAATACAATTACATCATAACAATAACAGTTGGCCTTGAATGTCATAGCTTTGCCACTTACTGGTTAAGGATTCTGAGACTTACAGGGTCACTGCAAATGCTAACAAGCCCACTTATGCAAATTCCATTGATCAGAGCTTTATATGTGATGGAAACAGTGATGGCCTGACTCCATTGCATGTCCCCAGAAGTTGAGCTGTTGATATTTTACTTTAAGAAATTGAGAAAGCTACTATATTTGATGATATTAAAAAGAGGTTGAGTGGAACATGGGAATAGATCTTAATCTAATAGATTTAATGTCCTCAAAGGTTTATACACAAACTCACACTGAGAGAAGACACTGTGAAGATGTGCCAAGGAGATCTTCACAGGCCTAATTTTCACAACCTTTGGAAGGAATCAACCCTGTGACTCTTGTTTGGATGTCGAGCTTCCAAAATTATAAGAAAATAAATGTCTAGGGTTTAAACTACTCAGTCTGTGGCACTTGGCATAATAACTGCAGAAACCCAATAAAGATATTGTTACATACTAGTATACATGATTAGCAATTTCTTCAAGAAAATACTTCATTTGGTCTTCCCATGTTTATTTAATTTTTACATATGATGTAGTTAGTATATGCTACTCTTTCTTTACAATAAATTTTATGTTACACCCTCACTAGACAAAAGACTTTTAGTAAAGTATGAAGTGTCCAAAGCAAATGATGGATATAAGAATTTTATTTCAGCTTGGTCAGTAATCCTCTTCTGTTTTGGTGGTCGCTTATTCTTCCCAACTGCCCAGAACCGAAATAATCACTCAGAAACTGTATTAATTAAATCACTACTTGGCCAATCACTTAAGCATATTGCTAGCTAGGTCTTATATCTAGAATTAATCCATTTCTATTATTGTATATTTATCACAAGATTCCAGCTGGCAGCTCACTTCTTTCCCCTCTGGTGGCTACAGGGTGTCTCTTGACTCCACCTATTCTCTCCCAGCATTCAGTTTAGCTTTTGCCTAGCTCTATTCTGCTAAGCCACTGGCTGAAACATTTAGTTATCAACCAGTAAAAGAAACACATGCACAGAAAGACCTCCCATACAACTCTTCCCCTGACTTCTATGGTTACTTTAAAACTCAAATGTTAGTTCCATCTCTCCCATTTGTACTACAGTCTCTTCTTGAAATCAATCCATTTCTTAGAGGCTATAAAATACCTAAAGGCCTAGTTTAGGACCTCAAGAGTGAGTCTGCAACTGTAGCTGAGGCTATGATTCCAGATCAGGAGTCACCTGTTACAATTTCCTGCTTGTGTTCAAAGAATCACACTGTATCACAGTATTTGAAACTGAATGAACTATAATTGTCTTGATTTCTGAAATGTGTAATATAATTCAGGACTTCTAAAACAACAACAGGTGAGGTATTAGCAATCATAGCAGCATAGGCTCAGAGTTTAAAATGTCTTAATAATCAGATTTTGTGCATCTCACTAACCTCACAGACAGTCTGCAGGAAAGGTAAACAACCATGTTACCTGAGTTCACAGCGAAGAAGTGAGCTCAGGACCCACAGTAACTCCTGGTCCATGCTCTTTCCACTTAGGAAGCATCAGTAATGAAAGTAAAATTTGCTTTAAAACAGGAGAGAATTAAGTGATGTGAACACTGAAAGTAGTTTTCTCTCCAAATCAAAAGAAAGTCAACCCAGTGTTACTTCGCCTTGTGTAGGTCTGAATGTAACCCATCCATGGCTAGAGTCACTCATAACTCAGAGATTCTGAGCCAGCAGAACAGGAAACCAAGGATCCTGGTGATTTTATACAGAACCCTCACAGCGACACAACAGCATCGGACCAAAGGGAGAAAAAAAAACACATATTCCTGGAATAGAGCAGTTTTTGATGGCTTACTTTGTAAAGATGATTTTAAATATCCTTCTGTTTAAGCTGTTTCCCTCACAGTGAATTATCACTTGCTGAAGCAGCTGTCAGCACTGCTCATGTCAATGGAGTAACAAGATGGCGACTGGCCATCTTCAAGCCTTTTGGAGAAAAGACAAATTTATGTTTCTGTAGTGCCGCACATCATAATTACGTTGCATTATATTTCCTTTGGCAACAGATTGGCTGAGACTTATAAAGAACCATGCAAAATGTTCTGCTGCTTTCAGTGGTTTTAAACATTTATACATGTGTAAAACACACATATGTTATGAATTTTTAAGAAATCAGTATTGTATTGATCTCCATCCAGGAGTCTGCTCTGATAACAATATTCTGTGTGCAGAGGGACTCTCAAGGGAAAATGGTGTGTTCAACTCAAAGAACCTCTCGGCTCGTGGGGAAGGGCTCTTCTTGGATGTTGCCCAGTTTAAAGACAGCAAATAAACAAACCACTAACCACAACAGCAAAATACCCAGACTCTCTTGTTATCTGAAGTCCAGAATTTTTGATAAGATAAACTTGCTAGTCTGCTATTTCAGGACTCTTTTATGGCATTGATAATATCTTCATGAAGGAAATAATTTCAAAAGTCTTTAAGCCCCTTCCCTGATTCACTAGATGCCATATTGTAAGGGATAGGAAAATAAATTTGCCTTTAAGCCCAGTTTTCTTTTCTGGTTCATTAAATAAACAAACTAGAATATAATACTCCTCTTCTAGGCCTTCCTACACACCTAGAAAAGACAAGGCAGATAAATCTAAGAAATCTTTTTGTGAAATAATGGTTTGACAAAATTCTATAACTTGATGTCTGTTCCATTGTAGTGAAGGGACAGAGACATTTCCCAAATGGTGAGGACGTGGTTATGTCCCTTATTTATTTTAACTTCTCTGGCTGCACGAGAACATCTTTCTTGCCCAGCAGTCATTTGCTCTGTGTGACAGGAGAGATAATCACATCGACTGAGCTGAGAGGCAAGCTTAGAAAAATCGACCTCCCGGGAGAGGCAGCAGCTCTACCTTCATCCCTGTCTCACATCTCGAAAGAAATAAAGTGAACCAGTTATCTGGATGGATTCTCAGATTCAGTGCCTTGGAAACGACTCCATTTGATTGTACTCTTCTTTGTATGAGTGACATGCTATTAAAGACAGCAGCATTAACCATGCGTGAGCATTTGGCAACCCTATCAGAGACACTGAACAGAATGGACGATCTCTAGCCATTATGGAGACTAAATAAAAACAGACCCAGTGAGCCGTGATGGGAGAGGCCTTGGAGTGTCTGTGGTTATTTGCGAGATGACCTTTCTTCCATCTGTATCTTTGAAGAGGAAGAATTCAAACTGTGAAAAGCTTTTTAATTATTTATTTATGATGGAAAAATGATTACAGGTCCCATAACATCTTTATCTTGGACAACCATAAGCCTCACTCATGAAATGAAAATCAAATCCCTAGCACATTTTGCTAGAGGGTCGTTAGCTTCATCACATGTCCTAGTGTGGGGAATTTTGTTGGTAATTCTGCCCCCACTCTGCTCTCTGCTTTCTTTTGGCACTCACTCATATGTGAAGATTCAGTTCCTCATACAGGAACTACTCCACCACCTTAGAGCTCAAATGCCTGAGTGAGACCTCTGGCCTATTCACCCTCCTTATGCATACTTCAACCTCAGTTTCTAAATATCTTCAGTTTTCTCCCCTGTGAAGAAATCAATGGCAGGGACCTGTTTTTCTTTGTATCTAATTCCCATTTGTTTAGAAACTGGTCACCACATTACCAATGATAAATCCTCACATGGTCCATAGTATATATGCTAATAAGCAAACCCCAGTGACATGATTGTTATTTGTGTAAATAATTATCACAATTATCACAATCCTTTATAATAGTATATAGGTATCCAGTAAAATTCTTATATGAAAATATAAAGCAGTTCTAGTGGGTTGTTATTTCTGTTACCATCTGTTTAGGTTTTTCCTTCTACTTTTTGTATATGAGGCTATCCTAATTTGGCAGATCCAGTTATGATCTTGCCACTCAGTTCCATCATTTTCCTCACAAGGGAACCTCATCTCCAGGCTTCCACAATGAGCTCAGAAGCAGTCACTTGAGATGCAGTCCATATTCACTGATCATGTGGATGTTTTCCTTCTGAGCCTAGATAGAAACACAAGGCATCATAATTTTGATGGAATTTTTTTCTGCACCTAGAACTGTATAAGAAGAATGCCTGTAGCTTCCTTGAGCAGAAAATAGCTACACACACGCACACACACACACACACACACACACACACACACCACATACACACAGCCACATCCAGACAATATACCTTTAAAAACTCCAGTGGCCTCTTCTTTTTAGAAAAACCAAATAAGTGAGAAAACAGGAAAAAATCAATCATGTGAAACATTTTACATCTAAAAATAAGTATTCAGCAAAGACTGCAGTGATGAAGTTTTTCTTATGTCAATAGCATTTACCAAGTTTGCCTGGTGTGTCATGCATGACCTCTCCCTGTCCTTACTCTCTGCACACAGTCACTTGCCACAGACCCCCAAGTCATTTTCATGAATCGTACTTGTTCAGTGTAACCCTTCATGCGCAGAGAGCAGTGTTTTTGTTTTCTTCTCTCTGGAAAAAGAAGAATGGTATCTTTTAACAGTATATTAAATTCCTTTTTAGTGTTTGAATTCCTCAGACTCAACTCTATCTACAATAGGATGCCATTGATTTCTGCACACTATACCTCTATAAAAAACATCTGAGAGCTGCTGTATTGTCCCTTTCAAAAATGTTGTGTCCCCAGGAGTTTGCACATTCTAAGCTCAAAGTTTGAAAGTGAGGTGTTCCACACAGGATCATGTTTTAGAAACATTTGTTCCCAGATAATGCTATTTCTGGAAAATGATGGAGATGTTGGGTTTGAAAATCAGAGCCTGCAGAGAGAGGTGGTGGACATTTGAGGACAATCACCTCGTACAAGCCTAAGCTTTACAGTACAATAAGCCATGAGCTAGTTATACTGTATGCTCAAATGCCAAGGGCAGCTGCTGGAACCGCCATTCCCTCCCCATCATGATGGACTGTACATTCACAACCTTGAGCCACAGGAAGTCCTTAATTTAATTATGTCAGATATTTGGTCATAGTGACAAAAAAAGTCACAAAATGGCACCCATGAATTTCACATTTTGCAAGGATTTTAGAGACATTGGTAAAAAAGAAATTGCACCTACACCCACACACATTCTCCTGAGCAAACACACATGCACATTCATATGCATACACATACATGCACAAGTGAACACGCATAAATATATACATGTATACACACACACACACACACTAACTTTTAGGTCCATTTGTTTTTATCCTGTCTGGTCAAAGTTCCACCATACTTTGAAAGACAATTATTATTTGATGTTCTCATCTTTGAAGTTCAGAGAACTATGAGAAGTAGGTCAGGTCAGAGCTTCTGAAGTCTTGAATCAGCTGGTCATTTTTAAATCAACACCAAACAAACAAACACCCAGAATCCAAAACACAATACTTCATAAATGTACGAATCAGCTAATGATCCTTTCAATTTACATCTGGGGTGCAACAAACGCTGAGATTCTAACAATTCACAGTTTCTGAGGTGGAACACACCTGTGTGCCTAGGACTGCACCATAGGTAGCTATCTCTCAGGACCCTGTTACCCTCCTAGACAGCTATGAAGTTTCACAGTGGGGTCAGTCACTTTCTGCTCTAAAGAAATGACACTGGTATACCCTAGGTAACTAGTTAACAACTTCTCAAGACCAAGTATGGAATCAAACAGAACGTGGGATCTGTCACTGTCTCACTTTCTTTGATTGGAGATTGTGTTCACAGAGACAATGTTCTGACAAGCCATGTTAAGTAGAACATTTCAGTGCTATGCATGTTTACAATGCAGTAAAATGAATGGCTTGCAATTGGCTTTTGAGGTTACTTATATGAAATGGTCATTAGTTTTAAAATTGAAAGCTTGTATGCAGAAGAGATTGCAGAAGTGGCCCAGGGATTAAAAGCTAATTTATGGTAAGGTAGCCCAGTCCCTGGAATTACTTAATCACACAATGAACTGTAGGAGCTGTAAAAGGAAAGAGGTGGTTGGAGCTGACTGAGGGCAGATCACCCAGGTTCACGGAGGACTGTAGTATGGGGCAGAGTCTGTGAAAGCCAGAAGAGTGCCATCTATAACCCAGGGGAGGGTGCCTAGGCACAGAGCATGCCACTCCAGATGTCAGAGGGGGGAGTGGCCAGTGGTATATTTTCTCTTGCAACATTACTGTTACTGCAGAAAGTAGCTGATGCTCAGGAGACGACTAGGGGTAGTACCTGGGGACCTCATTTTCAGGATACAGAAGAAACAAATGCCTCCACTAAAGAAGGAAAGTGACTTGAATTGAGAGAAGAGAGAACAGGAGAGGAGAGGAGAGGAGAGGAGAGGAGAGGAGAGGAGAGGAGGGGAGGGGAGGGGAGGGGAGGGGAGAGGAGAGGAGAGGAGAGGAGAGGAGAGGAGAGGAGAGGATAGGAGAGAAACAACAAAAGTCCAGCCAGCAAGCTGATTCCAGATGGTCAAGTCTTAGAGCAGTAACAAAAATTATGTAGTAACCCAAGACAACACATTTCCTCCCAAAATTACCAGTCCTACAGCAATGGTTCCCAATAAGATCAGTTTAGAAGGAACTCCAAAAATCAATTCAAAAAATGTTTAGAAATATGTTCAAACAACTCAAAGACATGCATGTTCTTCCAGGAAAAAGAAATCAAGAAATTAATAAAATAAGGACATCCATTCAAGAGATTAGGGAAGAATTGCCTAAACATAAGCAAACACACAAATAGACTTGGAGAAAATGAAGCCAAACTGAAATGATGGGTTAAAGCCCTGGGTGAGGTCAGGGGTCACAGAGGTGGGGGAGAGGGAATAAGAGAGATTGGGGGAATGAGAGAAACCGTAAAGCGTTATGTCTATGCATGAAATTGTTCATGAACAAAAATAGCAAGTTCCAAACAAACCAAATAAAATATGAATAGCAGAACACAATGTGTAAGTGACTAACGCTAGCAGTCAACATGACAGGATCCAGAAACACATGGAGATGGGTCTCTGAGCATGCCTGTGGGGATTATCTGGATCACATTAACCGGCATGAGAGGATCCATCTTAATTCTCTGGGTGCTGTCCTTGGTTATAAAAGGTGGACAAAGAAAACTGAAGGTGCTGTCCCCTCTCTCTGTTTCTTGAGTGTGGATGCAAAGAAACCTGGAATAGAAACTCCAGTGAACCCTTTCTCCCCTAAATTTCTCTTGGTTGAGGACTTTATTACAGCAAGAGAAAAAGATGCCAAGACAGCGCTCACATCCACATCAGCTGTGACTGCGTGTTAACAGTGCTCACACCAACATTGGCTGTGACTGCGTGCTAAGTGTTAACTGAACCAACTAATATTGTTTTCCACCCGTAGAGGAACTGCTTTTTTTCATTTTAAAGTTGACTTTTCCATCAGTTGCTGGATGAAGTTTCTATGATGACAGTTAAGGTAGTCCTCAGTCTGATTACAGGGGAAGGCCAATGTAGGCATCCTCTCCACTGTGGCTTAGAGTCTTAACTGGGTTCATCCTTGAAGATTCCTGATACTTTCCTTAGTGCTATGTTTCTCAGTAGCCATTTAATGGCTCCCTCAATCAAGATATCTCTTTCCTTGGCCTCCCATGGAAGCCTTATCCTTTCTGAGAAGTGAATGAGGAGGTGAGTAGGGGGAAGGTGGAGGAATCAGGAGGAGGAGAGGGAGTAGGAATGGGGATAGTTATGTGAAATGAGAAGATATTGTATTAAAAAATCTTAGTAGAAAAAGAAAAAAAGAAAAAAATTTAAAAAAAAGAAAAAAGTAGACTTGTTTTCCCATACAATATATTTTGATTATGGCGTCCACACCCCCCTGCTCTTATCAGTTTCTCCCCACCTCCCCTCCCACCCAGATCCTCAGTCTCTCTGTCTCTTGCTAGAAAACAAGCAGGAATCTAACAAATAAGATTAAAATCAATAAGATAAATAAAAAAACCAAACAAATTAGAGTACAATAAAACAACCAAGTAAGAAAAATAGCCACTGAAAAATCATAAGAAATGTACATAGATACAGATACTCACACATTTGCCTACTCAGAAATCCCATAAAGACGAAAACTAGATGCCATACTATATACCCAAGGAACCTGTAAAGTAAGAAAGAAAGAAAGAAAGAAAGAAAGAAAGAAAGAAAGAGAGAGAGAGAGAGTTGGGGAGAGGGAAGGGGGGAGGGAGAGAGAGAGGAAGGGAGGGAGGGATGGAGGAAGGAAGAAAGGAAGGAAGGAAGGAGGTTGGGAAGAGGGAAGGAGGGAGGGAGGGAGAGAGAGAGAAAGAAAGAAAAAAATGCACAAAAAGAAAACAAAGCAAAACACCCTGACTTAGGATTATGAAACAAACAGCCTTCCACTGTTGAGTTTGTTTTCTGTTGGCCATCTAATGCTGGGCATGGAGTTTGGCCTTAAGAATATTGTTTCCCCAGTGGGATTCCCATGGGAAAAATTACATTTTATTTGCAAGTGCCTATCAATTGGTTATACCTTCTGGATTAGGGATGGGGTGTGTGTCCACTTCTCCTTTCAGCTCTGGTACAGATGTGTGCAGGCTTTGTTCATTATGTCTCAGTCTCTGGGTCCATGTGTGTGCCAGTCCTCTTGTGTCTTTAAAAAAACCTAGATTCCTTAGTGTTCTCCATCCCCTCTGGCTCTTTCTGCCTTCTGTTCTACAGAATTCCCTGAACTCTGAAAGGAGGGATTTGATGGAGACATCCCTTAAAGGTTGAGTGTCCAAGGTTTCTCCCCCTCTGCATATTGTCTGTTGGTGGGTCTTTTTATTTGTTTTTATCCACAACAGGATGAGGCTTTTCTGATGCTGGCAGAGTAAGACACCAATCTATGAGTATAACAGAATGGCATAAGGAGTCATTTGATTATTGCATTCCTTTGGCAGAATAGTATTTGGTTTTCCCCTAGATCCCTGGCTTATCTAGTCTCAAATTCTTGGCCACCCAAGCACCACAGGCATGGGTTCCATTTCCTGGAGTGTGCAACTCAAATCAGGTACTGGTTGATTGCTTCCACAAGCGTTGTGCCACTATTGCATCAGCATATCTTGCAGATGCTCACTCCTGTGGGTTATTGTTTACCTTTCTCCTTTGGTAACAAGCAGGGTACCTTCTAGTACTATGGACACTAGTCTGTAGGACACTAACTTGAAGGCTCAAGTTAAGCACTAGCTTGACTTCTCCAAGTTCAGTGAGCTGTGTGTGTGTTCTCTTCAGCAATGGGGCCTTGCTGCCAGTATGTGGAGAGTGGTCTACAGTCTTGGAAATATCCTGGGTCGTGTCAGTGTTCCCATGGGACCCTTTTGGCCAACCACTTGATTAGATGTGGATATTGGCTGTTAAATATTTATTACACAAACTACCATCTGTATAACCACAGAGGTTAGGAGAGTAGGGGTGAGGGGAAGGGATGGATCTCCTTAGGAAGGGGAAATAAAATGGGTAATTTTGGATGGATGTGGGGGTTCTAGAATGGACAATAAAACAGGGAGGGGGGAAGGGAAAGGGGGTTGAGGGAGGGAACAAAAGGAGAGTCAGCTAAAACTAAGGCCTGTTTGAGGGATCCTATGGAAACCTAACACAGTAGACGCTTCCTATAATATACATATAGGCATATAAAGGCAATCGAAATGAAATCACCAAATAAGGGTAGAGGCAGAGTCCCACCTGGATATTTCTCATCACCAAATGGAGCTTCTAGTACTGGAAGTGGAATTATTTTTTAAGTTTGAAAACATGCTGCCACTACTCTGTGGGTCAATTATTATCATCATAATTGCATTCCTCCAATTTTATAATTTGAGAAACAGTCCCTTTAACTAAGTACCAAATTATTATTAAAAAAATGTTGAAAGGAGTATAAGTTCTAGAGTATAAGTTGCATAGCTCTCATCCGTACAAGATTATCTTGGGCAGTGTTGAGAAATAAAATGTCAAACAAATCAGTGTCATTGAATACGGTAAAATAAAACCTGGACAAGCAAACAGGTACTGCCAGTGTGTCCTCAAAATGAAGCATCATGAGATCACGGGCACTAGGGATGAGGCCTCCCTCTATCATTAAGCGTCAAACGTCTGTCACAGTTGAACTTTCAGTTACCAGGCCTCATAGGAAGCCATGTATTAGTTACACCATGCACCAATGTGTGTCTGTATCGATCAGAGGTGGCTGGGGCTTTATGTCCCTATATGTTCCTGGGGGCACTGAATTCAGGTATATCCATTGGTCCAAACGGCAGTATAGGTTGTGCATGCTGAAATTTTACAACCCTAAGGAAGGGAGAAGATCCTTCATATTTGACTGTTCTTGTTAAAAAGAAAGCTTATTTATCTAATAAGAAAGCCTTTATTTTTCTAACTTACAAAAATGATCAATCATAACAATGTCTGACTACTGTATTATTAACTCAAATTTTATAATAAAAGCAATTACAGAGCACAAGAAAAATTGATCTCTTGGCTTCGTGTATATAAATAGATTTTTAAAACCTTGATTATACCCTTTCTACTCCTTACTTAAAACTGCACTCATGACTTCTGGAACTTTCCATACTACAATTGTAATGTCAAAGGGTTTCAAATTGTGATTAATAGTTCTTATATTCATGACAATTAAAATATTTTGTTCTTTTGTGTCCTTAGCAATATATTATAATCTGTCTCACAGGTGATCACAAGCATAACACAAGCAGATTATTTTAAAATCTTAGCAGGAGTCAGCAGTTTTCTTCCCACTGTTCCTAAAATGATTCTTAATCTCTTGGATTGTTCTTAAGTTATTAGCAAGCAATCAACACTGGGGGCATTTCCACAAATGGCCCCATTACATGAAATACAAATCCATCCAATAGATTTGCACTCCCATAAGCTCACGTCCTCTGTTAGATGGGCTAGTGATGCCTTGCACTATAAAGATAACTGTACAACTTTTATATAAGAATAGAAATTTTAGGACTTGTTATTAAATGAAATTGTAACATGCATGGAAAAGAAATTATAGAGTTTAATGGAGTATTAGCTAGTTAAATGCTTAAACCTAAAATATTTTAGAAAATCACTAAAATCCCTGAAGTTTAGATAGCACAATGGACTGAGGGAAGAAGAAGAGAAAAGGATATGTTTCCAAGAGAATTCTTTGAAGCTGAACAAGTGCACTGTGCTATTTCTAGACTGTTCAGTTCTGAGTTTTGGAGCCGCTAATACATGCAAACTAAACCAGCAATGCCCTGAAAATTAGCAGGGCCCTCTGTATAATTAAAACTGTTGACCAAGAAATTCTTTTAAAACTGTGTAGTTAATTCTTCTAAAACTAAGCAATATTCTGGATGAAGCAGAGATAGTTTGCTTGTGCCTCCAGCACCATGGGAATGTAAACTCCTGTAAGAAAGGGAGTCTTCATATTTTGCATATCATGAGTAAACAAGAGACTACAGCAAGATTGAATTGTAATTATCACTAGCTGGAGACCATAAAATCTAACCTATAAACGTGGTGTTAAAGGTAATATCTGATGTGACTGGTGGGAATCAGCTACACCCCCATGATCATACAGGTGTCTGAATATTGCTTGGTTGTTCCAACACTTAATACGGACAGATTAGGACATTTCCAGAGAAACTACACTCAACATAGCCTTTCCCCTGACATTTAGGCTTGTAATAAAATAATTCATCTGAGACTCTTAGAGCTACAAAACTAATCTCTTACACCTTTCCCCAAGGGAAACGAAAAGACATGGGTGCAGGTCTTTTCAGGAATCTTCAAGATGCTAAGTAGATGGACATGAGGTCAAAGGAGGTAGGAGTCACCTTAGTTCTACCCTTTTTTAAGTTTTATTGAATTTTATTGAGCTCTACATTTTTCTCTGCTCCCCCCGCCTCTCTCCTCCCCTTCAACCCTCTCCCAAGATACACATGCTCCCAATTTACTCAGGAGATCTTGTCTTTTTCTACTTCCCGTGTTGGTGAGGGACAATGGTCTTTATTATATATTTTATTTTTTTTCTTTTTTTATTGAGAAAAGGAGAAAAAAAAACAAGTTTCCACCTCCTCCCAGCCTCCCATTTCCCTCCCCCTCCTCCCCCCCACGCCCCCTCCTCCCACCCTTCTCCCCCTCCCCCCACTCCTTTCCCCCTCCCTCTCCAGTCCAAAGAGCAGTCAGGGTTCCCTGCCCTGTGGTAAGACCTAGGACCTCCCACCTCCGTCCATATCTAGGAAGGTGAACATCCAAACTGGCTGGGCTCCCACAAAGCCATCACATTACGTAGGATCAAACCCCCATGCCATTGTCCTTTGCATCTCATCAGCCCTCATTGTTCGCCATGTTCAGAGAGTCCAGTTTTATCCCATGCTTTTTCAGTCACAGTCCAGCCAGTCTTGGTGAGCTCTCAATAGATCAGCTCCACTGTCTCAGTGGGTGGGTGGATCCCTCGTGGTCCCGACTTCTTTGCTCATGTTCTCCCTCCTTCTGCTCCTCATTGGGACTTTGGGAGCTCAGTCCAGTGCTCCAGTGTGGGTCTCTGTCTCTATCTCCATCCATCACCAGATGAAGGTTCTATGATGATATGCAAGATATTCGTCAGTATTGCTCAAGGATAGGGTCATTTCAGGTTCCCTATTCTCAACTGCCCAAGGAACTAACTGGGGACCTCAGCTTGGGCACCTGGGAGCCCCTCTAGGGTCAGGTCTCTTGCCAACCCTAAAGTGGTTCCCTTAACTAAGAATTGTGGTTCCGTGCTCCCCTGTCCAACCTTCCTTTATCCCAATCCTCCTGCTTTCCCAAGGCCCGACCTCCTTCCCTTCTAACTTTTCTCTCCCCATCTCCCCTTACCCCCAACCCACCCTACCCCAAGATCCCAATTTTCTCCCCGGCAATTTTGTCTACTTCCCTTAGCCAAGAGGATAACTATATGTTTTTCCTTGGGTTCCCCTTCTTACTTAGCTTCTTTAGATTCACCTATTGTAGACTCCGTGACCCTTATTTATGGTTAGAAACCAATTATGAGTGAGTACATCCCATGTTCATCTTTTTGGGTCTGGCTTACCTCACTCAGGATAGTGTTTTCTATTTCCATCCATTTGCATGCAAAATTCGAGAAGTCATTGTTTTTTACCGAAGCGTAGTACTCTAGCGTGTATATATTCCATACTTTCTTCATCCATTCTTCCATTGAAGGGCATCTAGGTTGTTTCCAGGTTCTGGCTATTACAAATAATACTGCTATGAACATAGTTGAACAAATGCTTTTGTCATATGATAGGGCATCTCTTGGGTATATTCCCAAGAGTGGTATTGCTGGGTCCAGGGGTAGGTTGATCCCGAATTTCCTAAGAAACCGAAACACTGACTTCCATAGTGGTTGCACAAGATTGCATTCCCACCAGCAATGGATGAAGGTACCCCTTCCTCCACAACCTCTCCAGCAAAGGTTATCGTTGGTGTTTTTGACTTTAGCCATTCTCACAGGTGTAAGATGATATCTCAAAGTTGTTTTGATTTGCATTTCCCTGATTGCTAAGGAAGTTGAGCATGACCTTAAGTGTCTTTTGGCCATTTGAACTTCTTCTGTTATATATTTTAAATAAACGCTGGTTGGCCAGTAGCCAGGCAGAAAGTATGGCAAGGCAACCAGACAGGAAGTAGAGGCGGGTCAATGAGAACAGGATAATTCTGGGGAGAAGGAAGCCCATTCCTCTGCAGTCTGACCCAGCCACAGAAGAAGCAAAATGTGACTGCCTCGCTGAATAAGGTACCGAGCCACATGGCTAACATAGACAAGAATAATGTGCTAGTATAAGTTATAAGAGTTAGTAAGAAGTCTGAGCTACTAGGCCAATCAGTTTATAACTAATGTAGACCTCTGTGTGATTTCTTTGGGACTTAACGATTACAGGAACTGGGCAGGGCAAAAAACCTCAGTCAACACCATGTAGATTAGATCCATATATGCTTCTCTTAGGGTCCTCATTGTTGTTTAGTCCTCTGGGTTTGTGATTTGTAGGCTGGTTTTCTTTGCTATGTTCTCCATGTTAAAAAACTGAGCAACCATCAAGAGACCAGAACCTTCATTGTGGGCACATATCAGACATTCAGCTAACTCCAAATTTGGCGGCTGCCCAGACATTTTGTTTACCTTTAAATCCTAATTCCCTTTATTCCAAGCATAAGGAAAGGCCAGAAAGCTATTGAGGCTTTTTTGGTTTTGTTATTTTTTTTTTATACTCTAATCACACACACAACAAACTTTCTTTTGCAAAAGTAGCCAGGAAGCCAATGAATGAAGGTTGCAAAGCATATACCATTCTACTTGGTAAATGACTATTAATGCAAAATGATTTAAATAATAACCCTACATGTTGGCTTCAGTGGACTTCAGAAGTACATTTGTATACAGATTAAATGTTATCAAGATCTCAAAGGTTGTAAACTCAGGACAAAAAAAAAAGGGTTTTCAATATTTACCATGTATGGAAGCTGTTATTTTTCATGTCAATATATTACAACACATTAATAGTTTAAAAGAAAGTACCTCCTTCATGCTTTTCAACCTAGTGTGCTCAGGGTTTTTCCTTTGGGCCACCAACCGGCTTCCAAATCATGACACAGAGACTTATTACTAGGTGACTTTCTGGCTAGCTCTTTTAATTTAAATTAACCTGGTCTCTTTATCTAGCTTTTGCCTTTGGGCTTTTTACCTTTTCTTATTTTCATATGTCTCTATGTCTGGTTGCCAGACTGCTGCCTGAGTTCCAGTCACAAGCATCTTACTCATTCTCTCTTCCCTCTTCTCTCATTCCTTCTTCTCCTTTTTGAGCCTGTATTTCTCCTCCTATTTACTCTTTCTGCCCAACAGCTCTGTCTATTCTTTCTCCTGCCTGTGGGCTGTTCATCTCTTTATTAGGCCAATCAGGTGCCTTAGGCAGGCAAGGTGAAACAAACACAACTTATCTTTGTATAATCTAACACCCATCCTTAGATCATTAAACACATGCCCCATAAACAGAAGTAACAAACATTTACACAGTTAAAAGTACTATTTGGCAGCATAAACAAATGCAACACACCTTTATCTAGTTAATACTCTATTCTACAATCTTGGGTGACTTTTTCCTTTTGTGGAACTCTAAAACTGCAGAGTCTGACAAACTCAAACACTAGTATTCAACCTTATAGCTGTGTGGACACATTGTACTAAAAATCCTCCCGCTTCAATGTTATCAGTTACTTTTTGGGTTTTTGTTTGTTTGTTTGTTTTGCTTTTTGCATTGGCAAATATCCTTTCCTGTATACTGTATTACTTTAAATGCTCTACATTTCAAGTTATTTTTTTTCTTAAATTTAAATGCTTCTCAGAAATGTATTCTTTCAGGCATTAACCTACTTGAGCTGAGAGTACCACTACTTTAATTGTTCTATGAGGATCTATTCCTAGGTCCCTGGATATCTAATTCTAGAACCTACATTGTTTAAGATATGCCACATTAAAAATAGTTTTACATTTTCTATCATGCTAAAAAGATACATGCAAATGCATGCTATACTCTGTTTCCCTTTTTTATTTTTTAGATTTCTGAAACAGAATCTTATGCAGTTTAGGTTGGTCTACAACTCACTGTGGAACAGAGGATGACCTTGAACTCCTGATCTTCCTGTCTCCACTTCTCTAATGCTGGGGTTGCAGATGTGTGCTACCACACCAGACAGCACTCTAATTCTGAGATTTTTAAAAGATGCTCCAGAAAACTATTACATGCAAGTTTCCTAGGCAGCTTTTAAGGTAGACATTTATTTTACATAAAACTGTATTTTCAAATTTGGAAATAAGGAGAGGATATGCCATCATGTTCTTTCTTTCCAAATCGATCAAACTGATTTAGTGGTCTAGTGGGGCGATGGTGAAAGTGATGGCAGATAAATCATCCAGCCAGCTCCTAGCATCTTCATATAACATGATCCTAAAAGCAGAAAAACAGAACTGTTGTGTGCTTGTGTGTATGTGTGTACGTGAGAGAGACAGACAGACAGACTTTGTTCACTTATATGTTTATCCGCAAGTGCTATAAAATATTCATATACTTTATGGTAATTTGACCAGTGATCACTATTTGACCTAATGCCAAAATCAAGTCAACTATGATTCTTTCTAGAAAACGTTTAAATTACAATATAATAGTTTGCCCCAACAGTGTATACAACTAGACTATCCTTAGTAAGGCACTGTCGCCTATTGGCAAGCTTAACCAAGGACCTGGATCAGTACTGTGATCAAAAAAAAGCAGGCTCCCACAACTCTTTTGTGTTTACAGTTGGAAGAGAATGGGAGACTCATAGTGCAAACCTTGTATCTCAGACTTGAATGTGACAGCATCGTAGATCCGATTCTACTGTGCTAAGCATAGAGGGTGAGGTTTAAAGAGTTCCCTGGAATCAGAACCAAGTCGGTACCTGAGGCTGTCACTGAGGAATTCCTGCACTGAGCAGGGGCATTTCATAAAGCCATGCAACATTTCTGACTAGAATATTTTAAATAAGGATCTCTCATAGAAACACATAAAGTGCAACAAAATTTATAACTTATGCCAACAAAATGTACCCAAAGACAAATAATAAATTCTAGACAGTTCTCCAAAGTATTGGAGCAAATTCGGCCCATTTCAAACCCTGTCTCAATATTAATCAAAAGAATTATGTGTAATGCGTGTGAGATTGAGACAGATCATTATCAGAAAATATTTAAAACTGGAAGAAAGTATTGCAGTTCACATTTGAAAGGTGAGGAAGAGCATTAATTTTAATAAAACCCACTTTTCATCTCACTCACGTAAAGAGGGTAATTTAATTTGAAAAGAGCAAATGAGTTGATGGAAATAAAAGTTTGCAAATACTCGACAGGAGGTTATTGGTAATGAAAAGAGAAGTGGCTTTCATCTTTATGATGCGCCAGCCTTTAGTGATTTAATGAATAGGGCAATATATATGGATGCAGAAGCCTGCCATTTGATTGTAAGGTCACTCTTTCTAAAGGACTGTGTTTTCTCAAATTATCTTGACTTTGAAGTGTCGCGGTTGTTTGTCTTTAGAAATTCCATTTCAGTGTCAAATTCAGAATAGCATATTCCATATTCAGTAAGGGGCAAAACTGTAGCATGAAAGTCATTCTTTTTCTCCACAATACTTTAGTAGTTTGACGCCTCTCTTTGCGGGTAGTAAAACTACAGCTCTTTCATTAGATCCCTGTTAATCTTTTCTTTGATGGTCCACCATGGAGTTAGTTTAGTCTAAGTACAGTTCTCCAAGATGGTTAATGCCCTGAGCATCCCGTAGGTCCACAGCTTTTCCTTGGCAGGTAGTACAAGTGTCTGTAGGAGGACACAGGAGCTGCCCCTCTGAACTAAACAATCTTCATACCTTGTACTACAAGTCTGTTTTTCTTACTTTGTAACTAGCCTGACAAAATACCTAACAAAAGCAATTTAGGGAAGGAGACATTTATTTCTGATCCAGCCCAAGGGTTCTTTCTTTCCTAGTAAGGTTCCTTGAGGCTTCTGGATACACTGTATCCACAGTCAAAAAAAACCAGAGAGCTAAATGTAAGCACTCAGCTTTCTTTTTTAAATTTGTTCTGCACAGAATCCCAGCCCAGACAATGTTCAGAATGAGACTTAACACCTCAATTAACCTGATCTAAGAAAGCCTTCACAGATGTACCCAAAGATTTCTAGATTCTGTCAATTGGAAAATCATTATCAGTCATCATAAAATTGATATATTGAGTCTATTGAAATTGAATAGTGGAAAAAATAAAGCTATTCATCTGGATGAATTTGATAATAAGATACACTATTTTCTTTTAGTATTTAGCTCCAGAGAAATGGGTATTGAGTTTTTTATTTTTCATTTTTTATTGATTTTATTGAACTATATGTTTTTCTCTGGTCCCGCCACACCACTCCCCCAGCCTTCAACTGTCTCTCATGGTCCCCAAGCTCCCAATTTACTTATGGGATTTTGTCTTTTTCTACTTCCCTTGTAGATTAGATCCATGTATGTTTCTCTTAGGGTCCTCATTGTTGTCTAGGTTCTTTGGGATTGTGAATTATAGGCTGGTTTTCTTTGCTTTATGTCAAAAAGCCACTTATGAGTGAGTACATATAGTATTTGTTTTTCTGGGTCTGGGTTACCTCACTCAATATTATGTTGTCTAGATCCATCTGCTTGCCTGCAAATTTCAATATGTCATTATTTTTTCTGCTGCATAGTATTTCACTGTGTAAATGTACCACATTTTCCTTATCCATTCTTTGGTTGATGAGCATTTAAGTTGTTTTCAGGTTCTGGCCATGACAAACAATGCAGCTATGAACATAGTTGAGCACATGATCTTGTGGTATGTGAGCATCCTTTGGGTATATACCAAAAAGTGGTATTGCTGGGTATTGAGGAAGGTTGCTTCCTAATTTTTGAGATCTCTCCATACCGATATCCAAAGGGGCTGTACCAGTTTTCACTCCCACAAGCAATGCAGGAGTGTTCCCTTTACTCCACAACCTCTACAGCTTAAATTGTCATCAGTAGTTTTGATCTTGGCCATTCTTTCTTCATAGACCTTGAAAGAACAGTACTCAACTTCACATAGAAAAGAAAAAAAAACCAGAATAGCCAAAACAATCCTGTACAATAAAGGAACTTCTGGAGGCATCACAATCCCTGACTTCAAACTCTACTACAGAGTTACAGTACTGAAAACAGCCTGGTATTGTCATAGGAACAGACAGGAGGACCAATAGAATAGAACTGAAGACCCAAATATTAATCCACAAACACCTGATTTTTGACAAAGAAGCAAAAAATCTAAAATGAGAAAAAAACATATTCAACAAATGGTGCTGGCATAACTGGATATCAACATGTAGAAGAATGAAAACAGATCCATATCTATCACCATGCACAAAACTCAAGTCCAGTTGGTTCAAAGACCTCAACATAAAGCCAGCCACACTGAACCTTATAGAAGAGAAAGTGGGGAATACACTTGAACACATTGGCACAGGAGACCACTTCCTAAATATAACCCCAGAGTACAGACACGAAAGAAACAATTAATAAATGGGACAATCAGAAACTAAGAAGCCTTTGTAAAGCAAAGGGCATGGTCAACAAGACAAAATGGCAGCCTACAGAATGGGAAAAGATCTTCACCAACCCCACATCCGACAGAAGTCTAATCTCCAAAATATACAAAGAACTTAATAAATTGGTCATCAAAAGAACAAATAATCTAATAAAAAATGGGATACAGACCTAAACAGAGAACTCTCAACAGAAGAATCTAAACTGGCTGAAAGACACTTAAGGAAATGCTCAACATCCTTAACTATCAGAGAAATGCAAATCAAAAACAACTTTGGGTATTGCATTTTGATTGGGAAACATGGTAACTTGAAAATGAGTTACAAAACAGTAAGTATTGAAAGGATGACTGAAAGAACATTATTCCACTCAATTTACTATGCAAGATGACTATGTCTCATTTGCATATTAAAACTTAGTGATCCACAATAAACATATTGATCATAGAAAAATTATAATTCTCTGAGTTATTAATGCTATTATGATTATCAACACTATTTGCTTACTTCCTGGCCTTGTATTTTGAGATGAAATCACATTTAATGGTAAAGCCTGTTATGGTCATGTTGCCTTGCTATATCAGGCCACCCGTTGTTAACCTTCAGTGACACAGAAATATCATAGCTCACTGTGGATCTTTTGTAAAATGGTAATGCCAGTGATGGAGTCCTGCTACTGGTGATTATGACTTGATTGACATATTAAAAGTGGAACTTCACTTTTTATATTATACTAGATTATCCATATCTGTGAGTGTCTTTAGATGCATGGTGAAGATCTTTGTGGAACATTTGAAGTGTCCTATCTTTGAGGGTCTAACTTTCATTCATGTTCTGAATATAATATGTGGTACCAATTAAAACAGAAGGTCACAGGGTCAAACTGGGGAGAGTTGATAAAATATGGAGGTATGGAGGCTGGAGAGAAATTTCAGGATTTGTTTGTTTGTATTTTTGTTTGTTTTCAAGACAGCGTTTCTCTGTTATTTTCAGAGCCTCTCCTTGAACTAACTCTTGTAGCCCAGGCTGGCCTCGAACACAGAGATCCACCTTCCTCAGCCTTCTGAGTGCTGGGATTAGAGACATGTGCCACCACCACCTGGCTTGAAATTTCAGTTTTTAAGACAGCATGCTGCTATCACAGAAGACCTGTGTTCAGCTCCCAGCACCCTTATAATAGCTTACAACATTATGAATCTTTGACTCCAGGGGATTTGCTATCATCACCTGTCATAAACACAATGAACTAAAATATACTCAGCCAAAATCCACATACAGATAAAATAAAAACAAATAAATCTTTATAAAGTGGACTTACGAAGAAGAAAGTTGAGAAGTCACCAGTCTTCAGCCTAGAGAGTCTTTGATAAGTATATAACTATTGAATCTTCTGTAGTATTGCTTGAGTAAAAGTCCTACGTACTTTAACCTACACTCTCTCTTACAATATTGATTAACAACTTCAATTGCTAAGAAAAACACTGCCTGTATTTGAGAAATCAAGAAACATTGCCTTATGGAGATGAAGAAAGGAGGAAAGAGGCTGGTGAGTGAGCATAAAAAAGTGGTTTTAGTCTGCATATATTTTTAACACGCGGTAAATCATTTAAAAATGTTCTTTGTCTTTGACGCTCTCTTTACTGTATCTCTCTCTGTTTTTCTGACCACATGAGTCTTTAATTTACCAAGCAATCTCAGTAGGACTAAAGTCGTGGCTTTGCTGACTAGATGTAGCCCATTCCTTAGCTTTCTGTCATTCCAACCTTGTGGCTGAGGTACCGGCCAGAGCCACATTCAGTGCCACAAGTCTACAGTGTTTCAATGTCCCTGCCAGCAAGTGAGCTTCAGCAGCCCGTGCTTACAAACTGCACAAACCACCTGCGTAAAAGAGTCAGAGTTTGCCCTGGCAGGACAGCCCAGAAAACTGGCATTTTTAAACGGCACAGCTTTTTTCCTGCTACTGCTGAAAACTGAAAATCATGCGTTCAGCTTTTATCAACACTGTTTAAGTGTTTCGTGGCAGGACTTCTTAATGAGCTGCAGGGTTTTGCAGCTAAAGCTGAGTCAGGAAGCCTCTCTTAGATGAGAGCGCTTGCTTGCCTCTAGCAAGCAGAGTGCCACAAATGCTTTAAAGCCAGAGTTCACGCTGACAGCACAGCCCCAAGAAGCTGCGCTTTAAAATGACACAGCGTTTTTTTTCTGCTGCTGTTGCCGAATCAGGAAATCTCTCTACAGCAGGCCACCAACAAACAGCAAAAATCTGTGTTAAACTCTCTCTCCCTTATTTTTAAGCCTTCTCAGGTTTTTAAGTGGGTTTAGTCCATCACGTCAGGCGCCATTTGTAGTAATAAGAGCGGCGGGGCTGTGTAACCAGCACCCCGGCTGCTTGGCTAGCTTATGCCCGAAATAACAACACACAAACTGTATTCATTTAATCACTGCTTGGCCCATTTCTATCTAGCCTCATCTAGGCTAATTCTCACATATTAATTTAGCCCATTTCTAATCATCTGTGTAGCGCCCCTAGGTGCACTTACCAGGAAGATTCTAGCCCATGTCCATCCTGGGTCGGAGCTTCATCACATGCGTCTGCCTGGGAGCTGGGAGCATGGTGTCTCTCTGAGGCGTCTGCTCCCGAGAGGAGAGCTGTGGAGTCTGAGCTCACTTCCTCTTCCTCCCAGCGTTCTGTTCTATTTACTCCTCCCACCTATCTTCTAACCAATGAGGACCAAGCAGTTTCCTTTTATTTAACCAATGACCTTCCTCCATCAGGGGAGGAAATTTTAAGTTGATAATTAGAGGAGAGTTGATTCATAAAATTTTAATGAGTCATGAGAAAAGAGTGTATAATGGGGAAGAGTAAGTAAAATTCTTTTTTTTTAACTATATAAAGAGATAGAAAAATCTTGGACCAGAGAATTTGAAATAGGACTGAAGAGTAATGGTAGAGTGTCTGTAGGTTTTAAATGAACACAGGTGCCCATGGTACGTGGGAATCTGCACGGGTACAGGAGAGTTGAACTGCAGTGGGACTGACTGGTATAAGGTTAGAGTCTGGCTACTGGAACTGCCTTATACATTACAGGATGGGATTGGTTGACTCTGATAAACAGATTTTGACAGCCCATTGAGTATGTATGTTGCTGCCACAACATCTCTATTTATAGAAAAAAAACACTCTAAATAAAAATTTTGGGTAATGAATTAAATGAGAAACTAATGTCAAGAAGACTAGATAGATATTTTATTCTCAGCATGCATTATGTTTCTTGTGCATGAATTTTCATTTAAGAGTTTCTGTTAATATTAATGACTAAAATACCAGCTATAAAATGAAATGCAACCCAGTTCTTAGATTCAGTTTAAATCCTAAGTATTTTAGCTGCATCAAAAATAAAACGTAAACTTATTGACATTTTACTTACATATTAAGAAATAAAAGCAAGGTAAATAGTCAGACAATTGGATAATTAAACAAAAGTGGTCTAAATCTCAAGTTCCTCTGATATTGTCTTAAATAAAGTATATTTATTTGCAAGAATGCCCTCGTGGGAAGCTGTTGTATTTGAAGCAGATTGCCCATGCTAATTTTTAATGATGGTGGATTCTGATAATGAATCTATATTTAGATACAGTCATCAGAGACAAAATAGAGAAGGAATTACGACAGTCTTAGATCAGGCTAAAGAAAGACTTCACTGGGAAAATGTTCTGTGAGATAGAAACTAAACAATGGAAGAAGTTTGAGGTGATGATACAGTCAAGCAGACTTAGCAAGTTTGAGGTGATGATACAGTCAAGCAGACTGAGGAGGTCTGAGGTGATGATACAGTCAAACAGACTGAGGAGGTCTGAGGTGGTGATACAGTCAAGCAGACTGAGGAGGTCTGAGGTGGTGATACAGTCAAGCAGACTGAGCAAGTCTGAGGTGGTGATACAGTCAAACAGACTGAGGAGGTCAGAGGTGATGATACAGTCAGACTGAGGAGGTCTGAGGTGATGATACAGTCAAGCAGACTGAGGAGGTCTGAGGTGATGACACAGTCAAGCAGACTGAGGAGGTCTGAGGTGATGATACAGTCAAGCAGACTGAGCAAGTCTGAGGTGGTGATACAGTCAAACAGACTGAGGAGGTCTGAGGTGGTGATACAGTCAAACAGACTGAGGAGGTCTGAGGTGGTGATACAGTCAAACAGACTGAGGAGGTCAGAGGTGATGATACAGTCAGACTGAGGAGGTCTGAGGTGATGATACAGTCAGACTGAGGAGGTCTGAGGTGATGACACAGTCAAGCAGACTGAGGAGGTCTGAGGTGATGATACAGTCAAACAGACTGAGGAGGTCAGAGGTGATGATACAGTCAAGCAGACTGAGGAGGTCTGAGGTGATGATACAGTCAAACAGACTGAGGAATGGCAATAGAGCATGAGGGAGGGAGTGCATTTCATGACATTCAATCTGTTTGTTTCCTTAGAAAAATGGTATGAGGAATGATTAAACATGGGATAGGTAGATAAAAGATTGTAGGAAAGCATGGATGTGAATCAGACAATACGTGCTTCACATTTTTCTGGAGTGGAAAATAAATTGGGACATTATGACTTGAAGTCAGTTTGAAAGACTAGAAAGGAGTAAACATGAGGGAGCTGAATGTTACATGTCCAAGTGAGAGGAGATGGAGGCTGAACTGAGTCTGGGCAAAGAACAGAGAAATATATGGGGTCAAAAAATAAGTCTGATTCTGATGACTACCTTAATTGTCATCATAGGACCTCCAACCAGCAATAGATGGAAACAGATACGGAGATCCACAGCAAAGCACTGGACCAAGCTACCTGAGACCAGGCCAAGAGAGGGAGAAGTGATAATATGAGCAAAGGGGTCAAGACCATAATGGTGATACCCACAGAAACAGCTGACCTGAGCTAGTGGAAGAACACTGACTCTGGACTAAGAGCAGGCTAATCTGCTTAAAGTGAAGTGTCAGACTTTTTTGACTCCCCATGGGAAGCCTTATCCATTCTGAGGAGTGGATGGGGAGGTGGATGGGGGGGAAGGAAGAAGAGGTGAGAGTGGGAATGGGAATAGCTATACAAAATGAGAAAAGATTGTACTAAAAATTCTTAATAAAAAGAAATAAAAAATAAATCTTATTGAAGCAAATGGATGAGAATAATGACCATCTTCCTAATTATTTTTCAGTAAAGTATATAAAAACAGACTTGTGAGCCTCAAGGAGATGGCTTCTGAAGTCCTAACATATATAAATGAGAAGCATCCTAGAGAATCTTGCATTGTGCTTTTAATAGCAGGATTTTGTTATTTTGTTGGAAAGATGGAAAGCTCAGTCAAATTGATGAGTTCAGAGGAACAGGGCATTTAGGAAAATGGAGTGCATATCGGTGCTCAACATTCTGATGCAAAAGAGCTATGGAAAACTATGACTCAACTAGTGTCCATGTGTGATGAGAAATGAGAGCAGAGAGCCAGAACATTGAGAAAGATGAAGAGCACCGTGAAATGTGGGACAAAATGAGATGTGTCTGGGATGACTGCAGAAGCAGGGCAGATCACCCAGTGAAGGGTGGCTCTCACTAGCACCCCAAATCTGTTCCATTATCTAATTCAAGAAGCAAATGGCTTTGAGAAGGATGTGTTTTGCTTCTAATATTGTGGATCAGAATTACTTCCTGGGCTCATATCATCTTCCTATGTATCCTGTTTGTAGATAGTCCAAATCAGATGTTCATATCTCTCAAGGTACACACAGGTGTGTGTTCATCTCTGGGCAGCCATGTCTATTACCCATAAAACCTTCTCAGAGACACTGGTAAAAAGCAAATTTCATTCATTCTCACCACTTGCAATTTAAGATATTTTCTCTTATCATTAGAGTTGTATTTTGAAATAACTATATAAAAACTCTTCATCTTTATTTATGTAGGCATAGAATATACATATACATAGTATATACATATATAGTATATATACATGCATACTGTATACACATGCATACTATATACATAGTATATACATATACAGAGTATATATACGGTAGGCATAGAGTCTATGGTGTATTTGTTTGCCCCAAGATGTTTGATTGATCTCAGTATACTAGGTATTTTCAGCATCAAAAAGGGATTAGTCCATTTTCAAGCACACAGTTAAAAGAGAATTTTTTTCTTTCATTATATCTTTGTACATTAAATAAGGTGCTCCTCACTCCATATGCCCAAAGTCAACTTTTTTCTAAGGAACAGGAGACCAAAGAATTGGTTTGCTTTGCTAATCAATATATATACCATTATTTCTGTCCTACATTCTATTTTGCAAGTTTAAGATTAGTGTCTCAATCCAGGATTTCAGGCATAGTCTTTTTAGGTAAAATATGACTTTGCAGGAAGAGATTTTCTGTTTGTGGTATTGTAGCAATTAGCAGAGCTGCTTCTATAAAACACTTATTGGCATATTAAATGGGCACAGTGTTATATTATAACACAAGTAGATGGCACACAGGGATCCAATAGAAATAACTAGTCACTCCCTCTCCTTATTGTTCTTTTATATTTGACTTTGAGCAGATAGATCTCATGTAGATTTTCATTCATAAAATATGTAATATGTTGTTGTGATACAGTCCTCAAACAGATTATTTCTTCTCTTAATTCCCTTTATATTCTTTCTCTTCAACCTGATAAACTCAGTTTTACATAAAAGCTGACATATTTAATCTTCTATATGAGATGGAATATGCTATTATTCCTGTGCACCTAATCTACTTTATCTAATATAAAATCTTATTTTTCCTTCCACTTTGCTGTGAATTTCATTCTGTTATATTGCTTGAAAATTTAACAAGTGCATTTAAAGCATTTTGACCAAATAAATCCATACTCCTTCCATTCTATTCCTCCCCATACCCCCACCACTTTTATCTTCCAAACTCATTAGCGCTCTCTTTCTTTCTTCTTTCTTTCTAAACACACTAAATACACTTAATGCTGCTTGTATGTATATGACTCTAAGACCATTTATACTCACTGAAGCATGAGGTAACTTATTTCCCCTCTCTCAGCAGCCATCAGTTACCAATGGCACATCCAATGTGAGTGTAGTTTCATGAGTCTCTGCTTTGACTGGCTTGCTCTTGTGTAGATATTGTGCATGCAGTCATAATAGCACCTTTCAGAATTATGAAAATTAGCCAGGAGAGATGAAGCTTCTGGGTCATGACAAAGTTGATTTTTCTATGTTTAATGATTCAGATATGTTGTATCTTCAGATATCAAGTGACAGTGCTGGGATAGATGTGGGGAAAGTGAATTCTTGTTCATGGATAGTTAAGAGTGTGAAATAGTGTGGGTGCTACATAAACCAGTGTGGCATTTCCTCAAAAGGCTAGGAATATATTTACCGAATTATCCAATAATACCCTTCCTGGACATATCCTTAAAGAGCTCCCAACCTTATTATAGAGATATATGCTCATCCATGTTTATTGCTTTTTATTTGAATGTTTTATGTAAACATTCAAAATGTCCATTGGCTGATCCATGGATGATGAAAATGTGGTGCATACACAGAACGGAGTATTATCCAGATGTAAAAAAAATGAAACTTGCAGGTAAATTAACTGAAGTGGGAAAGGTACACTGAAGTAACACCAACTCAGAAATCTCTTGATGCTAACTTTGAAGTTTTAGATATGTGTGTTTCAATTGTAGAACCCATAGATGTCAGTACGTTACTGGTAAGAAGCTATATAGTACGTGGAGGTTTTCAAAGATGAGGATAGCACACATGGGATAAGGAGGGAAGAGGGGAATGATAGAACTGAAGAATTTAAATTGGATAGAGTTGGGAAGGTCAAGGAAGAAGGAATAAATAACATTAAAGACCTTTGAAAATACCATATTCAAACCTACTATTGCAAAAGCTCTCTAGCTATTGATCAGCAGGATCCCACAAACTTCCCCTACCAAATATTATAAGCTATTACCATTTTTCTTGGTTGCTTTCATTATTCTTAATGACTAATATATATATATATATATATATATATATATACATATATAATATTTTCCTTAATTTTTATCTGTCAAGGGCACCTAGGTTTATCTCATGTCTGAACTTTGGAAAATAACACTGTCAGCATGAACAGGCAGGGCATGGATATATTTCTTATTCTATTTTCATTTGGGAAGGTGTAAACTCAAAGGTGGGTTTTCTGGACCATAGGATAGAACTGTGTTTTAGTTCCTTGAGGAACCTCATGCTGTTTCACATAATGATAGTGTTAGTTCACATCCCCACTGACAGTATACAGGAGTCCCAACTCACTCCCAATCCTCACCAGAATGACTTTGATAGCTATTCTAACAGAGATAGCATAGCATCATACTATACTTTTTATTTGAACTATTTAAACATCACATGATCTGGGTCATTTTTAATATATTTGTTGATAATTTGTATGACTTCTGAAAGGGAATATATTCTGATTGTCTACTTGTTTCTGATAAGATTTTTGAATTCCATAAATAGTCTACGTGCCAATATTTTCACTAGATGTTTACATGTTTGATGCTCTCCCCATAGAATATTAATAGCATTCTTCACAGGATTCGAAAGAACAGCCCTAAAATTCAGACAGACCCATGAAAGATTATGATTAACTCATGCAATTATGACCAATTTGCCATCATAGTACTTAATTTTAAATTAACAAATACCAAATTGACATCATAGTACTTAATTTCAAAATGCACCCCAGATTCTATTAACCAAAACAGCATGGTAATGGCATAAAGACTGGCACACAGACCAAGCGACCAGAAGAGAAACAAATCCATGCAAGACACTGCAATCCATCGGAAGACACTGTAGAAAAGCCTCCTCTTCAATGTATCAGTATTGTGAGAGCTAGCTATCAAATGCTGAGATGACAGCTGTGTGAATGTCATTCAAAGACTAAGTGGAAAACCTACTACTAAAAAAGTAAACCTACCAGATAAAAATGTAGAAGAAAAAATTGAAGACTTCTACATGGTAGGTGATGACTTTTGTAGATATTAACATATATATATGAAACCAAAACCAAAAAGGGACATGGGATTATCCCAAACTTGAAAGGTTTGGGGGTAGAAATGGAAAAATCAAATCAATGGGGCTAGGAGAAAACATGTGGAATCAGAAAATCTTTATAAAGTCATATTTAAGTGCTTTTAAAGGGGTTGAAAGAGACAATCTCTATAACAACAGCTTTGTTATAGGCTTCAAGAACTCTCCATTCATAGAATTGCCTCTCTCTCTCTCTCTCTCTCTCTCTCTCTTTCTCTTTCTCTTTCTCTCTCTCTCTCTCTCTCTCTCTCTCTCTCCCTCTAACTCTCTTTCTGGGTGTGTGTGTGTGTAGGGGGGGAGTAATTATATACACCCATTAGACACAGAAGTTTGAAGGGGAGTATTTTCATGTTTCTGCTGTTTATTTATTTTTTTTTGTTTTTGTTTGTTTGGTTGGTTTTTGCCTTCCTGGTAATGAGAGCTACCATTTGTCATCAAGCTTACCAAAGGGTCCTTACGGTTTCTTTTATTTTGTTAGAATAAAATTTCTTTCCGTTTACCATCTGAAAGCTCCAGAGGAAGAATATAGGTGATTGAGTTGATAAAATAAAATAGATTCACACACACACACACACACACACACACACACACACACACACAAAAATAGTATTTGCTGAAGTTCTAAGTAAACAGCTTTGCCAGTATTTTCATGCTGGAACTTTGACTTGGCTGTGAAATTGAGTTTAAGGGAATTTCACAAAAAAAGTATAAAAATTTGAAACCTGACTAAGCAATCTCCCTGGTAATTAAATAAAGGAAGGAAACATAAAAACACTTCAAGTAAATATTCCATCAGGTTTCAATTTAAAGTTTTGTACATGACATATTTTTATACTCATGAATACTGTATATTGATGTTATTGCTTTCACATCCATCTTCTGTCACCAATCACCTTTCTCTTGGGGTGTAAATTAAAGGAGAGGAGATTTAGGTTAAGTCTGTAATCTAAAATACCAAGATATTCTATTTCAAAATATTTTTATGTTCAAAATATTTCCTTTGAGTGTTTTTGAATAACAAACACAGGCATTCCATAACAAATACATACATCAAAAATTGTGATCTGTATGACGGTAGTAGTGATGTAGATCAAAAAAGGGAAGTTGCAGGAAATGAAGGGTGTGGTTGGCAACTGAGATAGTCTTAATCTCCTTCTTCCACATGTGGAAATTTAGTTCTCTCACCATCATTTGTTGAAGAGGCTATCTTCCTATTATTTATTTAGACAATGAGATACCTTTGAAAGAAATCAAATAGATATACTGTGGGTTTGCTTCTAGTTCCAGTTTTCTCTGCTGTTCTATGGGGCTGTTTTGTGCCAGTACCATGCTATTTGTGTTCCTATGTCTCTATGCTATAATTGGAAATCAGGTATTGTGACACCTCCAGTATTGTTCCTTTTGTGCTTCCCTATGAAGTTTAGGATGATTTTATTTCCATGAAGAATGTCCCTGGATGTTTGACAGGATATGAATTGGAACATTAGATCACAGTTGTGCTATAGCCTTTTTCACGATACTAATTCTGATCATCTTTGAACATGGCAGGTCTTTTTATCTTCTGGTCTCTTCAGTTTCTCTTCTGTTTTTCAAATTCTTTCATCACAGGAGAATTCTTCTTTGAGTCTATTCATTCATAGGTATTTAATGTGATTTTTGAAGCTGTTGTGAATGGGATTACATTTAGAATTCATCTTACCTTATTTATTTTGTTGATAGGAAAACTATTGATTTTTGCATGTTAAGTTTGTTTTCTACTTTGCTAACTGTGTTTATCAGTTCTATGAATTTCCTTGTCGAATCTTTGGGATCTCATAAAACATCATATTTAGTGAGAGAAATAATAGGTCAATTTGGTCACGAATAAAATTTATTTTAATTCATAATAACTTTATTTTTTTAATGTATTCTTTTTTTATTGCGAAAAGAAGAAAAAAAACATAAACAAAAAACAAGTTTCCACCTCCTCCCAGCCTCCCATTTCCCTTCCCCTCCTCCCACCCTTCTCCCCCTCCTCCCACCCTTCTGCCCCTCCTCCCACCCTTCTCCCCCTCCCCCCACTCCTCTCCCCCTCCCTCTCCAGTCCACAGAGCAGTCCGGGTTCCCTGCCCTGTGGTAAGTCCTAGGTCCTCTCCGTCCATATCTAGGAAGGTGAACATCCAAACTGGCTAGGCTCCCACAAAGCCAGCACATTAAGTAGGATCAAAACCCCCTGCCATTGTCCTTGGTGTCTCATCAGCCCTCATTGTTCGCCATGTTCAGAGAGTCCGGTTTTATCCCATGCTTTTTCGGTCACAGTCTAGCTGGCCTTGGTGAGCTCCCCGTAGATCAGCTCCTCTGTCTCAGTGGGTGGATGCACGCCTCGTGGTCCCGAATTCTTTGCTCATGTTCTCCCTCCTTCTGCTCCTCCTTGGGACCTTGGGAACTCAGTCCAGTGCTCCTGTGTGGGTCACTGTCTCGATCTCTATCCATCACCAGATGAAGATTCTATGATGATATGCAAGATATTCGTCAGTATTGCTCTAGGATAGGGTCATTTCAGGTTCCCAATCCTCAGCTGCCCAAGGAACTAACTGGGAACCTCATCTTGGGCACTAGGGAGCCCCTCTAGGGTCAAGTCGCTTGCCCACCCTAAAGTGGCTCCCTTAACTAAGAATTGTGGTTCCGTGCTCCCCTATCCACCTTTCCTTTATCCCAATTCTCCCGTTTCCCAGGTCCCCCCTCCTTCCCTTCTACCTTTTCTCTCCCCATCTCCCCTTACCCCCATCACACCCCACCCCCAAGATCCCATTTTCTCCCCGGAAATTTGGTCTACTTCCCTTAACGAAGAGGACAACTATATGTTTTTCCTTCAGTTCACCTTCTTCCTTAGCTTCTTTAGGTTCACCTATTGTAGACTCCGTGGTCCTTATTTATGGCTAGAAACCAATTATGAGTGAGTACATCCCATATTCATCTTTTTGGGTCTGGGACACCTCACTCAGGATAGTGTTTTCTATTTCCATCCATTTGCATGCAAAATTCGAGAAGTCATTGTTTTTTACCGCAGCGTAGTACTCTAGCGTGTATATATATATTCCATACTTTCTTCATCCATTCTTCCATTGAAGGGCATCTAGGTTGTTTCCAGGTTCTGGCTATTACAAATAATACTGCTATGAACATAGTTGAACAAATGCTTTTGTCATTTGATAGAGCATCTCTTGGGTATATTCCCAAGAGTGGTATTGCTGGGTCCAGGGGTAAGTTGATCCCGAATTTCCTGAGAAACCGAAACACTGACTTCCACAGTGGCTGCACAAGATTGCATTCCCACCAGCAATGGATGAGGGTACCCGTTCTTCCACAGCCTCTCCAGCAAAGGTTATCCTTGGTGTTTTTGAGTTTAGCCATTCTGACAGGTGTAAGATGATATCTCAAAGTTGTTTTGATTTGCATTTCCCTGATTGCTAAGGAAGTTGAGCACGACCTTAAGTGTCTTTTGGCCATTTGAACTTCTTCTGTTGAGAATTCTCTGTTCAGTTCAGGGCCCCATTTTTTAATTGGCTTAATTAGCATTTTAAAGTCTATTTTCTTGAGTTCTCTATATATTTTGGAGATCAGACCTTTGTCTGTTGCGGGGTTGGTGAAGATCTTCTCCCAGTCAGTAGGTTGCCTTTGTGTCTTAGTGACAGTGTCCTTTGCTTTACAGAAGCTTCTCAGTTTAAGTAGGTCCCATTTATTCAATGTTGCCCTTAATGTCTGTGCTTCTGGGGTTATACATAGGAAGCGATCTCCTGTGCCCATCTGTTGTAGGGTATTTCCCACTTTCTCGTCTATCAGGTTCAGTGTGTTCGGACTGATATTGAGGTCTTTAATCCATTTGGACTTGAGTTTTGTGCACGGTGAGAGATATGGGTCTATTTTCATTCTTCTACAGGTTGACATCCAGTTGTGCCAGCACCATTTGTTGAAGATGCTTTCTTTCTTCCATTGCATACTTTTAGCTCCTTTATCGAAAATGAGGTGTTCATAGGTTTGTGGGATAAAATCCGGGTCTTCTATACGATTCCATTGGTCGACTTCTCTGTTTTTATGCCAGTACCACACTGTTTTCATTACTGTAGCTCTGTAATAGAGTTTGAAGTCAGGGATGGTAATGCCTCCAGAAGATCCTTTATTGTATAGGATTGTTTTGGCTATCCTGGGTTTTTTGTTTTTCCATATAAAGTTGATTATTGTCTTCTCCAGATCTGTGAAGAATTTTGATGGGATCTTGATGGGGATTGCATTGAATCTATAAATTGCCTTAGGTAGAATTGCCATTTTTACTATGTTGATCCTCCCAATCCAAGAACAAGGGAGGTCCATCCATTTTTTGGTATCCTCTTCAATTTCTTTCTTCAATGCCTTAAAGTTCTTGTCAAATAGATCTTTCACTTCCTTGGTTAGATTTACCCCCAGATATTTTATGCTGTTTGTGGCTATCGTGAATGGTGAAGCTTCTCTGATTTCCCTCTCTGCTTCCTTATCCTTTGTGTATAAGAGGGCAACTGATTTTTTGGAGTTGATCTTGTATCCTGCCACATTACTAAAGCTGTTTATCAGCTGTATAAGTTCTTTGGTGGAGTTTTGGGGGTCACTTATGTACACTATCATATCATCTGCAAATAACGAAAGTTTAACTTCTTCCTTTCCAATTCGAATCCCCTTGATCCCATTATGTTGTCTTATTGCTATTGCTAGAATTTCAAGCACTATATTGAAGAGGTATGGTGAGAGTGGACAGCCTTGCCGTGTTCCTGAGTTAAGCGGGATGGCTTTGAGTTTCTCTCCGTTTAATTTGATGTTAGCTGTCGGCTTGCTGTATATAGCTTTTATTATATTTAGGTATGACCCTTGTATCCCTAATCTCTCCAAGACTTTTAACATAAATGGATGTTGAATTTTGTCAAATGCTTTTTCAGCATCTAATGAAATGATCATATGGTTTTTTTCTTTCAGTTTATTTATATGCTGGATTACATTGATAGATTTTCGTATGTTGAACCAGCCCTGCATCTGAGGAATGAAGCCTACTTGATCATAATGGATAATTTTTCGGATGTGTTCTTGGATTCGATTTGCCAGTATTTTGTTGAGGATTTTTGCGTCGATATTCATGAGTGAGATTGGCCTGTAGTTCTCTTTCCTGGTTGAGTCTTTGAGTGGTTTTGGTATCAGAGTAATTGTGGCTTCATAAAAGGAATTTGGTAATGACCCTTCTGATTCTATATTGTGGAATACATTAAGGAGTATAGGTATGAGGTCTTCTTGGAAGTTCTGGTAGAATTCTGCATTGAAACCATCTGGTCCTGGGCTTTTTTTGGTAGGAAGGTTTTTGATAACAGCTTCTAATTCTTCGTGACTTACAGGTCTGTTTAGATTCTTCACCTCGTCCTGGTTTAGTTTTGGTAAATGGTATTTATCTAAAAAAGCGTCCATTTCTTTTACATTTTCCAGTTTTGTGGCATATAGGCTTTTGTAGTAAGATCTAATGACTCTCTGAATTTCCTTTGTGTCTGTGGTTATGTCCCCCTTTTCATTTCTGATCTTATTAATTTGCGTGTTCTCTCTCTTTCGTTTGATTAGTTTGGATAGGGGTTTATCAATGTTGTTGATTTTCTCCAGGAACCAGCTTTTTGTTTCATTGATTCTTTGGATTGTTTTCTATGTTTCTATTTTGTTGATTTCAGCCCTCAATTTGATTATTTCCAGTCTTCTACTCCTCCTAGGTGAGTCTGCTTCTTTTTTTTCTAGAGCTTTCAAGTGGGCTGTTAAGTCTCCAATATGTGCTTTCTCTGTTTTCTTTAGGTGGGCACTTAGTGCTATGAACTTTCCTCTCAGGACTGCTTTCATAGTGTCCCATAAGTTCGAGTATGTTGTTTCTTTATTTTCATTGAATTCAAGGAAGACTTTAATTTCTTTCTTTATTTCTTCCTTAATCCAGGTATGGTTCAGTAGATGACTGTTCAGTTTCCATGAGTTTGTAGGCTTTCTGGGGGTAGCATTGTTGTTGAATTCTAACTTTAATCCATGGTGATCTGATAAGACACAGGTGGTTACTAATAATTTTTTGTAACTGTGTAAGTTAGCTTTGTTACCGAGTATGTGGTCAATTTTCGAGAAGGTTCCATGAGCTGCAGAGAAGAAGGTATATTCTTTCCTCTTTGGGTGGAATAATCTATAGATGTCTGTTAAGTCCATTTGCTTCATTACCTCCATTAATTCTCTAATTTCTCTGTTAGGTTTCTGTCTGATTGACCTGTCCATTGGTGAGAGAGGAGTGTTGAAGTCTCCTACTATTAGTGTGTGCGGTTTGATGGCTGCCTTGAGTTTTAGTAATGTTTCTTTTACGTACGTGGGTGCTTTTATATTAGGGGCATAGATATTCAGGATTGAGACTTCTTCCTGATGAATTGTTCCTGTTATGAGTATAAAATGTCCCTCTCCATCTCTTCTGATTGATTTAAGTTTGAAGTCAACTTTGTTAGAAATTAGTATGGCCACACCTGCTTGTTTCTTAGGTCCATTTGCTTGATAAGCCTTTTCCCAGCCCTTTACTCTGAGTAGGTGCCTGTCTTTGTGGTTGAGGTGTGTTTCTTTTTTTTTTTTTTTAATTTATTTATTTATTAAGGATTTCTGCCTCGTCCCCACAACCGCTTCCCATTTCCCTCCCCCTCCCCCGATCAATTCCCCCTCCCTCATCTGCTCGAAGAGCAATCAGGGTTCCCTGACCTGTGGGAAGCCCAAGGACTGCCCACCTCTATCCAGGTCTCGTAAGGTGAGCATCCAAACTGCCTAGGCTCCCACAAAGCCAGTACGTGCAGTAGGATCAAAAACCCACTGCAATTGTTCTTGAATTCTCAGTATTCCTCATTGTCCGCTATGTTCAGCTAGTCCGGATTTATCCCATGTTTTTTCAGACCTAGGCCAGCTGGCCTTGGTGAGATCCCAATAGAACATCCCCATTGTCTTAGTGTGTGGGTGCACCCCTCGTGGTCCTGAGTTCCTTGCTCGTGCTCCGTCTCCTTCTGCTCCTGATTTGGACCTTGAGATTTCTGTAACCTTCATCAGGCGATGAAAGGAGACAGAGACAGAGACCCACACGGGAGCACCGGACAGAAATCTCAAGAAATCTCGAGGTGTGTTTCTTGTAGACAGCAGAATGTTGGATCCTGTTTTCGTATCCAATCTCTTAGCCTGTGCCTTTTTATAGGTGAGTTGAGCCCATTGATATTAAGTGATATTAATGACCAGTGGTTGTTAACTCCGGTCACTTTTTAAGTAGTAGGGTTTGTGTGTTTTCCTTCTTTGATTTGTGCTGGTGAAGAGTCTCTAGATGTCTGAGTTATTGTGGTCATTGTTGGACTCCTTGGTTAGTGATTTTCCTTCTATTATTTTCTGTAAGGCTGGATTTGTGGCTACGTATTGTTTAAATTTGTTTTTATCCTGGAAAATTTTGTTTTCTCCATTTATAGTGAATGAAAGTTTGGCTGGATATAGTAGTCTGGGCTTGCATCTGTGGTCTCTTAGTGTTTGGAGAACATCTATCCAGGACCTTCTGGCTTTCATGGTTTCCATAGAGAAGTCAGGTGTAAGTCTGATAGGTTTACCTTTATAAGTAACTTGGCCTTTTTCCTTTGCGGCTCTTAATATTCTTTCTTTATTCTGTATATTTTGTGTTTTGATTATTATATGGCGAGGGGATGTTTTCTTTCGATCCAGCCTATTTGGTGTTCTGTATGCTTCTTGAACCTTCATAGGTACATCTGTCTTCAGGTTGGGAAAGTTTTCTTCTATAATTTTATTAAGTATATTTTCTGTACCGTTGAGCTGCACTTCTTCTCCTTCTTCTACTCCAATTATTCTTAGGTTTGGTCTTTTTATTGTGTCCCATATTTCCTGAATGTTTTGTGATGAGATTTTGTTGGAATTGCTGTTTTCTTTGATCAGAGTGTTTATTTTCTCTATGTTATCCTCAGAATCTGAGATTCTTTCTTCTATCTCTTGTATTCTGCTGGTTATACTTGATTCTGTAGTCTCTATTCGTTTACCTAGATTTTCCATGTCCAGTCGGCCCTCTGTTTGTGTTTTCTTCTTTGCCTCCATTTCAGTTTTCAAGTCATGAACTGTTTCCTTTATCTGCTTGATTGTTTTTCCTTGGTTTCCTAGGGTATCATTCACTGATTTACTCAATTCCTCGAACTTTCTATTATACTTCTCATCCATTTCTATAAGGGCGTTTTTTATATGCTGTTTAAGGGTGTCAATCACTTTCATGAAGTCAGTTTTTTTCTACTTCTTCTTGATTAAGGTGTTCATGTCCTCCTGTTGTGGGGTCACTGGCTTCTGGTGGTTTCATGTTGTTTTTCAGATTGTTGGGAGAATTCCTGCATTGGCGTCTGCCCATCTCTTCCTCCCAATACTCCCCTTTGGATCTTCTTTTATAGGATCAGGTCTTCTTGCCCACTGATGTACCTTCCCAGTGATGTCACTCCCCAGAGATGTTTCTCCACAATGAGGTTTCACTTGGTGCCCAGAACGAAACTCCACGCTGCTTGGTTAGCTCGCAAACAAAGGGCCCACCCTGCTCGCTGCGGGCAGGCTATGGGAACAAAGGAGCTACTGGCCACCCCTATGTCCTCCCGGTTCAGATTCGGTCCCAGCGCCCTAGCAGGCTGGGCAGGGAGGCGCTATGCCCCAAAGGAGGGAGGGAGACAGGGGGTGTGGGGATCTGGATGTAAGCTGAGTGGGATAGGAAGAGAGAGGGGGTTTGGGCAGTATAGCCCCTGTAGGATGGCCAGGAAGTGTGGGCGGGCTGAGGTATGATCCCAGCTGCCGCAGCACTCACTCACCACAATGATGTTTCACTCGGTGCCCAGATCGAAACTCTGCGCTGCTTGGTTAGCTCGCGAACAAAGGGCCCACCCCGCTTGCTGCAGGCAGGCTATGGGAACAAAGGAGCTACCGGCCACCCCTATGTCCTCCTGGTTCAGATTCCTAATGTATTCTTTTTTTAATTTTTCCTTGGAAATTTCCACCTCCTCCCATCCTCCCATTTCCCTCCCCTTCCTCCCACTCCACTCCCCCTCTCCCCACCCCTTTCCCCCTCCCTCTCTAGACCTAAGAGCAGTCAGGTGGAAAGTCCAAGGTCCTCCTCCCTTCATCTAGGTCTAGGAAGGTGAGCATCCAAACTTGCTAGGCTCCCACAAAGCCAGAACATGAAGTAAGATCAAACCTCAGTGCCATTGTCTTTGGCTTCTCATCAGTCCTCATTGTTCAGAAATTGTGCTCCAAATGAGCATGGTCACTGTTAATTATTTCATCTTTCTCCTACACCATCCTTCTCTCCTCTATAATGTAACATCCCTACATCGTATGCCATACCTGACTTTGGAGTAATATGAACAAATATCTATTCCCCACAAATAGGACACCAAGAATAGTTCAAATAAATGATTCAATCCAAGCTTAGATAGATGTACTAATGAGTTTATCTGGAGAACATACAGATGCATAGGTGAAGGGTTCCTTAAAGAAGCCTGGGGCAGCTTGATTCAAAACTCAAACTACAGTGGATAATCACTCAGAAGCATTGTATTGATTTTTTTCATCAATTTTAGCCACTAAGAACTCCAGTCCAACACATACCCCACATTTGCTTTACAGTGACTTAGAGAAGGCTTATGGTCTTCTTTCTTTTTTTTCCTTCCCCTCCAGGAAGCTGATTCTATTCCAAGTCTAATCCTACCCATGTCATCCAGTTCTTTCAGAACATCTCCTCCCTCATGAAGATAACATTCTACCTTGGAGTTCAGGAACATCAGTAAAGTCACACACAAATCCCAAGGACTCTGATGAACTAATTCTTTTTTCTACTTTCATGTAAACACAGTCTTGTCCAGCCTGGAACTAGGTATCAAAGTGATGTGGGAGTGTCATATATCAATCTGTTGATTTCATTGGTTAAGCAATAAAGAAACTGCTTGGCCCTGATAGGTTAAAACATAGGTGGGTGGAGTAAACAGAACAGAATGCTGGGAGGAAGAGGAAGTGAGCTCAGAGGCCATGCTCTCCTCTCCTGGGCAGACAAGATCGATGAAGCTCCGACCCAGGATGGATGTAGGCTAGAATCTTCCCGGTAAGTGCACCTAGGGGTGCTACACACATTATTAGAAATGGGCTAGTCCAGGTGCGAGAGTTAGCCGAGAAGAGGCTAGATATAATGGGCCAAGCAGTGTTTAAAAGAATGCAATTTGTGTGCTGTTATTTCAGGTAAAGCTAGCCGGTGGCAGGAGCCAGGCTGTGGGAAGAGGCCCACAGCTCCCTTCAACATCAAAGGCCACTTCTTCATGTCTACTTTTGTCAGTAATGTCAGATTTGCTTTTTTTATCTTCTAATCTCTTATAATCCTGAAGACTTCAGCTATCAATAACCAGGTGTCCATAATGACTCATAAAATTACATGACTGACTTAATCCATAATGTTTAAGATTGCCTAGACTTTGTTTCAGGAGAGGTTGGTGGTTGAGATGTGCCACATCCTCATTCCAGAGGAAGGAAGACACACGAGAATTCGTCCATGGCTGCTCTATGTTCAAACAGTTCTTATCTCTCCTACTATGCCCCATGCATCTGTTTCTCCCAAGCTTACCTTTGATCTTGTTGATCTCTGATCAGGGAACAATTTTATTTTATTATTCCTGAAAAGACATGAATAAATGTCTACTCAATACAGATAGGGTACCAGAAACAGAAAAAAAAATGATCCCACCCAAGTCTAGCTTAATAAACAATAACTTTATTTACATAGCAAGGTGATAGTTTACATGTAGAAGCATGCATCGCTCCAAACCTCACGCCAGTGTGAGTCAGCCTCCAAATCTGCATCACTAGAATTTCTCAAGCAACAGTTGCAGGCTCACAAAAGAGTCTTTCTTCCATTTAGCAATTGTTAGCTGTTTATACAACTGCAGGACAGGGACTTGAGAGTCTTGTACAAGTTCCTTGTGAGTTCATTTTATTCTAATTGTGTATGTATGTGTGTGTGCATGAACATACCAAAGCACACATGTGGAGGTCAGAAGGAACCTCCAGGTGTTGGTCCTTTGTCTTCCACCCTGCTTGGAACAGGATCTCTTGCCTGCCACTATAGACCTAGGTGAAATTTCCTAGGGATTCATATGTCTTACTCTTCCAACTCACTGCATGAGTTCTAGAATTCCAGAGGCTCACTACCACATCATGTTTCCCATGAGTGCTGGAGATCAGAACTCTAGGCCCCCATGCTTGTTCAACAACCACTTTACCATTGAGCCATGTCCTTGACCCTTTGTGAACTCTTATAATGTTCTTATGACTTTTCTTATGGACTTTCCCTTCCCCTCTTGGTAGAAATGTTTCAATCTCAATAAAATATCCATATGCCAGTGTATTTGCATGCTATAATGCCAATAGGATTTTTAGAGATATTTTATTTATACTACAACCCCTTTATATTTAACATATTTATCTACATGTCTTCCTGTCTAGACAATTAAAAATAGTCCTCTATAAATTGGGTTGTTTCATTATTCCAATAAAGTATTGAATGCTTGCTTTATCCATCAAGGGAGCATCTTGCCAGTGTGTGTGTGTGTGTGTGTGTGTGTGTGTGTGTGTATAAGACAAAGTCTCGTCTATGGCCAAGGATGACCTAGAATTTACTGTGTAGGGCAGGCTGGCCTTCAGATCAAGGTATTTCTCTAACATCTCTTTCCCTGATGGTGGGATTATGATGTAAGCCACTGTGCTTGGCTCTCAGCCATGTCCAATACAGTAGATATTTTCCTCTTCCTTTGAGTTCTTTTCTTTTCCTTTCTTCCTTCTTTTTTATTTATTTTTTTTTACTTATTACCTTATATGACTTTACCTTTTCTAGGTTTCTCTAACTATGATTTACTTTAATACTTAAAAGACTCCCTAGATATGATTCTGATCTCTAATAGCTCAGCAAACAATTGTCACTAAGTAATAAATGATTTTAGGACAGCCAATTTTTTAAATAGCATATCTCCTTTTCAGGTTCGCTAATCAAAAAAAGGCCAATTCCAAAGATCTGTTACTCACTCCATATTCCAGTGCAGGCTGCTGGCCTCCCTCTCAACTCTTTGTTAGATTTTCCAGACAACAAAGAAAGGACTTCAGGTTTTTGTTTGTCTGTTTGTTTGTTTGTTTGGCTTTTGTTTTGTTTTGTTTTTTGATCTGTGTGCCTCACTGAGAACAAACATCCTGTAGTGTTCACCGCTCTCAGACTTGATAGTAAAGAACATGGGTCTCAATTCACTTATCTACTTATTAAATGCTTCAAGAATGACATCAAGCTGATATACCCATCATGTGACTATTTGTTCCTTAATATATACCTGACACTGAGTTTTTTCAAATGTGAATTTTATGATGTTTAAGAATATCAGTAAAGCTGGGCAGGGGTGGCACACACCTTTAATCCCAGCACTTGGGGGTAAAGGCAGATGAATCTCTGTGAGTTCAAGGCTGGCCTGGTCTATAAGAGCTAGTTCCAGGACAGACCCCCAAAGCTACAGAGAAATCCTATTTCAAACAAATAAAAACAAAACAAAACAGAAAGAATGTCAGTAAAGCTCCCCTTGTTTTTTGAATATTTATTCTTTTTTCTTATTTTACTGTAGAATGTAATATATGAAAATTAGATTTAAAATGTAAACATTAACAGCTGAATTCAACATCAAGTACATTAAACTACAGAAAATTAGTATCTACCGTAAGGAATTCTTAGTACTTAAATTAATAGTTTTAGAGTCTATCGCAACTGAATCCAACTCCTAGTGTTCAAATTCAATAAAACAGTTCCTACTTGATTGATATTTGAATTACTGAAGACATAATTCATACCAAAGTCAATTAGGAGATTTGTAGAAACAAGTTTGGAACATGCTGTTCCATTCAAGAGACCCAGTCGGCTCTCTGGCACTGTGCCAAAGAGTAATTTAGAATTAGCACAACTGTATACTTACAGCTACTGAACAGAGAACTTAAAAAAGATTAAGGAAGTAGCAGTGCAATCAAATCTTTCAAAGCAAATAACTTGAGCACTTTGTTCCAGATCAGGCTGTGCATTCCCCAAATGAAGACGTAGCAAAAGTAATGACTGCAGATAGGCATGTGGTTCTTGTGGCCAAAGCTTTTGTTGTAGATACAGAATTTTACGCCTTAAAAAAGTAAATTATTAGAGCTTTCTAATATAATAGCCATAATACAAAGATCAACACATTTACAAATAGGCATTGATAAACAGAAACACAGAAAAAAAGGATCCTACTTAAAGAATTGTCAATGCAGAAATCATCAAGTGTTTGTGTGTATGCATGAACGTGCATGTGAGTGTGTGTGTATGTATGTGTGTGTATCTGTAGAGTCAGTGGTGTATATTCCTAAAGAATGTGAGAGAACAAAAACCTAACAATAAAATACCTGCTACAGTGTAAAGGCTAGAACAGCTTGTCAGAGTCTTTCCAAATTTATGCTGGCCTGGAACAGCTATTCAGTCATCTAGAAATGCTACCCCAGTAAAATCCCTAGTACTGGCCTCGTCAGTCAGCAGTTAGCATAAAAAAAAAAATGTATGATTAGTGCCAACTGGAATGCTGTGTCTGCATTTGGCCAGAGCAAATTTGAATATATAAGCTGTTAAAGACAAAGGAAGTTGGATTTAGAATAAGCACTAAAGGAGACAGGATCTTGACACACCTGGCAGGTAGAGAGTCATAATCCTGTAAAGGCTTCAGTGAATAGCAACGCAGATATTTAAGTTTTCAATGTTCAAGGCCTGCAGAGCAAACATCAGGTGTTGGATCTGAAGACTGACGCATCTCAGCATCTGTTTTGAGAGGACTTGTTCCATGTCTCATACTTTGTCACTGACAAACTAGCTCAGGGCCAGCTTTTGTGTTATTGTTATACACGTGAATAAGGAAATGCTGAGAAGACATATGAAAAAAAAATAGGTTCTTTTACTTAGTAAAACCAGAACCTCTTTAATGCAAGCCCTGATTTCAGATGGCAAAATAGGCAAAATATTTCACCATCTGTTAAATGATATGGGGTAAAGAGGGAGTAAAAAGTTCCCTCTTGGGTTGGTGAGAGATGGCTCAGTAGCTAAGAGCATTTGCTGCCCTTCCAAAGTGTGGGTGTTCACTTCCCAGAACCTACATCAGGCAACATGCAATTGTTTGTAACTCCAGCATCATGGGCCTGACTTCCTCTTTTGACCTAATAGGACCTGAACACACATGAACACACACAACACAAACAAGTTTAAAAATGAGTTATCCTGGATCATAAAATGTGATGTCATATAAATATTTTCAGGTCATATTACTCTACCTAAATTCTCTATCTAAATATCTATATCTCATGAACACTTATGTTAACTCTTAGAACTTTTAAAGTTGTTTATATATGTATATAATGTGTATCACTAGTTATATTTAATACAGAAAACGCTACTAGACACATATTTATGGCAGATTTCAATTGATACCCTATGTTTATCAAAAAGATTAAGAAAAAATTTCCCCTAAATGTATTCAACAAAACATTTATCATTCCTCATTGGCTGCTTTCACCTCTACCCTGTTTATTAGTTAAATACTGAAATTAATTTTATCCTTTCTTCCACAAGGGAGAAGGGATTATACCAGTCAATGGGGTCATGATAGGGGAACCCACAGACCTGAACTTGTAGGAGCTCATGAATGCTGGATCAGCAGCCAGGGACCCTGAATGAGACTGACCTAACCTCTGTATGTGTGTGACAATCATATATATAGCTTGTTATATTAGTACGGCTTCTAACAGTGATAGCAGGACCTCTCCCTGGAGCTTAACTGGCTTTTGGTAACCTGTTCCCATGCTTGATTACCTGGCCCCACTTCCATGAAAAAGGAGGAGCTCAGTACCGCTCCAACTTGATGTGCCCAGTTTTGTGCAAGCTCATGGGAGGTCTTACGCTTTCTGAATAAAGATGGAGAAGGAGTGAGTGGATGGGGAAGGGGGTAGATGGGAAATGAGGGGGGTGAAACATGAGGAGAGGAGGGAGAGAAACTGGTTGGTAAGTAAAACAAATAAAAAATGTGATTTAAATTAAAAAATGAAAATATTTTCCCTTTATTCACATCACTATTTACATTCACCTTTGTAATCATCAAAGGGATGCAGCTTACAACCTTGTTTAGGGCTAATTCAAGGGTTATATAAAATTTCCCTACTTCACACATACATTAAATGACTTTCACTTGATTAGAGAATTGGGGAACTGTAGAAGGAGACAACTTGATCATTTCCCAGCTGCCCAGAGCTGAATCAAACAGAAACTGTGTTAATTACAGCACTGTTTGGCCAATAGTTTAGGCACCTTTCTAACTAGCTCTTATATCTTAAATTAACCCAGTTCTATTAAGCTGTGTATTGCCACGATGTTGTGGCTTACCAGGCAAGGTGCTGGCATCTGTCTCCTTTGGCAACTACAAGGTATTTCCCTTGACTCTGCCTATTCTATCTATCTGTCTATCTATCTATCTATCTATCTATCTATCTATCTATCTATCTATCTTTGTTCTGATTTTCTACCTGGCTAAGCCATTGACCAAAAGAGCTTCTTAATTAATCAATGGTAATAAAACATATTCACAGCATACAGAGGGGAATTCCACATCAGGAAACTGTTTCTCCACTTTGAAACAGTTTTATCCTGACCTCAAATTGTGATGATTTTCAGTGAATCTCTGTATCTACCTGTATTCTCCAGCATTCAGGCATCTGCTTGTTTCTAGAATGTTAACTATTCTGTAATTTTCATCTGTGAACCAGAGTGTATATATTCTGGGTTGTGTTGAGCCTGTACATTCTAGGTTGTGTTGGGTATGTTTTCTTCTGATGGGTTATTTATGCTCATATAGGTTGAAAGATGACTCAGTGGTTCATTTTTATGTTGCTAGCATTTTACAATACAGATGTACATGTCATTTTTCTCATTCACCAGTCCGTAGATACACATCTTCAGTGTTTGCAATACAAGGCATTCTATTTATAAACACCCACGTCCCAGCCTTTGGGTAAAAATGTTTTTTTCTTATCTTTTAAATCTAATTCTCGAGTTTTTGATTAATACGTTGTTTAGAACAATTGGATTTACATAATAAACAAAACAAATCTAGACACCGAGGTTACACCTGTCACAAAAATTCACTCAAAATGAAGTAGAGCTAATTGGAAAATGAAAGCAGTGAATCTTCCAGAAGACAACACAAAACTAAATCCAGGTGCCTTTAAAATTGCTGAAAAGTTTTTAGATTCACCCCTACAAAACTTATCCCTAAGAGAAAAAAATACTGAGTTGGATTTCACTAAAAATAAGAGCTTTTCTTCGTGAAAATATATTATTAGTATATGATAATACAAACAACACACTGTCAGTTCCTAAAGAATCATGGAACAAATGGCTGACCGTGGTACCTATTAGCATCTAGGGCACAGATAGGCCTCTAGGCTCACTCAGTACCTGTGGCTCCTCTCAGCTCTTCTCACCTGTCTCCTACCCTAAACATCCCTTCAACCCAGAGGCTTTCCTTCCCTTCCCTCAGTTTCTCATTCCTATATAACCCCAAGTGCTCTCTTGGCTCTTCTCTTGGTTCTCTTGATGCACACGCCCCCCTCCTTTCCCACACCCCCTTTATAACTCTCTCATTCTTCCCCTCCCTCCTCTCAAGGCAGTTCAGTCTGCTGGCCGTGCTCAGTCTACCTCTTCCTCTCCCTGTTCTGGAACTCTCCTAGAAGACTCTGGCTGTATTCTAAATTATATCTACAATTAAAAACCTTCTCCTCAACCACACCTTTGAATGGTTACATCCTCATTTCATTCACATACACAGAGATAGGATTTTTTAAAACATTTACTTAAACAAGTAACTAAACAGAACACAAGAAAACATTTCAAATAAAATGATAGAAAACATGTAAAATTGGCAAAGTTCTGAGCAACACTTGTTCAGAAAGTAAAGATGTAACTATTTGACAACCTGGTCCCACAAAACACCCAGGAACTCATTTTTAATAGGTTACTAATATTGATATATTAAAATGACTTACATATGAATTGATAACACCAACTCCCAAGGTGGATATAGTAAAACAGGGGTTCTCCCTGATTTGGGTGGGGATATAAACGATCCAGAGACTTTGGAAGATGGTCTTTTTGCTTCTTCCAAGGATAAACATGCCCTGTTCAAAATACTCAGCAATATTGCACCAAGATGTGTAGTAAAATATATCGCAACCATCAATGTCAACTTTTGTCAACTTATGCATATCTGTGTCTGCAAGATCTGGGATCTGAGGACCTGAAAGAAGGAGGCAGACTACAGTCTAAGGTTGTAGACAACCTTACTTTGGTTTCAGTGTACTTTTATACATAAATGTAACAAAGAAAACAATGGTCCAAGAATGGATGCATGAGCACAGAAAAACATGTAAATAAACACAAGTAAGCATGTTGTAAATATTGACAGAGTAACCCTTTCCTAGAACTTTCTCAGGACAGAGCAATTTACACACAATTTCCTGGCACGTATTCTGTAGATTATATCTGGGAAAACATGAAATAAAGGCAGACAGCCATATCCAGATTCAAGGCATACAGACCAGATTGGGTTTGATAGCTATACTATGACATCCAACAAGAAGAAACATGTCTTATAAATTGAATGTAAATGTTTCTCACTGGAGACATGAAATCACATCCAAGAACAATCCAAGGAACAAAATGCACCTGAAGTAAAAAGTCCTCTGCCCTAGTTACCAAAGCCTCTCTCACAGTTCCCCAAGGCTTTGTTGACCATGTGTCATTCTTTTGTTCATGTTCCGACAAATCTACACTAAACTCTTCACATTCCAGTCACAGAGAACAAAACTTGGAGCCCACTGCCTAAGGATCCTTCAGTACCTGAATGGATACAGTGTGTACTTTTAATACTAGTTTGGTCTGTTACTATGAGAGAACGCTGACAAAAACCCACTTTGTGTGGGAAGGGTTTACTGAATGCTACAGGGTAGAGTCTATTTTCAAGGGATATCAGCCCAGGAGCTCAAGAAGGAAGCTGGAGGCCAGAACTGAAGCCAAGAACAGGAAGGAATGCTACTCACTGGCTGCTCCTAGCCTCGTATTCAGTTACCTTTCCTGCATCTCCCACAGCCACCTGTCCAGGGATGGCGCCTCCCACAATGGATTGGACCCTTCCACATAAATAAACAATTGAGAAAGTGCCCCACAGATAGGTTCTCTCATGCTGTAGATGAGTTGTACCAAGTTGACAAAGATAACAAACCAGCACAATTATATCCATAAGAACAGACTGAGATTCAACATATGAGCTAGCAAGCCATGAAAAGTCATGTGGAAATATTAAATAACCTTTTAAAATGAAAGAGGTCAATCTGAGAGATGACATACTCTATGTTTGAAATTGTGGCACTCTCTGAAAGATAAAACCCCAAAGATCAGTTGTTGCCAAGCACTCTGTGAGAGAGCAAAATATCTTGGACCAATTAAGAAAGAGGGAACTCCTAAAGCAATGAGACTCTTGGTGACATTGTAATGTCAGATATTTTTTATTTAACTTGACTTACAGAATCAAAACAGAAATGAGTCCTCGTGTAATTTACTGATTCCATTCAACAATAATATCTGAGTATGAGTTCATCGCTGTAACAGATATTCTTAGACCCATGCAAGACGTCTTCAAATAGGACATCTGAATGAGGGAATGGGAGAAGGAGGTACAAAAAGCTGAACTGTTCTCTCAAAATTTCTTCCAACATTGTCTAAAATGCAGACGACTAGCTTATTATGACTGCATGCATATAATAAGAAAGAACTTGAAGAATACATATACATATACATGTCCATTAGATGAGATGTCTTATCTAAATTTCAGGTCTCACTGTGTACAGCATCCTGAGAGATTACCAAATAATAAGAATGGAATGAATCAGGTGCATGACCAGCTTCTGTCTCATGTATTTTAATATTTTGGGCTACTCTTCAAAACCTGTAGAAATCCAAGCACAACCTACAAATGCTTTCTAGAAAAATTAGGATTCCTGTTGTCATAGACTTGTTTAGCAAAACTTAGGAGATGCTGTTATTGGTTTTGGACATTGAAAGTGATTCAAGTTCTTTTTCCCTTCTGGGGTTATTCTGTGCCACAGGATCAAATACTAATGTGCTTGTCAAACACAAGAGTGTGGGTTGGCTTTGTCCTGTGTGTAGGGGCTCTAATATGAAGAGTGATACTGGGGAGTGTGTAGTCTTTACGAGATCTGGAATAGTGAAGGAGCCTTTGAGGATCTGTCTGTGGAGAGAATCCAGGCAACATTCACTAGATCTCTCCATATTTCACTAGAGCTAATTGTTGAGTCATCCCAGCTACTTTTCCTTCTCTTGCTACCTGTTTGACTGAGACTCTCCCTCTGACACATGGTTCTGCCATCTGCTATGATGTCCTCACAAGTACTTCAACACAATACCTTAGGTATTTGACTATGGTAGTTTTAAAAAGGACTGACAAATAAAATACAATAAAGGAAAATACTTTGCTGGGTAATAAACTGAAATTTTTGGTTATCACTTTCCCATTTACATTCCCTCACTTCTGAGACTGCGGTGCCATGTTTGCAAGCTGTTTGTAGTCCTAAAACAATTTAGGAAATAACATTTAATCTTACAAAGGATTAATCTACTTCCAATGTTGTATAGAATTCTACAGTTCACCCCCTCCTCTCTCTCTTTGTGATTGGCCCTGATGTCCCATTTTTGGGGATGCCTACCGAAATCCATCAATGGTATCTATTATAATTGTTGATTCCTGGTGCATCTCTCTGTACTCCTGCCCTGTGCTGAGGTTCTATCTCATCTACCCATATCATTTGGGAAGTGTACCAGTGTACCAGTGTTTTTCCTGAAAGAAGACTTCCTCCATCATTATTCAGTACGGTTCTGGTCTAAAAGCTACTTAAAACTGAGAATTCATTTTGAGGCCATGACTTTACGCCTTCATGGTTTAAATTAAAAATTCATTACTTGACCTTGAAATTTTCTACTTAGTTTTCCACCCTATAGCAGCTAAGAAGAAAAAAGAGATGACAAATCTAGGCTCCAAGGTTCCCTTTGGATGCATGCCCTAGTGACCCAAACTCCCACTAGGCACTATCTGTTAAAGGATCCACTACCTCTGTGTACTTGTGCTACAGGCTACCAAGTCAGTGTTTAAAATATGTACCTTTGGAGAAAACTGAAGATGTAAACTGTAGTAGATATCCTTCTAGACCACTCTAGATTCTCTCTTTGTATGGCTTTAAATCCCTGCCTCTCCATTATACCAAGTCATCTCCTACCTACAGAGTATCATCTCCTGATCCATTTAGCAATCCACCAACCAACCAAAAGCAACTTTGTTAATTTTTTGCTCTAAATCTTTAGATTTCAATCTTAACTTAGCATCCTCATATCTTTCTCTACCACTTACTTGGGTATATTCTAATTATTCAACTTCATATTCTTTCCATCATCTCATATTCAATAAACATTCCCTATCATGATTTTTTTCATATTTGTTTGGATAAATTAGGAAACATGCATCATTCTTATATATTTCATCTTTTGGGGCCTGTAGAACTTTATTGTAATTAGAATTTATATTGATATGATATTAAATGATACATTGATATTATATATATCAATATATAATATATTGATTATATATATTGATGTTATATTAAATGATATGATCAGTTGCCTTAAGCTCTCGTTTCAATTACAGTCCTGCTATGGTGTACTGCATGTTCAGAGTGTAAGCCAGAAATAACTCTGCCCTCTTCAACTTGTCTGTATCAAGTATTTTGCCACAAAAATGATAAAAAAGTAATTAATACCTAAAATTGGGACTGAGAAATAGGACCGGGTGCTGTGATAAACCTGGTCAAGTGTTTCTTAGGCTTCTGAAATTGCTTTGGGAAAAGAATATAGAAGAACTTGCAACCAAGTCCTGAAAAATCCCTAGAATGCTCTAATCAGCATTGATTGTTTATTCTTGGAAGTCTGGAAGATGAGAGTGTTGAGAGAAAGTAGGATGATAGAGGGTCAGATCATGAGCTCTGAGAAGGAAACATGGATGCCATCTATGGTAAACTAAGACCAGCGAAAAGGTGCCCTAAGGACATTCCTAACAACTGAAGCCTCAGTCCTGTGAAAATGCAGGAAGCGTCTAAAGTAAGAATGATGTTAATAAGGCTCACCACTTCAAAACCACCACCTAGAGAAATGTATCTGCAAGGTGAGCCTGAAAGTCACGCAAAGGCCATGGCAACTTTGGGCCAAGCCACATCTCTAGCCGGCCACGGAACCTGGAAATAGCATTCACATAGGACTGGTGCTGCCAGCATGAATAAAAAATGTTGAGGGTTTCATGGGGTCTGGTGCCACATGGTTCTAAAGAGTAGCTGAGGCCAGTCAATATATGGTAGAATCAGATACCCTTCAAAGGGGCCGGTAGAGGCTACTGCATGAGTCCAAGGAGGAGAGAGCTTTATTTGAAACAGAGGAGAAAATTTGAAGCCTGCTCCTAATTTAAAGGACAACCCCTCTTTTACTATAATTATGGGAGATTGGCCCAAAATATACCTTTCTATTGGCTAATGATAGAATATATAAGTAGGTAGGTAGTAGGTGGGTAGGTGGGTGATGGATGGATGGTTGGGTCAATCAATAAATAAATGGATGGATGGATTAATGGATGTGGATGGATAGATAGATGATAGATAGATTAGATAGATAGATAGATAGATAGATAGATAGATAGATAGATAGATAGATGATAGATACATGTGAATGATTGGTATATACAGAAGCAGCAATATACATTAAATAAAACTATATGTCACAGATATAGATCGATGTTAGATATATTTAAGAGTATTTCCTAGGAGAATTTGTTCACTTGATTCAAAATTAATATCCAATTCCTATGTTCATATTTCCTAGCAATACTTTCACATACACACTCAAGAATCATGTTACACTAGATATTGAGGTGTTCTTTATTTCAGTCAAGTTAACACTTACATCAGGGTTAGAAGTAAGAAAGTCATTTTTTTCTTTTACAGGCCAACACCCCACTTTCTCAACATTATTTATGATAGAGTTTGTCCTTTCCCCTTTGTGTGTTCTCAGCATTTTTATTGAAAACCAATAGGTCGTAAGTGTGTAGATTTATTTCTAAGTTCTAAATTCTATTTCAGAGTCATTTTCCACAGTGTAACATTTTATACCCGGGTTATTCAATAGCCACAGATTCATATTCCATTTGTTACCCATCAGATACGTTTGTTCCCAAGAGCTTCCAATCTCTTTCCAAATGGATTAACAAAGTTTGTTATCCCAATTTCATTTTAATAGCACAGATATTTGTTTGCAAAGTCTCCCTACGTCTGGCCTCAGAATTGATTTTTTTCCCCAAATTTATTGCATTATGATGAAATTTAAAATGTCATTCATAACTTGACTTTCATTTTCCATAAGAAATGTTAAATTATTAACACAACTTAAATGTGAAATGTCTTCATAAATCAAACATCTCAGTGAAAATTTTCATGAATTAAAATGACAATATTGGAGACTTCAGTTTTCAAGCCACTGAAATTTGTCTTCCTCTTAGCTGTTCTGTAGCCTGAGTTGACAGAAGACTGCCACATGCTTTGTGGTAATATTTTTCCACTTCCATGAATGTGTGTTCACTGATTGCTTCTGTTCCCATTGTAACTTTCAGATCATGGTGCAAAAAGTAAGTAATTTTCCTGTACACTTTCCACCTTGCTATTGAATGAAGCACTTGCAGGTAGAAGCAGAAAGAACTGTCCCTTTACAAACGCCGTTTTGATAGTCTATAAGTGCTTAAATAAAGCTGTTGCCAAGGAAGGGCCTATTTGCGTTGTGGCACTAGGAACGTGTGTGTTTGCAAGCCTGTTTTCTTGCACAGTTTAGCTCGGAATGTTTTCCTGACGTAGTCAGATTCAGAAGTTCAAGCCTGGAAATGGCGGAGATGCTTTCACACACTGTTAAAACCCCAGACCAAATGTTGCTTATCTTACCTCCTTCCTTGGCCCTCCATCCTTGCCATTGATTCTGGGATGCCTGCTGTTACACAGAAAGATAGACACCCAACAGAAAGCCTGTGTAGGGGCCATGAACAGACTCTGTGGACATCAGAAGACTCTGGTGGTGAAACATCCCCCTCACTTTTATAATGTGTCCCTCTTCCTCCCTTGTCCACATCCTAGGAGAGGACACATTCCTTTTATAGAGGTCCCCACTGCTGTGTCACCCAGGAATCAGAAACAGCCTTGCCTCAAGCCCCTGATGTGGAACCTTCTCACTTCCTCTGAGGCCAATAGGAAAAGGTCTTCACTCTGCCTCATGTGTCTGACCACTCCGCAGAACCCTTACCTATGGTTTTGGTCTCTGAACTCTCCTCAGAAGCCCTCTTCAGAGACCTTTATCAGTCTGCTTACATGGTAGCACAGTCAGTTCGTATTTTCAGTTGGAGCCTAGCCATCTCTCACGTAAGCCATCTCTCCAGCCCAACTCTATTAATTTGTATTGTGCATAACTTGAAAGAAATTGCTGCCAATCTTTCAAAGTCTATTTAATTTGTATGCATGCTGTCTAGACCTAAGGTCTCTGTGGAGTTTAGTGGCAAAGCTTGCTTTCTATGGGTATAGCTGAGATTTGATCCACTAATCTACAAAAAACAAAACATGACAAAACAAACAACAACAAAACAAAACCAAAAACAAATAAAAATGTATTCTTACAATTTGTTCATAAATAATATAAATTTACTGATATTCAATTAAGCTTTCAGCCCTTTATGAAAGTCCTTATATGACTGTTTGATAACTACCCCAAGATACATATACATAGTATCAGATATATTTCAAATGACCCCTTATTTATTAAATTGGATTTAGGAAGTAATTCTCTAAAATAACACAAATTCATGTTTAAAAAGGAAATATGTTAAGAAAGTAAACTGTGGAAATATTTGGGTAAAATGAAGTGTTCATGGCCAAAGATTTTCAATTAACATGGAATTGAAAATACCTAACCTCAAAATGTTCGAGGTGAACAAGAAAAGAAAACGAAAATGAATCCAGTGCCTTCTCCAAAAGGAAGCTATGAGTCATGGGCAAGCATTGCCTCTGGTCAGCTCCACTCTGGGGATGCATTGTTTACATTCTGGCACCAAACTTTGTCCTTACCCTTAGCTTCCTGATGATTTCCTCTTTCATCTAATGAGTAATCACTTCTTTTTGCATGTTTGCCTGTTTCAGGAGCTGGCTTTGGATCTTTAACATTAAACATTGTGACAAGCAGTCCATAGAGAATTCGATGTCTTAAATTATGCATTTCTGTATTGCACAAAAGAGGTAGATGGGTTTATGTCATCGGGGGACGGGGAGAAGCAAGGTAAGTACCAAGAACTCTATAACAGACTAGCAACACAGGTGGGAGGAAAAGCAAATGCCCTGACACACATATGACAGATTGAAGATGAGAGTGGTAAATATGAATGTTTGCAGAATGCATAATATACACGAATTTCCATGTTAAGGAAACAAAATGGATCCAGACAAATCCAGGCACTGGCTACATTATAAAAACAATTAAAATTCAGAAAGAGAGAGCTCAACCATAAAGCAAAGGCAATTAAGTCCTAGTTACTATTCAAACTAGAATTATAGAAGCTAATATGTGAAAAGATATATAAAATATTATATAAAATATTCATATATTACATACATTTTGTCCATTCAAGACAGTGGCAACTGTTTGAAAAGTTGAATGTTTGCTATGATCCTGTTCAGCAATTATGACTTTTGGGGGCATTTCTCCAAGAACACTGAAAATTTGTTTCACACAAATTATTATACAAAAACATTAACAGAAACTCTTTCCGAAGAGGAGTTAGCTCATTTACTCCTCACAATAAATATTTATTGGTAGAAAAATATTTTCTTTGTACAAAGAGTATATTAGTGAAAAGAAAACAGGAGCTGAAATTTTGTTGTAAGTGAACTGCCAGTAAATGGCATCTAAGAAAATGCCCATGAAGTATTAGAAGTAATAAGTGGAAGAGAGTTTCCTTGTAGTGTCTGGCTTTTACTTTGTTTCTGTTCCCTCTTCCACAGTGACTCCTACAGGAGGAGGGACAGTACATATGTTCCATTTAGGGGTGAACATCCTGCAGGCTTATTCTCTGCACCTTGAAGGTCCCAACACTTAAAGGTTCTGCTAAACTTCCAAAAAGCTGGTATCCAAGACTTTATCATAAAAGTCATTTGGGAAATATCTAAGAGAAAACACCAGACTTTGTCATAACCCCGTCTTGACTGCTATTTGTCTCTCATCAGAGTTCTCTCTAACAGTTCCTGTCTGGCAGGATAATCACCTTAGCCTATTGACCAATGCTTATTTCCTATATTGTTTCTAACATTCTGTGTATCTAGTTGGAAAGGCATATCAGTCAACCTATCACAGATGGTACAGAAGTTCTTTCTGTCTTTATTTTCTCTTTCTATGTAGAGGTCTTATATAGAATTTATTTCTGCAGATACATTGGGAGGTTTTAATTTTTTTTCCTTTTCAGTAGCCTACAGAATGGGAAAAAATCTTCACCAACCCTACATCAGACAGAGGGCTGATCTTCAAAATATACAAAGAACTCAAGAAATTGGTCATCAAAAGAACAAATAATCCAATAAAAAATGGAGTACAGACCACAAGAGAGGAATCTAAAATGGCTGAAAGACACTTAAGGAAATGCTCAACATCCTTAGCCATCAGAGAAATGAAAATCAAAACAACTCTGAGATTCCATCTTACACCTGTATGAATGGCCAAGATCAAAAACACTGATGATAACTTATGCTGGAGAGGTTGTGGTGGAAAGGGAAAACTTCTGCATTGCTGGTAGGAATGTAAGCTGGTACAGCCCCTTTGGATGTCAGTGTGGCAATTTCTCAGAAAATTAGGGAACAACCTCCCTCAAGGCCCAGCAATACCACTTTTGAGTATATATCCAAAGTATGCTCAATTGTACCACAAGGACATGTGCTCAGCTATGTTCATAGCAGCATTGTTTATCATAGCCAGAACCTGGAAACAACCTAAATGCCCCTAAATTGAAGAATGGATAAGGAAAATATGGTACATTTACACAATGGAGTACCACACAGACTGAAAAAAAAAAATAATGACATCTTGAAATTTGCAGATGAGTGGATCTAGAAAACATAATATTGAGTGAGGTAACCCAGACCCAGAAAAACAAATATCTTTTGTACTCACTCATAAGTGGCTTTTAGACACTAAGAAAAAAAAGCCTATAATTCATAATCCCATAAACTTAGACAACAATAATGACCCCCTAAGAGAGACATACATAGATCTAATCTACAAGGGAAGTAGAAAAAGAAAAGATCTTCTGAGTAAACTTGGAGCATGGGGACCATGGGAGAGGGTTGAAGGGGAGGAGACAGGAAGGAAGGGGAGTGAATAAAAATGTATAGCTCAATAAAATTAATTAAAAAGAGTGAAAAATTTGGCTTTTTAATACTTAAATTTTAATGTTAAATGTATTTTAGTCATATTTTTCCCCATTCCAAGTTTGTTCAGACCCTTCCCTCCTCCCTACCCACCAAATTTAAGTTATTTCTCAAAAAATAACCCCAAACCCCATACAACTTCAAATGCTCAAAACCTAGCAAACAAAATACACCATCACCCAACAAGAGAAAAACAAAACAAAACCAAATGAACAAAAGTAACAAACAAAACCCACCAAATCCTAACAAAGGAAAGGCACACACACACACACACACACACACACACACACACACATAAAATCCTATGGAGTACATTGTTTGTTAATCATTTAAAAAACAGAACAAAATAAAATATAATAAGATGGAACAAAAACTATCATTGAAGTTGGACAAGAGAAACGAACAGAAGGAAAAGAGGCCTAGAGAAGGCACAAGACTCAGAGAGCCACTCGTTCACACACTCAGGAGCCCCATAAACACACTGAACTGGAAGCCACAGGTGTAAAGGACCTGGTGCAGACCTGTGCAGCCCCTGTGCATGCTGTTTCAGTCTTCATGAGCTCATATGAGCTTGGTTCACATTGAGTGAGAGGATCTTGTTTTCTTGGTGACAGAATCTTTACAGTAGCCAAAACCTTGAGAAGGATGAAGGTATCCTCCACAGAGTGGAATGGCTTAAGCAGAATGTGGCAAACCTACACCCAAAGCAACAATTGCTCTTGATTGTCTGTTTTGTGGGAGAGTAGACTCACCTCAGAGACAGATATCCTTGTGTGTGTGTGTGAGAGAGAGAGACGAGAGAGAGAGAGAGAGAGAGAGAGAGAGAGAGAGAGAGAGAGAGAGATTTCAGAGAGGCTTAACTGAGGTGGGAAAACCCATCTGGAATACAGGCAGCATCATTCCATTGGCTGTGGTCACAGAATGAGTACAACAGAGCCATCATGGACACCATCACCCATGTCTGCTTCCTGATTGCAGACGTAGCGCAACCACCTGCTGAGGGTCCTATGCTGTGGCTTTTCTGCCATGATGGACTATATTCTCCCACTCTGAGCCAGAGTAAGCTCTTCCTTCCTGAGGTTGCTGTCATCAGATAGTCTGTCACAGCAGGGAGAAAGGGATCATATTGTAACGTACTATTCAGCAATCAGCACTCATGAACTGTCTACACAATGGCTCACAGATCTTGAAGAGCATACAGTGAGAAGAACAATGAGGGAAAGGGTAATGCTTTGTGGTTGTTTTCATAAGAATCTTCCAACAATTCGATTATAAGCGTTCAGAATCAGTAACAGAAGACCGTCATTGCTGGGGCTGGGGTAATGTTATTAAGGAATGTCATAAAGATTCTTTGTGCTGAGCTATTCAGTTTCCACTGTGCTGATGGACAACAGTCATACACACATCACATCACATCACAATTGTGGCCATACACACCATGCGACACAATGGCATAGACCAAAAGCCATGCAAGTGAGTGCTTGTGAAGTCGCTAAAAAGTTAAGGAACACTGATGAATTGTGTGGGAAAATGTCAGCTTTCTCTTCTGCCAATACACTGTAACTAAGAAGAGCATCACATTAAGGGAAACTGAGTCATGGGAATATAGGAACATGCTCTATTATGTGCTTTGCAGTAGTATATAATTCTCATAAATTAAAAGGTTATATTGCAAAAACAACTTTTTTTAAATTTATTTATTTATTAAGGATTTCTGCCTCCTCCCGGCCACCGCCTCCCATTTCCCTCCCCCTCCCCCGATCAAGTCCCCCTCCCTCATCTGCTCAAAGAGCATCAGGGTTCCCTGACCTGTGGTAAGCCCAAGGACCGCCCACCTCTATCCAGGTCTAGTAAGGTGAGCATCCAAACTGCCTAGGCTCCCCCAAAGCCAGTACGTGCAGTAGGATCAAAAACCCACTGCCATTGTTCTTGAGTTCTCAGTAGTCCTCATTGTCCGCTATGTTCAGCTAGTCCGGATTTATCCCATGCTTTTTCAGAGCCAGGCCAGCTGGCCTTGGTGAGTTCCCGATAGAACATCCCCATTGTCTCAGTGTGTGGGTGCACCCCTCACGGTCCTGAGTTCCTTGCTCGTGCTCCGTCTCCTTCTGCTCCTGATTTGGACCTTGAGATTTCTGTCCGGTGCTCCAATGTGGGTCTCTGTCTTTGTCTCCTTTCATCGCCTGATGAAGGTTAATATTCAGGAGGATGCCTATGTGTTTGTCTTTGGATTCACCTTCTTATTTAGCTTCTCTAGAAACATGAATTATTCTAGCCTTTATTTATGGCTAGAAACCAAATATGAGTGAGTACATCCCATGTTCCTCTTTTTGGGTCTGGCTTACCTCACTCAGGATAGTGTTTTCTATTTCCATCCATTTGCATGCAAAATTCAAGAAGTCCTTGTTTTTTACTGCTGAGTAATACTCTAATATGTATATATTCCATACTTTCTTCATCCATTCTTCTGTTGAAGGGCATCTAGGTTGTTTCCAGGTTCTGGCTATTACAAACAATGCTGCTATGAACATAGTTGAGCATATACTTTTGTTGTATGATAGGGCCTCTCTTGGGTATATTCCCAAGAGTGGTATTGCTGGATCCAGGGGTAGGTTGATCCCGAATTTCCTGAGAAACTGCCACACTGCTTTCCAGAGAAACCGCCACACTGCTTTCCAGAGTGGTTGCACAAGTTTGCATTCCCACCAGCAATGGGTGAGTGTACCCCTTTCTCCACAACCTCTCCAGCAAAGGCTATCATTGGTGTTTTTTATTTTAGCCATTCTGACAGGTGTAAGATGGTATCTTAAAGTTGTCTTGATTTGCATTTCCCTGATCGCTAAGGAAGTTGAGCATGACCTTAAGTGTCTTTTGGCCATTTGAAGTTCTTCTGTTGAGAATTCTCTGTTCAGCTCAGTGCCCCATTTTATAATTGGGTTGATTAGCCTTTTACGGTCTAGTTTCTTGAGTTCTTTATATATTTTGGAGATCAGACCTTTGTCAGTTGCAGGGTTGGTGAAGATCTTCTCCCAGTAAGTAGGTTGCCTTTTTGTCTTAGTGACAGTGTCCTTTGCTTTACAGAAGCTTCTCAGTCTCAGGAGGTCCCATTTATTCAATGATGCCCTTAGTGTCTGTGCTGCTGGGGTTATACGTAGGAAGTGGTCTCCTGTGCCCATGTGCTGTAGAGTACTTCCCACTTTCTCTTCTATCAGGTTCAGTGTGTTCGGAATGATATTGAGATATTTAATCCATTTGGACTTGAGTTTTGTGCATGGTGAAAGACATGGATCTATTTTCATTCTTCTACAAGTTGACATTCAGTTTTGCCAGCACAATTTGTTGAAGATGCTCTCTTTTTTCCATTGTATACTTTTAGCTCCTTTATCGAAAACTAAGGATAAGGAAGCAGAGAGGGAAATCAGAGAAGCATCACCTTTCACGAAAGCCACAAATAGCATAAAATATCTTGGGGTAACTCTGACCAAGGTTGTGAAAGATCTATTTGACAAGAACTATAAGTCTTTGAAGAAAGAAATTGAAGAGGACACCAGAAAATGGAAGGACCTCCCTTGCTCTTGGATTGGGAGTATCAACATAGTAAAAATGGCAATTCTACCAAAAGCAATCTATAGATTCAATGCAATCCCCATCAAAATCCCATCAAAATTCTCCACATATCTGGAGAAGACAATAATCAACTTTATATGGAAAAACAAAAAACCCAGGATAGCCAAAACAATCTTATACAACAAAGGATTGTCTGGAGGCATTACCATCCCTGACTTCAAACTCTATTACAGAGCTACAGTATTGAAAACAGCTTGGTATTGGCATAAAAACAAAGAAGTCGACCAATGGAATCAAATAGAAGACCCTGACTTTAACCCAAAAACAACTTTTTAGAGATTAAAAAGTAGAGGGGCTAGAAAGATGGCTCTATGGTTAAGAGCACAGACTGCTCTTGAAGAAGACCCTGGTTCTGTTCCTAGCACCCATGTGATGTTTCACAACTTGAGTTCCAGGGTATCTAGTATACTTTTTTCTGGCCTCTGCAGGCGCCAGGCACACACACGGTATACATACATACATGCAGTCAAATAGCCACACACATAAAATTAAGATAAACAAATTTTTAAAAATTAAAACATATATTTTCAGCTAAAAAATCTGAACTGTCAGTTTCTCATCATTTCAAACTGCCATGTACAAGGAGTATTATCAGAGGTTTTAGTGCTGAATGCCAAGAAAAGCAAAGCTGAAATTTTGTAACAAGTCGAACTTTCACTTACAAATTATAATCAATTTATTTTTATTTAGAAGACACCCTCCAGATAATTAAATGTTAATTGTGGCTCTGAGTTCTTCACCGCCACAGACAGAATTGTGTCCCTGCCAAAATACACATACACTGTGGCTTTCACCCTGTATTTGGAGAAGTAGTAAAGTGAAATCACATGCATGCAGTTTTTAAGGAATGGACTGGTGTCTTTGTAAGAAGAAAGCTTCAGGAGCCTCTCTCATCTGTGAGCAAAAAATGGTTCATGTTATAGCAACGTAAGAGGACTTTATCCTAAAAGCAGGAAGAGAAGGCTCACCAGGAACCAACCTTACATGACCATGATCTTAAGCCCTTAAACTCTAGAACGTGAATGATGAGAATTGTCAATTACACATATTGTCTTAAGGGAAATCTCTTGACAGAAAAGACAAAAACCTGAAAACAGAATGTTAAGGTTCAGGCGATTCCAAGAACGATCAAGTCCCAGAGTAATCATATCGAAACTTAGAAAATCATTATCGAGAGTGTGAAATTCCCGGACAACGGATTTCACTCACTGGAAAGAACAAGAGACATTTCTCTGCATCATTGGAAGGTGAAAGACTTCCTGGAAAGAGAAAATATTTTATAAGTAAATAAAAAAGGAAGAGATACAAAGTAATCCTTGCTGACTGGGTATCCTGCAGAACAATCCCAGTTTGGAACGTAAGTTTCTTCCAGCCAAAGAAGTGATAAATAAACATTGAGGAGGAGGGGGCAAGATAAACTCATTTGAAGCAAAAAGGATGGAATTTTAAAAAAGGATTATTGTGTATTTGGACAACAGAGGCATGATTCCAAACGCACCTATTTCTGCTTTAGTTTTAGAGCTTATTTTTAGAGAAAGTTACATAGAGAAAATATTTTGTTTGGTTTGCTTTTTATAAGCATGAAAGTTTGACTTGTAGATATTGGGGCTTACAAAAAAACTAACGACTTTATTGATGTATGAGATCCTATAATAACAGAGGTTCACAACCTTCCTAATGCAGCAACCCTTTAATACAGTTCCTCGTGTTTTTATGACACCCAGCCATAAGAGTAATTTTTTTGCTATTTCATAACTGTAATTTTGCTACTGACACGAATTGTAACTTGAGCGTGTGATATGCAGGATATCTGATGTGTGACCCCTGTGAAAGAGTTGTTTGGTCCCCATGGGGTTGTGACCCACAGATTGAAAACCACTGCCATGGTACTTAGAAGACAAGCATAAAGAAACGCAGCTGTAAACATTCATGGCTGCAGGTTGGCCACCTCATCAGACATTTTGTTTTCTGTTGTGTTTTGTTTTTCTTCACTCACTTCATAATTTTATAGTGTGTTTTGTTCCAAGAGAGCCATAATTCATAATTAGCAATTCAAGATTAAACAAATCTACAATCTTCCTTAAGAAAGACATATCTTTTCACACACTAAATCATTTTCCTTCCTGTTAAGAACGGTCCTGAAAGTCAGCGTCTGTGAGTTGCTGGTTTCTTAAATCAACGAGAATTCTTGGAAGACTTACACATAATGAATGTGTAAAGAATTGTTCGTGGGATAGCCTATTGCCATGTAAAGTTCTGTGATGTCGAAGTGCTGCCTGCAAATGGAAAATACTAGCTACTAAATATACTAAGATACGTTGGGAAGCAACTTTTAATTAGATTGTAAACACTGAATTGAAACGAGATTTCTGGATCCCTATCAATAGCACACAAAATTCTTACTGCTCACCACAAATAAAGGAACCAATCTATTGTGAAATGGAGGGAATATATTCTATTCAATTTCTGTTCGTTCTTTTGATATGTTGTGATGTACCCAGCCATAAATTGTACCAGTGATAACACACTGAAAACAAATCACTTTGTGTCTAATAACTTCCATTAAGTTATTAATGTATACATGTTGGATTGTGGTTCTCAGGGTTGTAGGACTCAAAAACTTTGTCCCTGTCCCCAGCGTGGCAATGCTGAGAGGTGATGGTACCTCTAAGAAGTGGGGCTTGGTGAAAGTCCATCAGACAATGAGTGATGACCTTAGAAATGGTAACAACTAGTCTGTCAAAGAGAGATATTTCCTACTCCAGCAGATGTTGCAAAAGAGCAAAATTGCTCCCTCCCCGGCCTCCAGAACGCTGTCTTTTTGTGTGCTTTCTCATATTGAGTGTTTTTCCGCCATGGTACCATCTGCTGTGTTGAGTGGTAGCCAATGAAGGCCTCAGCTGAGCCAAGCAAAGTAGCCAGAACTGTAAGCCAAAATGCCTCTTTTATTTGTAACTACCCAGCATCATGGATTTTTCAGGACAATTGGAACTGGGCTAATAGAGAAAATTAGTCATGAGGAATGGGGTTGCATCTAACAACACCTGAAAATGTAGAAGTGGTCTTGAAACTGGGTAACAACCAGCAGTTGGCAGAGTTTAAAGAAGCTGATATTAAGAAAAGTCTTGTGAGACCATGAAGAAGGAAGAGATGATGAAACTTATCTCATGTGGAAATGAAGAGCCGGTTGGAGAATGAATGTTCCCAGAGGGTATTATTCTCAACAAAGTGTATATAATTTGGTTGAAAAGCATACCCACCCCTAAATTAGAAAACTAAATTTAAAAATAAAGGCTATTTATCAGTGGAGGACATTTCTACACAACACAGCATTGGCCTCTTTCAGTGAGATTCTGGACAAAAGGGACAGAAAGCAACAATATGTGGTTAATTTGCATCCTCAGCAGGAGAAGAGAAAATGTGGGTTGCATGTGAGTGTACAGCTGAATCTTTACTTGTTAAAGAGGCTGACAGAGATAATAGGTGGCCAGGCACTAACTGTTAGGGCAGAGAAACAGCTTCAAGGGATCATGAGAAGAGTTCAAGGCTGATCCTCCTGCCCAGCTGTGGCCACCTAGAAGCCATAATCATTTCAGGGACTGGTGTGAGAGCTGCCAAGGACCCCCCACACACCAGGATTCTGCTTCTTAGTTCCTATCAAATTCCTCAGAGTACCCCTACCATGCTTCAAGTCTCATTCCGGTAAGCAGACCTTAGTGCTAGTTATGGATGAGCCAAGGCAAGAGCTGTAAGTGATGGTGGCTTTCTAAGAAGCCAGAGGTCTGCAACCTAGGTGGAATTGCTAAGGAAGTCTTCCTCAGAGTACTCGTTGGAGGCACAAGACTTTAGTCTCAACAGAGGCTCCCGAAGGTAGGCAATATGCCCGTAAGGGAAGTCACCGATATCAGAAAAACAGCTGTGTGGGCAACAACTAGCATCGGCTATCAAGGCCCTGGGAATATGTTCCTATTGTCCTGCAGTGTACACAGTATGAATCAGTCTTACTATATTACCACAACCCTTGTATATTACCACAACCCTTTTATGTTGGTACATATCTAGGGACATTGGCCGTGTCATTCCCTGGGTTGTATCTGGGAAGTTTGTAACCTATTTGTTTATTTTGTAAGCTTACATTAGAATAGTTTTCCAAAAGTCTTACATAAGACTCAGAGTCAGACTTCTGAGAGAGGTTAGAATGAGTTAATACTTTGAGACTGTAGATGCGGCTGAACATATTTTGCATCTTGAGTATGCCATGGAACTTGGTGATCAGGGGCAGGGTATCACGGCTTGCATATAGTTGTGTCCCCTACTGGGGCATGTGAGGGAGGTGTGGTGGAAGCTTTGAGAGATGGGAGCTTAGAATAAGATAATTAGGCCACTGTGGGTGCTGCCCTCAGAAGAGTTTAGAGGTGTCTCAGAGGAAGTTAGTTCCGGAGTTAAGGAGGAAGGCTGATCCCCTTGCTTTCTTTGGCTTCCTTTATCCTCATCTTCCCCTCTAGCATGTGCTCCAGCCACGCTGCCATCTGCTGTGCTGAGCCACGGCCAAGAGGGTTGTATCAGAGACAAGAAAGCATTGGTGCAGTTCTCTTATAGTCAAGATCTGCAAGCCTAATTAAGTCCCTTTTCTTTTTAAATACCCAGCTGCAAGTATTTTATTGTTGCACTGAGAAACAGACTAATATCACCCAACTCCCTCAACCATGAAAGTTCACAGAGCATCAGTCACAATCAGTCCACAGTATTAGTAGCTGTCTTGTCTTTAACTGTCACCTCCCTTGCAACCAACTGTATCAGGGTCTGGATTTCTCACTTGGTGCTAATGGTCTCCCTAAAGTACATGCTGGGTCTCCATGAGAGTGCTAAGGACTGAAACAGCTTCTAGGAAGGACTCCATTTGCTGATCCAATCGTATTTCACCAACTTTCTAACAATATGCCAAATGAGGGGGAACGTGTCATGTTCATCTCTTCCACAGCTATTCAGCCATCAGTGCTTGCTTCAGTTTGAATCACTCTTGGTTCTGTTTTGTTTTTAGTTTTATATAACTTTCCAGAAGACCGGAAGGAATGTTGGCTCCAGTCTCATTACAAAGTCTAAACCTTCCCAGAGACTTTACCAGCCCATGTACTTACTTAAATATTATTTTGTTAATCTGTTTTTACATCACTGCTTAATATCAGTATTTAAAAAATAGAGGTCAGCCTTTCTCAAAACTGAAGTAAGAGATGATATAGGAGGTTCCTAAATTAGCAAAAAGTTTCTAATACTATAGTATAAGCTATTGTCACCTACTTACTTGCTAGTATACCTGTGAAGTTAGGACCACATACTACATCTGCCGAGAAAACTTAGCACCCAATAAAAATAGGCTTCTAATAGCTGGTTAGACGTGTTACAGGGGTGTTTGGTAAAACTAAAGGGACTGCTAGAGACATAGTCCTTTATGGAGACTTGAAAAGACGCATACTTCATTTACACATGCTCACATCAAAGTCAAACTTAGTCCATGTGGGGATGAAGCGATGACTCAGCAGCTAAGAGGACTCTTCTTGTGGCTGCAGTCCGGCTCCCCGCACCCTTGAAGCCAGCGACCATGTCAGGTAGCTCCCAACAATCTGCAGCTCCAAGGAACTCACTGACTTCTCCTGGGCTCCTCAGGCACCTGCGCTCACAAGCACTTACACAAACATAGGCATTCATACATACACACAATTAAATGACAAAAAATAAATTGTTGAAAAATAATTTATACAGACCTCTTTAAAAGTCGTCTTTGCTTTACAAGTGCTGGTTATTTTGGCATAGGTAGTAAACATTTTGATTTTTTTTATGGCAGGTTAGCCTCCATTTTCAAGAAAACAGAATAACAAAAGAAATTAAGCTCTTATGAAATCCAAGGTTTTTTATTTTATATGTTTATAAAGTAATATGGCATCTCATATTATTTTATCTGCTTTAATAATTTTTCAAATTCTACTTGAAATTTATATGACTGTAAATGCCATAAAGTCAAAAACAAATGTCTACAAATATCTTAAAAAGGAAGGCCTGTTCCTGCCTTTATTTAATTTCTAAAGATTTGGCTCTAAAATGGTATTGAGACTTGGTTCAACCTTTACTAAAACCTCGGTACACCCCCATTATTAGACGCCGCACTAGGTAGATTTGGGGAACTTGATATTGGTTGGGATCATCTGAGAAGACGAAACCTCAACTGAGCAAATGCCAACATTGAGCAGACCTGTAGGAATGTCTGGGAGGCGTTGTCCTATTTGCTGACTGATGTGAAAAAGCCCAGGATTTCATTTCAAGAAAGCATGCGGTGCAGGCTATGGGAGCAAGCCTGCAGACAGAGTTCCTTCATGGTCTCTGCTGCAGTTCCTGTCTCCTGGTTCCAGCTTTAACTTCCTGCCCTCGCTTCATTTGCATAAAGGACTGTAAGTTGTAAGATAAAAGAAAATCTTCCCTCTCCAGATCGCTTTTGGCCACGCCCTTTATTGCAGCAATAGAGGCGATGCAGGGCAGTTACCCAGCACGCCAGCATGAAAAGTGGCAATGCAGGAGGAACTGACATTTCTTTAAGAATTAGTAGCTTGGATTTCTCTTGGCTTTCCTGGTGGAAAATCACACGCTTATGGCTTCTTTGAGAAGCGCATTTATTAATCTCTGTGGTAATTTTTGAAAACCAGTTCTGAAAGAGTCATTATTCAATGTTGCAGTACATTTTGTTTTCAAAGAAACTAAAAGATGGAAAATTAAGTAAAAAATATAGGAATAACCATTTTTACTGCGCAGCAACTTAAACAGTAAAATAAAAACCATGTGCTCCTGTCTCCTGTCTTCTTGTTTCTGTCAGTAATTGTTTGGTAAGAGTAAAACCATCACATACTTAAAAAAACAAAACAAAACAAAAAAAAACATTTACATATAATTTGCTCTGACTGTGGGAATACATGGCCTGTTTTTGTTTTATCTTTTCGACCCTGAAATTCAGTCATGTTCTCCAACATTCTCAACTTGCTTGAGAACAGTGTGATCTGAGAACAGATTTAGTATTAAGAGCATCCGACAAAGCAGCACTTTGCGAACAATAAAGTGGACTTCCACATTGACAGCACTGACCTTTGAAGATAAATCCTGTTAATTCTACATTTAGTGAAGTCAATCACTAGCACAACATCCAGCAAATCTGGATTGCCCTGAGCTGTCAATTACCAAGGCACTTGCTTGACAGCAGTGTGAGCCATCAGATGGATGCTCACTGAGAAGTAGTGCTGGGGGCACCATGAGGGTTATAACTACCTGCACAAGTAAGTCTATGCGCACCAATGGGTTAGCTGGAGAGCCTCTGTGCTTTTGAAATTTGCACACTCCCTATAGCTGCGTAACCTCCACCCAACTCTTTAGCCACCTTCCTCTCCCTCTCAGAAAGGTATCAAGGTAGAACCAAGTTGGCAGAGGCTGCTCATTCATTTCCAGGTGCCCAGCCCCATAATAATTGATGGAGGAAGGTCATTGGCTAATAAAGAAACTGCCTTGGCCCATTTTATTGGTTAGAACATAGGTGGGTGGAGTAAACAGAACAGAATGCTGGGAGGAAGAGGAAGTGAGCTCAGAGACGCCATGCTCCCCTCTCCTGGGCAGACGTGATAGCTCTGCTCTCTGAGGCAGACGCACATGATGAAGCAAGCTGCCAGGTCAGACATGCTGAATCTTTCCCGGTAAGCCGGTGCTACACAGTTTATTAGAGATGGGTTGATGGGGATATCAGAATTAGCTAGTAAGGGCTAGAGCTAATGGGCCAAGCAGTGTTTATAAGAATATAATTTGTGTGTTGTTATTTCGGGGCATAAGCTAGCCAGGCGGCCGGGGTGCTGGGGACGCAGCCCCGCCGCTCCTATTACTACAAATAATCACACAGAAACTGTATTATTACAACACTGCTTGGCCTATTAGCTCTCACTTCTTATTGGGTAGCTCTTATATCTTAAATTAACTCATTTTTATTAATCTGTGTATAGTCACATGGTTGTGGCCTAGTGGTGAGGTTCCATCCAGTGTCTGTCTCCTGTAGTGGCTACATAACTTCTCCTTAACTCTGCCTACTTTCTCCTAGCATTCAGTTTAGTTTTCCCACCTAACTCTATTCTACCACAAGCCAAAGCAGCTTCTTTAACCAATGATAATAAAACGTAGTCATAGCATACAGAGGTGAAATCCCACATCAGAACCACACCACCACTCATCACCAGGTCCAAATCCAATTCTGTTGCCTTTTGAAAACAGGTGTTTGCTTAACTGTGTGCCATTTACTTACTTGTTTTTAGGGCATTGGTTTTTCACATATGTAAAATGAACTTAGAAAAAATAGTATCTTATATGGACTGAAAGAAAAATATCTGAAGTTGTTTAACCCTTGCCCAGTTCTAAGCAAGTGTTAAGTTACCACCTATAGGATAAGAATGCTGGCCACTTCATCACATGAACAAGTTCTTTAATTGTTCCTGGAATCATGGAATTTGCCTTTTTCCATATAATAGGGAGAAGCTTGTAGAGACTCAGGAGTTTACAGAAGACTGTTTGCTGTCTGAGTTCAGAGTTGGGTCTGAGCCAGATCTCTTGCCATGGTCTGATACACAGTCTCTAGGTCAGTTCTAGTCCAGAGACACCCAGTACCACAAGCAAACTATGGAGCAATGTGTTTGAAAAGCTAACTTTGGGAGAGGCGTTTGTGGTAAAATACTGACAGTTAAAGACCTCTCTGATCAGCGCTAACAGTTTCTCATCCTCATGATCAGATGTCTAAGTTGCAGCACCAGCCCACAGAAGGTTAGATTGTTTAATCCTTTCCACCCCTTGAGAAAGTTCACTTGAATAATTGTCTGTTGTATGACATCTGCCAATTATATCATAAATAGATAATGCACACACTTTAGAGCTTTCAAAAAATTACCATGGTATGTGCAACTTCTGCTGCCACCCTTAAGTCTTACTAAAGTTAAATTTATATCAACACTAAAGCAATTATTGTCAATCTATCCTTTCACTTACTTGCTCATAAAGTATTTAATACATGTCTAGGATCATTCTAGGCACCTAGGCTATAACAGAAAACACAGAAGATCTTGATCCTTGGAAGTATTTCTTTATTTACTTATATTAGGGTTTTTTGTTGTTGTTGTTGTTGTTTATCTGAGGCAGAATCTTAGACCACAGGCTACCTTCAAACTGGCTGTGAAGTCAGAGCTGATCCTCTCCCTCAGTCTTCTCTGGATCCAGCCTCCCTGAAGTTTAATATTACAAGTTAGAAAATAAAACAGATGTAAGAAATAAGTCTGTGTGGTTGGAGTTATGAGATTAGATGAATAGTCAAAAACTAAAGCACTTATTAAAAATTGGAAGCTGAATGGAGAAAGATGTGGTTGTAGTTTAAAGCACAATGGTGAAAATAAAACTCACTGAGAAGGCGATGTTGAGCTAAAGCTGGAGGAATGCCTGCCACTTGAGCATTTGATGGGAGCTATGCCAGGAAAAGGCAGCTAGCTGGGGCGAAAGATCAACGTTGGGAAGAACAGCTAGGGGCTGAGAATGGCAGAGGAGCTTGAATGGAGAAGATTGGAGGCCAACGTAATAGAGTAAGTTGAGCCAGGCAGGCCTTTACCAAGATCTGGATTTTCCTGCAGAGCTGGAAACCACTTTTAGAGGATTCTTAAAAGAGTATCGACATGAGACTTAGGCTACAAGAGGGGTCATCAAGCTGTAGGTGAAACACAGTCCCTAGGTCCTGAGCAGACAAAAGTAGCTGATAGCAAGTAGTCATGTTTCACAGAGAAACGGCCAGGCCTTTGCTTGCTCACAGGTTTTTATTTGGGCCTTTGTGAGGTTTCCATTGTGACCCTTGGCAAAATCACTCTATCGCTCTAAATAAAATTTACTGATTTATAAAGGGAGAAAATGAGTTCAGAAAGTTTTCTAACTCTGTCCCTAGCTCTTGGGACTATGTGGAGCACAAATCAATTTATAAAAAGAAATTTTCCCTGGTACTTAGTAAAGTTCTGATGATTTTTAAATATCAAAGTTAAACTTTCTAGTCTTTGCCATATAATCAGCAACTTCAATCAATAAGAGCTGGAGGAATTTCTGAGAATCCAGTTTTAACTTAATAAGCACTTGCTTGGTTGAAAAATAAAAAATACCCTCTTCTGTGTTTGTGGCAAAGGAAAAGAGTTTGAAGTTAGGCTAGATGTCTGAAAAAAACTGTAAGTAATCTCAAATGAAAGTGATGTGGCAAGAAGTCAGAGAAGCGCTTTTCTTCAGAGGTGCAAATAAATACTCAGACTGGATAGGGGAAAGAAACCACAAAGTTTTTTCTCTTCGTTTGTTTCTTGAGACAGGGTTTCTGTGTAGCCCACTCTGTTCTGGAACTCACTCTGTAAACCAGGCTGGCCTGGAACTCAGAGATCTGCCTGCCTCTGCCTCCTGCATGCTGGGACTAAAGACATGGTCCACCACTGCCTGTCTTACAAGTTACTTTGTAAGAGATCCAGGTCTGATTTTTAAAGACTCAGCTATGAGAAACTGAGAGTGGAGACGTTCATTGTTTTTGGAATGAGAGTATATGCGGCATGAGATGGTCGGAGGGGTTGCTCAGTCACTTTTAATTTTAACAAAAACAAGGGAATGTTAACAAGGGAATGGCCAGCCAACATTTGAATAGGGACACATTCCCCTCAGTAGGGTCTATATGCAACAGGGAAAGTGTAAACTTCTTAGTTTTAAATATCATACATCAAGTAGAATCTTGAGTGCATGAATTGTTCATTGCTTTGGAAGTTTTCTAGCAGTTCTCTGCAATTAATTAGCTACTTGGAGGAAGAGACTGAAGGAATAGCCTAAGCAATAGTTTAGGCTCTGGAGCCACAGAGATTCCTGATAAATCGTGATCCAGAAATGCAAAACTCTGTGAACTTCATAAAATGTTTTACTTTCATCAGAGACTCAATTTCCTTCTAAGATGTTTATAATAGGATTAAATGACATAATGTGCCGAAGTACTTCACAAAATGTCCAAGCAGCTCTTGGAAATCCTCTCCTATACTTATTAATTCCCCGAGATTCTTCCTAGATGCTCATTTTCGCTTGTATATCCTTGGAAACAGGATCCTTGAAAAGATTAAATACAGGAATATTTGAAGCGTTTTCTTCCTTACGTAGCCTCAATCATTATAGAATTTTTTTTAAAAAAAGAAAGAATGGCTATGGCATGCTAAGGGAAAGAAGAGGGGTTTTGAGTCTGGTGTGTTCTTTCCTGTGCTTATTTTCACACCAGCTGGAAACACACTGGGAAGGGTTTGATGGCGCTCCACCAGGTTCAGGTGGCACTGGACAGAAAATGTAGCGGGTTAATCTTGTACAACATGAGATGAAGCAGCTGTGTTTTCATGTCCTTGAACACTAACAGGATCATTGTTTTTTTCACTTGCTTTCTTCTGCTTCCTGTAGATCTGGCTCTCTCAAATTCCTTAGATTCCCATAACTAGAAAAGTATTACAATGATTTCCAATTAATCCTTAAAAGTCCTAGTGTGAAAGGCAACCTAATGTGGTCTCATCGGTTTATTATTGAAGACTGCAACGTATCATGAAACCAAAAGGTGTCATGGAAATGTACAATAGATAAAATTGACTTAATTTGAGTCACACAGACACACACGCACACACACACACACACACACGCACACACACCAATTAGAGTATGATGACACCAGAAAAACGAGGGTACAAAGTTATGATGAAGGAATTTAAGATGAAGGTAGCATTTACATCTTAACTGGATGTGCATTCATTAAGCATCTCATGTGTGCTGAATGAACTAAGAATATAGTGATAAATAAAAGAGATAAAAGTTGAAACTTGTCTTACAGAGCTTTTATCCCAGGTGCAAATAAAGACTGTGAAAGCAAGAATCAAATTGCATGAGATGTGTGAGATAATGAAAAGAGCCAAAATATGGAGCAATAGAAAGGTCCTGAGACAGTTGAGAGGGCAAACTATTCCATAGGAGAAGGTAATGAGTTTCAAAAAGGGAAGCCAGGAGATGACCTAGTGAGGAGATTACTGGGAAAAAAAATCAAAGTGAAGAACTAGACACTCAGAAGAACATCTAAATAGAGATGGCAGGGAGCCCAGCCTTCCTCAGGAGCCTAACATTCAAGAAGGACGGTGTTTTTAGTGAACCACCATGAGATACAGAGGCTATATCAGATAGGAGGAACAGCCACATAGGCTGGAAGGCCTGGGTCCTAACAAAGACTATAGTAACTATATACTCTCCCCTCCTTCCCCCTCTCTCTTCATTCTCCTCCCTCACCCCTTCCTAGTCATCCCCCTCTCTATCTCTTTCACTCACTTTATTTCCCTTCCTTTTGAGATACAAAGACACAAACCAGCTCAAGATGGTTTGGACAGCCAGGGTTCTTACACAAAGAAACTCTGTCTTGAAAAAAGAGAGAAAAAAATCAATCAAGAAAACAGTAACATCAAACCTAAAGAGAACAAAGACATTTTTGATTAATGGGTCCCATAGATTTCAGTCCATCACTGAGAAACCAAGTACCTTTTTTTCACAGCAGCCTGGAAGAAATGCAGACATGCTTTTACCTACTTTCCTCTTTTCCTTACTTTATACCATGGAGGATGTTGGATATCCTATGGGCTAGTAGAGCCCTTGAGCAGGATACATCTTTCCCTCTGGTTATTCTACAGTGAAAATGACCTCACAGACATGTGAAGAGGCGAGCTGTGCTAATTGCCTGGGCCCTTCTCCATCCACTCACTTGCCTGGGCCCTTTTCAATCCATTCAAGCTGCCAGTCAGTATTAACAAGTACACACACTTTAAATGATTCAATAAAAGGAAAAGTCAATGAGATGCTTCAGAATCACTCAAAGTTTCCCTTGCTAATTGCCTCTAAAGATGGCATTTTCAAAACTTGAAAGACAAAATACTAAAGTACAATATTTCAATGTCTCTTCTAAAATTTAGATGTCACTAGAATATATGTGACACTCAGACTTATAGCAAGATTATAATCTAGGTATTTACTGTTTTGTTGATAATTCTCATTGATTTTAATATTGACCAAAAATGACATAGCACTTACCATTAGTGAGATGATATTTAAAGTAAGGATTTCATGTACAGGCTAAAAGAACAAGTAATAATCACTTGAAACTCTGGAATCTACCACTCAATAAAAAGGAGAATAAGACACAAGAGTCTATAGGAATAGGAATGATTTCTATAAAGTGTTGAAAAATCTCAAAGCAGCATCCCAGAGATTGGCAAGAATCCAGTGACCTTACATTTAAAACAAACACAGCCTTGGACATGGCATCTGAGACCTGTTAAACTGGCTGGCTTGTCATTGGACATCCACCTGGTATATTTGACCTTAAATGCTTTTCTCTTCTTCTTCTTCTTCTTCTTCTTCTTCTTCTTCTTCTTCTTCTTCTTCTTCTCCTTCTCCTCCTCCTCCTCCTCCTCCCCTCCCCCCTCCTCCTCCTCTTCTTCTTCTTCTCTCTCTCTCTTACACACTATTTCTTTCTTTCTTTTTTTTTTTTTTGAAACAGTGTTTCTCCATGCAGTCCTGGCTGTCCCGGAACTTGCTCTGTAGACCAAGCTGGCCTCAAACTCACAAGGATCATCCTGTCTCTGCCTCACAAGTGCTGGGATTAAAGGCATGCATCATCACACACCCCCCCCCCCCCCGCCCTTGACCTTGAATTTTAACTTTTGGATTTTTTTATTCTTTTTAGCAACAATATTTCCATGACATTTGATGAAATCATCTCATACTGACCTGGCAAGAAGACAACCATAATGGACTGGCAAATTATGTGTCGGTTATTGCTAAAGTGGAAGGTGAGAACCACATATTAAGTAGGTTACTTTAATAAAAAACTATGGACTATCAGGGAAAGTTGGAGAGCTGTAAAGAATACAAGAAAACCAGAAATTGAAAGTAGCCATTAACTGTGGAAGGAGAAAAACATTGACAACATATTCCCAAGAGGGCTAATGTCACACTTTTCTCATGTGGCTCAAAAATTTCATTTAGATGCCCCTTGGGAAGGGCTGTGGAAAGCTAGGACTACAGATCTATGCCCCACACTCAGAGCTCTTTATGAAACTATTAGATGATGTGTAATATTGTCAGAGGTTGGTGTCTCACCTGGTCAACTGCCAAGTGATGCTGCACAAAGCACAGGAAACCCAGGAAAGCCCTTCCTCTTGAAACCTTCTAGAAACTTCTGTGCCAGCATCATCTATCATCCTGCCATCTGGCCTACTCCTGCATCATCTAGCAAAGCAAGATAGCATGAGAGTCAAGTGACTGGTGATTGGCCCAAAGCATTCTTCTGGTAGATCAGTGACAGAAACTCTTCACTGTGATGGTCATCAAGAGCTAACTCTATTCTTACTGGGATTTCAAAAGTTTCTTACTTTCCTTCAAATTGTAGTGTGTACCCAAATCATCCATTCTGTCTGGCCAGTTTTATAACCTAAGACTATTTTCAGAAAATGTTGTCACCAAAAGTTTGTAACCCTGGCTCTTGATAGACAGAGGTAGAAGGATTTTCATGAGTTCCAGAGCAGTTGTGTGCTATATCAGTGATTCTCAACCTTCCTAATTCTGTGACCCTTTAATACAGTTCCTCATGCTGTGGTGACCCCCAACTATAACATTATTTCCATTGCTACTTCGTAACTGTAATTTTGTTTCTGTTATAAATAATAGTGTAAATATCTGTGTTATCCGATAGTCTTAGGTGACATCTGTGAAAGGGTTGTTGTACAACCCAAGGGGTCTGGACCACAGGTCGAAAACAACTTGCTACATTAGATTCTGACTATGAATACAAAACAAAACAAAAATAATATAACCAAATTGTTTTACTTTTTGGTGGTTGAAATCTATGAGGCATGGTAATGTTTGTGGTAGTAACTCTTTTGGGAAAATGTAAAGCAAGAATTTTAAAACATATTTAATGATACTCCAAAAAAAAAAAAACACTTTCTTTAACATTTAAGGTGGTCCCAGAACTCTTTCATATTCTAGCTTTAAAAAATGTCTGAATGGCATTCATCTAGCCTATACTGCTCAACGGGTGTTTCTTAAATGCAAGCTTGTTACATCATGAAAGCCTTACAGATAACAGCAAGTCCAAGAGGTGTTTGTCACAGGAAGTGCTAAACAGATGTTTCAGCTGACCTGCAATTTCTACTCTGCCTTTTCCGTTTCCAGAGTAATCTTTGCATAAATATCTTAGCTTTGTCTGGGAGGACAAGAAACCTACTCAAACCTCAAGTGGTATCTGGAGCTTGCGAAATCAAAGTCTACAGTGTAATGGTGTGTCAGAACATGCATCAATGTATTTTGATCAAATTCATCACCTCTCTCTAACTCTTCCCAGATCTGTCCTCCTTTTCCTACCCACCCAACTTTGTGTCGTTTTTTTAAATCATCCATCAACTATAGTTTGTGCTGCCCATTTTCTCTTGAATGTGTGGTCTTTACTGGTGCAGAGTATTGTCAGCCTACCAGAGGCCACACCCTTAAAGGAAAGGGTTCTCTTCTCAGTAACCATCAACTGCCAATTGCTGTTTAGCTAAGGATGGAACGTCATGCCCTCCTCCCTTCTTCAGACTGGAGAATTTGTCTGACTTAAGCTAAACCTGGCCTTGCATATGCTGTCTCAACTATCCTGCTGTATCCAGAAAAGACTGTTTCCTGTGGTTATTCACTCCTCTGGCTCCTATAATCTTTCTGTGCTCCCCTCCCCCATGATCCTTCAGCCTTGAGATATGGAATATGATATAAATATCCCATTTAAGCCTAGCATTCCATATCCCTTATTCCTGATTTTTGGCCAATTGTAGTTTTCTGTGTTGTTTGCCATCTACTGTAAAAAGAAGTTTCTCTGATGAATACTGGGTAATAAACACATCTATAGATATAGTAAGTCATTGGGAGTCAGTTTAATCACATGTCCAGCTAGCAGAGAGATAGTGGTAGGCTCTCCCCAAGGACCTACAAGGATTTCCTTGGAACGCTTAGTATCATTGCAATTTTCATGGGTTATATCTGGGTGAGACTGGTCATTCCTCTGCTCTGCTGGTGGTTTACATAGCATCACCCAGCACTACAAAAGCCAGCAAGTCTGGATGAAGCTTCCAGGTCACTACCAGCTTGATGACTCCTTGTTCTATGACTCGAATGTGTAGAGTCTTCAGGGATAGGGTCTTATCTCAAGTTCTCAAGTATAACCAGGAGCTTCCTCTGGTGTTTTTTATAGACAGTAATTTCATGTACTTTTCTCCCCATCTACAGTACTGCAAACACTATCAATGTACGTAACGTTTAAATGTCTTTTAAAAGGCAATGCTGGGGTCTCCTAAAACTGACAGTAAACTCCTGAATCAAGCTGATTAAAATTACTGGCACATTTGGTCAACACACACACATGTAATTATAGGCATGCATGAACTTTGTAGAATGCCTTACTCATTGTTCTTTTGCTGTGAAGAGGCAACTCATGAAAGAAGTATTTAAATGGGGGCCCGCCATATATGGGCTGTCCATGCATGCTTCAGCATTGCCAGGGAATAAATTTAATTCAAATTTCATTACAGTTTCAGAGGCTTAGTCTTTTAATCATCATGGCAGGGACCATGACAGCATGCTGGCAGTCATGGTGTGGGAGAAATCCTACATCCTGATCTACAGGCAGCAGGAAGAGAGAGAGAAAGACTGGACTTGGCATGGGTTTTTAAAACATCATAGCTCAGCCGGGCGGTGGTGGCGCAAGCCTTTAATCCTAGCACTTGGGAGGCAGAGGCAGGCGTATCTCTGAGAGTTCGAGACCAGCCTGGTCTACAAGAGCTCGTTCTAGGACAGGCTCCAAAACCACAGAGAAACCCTGTCTCAAAAAACAAAACAAAACAAAACAAAACAACAACAACAACAACAAAAAACATCATAACTCACCCTCAGTGACATACTTCCTCCAACCAGGCCACACCTTCTAATCTTTTCAAATAGCACCACTCCCTGGTGGTTGAGCTTTCAAATATATGAGCCTGTGAGTGTCGAGTGTCATTCAAACAGCTACATGGAGGAAGAAAAAGAGTTAGAAGAAGGAAAAAGAAAAAGTGAAAACAAAAAAAAAGAGAAAACAAGAGCTTACTTGAAAAAATAACACAAAACAGGAGGTTGACTTAATAAATGTTATAGAAATAAGACATCTTTAGCAGGTTAACCTACAAAACGATTCCTTTCTTTTGCTTGAGAAACGCAAAATCCATGCAAGGGTGAGAAAAATGTACAGTAAATTGTGGCTGTATAAGCCTCCCTTATTCCCAGGTTTCTAGTTGGTAGACTCTTTGTTTTTCTCTATTTTTATTAAAACTTCCAAAATATTGAAAGGCCTCCAGGCATCATTTACTCTCCATCTGGAAAGAGCCCCCAGTGTCAAAGTATTAAACATATTTATCACTTCAAAGCTCTCTCCTTATGATGCTTGCATGTTTTTAATAAAGCAGTAAACACCACAGAAATGATGAAGAAAACCTGTGTGCACACAGGAGGAGATATTAAATGGCTCCTAGGAGTTCAAACCTACAGGGCTGTGTTTTGATCCCAGCGAGAGTTGGTGGCTGGTGTGACTTCTGATGTAAGCTTCTCATCTTCGCTCTTCCTTTTACTTCTTCCCATTCTTTTCAGAAAGCATTGGACTTAAAATATTTATAACTTTGGGTTTTTAATGATTTCAAAAATTGTGCCCATGTGTGTTTGTGAGTTTACATGCACTCCATGAGTTCAGGTCCTGTAAGGTCAGAGAGCATCTAATTCCCTAAAACTGATATGAGCCACCTGATGTGGGTTCTGGCAACAGAGCCCCAGTCCTCTGTAAGAGCAGGAAGTGCTCTTTAAGTGCTGAGCCACCTCCCCAGCCTCTAGATTCAAAGCTTTTTTTTATATATAAAACATATTCTCTTGTACAACCTTTAGGAAACATGAAGAGGCATAAGTGCATCGTACAGACAGCCTGTGTCTCGTCATGTGGTTGTAACAAGGACTGGAGATTGTGTCGATACTGTCTTCCTTGAGCATCCCAGACTGAGGAGCCTGTCTCAGGCAGAGCTTGAATCCAGATGATCTAACTGACACTGACTAAGCTGAGTACTGGGGTTACTTTTCCAATGAGAAGACGCAGTTTGATTTTAGCTGTGTAGTCTGCTGTTGCTACATTGACTAGGAGCTAAACACTGCAAGGAGTCTTCCTAATTCTAACTATAAACCCAAAGGCATGGTCCTTGGTTTGTCTGTGGCTCAGAAGTCTTTATGTCATTCAACTGTAAGTAAACATATTTTTCTTATGAGCATATAAAGAAACAACTGGTCTTTTGCCTCTGCCTAGAGTTCCCAAAATGGTGCCAAATGGACGTCATAGAAGTCAGCATCCTTGTCATGTTCATGTTGAAGAGGAAAAGCTCTCAGTCCTGCATCTCTGAGTGTGATGTTTGCTGTAAGCTTTTCCTATAGGGATTCAGCACTGTCTGTGGACTTTCCTTCTATTTTGTTAAATCATGAAAACATTATGTATAAAAGAATTTAAACCGGAAAGGACTTCCCACAGGGCAGGGAACCCTGACTGCTCTTTGGACAGGAGAGGGAGGAGAAAGGGGATGGGGGGAGGGGGAGGGAAATGGGAGGTGGGGAGGAGGCAGAAATTTTCAATAAAAAAATGTGAAATGACAAAACATCAGTATAATGTATATACTGTCAAATTTGAAATAATTGATAGTTTTAAAAATAGTCTTTTTGTTTTGTTTTGTTCCTAGACATGGTTTCACTGTGTTATGCACCCCAGCTGTCCTAGAACTCACCCTGTAGAGCAGACTATCCTTCAACTCATAGAGTTCTGCCTTCATCTGACTCCTGAGTGCTGGGATTAATTAAGTGTACCACCACCACACTGCCAGAATAGTCTTAAAGAGAAAGGAAAATATACAAAGGAAGGCACACAAAAATAAAGAAAAAAATCAATGCATAAAATATTCAACTTCCCTTATTATCAGTAAAGTTAAAAGTAAAATATGAATTATCAAAATAAAAATGAATTATCACACTATTAAAGTTAGATTCTAATTGCATGATAAGCTGGTATGAACTGTCATATATTCAAAGAGAAAGAGACCATATTTTGGGGAAAGATACATTGTGGTGTAGTAAATTGAGAAGGCTCAGGTACTCGCTGCTCTAGATCAGACATACATCTGGGAGACTATAAAGTGTGCTTTTGAACTATTCCATTGCTTATTAAGAAAAGAAAATATTTTTTAAAATATATCAATTTGTGTCCTAATTGGAAACAAAAACTACACGAGTTAGACAGGAAATGTTATTTGGTGAGTGATTTACATATTAGAATTATAAAATATGAGGAAAGTCTAAACAGCAATGTAAGCCTAAAGAGAGTACTTAAGGGCTTTGGAGGGTAAGTCCAATATGGACGAGGTATAGATCATCCTACTGGTCAGCAGAGAAGCTCACCAAAGACCAAGCTTAGCTGTTCTGTGCCACTGAGTGAGCAGAAACAGCAAATTCTTCCAAGAAAGAAACAGAAAGGAGAATGAGATCATCTGGTAGGACTAGATGTTCAGGAACATTCTGCCCTGTAGATGAATGTTTTTCAAAGCTGGTGTGAAAGTGAACTGCTAGAACAGTCAAGAGTCCTTCAAGGTACCCATTCCTGGTTTGAGAGCTGTAGGAACATTGCCATAAGTCAAGAGTTGAAAATTTTACTAAGAACCCATCTTTCTAAGCATGGATGGGGCAGAGCCCTTGTACTGCAATGCTGACCATCCAGACAGCCCCTGAGATGAAGGATAATAGTCCTTCCGACAACGTCATTCCAGCATCTTCTCTCAAGAGAGCTTAACATTGTACTGACCTTAAAGGAAATTCTTAGAGAGATTTGAATCATTTAGAATATGTTTTAAAAAAAGGCTGGGCAGTGGTAGTGCACACCTTTAATCCCAGCACTCGGGAGGCAGAAGCAGCAGATCTCTGTAAGCTTGAGGCCAGCCTGGTCTACAAGAGCTAGTTCCAGGACAGGCACCAAAACTACACAGAGAAACCCTGTCTCAAAAGAAAGAAAGAAAGGAAGGAAGGAGGGAGGGAGGGAGGGAGGGAGGGAGGGAGGGAACAAACAAACTACTTGGAGCAGAGAAATAAATTAATGACTTTCATTACAAGCTTGGATAAATCTTCCAGAACTTGAACTTTGCCGCCCACTAGATGCATAAATGCATCCCGTGATCTTCAAGAGCTTAAAGTGTTATAGGTGAAAGGACACTGCAAAATGTAATGAAACTCATAATTAAATATATTATGGAAAGGAACCTATAGGAATATTTTTGCTATTATGTAATAACAGAATTTCTATATCAGATGGAGAAAGAGATGAACCTTTACTCCTCTGAACTGTTAACACTGAAAATGAAGACCTCTAAGCAGAAAGCAGGCTCTTCGGGAAGATAGAAATGATGAGAGGTGGCTAACATTGAAAAGATTAGGGAAGTGAAAAACATTCCTGAGATTTGAGGTTCACCAGCATCTTCCCGGGAGTGGCTTCAGTCAGAGGGACACAAAAGGAGAACCTTTTTTTTCCATGCAGCCCTGGTGTCAACTCTTATACACCAAGCCAGGCTGGATGACCAACGTTTTACTGTCCTGCTTGGTTGGGCTAAGCTCTCGCCAGACTCTGACAGTCTCTGGGGAGGTCTGCTTTAACTTCAGCACCATGACTTCTCGGATTAAATCCAAAGGAAAAATCAGACAGAGGCAAATTTGAAGTGATGTTTGACCAAATCTGACAGAAATATCTTTACTTGCTATAAATAGCACAATCGATTTAATATTGATTTTGAAGTGTGACTTTCAAATTTTATTCATTCTGTTTTCTATAGGTTGGTATTGATCAGACATGTTTGGTATTAAGGATTAGAAAATTCTCTGCTAAACCTAAATCACACTGAAGTTTTCAAAACTCAAGCTTCTGTTGTATAGGATATCTTAGTTTCTTTAAATGGTGTGTGTGTGTGTGTGTGTGTGTGTGTGTGTGTGTGTGTATGATGCACCTATACACATGAATGTTAGTATGCTAGCATGGAGGCCAGAGAATAATGGGATAATGTTAGGGTGTCTTTTTCAATGGCTTCCACCCCTATGTTTTTTGAGACACGGTATCTCACTTAACTGGGGACTCTATTTTAACTAGACTTGCTGGATAACCAGGCCCTAGGATCTATCTGACTTTACTCTTTCTCCATCATTGGGATTATGGATCTATGCCACATCTCCCAGCTTGATGTGAGAGTGTCATATATCAATCTGTTGATTTCATTGGTTAAGCAATAAAGAAACTGCTTGGCCCTGTGGGTGGAGTAAACAGAACAAAATGCTGGGAGGAAGAGGAAGTGAGGTCAGACTCCACAGCTCTCCTCTCAGGAGCAGACACCTGAGAGAGACGCCATGCCCCGCTCCTGGGCAGACACACGCCATGAAGCTCTGACCCAGGATGGACTAGGCTAGAATCTTCCCGGTAAGACTGGTTCTCACAGATTATTAGAGATGGGTTGATCGGGATGTGAGAATTAGCCTGTAAGTGCTAGAGCTAAAGGGCCAAGCAGTGTTTAAAAGAATACAGTGTCCATGTAATTATTTTGGGTAAAGCTAGCCATGGGGGCGGCCAGGTGCCGGGGACACAGCCCCGCCGCTCCTATTACTACACCAGCTTTCATGTGGATGCTGAATGCCTGAACGCAGATCTGCCTGCTTGCATAGCAAACACCTTTACCCACTGAGACATGTCCTCATGCCCCAAAATGTTTTCACTCTTGTACATGCACCTAACCTTTTGAAAAAATTTTGAAAATTTATTTCATTATATGTAATATATAGAAATAAATTATATATATATATAGTGTGTATGTGTGTTTGTGTGTGTGTGCACATGCATGTACATCTGTGCCCAGAGGATCATGGTCCTGTGCAGAAACAAGAGGACAGTGCATGGAAGTAAGCTCCATTCTACAACCTTGTGGGATCCTGGGTTCAAACTCAGGTCATCAAGGTGATGGCCAATATCTCTACCCACCGAGTCATCTCTCCAGCCCACACCTAATCTCTTAATAGGGGACAAGTCAACCTTTAAGCAAACACATATGATTTTAACAGGCTTAAGGATTCAAGTGTTGTTGGTTTTGATTCTTGATCTTCTGTAAAATTAAATGTACTTTCTAGAACTATAAAGGGCAAAATTTGATTATAATATATGCTGAGGCAGTGAGATACCAAGAAACGTGTTCCTGTATAATGATACATGCTAGTTATTTGGCATCTAATTGCTATCATTTGTAAACATAATGAGGTGAGGAAAAAAAATATGAGTGTTATAGTCAACTTTAAAGTCCTTGACACCAGCATCAATCCTATTAATTGCCTGGATGTGTGTTAGCTTGTTTGTGACTCTCAGCACGAGCCGTGAAGACACAAGTAGAGGAAGCATACTCAGGCTGGACGCCAATGCAAGGGCTTAATGAAGAAATCTGGGAGTCATTTGTGGAGAATGATTATGTGAAAGCTGTATTAGTACAATAAAACCTCAAATCTCTCTCTTTTCCCCCATTTCTCTTCTCTTCTAAATTTCCCTTCCAACCCCTTCCCCATCTCCATCTTCTGTTCTTCCCCCTCCACAACTTTCCAGTCCCGCCTTTCCTTGCTCACTTCCTTTCTTTTCTTTCCCTTATTTCCTAGACTTCTAATTTTCTATTTGAAAGTCAGTCATTTTTAAATTACCAGAAAATATAAATCTCTACTAAAGAAACCATATTTTACTTGAAACCATTACTGTTCACAATCCCTGGCTCAAACACTGTAGTAAGTATATCTCTATATTTCTGTTTATTAAAAGTAGAAAGTAAGTCCCCATTTTGAGAACACCATGTACTTCAGATACAAGACCTTTTGAGTCGCCCAAGATCAAGGTAACCAGAAGGCCTCCTCTCTGAGGACAAGACTTCTTGATAATAAGGCATCATGCAAGCTCCCAAGTGAGGTGTCTCAATTACTTTTCTATTGCTGTGACAAAGCCCCATGTCCACCAAGGTAATATATAAAGGAGATATTTATAAGTTTAATTTAATTAATTTAATGTAACTGGGCTTAAGGCTTCAGAAGACCCAGTATCTCTGATGGCAGAGCAAGGGAACGGTTACACGGACAACTAAGAATTCACATTATTTGTAACTCACAGAGAACTCAATGGTGGGAGTGGTGGGAGGCTTTTAAATCCTTAAAGCACACCTCAGTGACATACCTTCTCCAACACCTCCTAATCCTTTCCAAATAGTTGGATCAACTGGAACCCAAACATCCAAACATAAGATTCTATGGCGCCATTGTCATTTAAACCATCATATGCCATTCCATAGGCTTCTGGTCATATCAAAATGTAAAGGGAATTTAGTCCAGATTCAAAGGCCTCACAATTTCTCATAATCCTAACACTTTTAAGAGTTGGATGTCTCTTCTGAGATTCACGGAAATCTTTTAACTGTCGGCCCCCGTATAATCAAAATACAAATTACATACTTCCAACATACAATGATCAAGAATACATATTCCCATTATAAAGGGGAACAATTTGGGAACAATGAGGAAATATTTTACCGGAGCAAGACCAAATCCCAACAAAACAAACTCCAGTCCAGTACCTTCATACCTGATGTCAAAAAGCTCCAATGGTGTCCCTTAGTGTCCTAGTTTTTAATCTCATGTTTTGATTTGGGGACCCTCAAACAATTGTCTGTGTGTTTCAGTCTTTAATTTGTATCCTCCACACATTATGATGCAACTTTGTTGATTTAGAAAAGACCCCAGCTAACAGTGGAGAGAGCAACTGACCTGGCCTTGCCCTTTAATCAGATTGATGACTATCTTAAATGCCATCATAGAACTTTCATCCAGCAACTGACGGAAGCAGAGGCAGAGATCCATAGCAGAAAACTGGGCTGAGCTCCCAAAGTCCAGTGGAAGAGTGAGAGGAATGAGAATATGAGCAAAGAGGTCAGACCGTGATGGGGACACCCACTGAAACAGTCTACCTGAGCTAATAGGAGCTCACCAACTCCAACTGGAAGAGAAGGAAACAGCATAGGACAAAACTAGGCCCTCTGAAGTTGGGTGACAGTTGTATGACTGGGGCAGACTGTGGGGCCACTGACAGATAGACCAGGATTTATCCCTACTGCTTGTACTGGCTTTTTGGAACCCATTCTCTTTGGAGGGATGTAGTAATAAGAGCAGCGGGGCTGCATCCCCAGCACCCCGGCAGCCTGGCTAGCTTATGCCTCAAAATAACAACACGCAAACTGTATTCATTTAAACACTGCTTGGCCCATTAGCTCTAGCCCTTACAGGCTAATTCTCACATTCCAATCAACCCATCTCTAATAATCTGTGAGCACCGGTCTTACCGGGAAAGATTCAGCATGTCTAACCTGGCAGCTTGCTTTATCGCGTGCGTCTGCCTGGGAGAGCAGAGCATGGCATCTTTCTGAGGTGTCTGCTCCTGAGAGGAGAGCTGTGGAGTCTGAGCTCACTTCCTCTTCCTCCCAGCATTCTGTTCTGTTTACTCCTCCCACATATCTTCTAACCAATAAAATGGGCCAAGGCAGTTCCTTTATTAGCCAATGACCTTCCTCCATCAGAGGGATATCTTGTTCAGTCTAGATATAGTGGGTAGGGCCTTGGACCTGCCTCAAAGCATTTTGCTTGACTTTGTTGACTTCCTGTGGGAAGCCTTGCCCTCCCTAAGGAATGGATGGGAGAGGGTGGAATGGAGAAGGAAAGTGGAGGAAGTGGGAGGAGTAGAAGGAGTAAGAACTGGGATTGACATATAAATGAGAAAAGATAGCTTTTTTTTAAAAAAAAAAAGTAAGTTAATTAATTTAAAAAAGAAAAGTGTAAGAGGGAAAGAGTGACCCATCGTCTTCCATTAGCGACCCTTTGTCGCCTAACTGAGCTTTCCTACCCACCAAGCATCCTTCCCAGCAGTGACATTCAAGGTGAAGTCCTATCCCTATTGTTTTCCTTTTCTTATGGAAGAAAGGAAGACAGGAAGAGGCTAGTGCTGAAGGACAATACCAGGTCAACTCTCAGAATGCACCTGCCTTATGATTGCTGAGTGGGGAGTGTCACTTTCTTCAGTGGCACAGCCACTGATATGGTACAACTGTCCCCTGTGTCTGGAAAGAGGGCTCAGTGGTTAAGAGCACTTGCTACTCCTGCAGAGGACCCAGGTTCATTCTCCCAGAACCCATGTGGTGGCTTCTGCAACTACAGATTCAGGAGATTTGATTCCTTCTGCTGGATTCTGTGGGTGCCAGACATGCATATGGTACACATACATACATACAGACAGACAGACAACCATCACATGCATAAATTAAAATAGATAAATCCAAAAAGCTAACTTTCCATCCATTCTTATGCTTGCAGCCTTATCTAATTGCAGTGAGCTATCTGCAAAAAAGACATGAAAGGAGAAAGGTTGTGCAAAAGAAAAGTTTTGTTAAGAGAGAAAAGGGAGCAGAGAGGGCAAATGGAGAGTTTACTACAATCCACTGCGTACATGCCTGAAACTGAACATGAACAATAACTTAAAAACTTGGATAGATTAGAATGGGGATTTGATTTATTTTCATGCATGCAGTTAGAACAAAATAATTTTTAATTTATAAAACTGTAGTCCCATGACCAACAGTATTATATTTTTCAAAGGTCATTGTGAAACTCCACAACTAGGTTAGAAGCAATATCAACCAAATTGTGTTTATTAAATTGCCTTGCTCTCTCATACTAATACGGTAAAATGGAGGTTTATTAGATCGCCAGTCTCACTACCCAGTTCTCCACTGTGATTTTCCCGCCCTAGCTCCTAGACTCCAGGGCACTTCCATCTCTTCAACTTAATGGGTTTGGATTTAAGGTAAGTTGAATGCCTGATCCAACTCTCCTTTGAAAGCAGATTTCTCCCTGAATGACTGTTTTACACCCTTTGCTGTGTTCATGGGGTGCTTATCATTTATCTTTGTCTGCAGAAGGATGAATAATGTTAGTAATTAAAGCATTATTTTCTCTTTTCTATGGATGGTTAAATAACCAGAAATTATGATTCAACTCGGCTTATTCAAACAGTAGTGATTGAGTTTGGAGGAACACAAATAAAAATACAGAGAAAAGCATAACTGATAAGTCTGTTTTGTTGGGTCCAGGATAAAGTCTATAATATATAAACTCCAAGAATTCCATGGTGGAGGAGACAAATATACATAATATCTCAATAATGTGATTTTTAAACTAGATCATATTGATTTAACTTTTTTCTAATGATGAGTATGTTAGAAACTGAATGTGAATGGGACACCTCAAAGTATAATAAGCACATTACCAATATAAAGACATGTGTTTTCTGGAGAATGATGAAATATAAAAAGTAAAAATTTTAAAAAACATATTAGGACAAATGTATTTACTGGGTTAAAAGTTTTTCCATTGTTTTGTTTTGTAAAATTTAAGGTTCCAGCAATAGAGGGAAAAATGTTTAGAAAAAAATAATAATGTGGAAATAGCTGAGAAAAAAAACCTTTCAAGAGTTATATTAAATCAAGGTTTCACATGTACATTAAAAATTTTCTGTGTAATATCCAATCAATATGAAATTGGAACATTTGCCTGAACTTAAAACAACATGCTAATTTACGTATGAGGAAAGCAGCAAGCCCTTAGAATGGAAGAGAAAACAAAGGGAGATACAGTCAGTATGTTTTAGTAATTTAGGAAATGACAATGCTGACATATCAATTGAATAAGACAAAAGCAAGTTTTATATAAATTATGTTGCAATAGTTGGAAAGCTGTGTGAGAAAAGGTCCATTTGAACTGGTGCCTATTGCTGTATTAGATAGGGCTCTCTGAGACATATAACCAATGGAATATGATACAGATATTACTATAGAGACTTTACAGGAGAAATTAGTTCACACAAACATGAAGGCTGAGAAGTCCTATCACTGTTGGCAAACTGGAGATACGGGGGGAACGATGGAAACCAATGGTTGGCGCAGCTCTAGGTGAAGACCTGAGAACCCTGGGGAAGAGGTGATCTTCTAGGGCAATTTGAGCATCCTGTGGGGAGCCTGATCTTTCCATGCTCAAGAAGAGAGAAAAGATTTTTCCAGACTCCTGGAAACAGACATATTTGCCTTTCTTCATCATTCTTTCTGGAAATCAGACGACTGGATGGTGCCCACCCACAATCACAGTGAATTTCCCCATCTGTTGCACTTAGAATCAGACAGGATTCACAGCACGAATGTGTACAAATAGAATGATTTGTCTTTCCTTACACTATTCAAGCTGACACCTAAAATTAGTTTATCACACATCATACACAAAAATAAACCAGATGGGTTATAGATATAAATAAGTGTATAGTCGTAAATGCTAGGTGGAGATAGAGGTAGAAGGTTCTGTAGCTTAGTTATTTAAAAAGACTTTATAAAAAGTTTAAATTGAATAAAAATGATAAGTATCTTCAAACTAATGGTAAGCTACAGTGAAGAAAAAAACTTCATTGAAAGTTTTCTTGTCAAGTTTGGGCATGGTAACACATGCCTGTAGTAAGGAGGCCACTTTTTCATTTCACAGTTGTCCAAACTCCTGAAATAATCACACAGAAACCATATTATTTAAATCACTGCTTGGCTTATTAGCTCTAGCTTCTTATTTGCTAACACTTACATATTAATTTAACCCATCTCCATTTATTTGTGCATCACCACAAGGTTGTGGCCTACCAGCAAAGTTTTAGCATGTCTGTCTCCAGCGGTGGCTCCATGGCTTCTCTCCAACTGCATCTTCTTTCTCCCAGCATTCAGTTTAGTTTTCCCTGCCTAGCTAAGTTCTGCCCTGCTGTAGGTCCAAAGCAGTTTCTTTATTCATTAATGGTAATCACAGCATAGAGAGGGGAATCCCACATCACATGCCTTTAATCCTAGCACTTGAGATGCAGAGGTAAGAGGTCTCACATCTCTAAGTCAGAGTAAAGGGGGGGAAACCAGTCTATGTATTGATTTTCAGAGCCATCAGAACTATAGAGACCCTGTCTCAACACACACACACACACACACACACACACACACACACACACACACGTCTTATGATAAATTGAAGTGTGACATTCAAAGAAAATGTTCTTGGGGCTCTAATATGTTTCTAAATGCTGCATACTAATAAAAAAAAATTGGGGATCATGGAACACCTGACTCCAGCGATGAAACCAAAAATAAACACATGTATTACATCTTTACAGTCTTATGTCAAAGAATAAGAAAATACAAAAGGCAAGAGCAAGTCCAAAATGACATAAGTCTCAGCTTATGCAGGCTCCATGATCAAATACGGGACACTTTCAGAATTAACTTGAAGACAGATGATAGACCACTGATCAGAGATAAATGTGTAAGTGTATGCTTAGCTCACATGCATGTATATGTGTATAGACACACAGGCAAATGTGTACTCACAACATGGGAGGAAGGGAGGAACACCTATACAGAGAAATACTAAATGAATGAAAACACAATCGTGGGATTTGTATAAAATTATCATGTAAGCACAATGTTAGGGAAAACTTTATGTAAAAACCACAAGTGAGCAAGTGAGGGATGTGAGAACTACTGGGGGAAACCTGAGGACCAGCAGGCTGTGCGCCCTGATTCTATAAATGTCATAAAAGAGAGAAAAATATCAATTTTACAGTTGGAAAACCTGGCAGGGCTCCTGAATAACCTGAGGTAAAATTAATGTGAACAATATTGAAATAAGCCTTTTTCTGATAGGACACATATTTCAATCTGACCTTAAAACAACAGCAATAAAACTCCAGGTTGGAAGACTTGCAATCTCTCTGCATCAATGATTCTCAACCTTCCTAATGCTGCAACCCTTTAATACAGTTCCTCATGTTGTGGTGACCCTAAACAAAATTATTTCTGTTGCTACTTGATAACTGTAATTTTGTTACTGTTATGAATCATAGTGTAAATATCTCTGGTTTCCAGGGGTCTTTGGAGGGGTCTCAATCCAGGGATTAAGAACTGCTGTTGATCAGGACCCCACCCCCAACCAAAATAATGACCAAAAACAATTCCAGAGAACCAAGATCTAAACAAGCCTAGGTCTTCCACCCAGTTCTGGAAACTCCTCCAGGATCCATCCAGAATGAGAGGATGAGCAGGAAAACAGCAGCACTGAGTAGTGGATTTGTGTGAAAGGCACAGAGCTGACAAGGTTGCTGTGCACAGTGGGGAGAAAATGGTAAGTTACAGCAAGGGAACCTGATGGCATGCTGGGATCTATCGCTTCTGACTGACCCCAAGAGGACAAAGGCAACCCTGCACTGACCGGTCATGGCCCCTGCCCATCACAATGCATATGGCCTGTAGATAGACCTGGGATACTTTGCCAAATAGTCTCAGGATAGGAAACACCACACTGAAGGTGGGAGTCCCACTGGAACAGGAGGAACTGTGCACCAACAGCCATATTCCCCAAATAAAGACAGTATGCATAAGCCCACACTGACCTCTACAGTGAGAAGACCCTGCCCTTCACTTCTCCTCTCTTTTTGTCTTAGGTAGGGTTTTTGTTGCTGTGGCGAGACACCATGACCATGGTGACTCGCATATAAAAATATTTCATCGGGATGGCTGTTTATAGTTTCAGAGGTTCAGCCCATTATCATCATGGCAGGGAGCATAACAGCAGGATGTGCTCCTAGAACTGAGAGTCTTTACATCTTGATCGGCAGGCAACAGGAGGCTATTGACTGTTATACACTGAGTGAAACTTAAGAAAAAGACCTCAATTCTTGTCTCCACAGTGGCATATTTCCTCCAACAAGGCTACACCTTCTAATAGTGCCACTCCCTTCAGCGGCCATTTTCTTTCAAACCACCACACCTCTCGTGCCTCCAAATCAGATCAAAGAAAAATAGAGAATGCATTTTGAGTGATCATAGATCCAGTATGAGTAAGCTGACCCAATGTAATACAAAGGCAGTGTTTACTTTAGAGACCTTAACAACTTAGAGATGGGGAGTAGAGAATGTTTGCATCCTTTGACGTCCTAGGCTCCAATCCATGAAGCCTGGTAGCCAGTGGATGAGTAAAACCACCCGATATACAGAAATCAGTCATGGCTGCATTCGTTTCGTCTCTCTTGTATCCACAAGAGCATTTGTTGACTCATTCAAGACATACCCAGAAAGTTAGCTTTTCCAGGAATATATTCAGTTCCTTCAGAAATAAGATGAAACAATGCAACAAGAAAAGCAAAACAACATTAGCAATAAAATCCTGAAATATACCTTAAAGAAAGGTCTCTGGGCTAGCAATTACACACTTCTGACAATCACTTAACTTGTCTATGTTCAAACTCCCCCCCCTCCACACACACATAAAGAAAAACAATTGCAAATACTTGTCTTAGCAATGTGAGAATTAACACTTTTGTATGTATAGGAATAAACATGAATTTCTTATGTGTGATACTCATAGATATGTGTATTTGTATATTTTGTATACATTTGTAACAAATATGATTTAAAGTAGTATCTCTTTTTATTTTGTCTTTAAACATCAACCTTGGGGAAAATCACAGCATTTTTACTAGACTTGCTTGAGTATATGGTTCATGTGATGATTTCCACTAGATCATCAGACACAGTCCTTTGGTGCCTCTATGCCTTTATCAAAGTATTACAAGGCCTACCTGAGAGCATCATTAAGATATATATATATTTCTTATGAACTCTTGATACATTGTTCAAGTATGTACCCTAATGTTTGAGAAAAAGATTGATACTTCATTCTGTACATTTCACTATATATAAAGTTTCTTTATGTTTGGACACTTCCTTGTTATACAATCAGTTGTTTTAAATTTGCTCTTACAATATTGTGACTTCACAGGAAACATGACTTGGCCTCTGCCCCATGTTCCTGTGAATCAATCCAGATACCTTTGTTCTGGGCTCAAGGAAGATGTTTTAATAGGAATATTTGGTCTTTGACTCTGGATCCTGGCACACCGTTCCTAAGTCTGACACAGAGTGCAAATACCACAGCCAACACACACCCCTGAAATATCCTAGGTCAAATGTGGAAAGCTCAACTATCCTAAAGAGTAGGCTTCTGGTGAGCTTCTGTATAGCCTCAGCATGAGAACTGGTTGTCAGGGAAAACAATTTCACATTTAAGGGCTGGAATTCTACTCCCATTCCCTTGCCTATAAGGAGGGGAGACAGTGTAAAGGTTGAGTTAATCATGAATAACCAAAAAAAGCATTGCTTATGTCTTTATAAAGAAGACTTAATAATCACTCAAAGGGACATAATTCAAGAAGCTTTCAGAGTGATGAAAACATGGAAGCTCCAGGACAATGCTATATCCAGAAAGGATATGTGTAAACGGAAGCTGTGCACTCATTTCCCGGCTGCTCAAACCCAAATGATCACACAGAAACTATATTAATTACAACACTACTTGTTCTATTACCTCAGGCTTCTTATTAATTAACTCTTAAATCTTAAATTTCCTAAATTAACCCATTTCTATTCATTTGTGTATCAGCACAGGCTGTGGTTTACTGGTAAATCTCTGGCATTTGTCTCCTTCGGCAGCTACGTGGCATCTTTCTGACTCCACTTATTCTTCCTCCCTCCCTCCCTCCTTCTCTCTCTCTCTCTCTCTCTCTCTATATATATATATATATATATATATATATATGCATGTATGTATATATATATAATCTTCCAGCCTGGTTATATTCTGTCCTACTAAAGGCCAAATCAGCTTCTTTATTAACCAATAGTAATAAAACATGTTAACAGCATACAGAGGGGAATTCCACATCACCACACCCATTCCCACACACATAGCACACTGTATCTCTCCATAATCTTTCCCACATCCTTTATTAAACCAGCAAATGTTGACCTGAGATCTGCAAGATATCTGGCTAACTAATCAAATCTAGAGAAGGGGGTTTTGGACACCATTTATTAAGAGTCTGTCAGAGTGAATCCCTACTATGTGCTGTGGGCATCTGAAGCAGTAAGGCACAGGGGGCTCTTGTGGAATGGGATTTCAACCTGTAAACTCTGATTTTATTTCCAGATAGTTAGATCAACTGAAATTGCAAAAGCCTTGGTCTATAACTAGCATAAAATAGTTTCTCAGTCATTTTAATGTTCAGAATTGAAGAGCTCTATTGTGAGTGTTGGTTGAATGAGTGAAAATAGAAAAAACAATCCTTGTGTTTTTTTTCTCTTAAAGGACTCAAAGTAAGATTAGAAAGAAATTTTTATCAATTAATATTATAAATTTCTCATATTAAACTATTGGACAAGGTTCAATGATAACCCATTTTACATATTAAATATTTGTAAATTTTAGTTACCATATCCATTCATAATTTTGCTTGATAGATGAGTCTATAGTATTTGGTAAAATATCTCACATTCACAATATAATATGTCATATTTATTTGAGATTTGTTTGTCTCTCTATACCAAAAAAAATATTTCAACAAGATAAATGGCTAAATGGGCATACTTTTTCAGATAATCTAGATGACATTTTAAGTAGAATCTAAAACTTCTTGTCAAGTGTTGGCCAATGGTAATATACTGTAAATTTAAGATAACATCTACATAGAAGACAGAAAGTGGAATATGTGATTAAAGTAAGGCCTGATATTTTACTTCACGTTTATGAATTGTATAAAATTTAAATATATAAGTATAATTAAAATACAAAATCAAAATATGTGAGCTAGGGCTTTTAGGTGTTGGATAGAAGACAAAATTAGCATATTATGAAGCTTAGTTCAGCTCTCAGCATTCCTTAGTAAGATCAAAATGGGAGATTGGAAGGACATAAACATAAATAGAATTTTTATTGAACTATTTTTAAGATTAGTAAGTACATAGGGCTTGAGAAATGGCTCACCAGTTTAAAACACTAGTTGTTCTTGCAGAGAGCTAGAGTTAGAGCCCAGCATCCATATGGTGCCTCAGAACCACTTCAAACTCCAGCTCCAAGTCATTTGATGTCCTCTTCTGACCTCTTTGGCACCGGGCACACAGGCAGCATGCAGCATATTGATGCAGCTCAAACATTGACACACATAAAACAAATAGATCTTTTTTAAAAGATATCAAATATTTCCCTAGCTTGATTTCCTTGCTTAGACAAGAGATGCCACGGAAATAGTTCTCAATCCCTTAGTGTTTTCCTTGAATCATATACAATACTATGAAAAGAGATTCAGTGGCATAATTTATTCAATGTGGATTAGATAGTTCGGCAGCTGATCTCTGTATATCAGAGCTGATCAGTCAGTCCTTAAGCAGAGTGTCTTGGCCATCTGAAGCCAGACAGGAAAGCAGAGAAGTTCTTGGGATGTTTGGTATTGACTCCACACTGATGTCATGGGAGTATGGCAGCAGTCATGAGAGACATAGTTGCTCAGATAGAAGTAAAACCTGTTTTGTCCTCAGACCCCTTTATATCTGTGCCATTTTTTGGAAGTTGCTCTTTCTTATGAGGGTGTCTCTTTGCATTTTACTTTGCTCTCCCTGGGAAGAACCCCACAGACACACCCTAGGTAATTTGTCTTGGCAATTCTAAATCCAGTCAAGTTGACAGTGAAGAGCAACCATCACGCTAGACGTCCACTAATCTTGGCTGTGATGGTTACGTGTGGCAGTCAGCTCGGTTGGACTGAAGAAGATGCAGGCAATCAATAGAGCATGCTTCCAGCTGTGTCTGTGTGGATATTTCCAGAGATGATGAGGTCAGGAAGACTATGATCTAATCAACAGTTTGATTCATCTATGGTTTCGATTTCTGATCTAGCTAGCAGAAAATAGCAGAGAATTAGGAAATGAGGCCTGTGGGAAGAAGTCTATCTTCCTGACCTTGTTAATACCTTATCACTATTTCTTGGTCTTTAATTTTTGTACTCTACAGTATCCTTTCAATTATTCCTTACTTTTAAACTCTTGAAAAGTGAAAACTTTCTGTTTAGAGCTTTCAATCGTATGCCTTAAAATATAATATTTCTGCTCTTTCCCATCTTCTTCTCAGAGAGGCAGCTTTGCTTCTGCCTCTCTCCCCACTTCTCTGCTCCCCCCGTCTCTCTCTCTCTCTCTCCCTCTCTTTCTCTCTCTCTCCCCCCTTCTCCCTTCCCCCTTCATAATCCCCTGAATAAATATTCAACCTCAAAAAAATATATAATATTTCTTCATTCACATGAGGGTGACCTTGCTCCTATTTCCACCAGCAACTTCCTTCTGCTCTTCTCGAAGCTGCAGAGCCTGGATGGCATGTGTATGTATGTGTACATATATACATAAAAATATACATATGCATGCACATATATGCATGCACAAATATACACATATATGCACATATACACATGCATATACATATAGACTCACATATATATATACACTTATGTATACACACACACACATATATATACAGACACATGTACATATCTGCTGATGATTCTCAGCAGTTCGTTCTACATTGTTCCCCACATCTGTCTTTAAAGAACCTATCTTTGGCTATAATTGTCTTCAAGTCTCTAGTATCACTTTTTACTTTCCCCAAGTTCTTTCTAACTGAATTGTATCCTTGTCAGTCCCCTCCCACTGAGATGATTTCCTTTATATTAGGAACTCAAAACGTATTTAACAATAAATAAATGATACAATATAACCTCGAACTTACACCTCTCTATTTTCAAATCCACATGCCTTGTTGTCAGTTCAACCTTTAGGATCAATAGCCTCACGCTGTCAATGTTATGCACAGAAGCAGAAATACTCACCTCCATCCCTAAAACAGCTTGGATGGGTTGCAGGCCTATAGGCCTGTCTAAGCCATGCCATCGTGCCTGACATGACCAGTGAAGCACCCAGGACTTAGGTCTCTCACACCCAGAGTACAGAATGTGTGAAAGAAGCGACAGCAGCAACAGCCATCGCCTTGGTAACAAAGATGTTTTTCACTTCCAGAACAAATGTTTCCTATGCTATAAGCTTGAGGTTTGCCCGGTTCCTGTGGTTTGTGGCCATTCTCATGTTGGGAAACCACCAGGGTCCTGTACCTCTGGATACGATGCTATAACTCATAAAGGCGTCTTTGAGCTCTCCCAACCAGCCTCGTCAGCAATAAATTTAGTCCAAATCTGTACTTTCTGGAACCACAGGAGGTAGGACACTTTTAAATAAAGCCCACAAGTTTAGAGCTTAGGGATCCCTTTGATGATTTTGCCTTCTAATTGGCTCCCTGACATTTAGCCAACTTGAATGTGAGTTCACCTAAGGTTAAGGTGCTTCTGTGATTTGTTATGTTGACTGATCTCCTGTGGTAGCTAGACCACTCCTGAGCCAGGGCAGAGAGCAGGGACCGAGAAAGCAATTATAACTGTAGAAAATCTTTCCGGCACACTGGTGATGTAAGTACCATGCTTTGTAGAACCCTAAGGACTTCTCAAAGTTCTCTACTCAACAAGAGGACTGTGAAGAGAAACGCCCTGTTCTAGCGTGTCTTCAGAGGGTGTGACCTCTCTAAAAAATTGATGTAAAGCATGCAGTACCATGTGTCTCCAAGTAATTGGATGCATGATCAGGTACAGGGAAGAAAAACTTGTAATCATTTCACATCAAATTGTGAAAGAAAAGACAGTATTGCCATCACTGAGCTGATGTCATCATTCCATACATTTTCTTCATAACTATCACTCAATAGGAGACACTCTATGCTCCCATCATATAAAGACAAATGGGAGATAATAAAGGGGAAGAAGGGCAGAGATCAGGATAGATGAGAAGGAAACGACAGTTACAAAGATTGCGACCAGGTGAAGAACCACTGGCAGGGCAAACATACCACCCACTTGCCAAGGACAGGCCAGAAACAATCTATTTATAACTATGGATTTGGGGTGCTTCAAGAACATAAAATTATCCTTCCTAGGTTTGTATTCCACTGGTGGAGATACCAGCACCAGATTTACCTACCCACTGGGTAGAAAAATATTTTCCAGGGAAATCCTTTGTCATAGGTAGAGAAGTGGACTACTTGGTCAAGTTGGACAGTGCTGCAATAATTCCCTAAACTTGAATAGAAACTACAAACAAACACAGACAAACAACAAAATAAAACCCAGGGATCTTGGAAGGAGACAGCTAGCGAAAGTTCTTTTAACAAGCCGTGTTCCTTTCATCATAAGGGACTAAACAAAGACAGTCTTGCCTACAGGCTCTGAAACATCAACTAGCATGTCTTGAAAGATTAAGATGGCAAAGTTTACTAGTACTCAACTATATTCTGGTTGCTGGTGACTAGCCTCACTCCCAAGTCCATCTATTCAGAACCTTCACCAACAGAGGAAGAAGAGGAAGGAATGAAAGAGGCTTGAAGGCGTAAGTCACAAACAATGCCACACCAATTCGGGGTTATGATTATTGGGGTGGTATTTATTTAAAGGGGAAAAAACTTACAGATCACTGTCCCAGGCAACAGCCCTCTACGCAACCAGGAAAGGAGTCTAGTTGCCTGCGGAGCAGGAAGTGAAGAGAGAGAGGAGAGGGAAGTGGCCGCTTTTTTAAAGGGAGAGAAACCACGCCCCAATGGGCTGGTACCTCAGCGGTGATAGGCTGGAGGAGTGGGGGGACCTCCCGCAACACCTCCCCCTTTTGTTTAAATAAGAGAGTTCTAAACCTACTATGAAATTATATACAATAAGTACAAATATCCTATTCTAACTAGCTTAGGGCTTGTATAATAAATAACTTGGCCAAGTCATGAGAGAAAGTAACTACATTTATATAGTCTTCAACCCCATCAAAGATCTGAGAAGGGAAATAATGTTACCTGGGTAATTAGGAAGTTCAGTAAAACAACTTCCAAAACATGCAACAAATCACAGAGACAACTGGCTATCTGGGCAATCACCCAAAATCACATTAGCAGCGTTGAAGCAACCAACTTTGGCTAAGGCCTAACATAACTGACATACCATTTTCAAAGGCAAGCAACTTTTCAAAACTATCTTACCCTTTCATGGCAGGATATGACAGCCCTGTTTTATCCATTGATGCACGCTCTGTATCTTTGTCAGTCGTTGAGGTATGGGCATTTCTTTGCCCCAAGGCCAGTTCTGCCAAAAAGAAGGCTCCAGGTGGAGTGTCTTTGGTGCTCAACATTCTCTCGGGAATAGAGTGGTGTTGCCAGGAGCAATTGTGTCTCACTACCAAAAAACTCTGAGTTAGATTAAAGGCCATTTTCTACAGCTCTTTGAAGAAGTTGAAGATTATCTATCTATACTGAGTATAATCTCTATATATCTAAAGAACCTGATTAGTCTATTATAAATGACAAACTTAGATGACTATTAGTCTATATAATTCTCAATATCTATCTGATGTGGGAGTAATTTCTTATTAATAAAGAAACTGCCTAGACCCATTTGATAGGCCAACCCTTAGGTAGGCGGAGTAAACAGAACGGAATGCTGGGAGAAAGAAGCTGAGTCAGAGAGCCGCCATGGTTCTCCCACTCCAGACAGTCGCAGGTTAAGATCATTCCTGGTAAGCCAGCTCGTGGGCTACACAGATTAATAGAAATGGGTTAGATCAATATGTAAAAGCTAGCTAATAAGAAACTAAAACTAATGGGTCAGGCAATGTTTAAAAGAATACAGTTTCCGTGTAATTATTTCGGGTAAAGCTAGCCGGGTGGCGGGACACAGCCCGCCGCTCCGTATTTCAACAGAGTGGTACCCAACGTGCTAATGAACTCCACGTAAAACCTGAGCGGACTTAAAAAGGAGAGAGAGAGAATTTAAGACAGCTTTTTGCTGTTTGTGGGTTGCGTGCCGCAAAGAAATTGTCCTGACTCAGCAGCAGAAAAAAACTGGCTGTTTTAAAATGCCGGCTTTCTGGGCTGTGCCGCCATTGCGATCTCTATCTGGCTCCTGTGGGAGACAGAGCTTTTCAATGGAGCATTTGGAGTAAAACTCTATGGCTTGCTTGATGGCAATGTGGACTGCTGTGTGCCTGAAACTGTGTGTGGCTCAGGGGCACCAAATGGCTCTGAGGCAGGAGCAGCTTGGCTCAGCTCTGCCATGCTGAACTGTGCTGGTCTCAGACAGGAACTACCGTAATTACCATAAAAACAGCACATTTAAGGTTTCAACTGGGCAGGACACAGGCGGTACCGTATTACCTGTACATGGTGCAACTTAAGTTTTTAAGAACTGCTTAACATTTTAAAAAATGCTCCTGGATAGTAAAAAAATGTTAGAGATTCACAATAAAACAGATTCAGACATAAAATACCACACTGTTGGATAAATGTACGTAGGCTTGAGAGAATAAAAAAAAAAAATATAGAGAATAAAGTTAATGGTTTAAAAAAAAAAGGTAAAGTCTTTAAAGAGACAGAGTACAGATAGTTAAGAGATTAAAAGAAATAAAGAAAATTAAGCCACGTAAAAATAAAAAATTCACAGAGAGTCTGGATTATGTACATTGTGTTTTCTTTAAAATTTTTGACTATAAAGGAGCTAAGTACAGAGAGACATTTCATTACATGGGTTGCTAAGCTAAACCAGAATGGATATAAGGGTATTACGATTTCAAAATTTTGGTTTAAAAATATGATGCTTTGGAGAGGGTCTTCTTTTGTTTTCACAGAGGACCAGACCCTGTGGATTTTTTCTATTACAATTTGGTATGATAGACCACGCCCTCCTAAAAGGTTGTTGTAAACATTTCAGAAAATTGCTTCGCTCAACTGCCAACTAAGATGAAACTAGCACACAGGTTATACCATGAAAGGCCTAATTAACGACGCCCCCATTCAGCAGAAAGCAGTTTGGAGAGAAAAAACTGCGCCCATGTTCCCAAAATATTGTTTATAAATGTTCTTTTACATTTAAAGGGGGATATGATATAGGTATGAATAATTTGCATTGGTGTGGATTTTACAGTCAATTTTGTTATATGTATATGTATTTCTGATCTTGATTAAGGTATTATGATTGTGTAGTTCATTTTAAAAATATAATGTATATTAGAAAATATAGGCTGTTAATGGATAATCATCAATAATAGTGAAGCTTGTAGTCATGTTAGTTAGATTTTCTAGATATATAGAGATGTATTTCAGTTAGATAGACATTCTTCATATCTTTCAAAGACTACAGAATATGGCATTTAAAATATTTTAATAACTTAGGGTTTTTCATGACAATGAGACATATCTGCTCCTGGTGGCACCAATCTACTTCGAGAGGAAGATGGGCATCAAAGAGGATCCTTATGGAGTTTGATAGCCATTTGGGCAAGAAACTGCTCTTGCCTGGACTGTTGCATAAAATGGACACAGAGAACCCACAGAGAGAGGACTGCTGAACTTGCCTAAAGGTGAGACGGTCTTTCGGGGTTCATGACTCATGAAAGAGTCTGCGAGACATTCTACAGGACACAACAGATAATGACTAAACTGTCTTTGGAATTTCCTGCTTCATAAAAATGTCTGCTGGATACTTTGGGCCTGAAGGCTAAAGATGGATGCCCCAAAGATACAAAAGAACTTTGGGTGACTGTCCAGGCAGCAAGATGTCTCTGTCATTTCTAGAGTTTTCTTATTTCTTGTTTACTTAGGTAGTATTATATCCTTCTGGAGTCTTTGATGGAGTTGAAGAATGAATAGATAGTTATAGTTTTCCTTAGTTATGATAAAAGATAAAATAGATATAAATATTGTAACTGTAATTCTTGCTTGATAACTGTTTTGCTATATGTAATTTTACTATGTTAAAGTTAAAGCCTTTCTTTTTTGTTTAAACAGAAAAAGGGGAAATGATGTGGGAGTAATTTCTTATTAATAAAGAAACTGCCTAGACCCATTTGATAGGCCAACCCTTAGGTAGGCGGAGTAAACAGAACGGAATGCTGGGAGAAAGAAGCTGAGTCAGAGAGCCGCCATGGTTCTCCCACTCCAGACAGTCGCAGGTTAAGATCATTCCTGGTAAGCCAGCTCGTGGGCTACACAGATTAATAGAAATGGGTTAGATCAATATGTAAAAGCTAGCTAATAAGAAACTAAAACTAATGGGTCAGGCAATGTTTAAAAGAATACAGTTTCCGTGTAATTATTTCGGGTAAAGCTAGCCGGGTGGCGGGACACAGCCCGCCGCTCCGTATTTCAACATCTATCTAACTTAAAGACTAAGACAATAAACGACTGTGAAACAAATGAGGACAATGACCTCCAAATATAAACAATGTACAAATATACATTGCAGTAGGTAAATATATATATATCAATACACAAATATTATATAAGTATCTTAATCAGAGGTAGAAATGTACACTGCAATATGGTAAATATATACTATATATATATATAACATTTTTTATGTTATATATATATATAACATAAAAAATGTTTTAAACAGAGGTAGAAACATGCATGCGTACAATAGTCAATATAATTTAACTTTGTATCAAAATACAAGAATCTATACCAATATATTTGTCTAAAGACAGTAACTCACAATTACAAATCTATTATCCCATCATCCCTCTTTTTTTTTTTCAAAATGATCCCTGAGCTTATAAAATTCCTCCCCAACTCTCAATCGTATACTAATTATAATCAACCCCTAAATGATGTCCCTAAACCCAAGGGCAAACTTTACTGGGAGAGGGGACCTCCCGCAACAGAGGCTGAGATCAGCAGAAGTAACAGAGGAGGAAACCATTGAGGTTACGGGCCTCAGTGCCATAAACAACAGGGAAAGTCCACACTATAATTCATAACAACATTATTAAGGAAATCTGTATTGTTCTCTTTTGCCAGAAAAAAATAGAAATCAAAAATGATTTGGTTCTAATGGTCACTATAAATCCCAAATTTAAAAGTATGTTATATAAGAGTATTTAAGATTCTTTGTTCAGTTTTCACGATTTCACAGAATAATGGAATTTTCAAGTCAGCTCCTGTCTCAACAGAATGCAAACTCCAGCAATGCCCAGACTGATCTGGTTGCTATAACAAAAAACCAAAGACAGTGATTTATAGGCAAAAGATTTATTTTCCTTTTAATTCTGAGATCTGTGGCATTCAGTAGAAGGGGGAGAGTCCATTGAAGTGGAGGATTTGTCTTCTGTATCCTAGCACAGTGGGAGAGTGAGTGGCCTGTCTTCAGCCTCCAAAAGACACTAATCCCATGAGTGAGGGCTTCACTTTCACTTCCAAAGGCTCCAACCTCCTGATACTATGACTGTGATAATTAGGATTTCGACTAAAGAAGGTGTTAGGTACATCCCAAACAAGGAAACTAGGGCCATCTGGCTCCTTCTGAGCCAAACATCAGCAAATCCTGAAGCCAGTTATGAGGATCAAGGGTTACACAAAGCACTGAGATCCACAAGTTGGAGGGCAGGCCGAAAGGCCACTCCAAAAAGAAAAAGAAAACAAATTCCAAGTTGAAATCTCAGGTCACAGATCGAGTTCCAGGACAGTCAAGGTTATCCAGAGAAACCCTGTCTCAGAAAAAAACAATTCATAGTTGGGGGTGAAGAAAGAAGGGGTAGAGATGGTCGTGATTTGAAGAGTGGAGGGATGGGATGAATATGTTCAAAATACATTTTATAAAATTGTCAAACACTTAATAACTATTTTACATAGAAGTATTTTTCAAAATGAAAACAGTTTTCATATATAAAAAATTATAGCTTTGGCAGAGGCAATATTGATTTTATTGGTATAATATAATAGTATATAATATAATATAATATAATATAATGTAATATAATATAATAGTGTGGGTTTTTGTATGACACTTTAAAAACTAGATAATGTGGTCCTCAGATCTGGGAGTAAGAAGACAGCAAATGCTTCTAAGTCTCTAGAAGAAGAAAGAAATAAAGATCTATCCCCTGCTTGACATCACATGTGCAATTAAAACTTCCATCAAGATCTGGAACCTTGGGAGGTAGAGAGAAGTTCTAGGAGTTAAGAGCACTGGCTACTCTTCCAGAGGACCCAGGTTCATTTCCCAGCACCCACATGGCAGCTCACAGCTGTTCCAGGAGATCTGATGGCCTCATACAGTCATGCATGCAGGAAAAACACCAATGTGCATAAAATAAAAATAAATATTTTTAAAATCTAGATCCTTGGTACCTCGGGACTTTCTCTGCTATCATGTGTCCCTAGAGTGTGTTCTCTGTGGTCCCTGTGTGATACAGTATCCCTGCTGGACTTTAAGGTTCAGACATGTTAATCATTGAAGGGTTTTTCTCTGTTGAAGTCACAACCTTTGTGCTCTGATGTTCTATCCCCTCCATGGTAACTATTAAGCTTTCTTGTGTTTGATATCTCCAAGTTGAAGTGAAGTAAGAGACAAATAAGTAGGCATCTGAGAGAAGATGTTCATAGAACAGAACAGGAGATGGAGGGCTTCATGTGAAGGGTTGCTCCTGTTAATTCCAGCACTTGCGAGGTAGGGGAAAGAGGACCCGTGGTTCAACGTCATTCTCATCCATCACAATTCTGAAGCTGCCTGATCAAAATGAGACCCTATTTCAAAAAACAAAAAGGATGCTACTCAAAACATAAAAGTGCAAACTGTTGGTGTCTGAGAGATTGTAAAGATGTAAGAGGTCAACATTTGGATCTGAAAGAATAAGAAAATAGGCTACATAAGGTAAATACTAGAAATTGAAAAGAGTGGATAGAAAATGAGTAAGAAAAAATAAGTAATAAGGCGGGAAACTATTTAAGTGATTTTTTTATATGTTTAGCTTCATCTCTGGGGATGAAAGAAATTCTGTGTCACAAAAAGTTATACAAATAAACAATGTGGAAAATAGGCTATATAAGAAATTAATTTGAGGACTCTTAAAAAATAAAAACTTAAGAAAAAGCAAATCCATGTAAACAGTTCTGAAATGGAGTGAATTCTTCTCTAAAATGCTATAGAATGTTATTTGAGAAGCTTTACAGGCAGTGAATAGGGGAATATCCATATATTTGAATATTTTATGAATTTCTACTAACTGATAAAGGGTGAGGAAAAGGAAGGAAAGAGAAAGTCACAAAACAGGAAAAATATGGGCAAGGATAGCTTCAAAAAGTTTGACTTGGAAACCAAACAAATGTGTACAGCACCAGCCCAAGAGCATGACCTGATGTGCCTGTTATCTGCACAATGGCTGCATTGGTCCCTCAAATTAAAACTTCAATGCTGAGATCAGCCAGCAGGAGACGAGACCCACAGATGGACTGCAGGCAGACCATTTACTCACACCCTGGTCTAGGTCAATTATAAAGAAAAAATCAACGTCTGTCTGCATAATCATGGCTTATTGACCGAGGAGCTATGGATGTCTAAAAGTCATATGTAAAGTGATCCAGATGTGATTTAGGGAGTTAACATCCCATCTTATCTTTAATATATGCTTTACATGTACTAGAAAAAATAACTCTTATAATAAAAAGTTCTACAAATTCTGAAAACTCTGTACAATTTGATATGTACCACTAGAATGAAGGGATAAAACAATGATATTGATCTCTGGGTCCCCTGTACATCTGTGTGCTCAGCATGTCCTTCCACTGCCAGATCCTGGCCACTCTTTATATCTGCTTGTGTCTGTAACTCTGTGGAACACGTTTTGCTTCCTTTAACTATTAATTTAGTACAACTTCAATTTATCTGGGAAAAAATTCTCAGTTGAGAAATTGCCTAGATGGGATTGGTCTATGGCATCTATAGGTGAATAGCTTTATTGATGTTGCTTGATATAACAGGAATCAGTCCATTGTGGGTGGCACCAATCCCTAGACAGGTGGTCCTGAACTGTACAAGGAAGTTGACTGAGTGTAACTCTGTCTGGCAGCCAACAAGTAACATCCTCCATGGTTCCTGTCACACTCTTTTGGCTGAGAAGTGAGTTCCTTATTAGGAGACTGACTTAGTTGCTTCTCTGTTGCTGTAAACAAACTCCATAACTAAAACTACACAATAAACATATTTAATTGGGCTTATGGTTCCAGAGGGTAAGAGTGAACGATGACAGAGAAAAGGGATGGAGGCAGGGACAGTTAAATGCTTGTATCTCAAATGGCAAGCAATAGGCAAGTAACACACTGAGCATGTCAAGGGTCTTTTGAAACCTCAAAACCCACCCCTAGTGATATTCCTCCTCCACCATGTCCACACTTCCCAATATTCCCCCAAAGTTCCACCACCTGCAGACGAAGTAGCTAAACACATGGACCTCTCAGAGTCATTCTCACTCAAACCGCCACAGAGATAATGCTGCATGGAACTGCAAGCAAGTCTGCCTTCAGCTCCTGCCTTGATCTCCCCCTGTGATGAACTGTGACCTGGTGTTGCTGGCTAAAACAAAGCCTTTTCTTTATTGCTTTTGGTTAAGGTATTTCATCATAACTCCAAATGAAACCAGAACAATATATAAGTACAATCAAACATTATACAGGCTTAAAGTCTTACTTTCTCATTAAGCATATAATCCAACTGACATTCTATATCAATTATTCATTCAGTTTTACCCCTTGTCGGTATTCATTTTTATAGATGTACCACAGTTTATTGCTCATTGCCTAGCAGAGGGCCGTCTGAGAGCTTTCTAGTTTCTGACACCTGGGAAGAAGAACCACTATGAATATGTGCATCTAGGTTACTGTGGAGATGTGAGGTTTGCAACGCTTTACTCTTGGAAAAATATATAGGATAGAAATGTATAAACCATGTGGTAAAGGTATGGAACTAAGAAGATAAAAATGTATATTCAAAGTGACTGTGTCATTTTTATCACCCTGCCATCATATGTAAGAGATATGGCTGACTAGCTTTATTTTCCAGTGCTGCATAAAGACACTATTTCAAATTAATTAATTGAGTGGGTGCACAGGGATACTTCATTGGATTTTTAATGTACTTTTCCCTGACAATTAATAATATTGAACATATTTTATTTGCTAAGTAACCACCTGCATATTTCATTAGGTAAAGTGCCTGCTATAATCTTTTGATTCCTTTCTAGTTATCTGTTTTATTACTGTATTGTAAAATGGCTTCATATATTTTACTTTAAAATCCATTTTATGGTCTATGTTTTACATTGACCACTTCTTCCACTTCTTCCAAGTGGTTGTTTCTTTTTTTGATTAATATTATTGTTAAACTATTATCTTTGGGGAAATAAAAATTTATAACTTTGATGACATCCATTTGGTTCGCTTTAAAATTTTCCCTCATCAGGTAACATTTTTATTTGGGACTATACTGATGATATGTTTGCAGACTCTAATACATTTTTTTTCTGGGAGTTTGACAATATGAACTCTTACATTTGAGTCATTATTCATCACAAGTCCAGCTCCTTCTAACACTGTTCATTTTCTTTTGCGGCATAAGATGATGACTGAATCTTGGTTATGAAATTATGCGAAAAGGCACACGATTGTTTCATCAAAATTCATTGAAAGAATATCATTTCTTCTTTAATTTGTGATAAACCTTCTTGTCAAAAATGAATTCACTATGTAGTTGTGGGCCAATTTCTGAATTCTTCCTTCATTTTTATGGGTCTATACTTTTTATGCATCTATGATCTCCTTTTCCACACTATTTTAATTATTGAACATTTCCCAATTCTGAAAGCACATATCAAGAGTCTTTTTTATTTTGTCCTTTTATAAAGTTAGTTTGGCTAATGCATAACCTTCACATCGCCATTTAAATCTCCAAATAGGTTTCTAAATGTCTGTAAAAGCCATGCCAGCATTTTGTAAGGTTTGAGTTCCATTTTAAGATTGACATTTTAACTATCTTGAGAATTTTAATTTACAAATGATATTTGCTGAGTTTTTTGTAGAGCATTTTAATGCTTATCTCAACTGTGATAAAGTCGTAAAGTACTTGATCAAATTTTTTCTAGTCATTTCTTATTTTGGTACTATTTTAAATGCCAGTGGGCCCAAACTCATGGCCTTTTTCTTTTTAATGCATAGAATTAATATCAAATTTGTTTCATATGTTCAGTTTTCTCTATTATTTTAATTTTGGGTAGCTGATAACTTGCTGTGAGTTTCTGGGGGAAAACATATTATTTTGGACTCTCTTTTTCTCTCTCTCTTTCCCTCTCTCCTCTTCTCCCCAGTCATTATTGTAAGGTTTGTCTACCTTCTTACTATCTTGCTCAGTCTTTATTATTGTTGTGATATTTGTTCCTTCAAAACAAAATTCTGTTCTCTTGGATTAACTGTGTGTTGTTATTATTGTTTTCTCCCTATCATATATAAGTGCCTATTTTAATAATTAGATTTGTTTTTGGCACGTTTTTATACATGTGTAAATGCATACTGATTACTCTCATCCTCAACCTCTCTTAACTTCTTCCCACCCTTGTCTATCCCTTTTACCTTCCTACAATCTTTTTCTCACCTTCTTACTTGTCTGGATTTGTGACATCAAGTATAAATAGGGCTGTCTGTGTGACTGTGGGTTTGCAGCTATCCATTGGAGCCTAGTAGGCTCAGCAATAGGCAAATAGCTGAAGACAATGACTCTTCCTCTTTAAGAATATGCCAAAAACTGATATGGAAGGAAACCATAGAGGCCTGCAAGCCACATCTCTATCCTTGATTCTTGAGAAATCCAGTTTTGTGCATCCGCAGGTCCAGTGCAAGCAGCAGCATGAGTTGATGATTGAGATCATTATGTCATGTCTAAAGGTTGGCATTTCCTAACCCCTTCCCCTACCATTTTCCTGCCTTCTCTTCTACAACATTCCTAAGATTTAGAAGGGATTATACAAATACCTAATTCAGGACCATGCCTTCAACCATCTCTATTCTGAGCATCTTGATTAGCTGTGAGGTCTGCACTCACTGTAGCTGGCTGCAAAGAGAGTTTCCCCAGGTAAGACCCAGATTAGCAACTGTCTATGGATGTGAGCACAGATATTTAGAAAGCAGTTTGATGCTACACCAATTTAGTTAAACAATACTAGCAAGGTTCTTATTGCCTTGATTTACCTATGATCTTCGCAGGAATGGGTTTCTTTCTTTCTTTCTTTCTTTCTTATTTTGACAAGACTTACAGTGCAAAGCACAGAATCCCTCATGAGAAGCCCCCCTCAAATCCAACCGGAGGGTGATTGGTTGCCCCATAACAGTCATAGGTGGGCACATTTTGCCTGTATGGTTGCTGTGGAAGTTTTGAGGGTCCATAGCTGGGTAGTAGTATTGATAGCTTTTCTCTGCCAGTAGCTTGCCTCTAGAGTTTGAAGAGTCAGCTAACAGGAACAGAATTCCTAGCTAGCTATCTGTGGTATAGTCAGCATTAAGAACTCATCCTCCAGTTCTGGCGAACAACCAAGAGGACTGGCAAGGACTGTTATTTTGGAGGGTTCTGAGGTCTCAGTGGTCAAGAATCCCTACAGTGTTATTCCATGCCTGGCACTGAGAATTTTGCTAAATAACCCCTGCATCTAGCCATGTAGGATTGCACCATTTAATCTCTCTGTTGTGTTCTTAACAAGGTTACAGAACAGTAAGCTACAATTATGAGTTTTTCCCAACCTTCCATTCTGGTTGACTTTCTGTTCCCTGATTTCCCTGATCCCCTTTTCTCTGCTTAGACCTTTCCAGCCATTATTCTCCCTCTCTGCTTTCCTTTCACCTGTATTCTACTGTCCCCTCTTCCGTAGGGCTGCCCTTTCTCAGTGCCTTCTTTCTAGTTTCCTGGACTTCAGAACTCCAGAGTAAATGAACTAAACTAAAAAACCAAAGCTGAGGATCGGTGCATGTGAGCGTACATGTGACTCTTGTCTTTCCTGGTCTTGGTAACCTCACACAGTATCATTCTTTTTCAAGTTTCATGTATCATTCCCGAAACTCCATCTTTCTTTACGGTAGAATAAGATTTCGCTGTGTATATGTACCATACTGTTATTATCCACTCATCAGTGAATGGTCATCTAGGATGTTCCCGTTTCCTAGACACTGTGACTGGAGCAGCCATACCATAGATGTGCTGGGCTCTCTGTAAGATAACATAGACTCCTTCCAGAATAGGATTCATACTTACCTCCAAAATGGATGCACTAGTTTGCACGTTTAGCATGTGTTTTCAGTGAACAATTTAAACTTGACAGTATTTGTATTTGGTATCACAGACTTTTATGCAAGTAATTTTACAACATCCACTGTGGTATAGAGGGTTGTTTGTTGGTTCTCAGCTGCTCGGCTAGCTAAGCCCCTAAATAATCACAGAGAAACCGTATTAATTCAATACATTGAATTAATTGGCCCATTAGCTCTAGCTTCTTGTTGGCTAACTCTTACATATTATTTTAACCCATTTCTTTATTAATCTGTATATCACCTTGAGGTTGTGGCTTGCCAGCAAAGTTTCAGCACTTATCTCTGGCAGCAGCTCCAATGGCATCTTTACGACTCTGTCCTTCTTTCTCCCAGAATTCAGCCTAGTTTCCCCCGCCTACCTAAGTTCTGCTTTGTTATAGGTCTGAAGCAGTTTCTTTATTCATTAATGGGAATCACAGCACACAGAGGGAAATCCCACATCAATCCACATAGTATAATATTTAAAAATATATTATATTATTTTTGGAAAATTCTACTCCCTGACCCAGTCTGTTTTCTAAAATTACTTTTGCTTATTATTTTATATTTTTGGTTTTGCATATGTAACAAATACTGTTTTATTAGTTTTGTTTTAATTAGTCAAATATTCTTAGGGAAACTGCTTTATTTTTACTGGAATAATGACTGGTTTTTTGATGTTCTGTATTATACTTTTCCATTTTTTTGTCTTATTTTATCTTTTCTGGACTGAAGCAATGTGCACTCTTACAGCAGCACTTGAATGCACACAAGTATTGACACATAAACAAAAGCATATTTATTTTTATCTAATCTTAAATATTTGGAAATGTGTCACTTTCATTTCTTCAGTTTCCACCAACTTTGAGGAATGAGCTGGGACTTCAATTACGTGCATACTGGAGTGTGTTTATTGAAAATAAGGATACCTTTCCACATATTCTAATCATCATTATTTCTTTCAGAAAGAAGTTGCAAAATGCAATCAGTGTTCCTCTCAATTTATGCATAAGCTTTTCATCGTTTTCATGAAATTTAAAATACTTTTAAGAGTTTTTTCTTAATTTTATTTTTATGTGATTCCCTGTTAGCACATGAAAGTTAATTGAATTCTGTATATTGAAATTATCTTCTGTAACATTTCTTGTCCATAAGGAGTGCACAGAGGAAGATCCTGTGCCTATCTGTTGGCAGTGTCAACTCAGCCTTGTGTGTATTTAGAGCCACTAAATAGGTTTCTTTGTGCTTCTTTCCATCTCTCTAACCTTTCTCTTGTATGATGAAGGCCTGCGGAATTCCAGCAGAAGATGAGGACTCTTGTTTAACGGACTGCATGAGTCTTCTCCTCCCCCCGCCCCAAAAAAAAACAGTTATGATGAAGCTCAGTGCTTTGAGGTTTGGCCTCATTTGCTACCAGAGTTCTTGTAGATGAAAGCCATTAAATAGAGGAACACACAGCACTGCATGCAAGGCTAATTGTTGGTGTGCAAAGATGGTTCAATACTTACAGATCATTATAGTCCACCATGTCAGAAAGCTGAAGAGGGAAAACTAAAACTTTGTATTGACTTATGCAAAGATTTTTGACAAAAACCCATATCTCTTCTCAGAAAAAATAAAATTCTTTGGGATAAAATGAATGGAGTCAGAATTTTCTTGATTTTATAGAAAATATCAACAAAATTGATAGCTATAATATTGGACCTATTTGTGAAATATTGAATGCTTCTTTCTTATGATTAAACAGAGAATAAAAGTCTATATTTGTATCTATTTATTATTTTATAATTATGGGTGCCTTGTTGTGCAAAACATGCATGACCAATGTTCCCAGGGGTTAGACTAGAGTATCAGATGCCTTGGGCTGGCATGACAGGTGGCTGTGAGCTGCCATATGGATGCTGGTGATTAAAACCAGGTACTCTGCACGAGCAATGAGTCAATTCTCCAGACCTACACTAAAGACTTTGGCATTTTTCACATTTTTATTCAAAATGTTGCCCAAAAGTTAAGCTAGTGTTTATGTTTAATTTATCCATAGAAATCAAGTAGTTATATTTCTTTAAAAAAATATAGGAAAAATATTTGACTTCCTTTTTCCCAGAAGTATATGGCTCCAAATAGATGGGTTTGTTCGTTCGTTTGTTTCTTTAGATGTAATACTTCCTTACCTTGAGATAGAAGACAACCTGTAAATTTACATGTAGCTTTGAGGGCCTTTTATTTACTAATTACGATTCACAAATGTGATTCATCAAGAAAGGTCCCGTTTTACAATAACAACATAAATCCTTATATGCAGCTTCTTTTTCTACAGTGTTAAGAATTCTGTGCAAATAAAAATGTCTTAGTTAAGAATCTACTTAGTAAAATGTATTCGAGATGTTGATGGCTGCTGATTCTTCAAACCTCAGGATCCCGTTTCTGTTATTCTTGACACACTCCAAAGCTTTATAATGAATTACAAAGTCTGAAAAGGGTCATTCGTAACAACTTTGATGTTCACTGTAGACAGAAGATATCTCTGAGGAGAGGTGGAGAGACTCTAGACTCTGGTAATTCTTTTACCGAGATATTTATTTTGTTCTGACTGTATGTAAATTACGGGATGCTTTCCTCTTGTGTCACAGCAGGGACAGTAACATATCATCTTAGCCCGAATCCTAATGTCATTATCTGACTGAGAAACAGTTCTACAGTGTGATTTTTCTGAAAAGGAAAAAAAAAAATCTGAGAGTTTCAGGACATGAGTTTGGTGCCTAGTTTTGACTGGCCCCAAGTGCTTTAATGTGTTTGTACTTTTAAGGCTGGGGAGATCTTGATCACCTGCTCTGAATAAAACAAAAGAAAAAATCCTAGTAGTGATGGATTAAATTATAAAGGATTACCAAACATGAACAGTGAAGTAAATATCGGAAAATGGAGTTGTTTGTTTTGGACAAACAAAGCAGGGATTAGAAAACTTCAAGTTTTCCTAATGAAAAGTAGTTTATAACACTTAAATTTTTAAATCACATTTCCAGATGCATCATACACACATACATTGCATAATCGCAAATGTTTTATAGCACTATTAAAATGAACAGTTAGGCAGCATAACGTGTCTTGCTCTACTGCAACCACTGTCCCTGCTTTGGGCCGTGCAGTTTCTCTTTGGTTTTATTAATGTTTGTTCTATTTTGAACAGCTAGAATGTAGTTTACTCATTAATGTAATTTTTGCTCTGTCTTCTTTAGAATGATTATAGTCATCTAAATTGACAGTTTTTTTTTCAATTAACCTGTTAATGAACATTGAAAAGAAATGGACCTCCAAAGCAATAACCTACTATTTCATGGAAGAATTCTAGTTACTTAGCGCTAAAGATTCGGAAGACATGCAGTCAGTGTTGTTCCCTTTGGAAGCATTATGTGTACTGCTGACAGCTACTGTGTAGATGTTATATTGTTTTTCCCAAATATATATATATTTGAAATGACTTGTGAAATTGTAAAGCATTAGGTTTTTCGTTTGTATGTTTTGCTCTTTGTTTGTCTTTGTTTTGGGTGAAAAGTGCAGAATACTGAATACTGCCAGGGACTTCTGGCAAGTGTTGAGAGCATGGGAGACAGGCCACAGCATCATTGCACCAACCAGTGAGTCACGTGGATCCTCATGGATCTCTGCCTCTCAATATCAAGGTTTGTGAGAGCAGTTCTCGCTTTGGTGCCTGTGAAAATAACCACTAAGAACTCAGAAACAACAGCAGGGTAGGAAACCTGAATGTGGTTGAATGCTTAAATAATTTAACAAGTGGAAACATAATCAAGTTAAAATCTCAGTTTGCTTTGGGAGCTCTTTTAGAAAGTTAGTTGTGTTTTCTGGTGTTATTAATCATTTCCTAGAGTAATTTGAGTGTTGTCATTCTTACGTTTCCACTCTGAGCTTCCGAGAGGCCAGTGATTTGCTGATTGTCTGTCGGGCGTTTGGCATTCTTCACAGAGAACCTTTTGATCTTAGCTATATTTCTTGATATTTCCTGTCTTGTTGCTATATTGTTTTTCTTGTGGTATGAATCCTTTGTTGCTGGTCATTGTAAATGAAGTATAATTTTAAAATCCAGGTTTTTACCTCACAGGCTTCTTGGAGTCTCTTACTATTCTAACAGACTTTGGTTGCCATGCTCAGGTTACAAGTCTGGCATAACTACCTCTTCAGTTCTTAAACCTTTTATTTCTTTCCTTGTGTTCAGCACTGGATGTCTGGAAACAAGGTAAATATGGTAGATATTCTAGTTTATGATTTTTAAAAAAGATAGATGGTATATTTTACTACTAATTATAGTAACAAAAAGAATGCTGTCACCATGTTTTAGTTTTGTTTGTGTAAATGTCTTTCATCAGATTAAGGCAAATTCTTCAAATTTTATTTTTTTCAATAAAAAAATAATAAAGTTTTGCACAATTCTTCTGTCTATTTGGGCCAATTATGTCATTTTTCCCTTTCAATTTTTACTCACGAATTACACAAGAATGTTTGGCCGAGTGTGGTGGCACTCTTATGCCCAGATCGCAGGGACTCCCAAATGACCACTACAGAGACCAAATCCTATATGTAAAAGCAAAGAGCCTTTATTCAAGTTCAAACTTGGACTCTCCATGTGTCTAGTGCATTGGCACAGTCAGACAATTTGGAGTTCAGTTGGAGTGTTTTCTTTTTTTTAAAATCATAGCAGAGGTTGGGATGAGGGATTTCAAAGGTTCAGGACCCCTAATTGGCTCACATTTGTCTGGGGTATTTTGGTGAAAGGGAATTGTCGATTGCCTTTGGGTGGGTTACTCAGTCTAGGGGTTGTAACCCACCTGGCAGTTCAGTTATTCCAGGGTCCCAGAGAGGCACTATCTGGAAGATATGAGCTGAGAGAGAAGAAGGAGGCCATGCTAAGTTTGTCAGAGCCTCCGTTTATTAGAGATGGGGTACAGCTTATATAGGGTAAGGAGTTGGGGGGTGGTCACAGGGGCCTGGGCTCTTGCAGTGTGGTTCAGGTTGATCACATGGTTCGGGAAGTCATGAGTTGACACACCTAGTTCTCTAGATAGTTTGGAATGTGGGGCAGGTTCCGCTAACAGATAGCTCTCCATTAACAGCCAATTTGGGTGTGGGGTAGGCTCTGTCAATAGAATGATTCCTAACACAATTATGGGTGTGGGGTTCTCTGCAGACTCCCCAGGGTGATGGTTCCTGCAATGATTTTAGGCGGAAATTGGCTCCTGACAGATCCCCCTTTCTTTTATAAAGACAGGCAGCTATTAAGTGGAGGGCACCAGGTCAGAGTCCAACCATGGTGTCAGTTCTAAAGGAGAAGGGACTGGGACAAGGAGAGACCCTCCTCTCGAATGGTGAAGCAATTTACCTCTGCTGGGAACAGAGGGGTGCCTTATGATTCTTAGGTCGAGTGGGGACCAGGTCTTTTTTCCCTTACCCGTCCTAGGATTCCCAGTACCCTGTCTTAGGTTGGGGGATGTCCTGCCACAAGTCACCCGTCCTTGGAGCTCCTCAAATAAAAGGTATCTAGCGAGATTTAAAGTAAGCAGATCACAGGGCACCCTGTCTTAGGCCATGTGGAGTGCACCCCTCGTGCCTGGTACCATGCCATGTTGAGCCGGTTTCTACAACCTCTGTATGATGTGCTGTTCAGGCGAGGGTCCACACTAACTCCCATCATTGGGCCCCTGTGTCTATCATTAATGAAAAGACTGTGAGGAGCTCCTCAAATAAAAGATATTATGATATAATTTGGGCACCAATAACTCCATTTCCAGACAAGAAGAAAGGGCATTGTCCAAACCCAGTATTCACCTTTTAGTCTGGCCTAAGGTATCCTCCTTCCTAAATGCCTACTCCACAATAAGATTACGAGTGCTGCCTGCCAATAATTAGGGCAGTGTAAAAGGGGTCTAAATCTAAAATTTTTAACATATGCATTAAAACCAAACACTTTACAGCGTGTGTCAAACCTTTCCCAACATCTATAAGCAGTTACAAATATCATTAGATCAATTGTAATAAGAGTACAATGACATACATTGTTGTCATCAAATACACCAGTTCCAGTCTCTGAGTAACAGTGACAGGAACCCCCAATCTTCCCCCTTCTTAAGTGAAAAGGGGTTAATATTTTAATTAAAATGAGTTTTGTGTCCCAAAGATTAAAACAGTTGTTTAGTCTGCATCAGAACCAGCTCAGCATTTGTGCTTCAGGGCAGGTGGGATTCCTTGGTGAAGTGAGCTGGATACAGCTATCTGGAGCACATCCTAACAATTATCTCAGGCGGGTCTCCCTGGACTCTGGAGGCAGAATGACACCCTGCAGAGTGGGGTAGCAGGTTCTGTTATCAGGCACTCCTCTCCTTGGGGGCAGGAAAGGCCGGACCAATGACCTCTCCCCAGTCGCCTCTGGAACTCCTGTGTGGTGCCTGCAGCCAGGACATCAGATCCAGATTTTATTTTCTTTCTGTGAAAAAAGCATAAACATATCCTTGATCCCAAATATATATAGGTTGGGTTTTTTCATAATGCATTGTAAGGGCTTTTCCACCTTGCCCTAGCAAAAGTCAGCTTGGTGTTATCACGCCAGATCCATTTGCATCAGGATCTGTTGGCAACTTTTTATGAGTTGCTTTCAAGGAGCCTTGTTATGCTCCACAATTTTTTTTATTAGCCATATATGCAGTTCTTCCATTGGAAGAGCCATTTGTAAAATTTAGCATAAAATCCTTTAAGGAATTTTTTGTTATAATATTAGCAAAATACAGTTGTGTGAATTCTAGCAATGATCTGGAAAAAGATTATTGTTTTTTGGGCCTTTGAATTAAGCAAAGGCAATTGTTCAGAAATCAGTCTTAAAATTATCAATGAATCTATTATTTAGTATAAGAAACATTGATCATAGTCAATATTTTGTCAAGCCATTTTCCAGCTTTTATCCTGCCTTTTTATATCAGACAGGCTACTGTTCTAAATTAAGAGTTTAATATCTTAACTGGCAAGGCTGGGAAGGTTTAGCCATAAACAGCATTTATTTTATAAAAATGTTGTAGAATAAATTTTACATTTAATATACACATTTGCCATAGCTGTAATATACTGTACTTATACATTATTGTATACTTTACCTGTTGATTTATATTTTACCTGTTTGAGTACCTGCTAGGCAGCTTTCAGCTCTCTATTGGAAACTGGGTCTCCCATAAGAATATTGTAACTAGAGCTTTAACCATTGGACATCCAACCAAAAGTTTGTAAACTATCCTCCTCTTAAGTTTTAAGTCTGCCTTGCAAATAGGAAAATAGAAAAAGGAAGCATTTTAACTAATGATGCTGGCCTCATTAGACACCAACATGTAGAAGAATGAAAATAGATCTACATCCATCTCCATGTACAAAACTCAAGTTTAAATGAGCCAAAGGCCTTAGCATATAAAAATTATGTTGAACCTTACAGAGAAAAAAATTTTGAAGTACACTTTGCCACATCTAAAAACACAGCCTCAATGGCACAAACATTGGGGAAAACCACAAATTAGATCTCCTGAATTGAGAAACTTTTGTATAATAAGACTAGAAAGTGGGAAAAGACCTTTACTTATCATAAACCCATTTCAAAAATACATGAAGAACTCAGGAAATTAGTTATTAAAAATTAATCCAATAAAAATATTTGTTATGGACCTAAACTGAAAACTCTCAGACTAACTTAAAAATGACTGAGAGACACCTAAAAAACGTTGAAACATAACATCCTTTAGCCCTCAGAGAAATGTAAACCAAAACTCCGAGATTTTACCTTATCCTTGTAAAAATGACCAAGATTAAAAATTACTGCTAACAATTTATGCTTAAGAAAATGTAAGTAAAGAAAAAAACTTCATTGCTGGAAGTGTAAACTGACAGTCATCTTTGGATCACACATCGTATTGAAAAAACTGGATAAACCAGACTCCCCCAGCAGTAAGAGAAGAATCAAAAATCCAGGGCCAGCCTGTTCAGCGACCCTGCACCAGGAACTAGCAGAAGACAAAGCCAGACTATAATCTTGAAAAACAGGTTTTCCAGCTGTGATTATCACAGTACTGTTTTAGGAACTAACAGATTATGACCTTGGGAGTGGTCCCGAGGCAGGGAGCTGTCCTCCTGCGACCACCATTGGATTTTTTGGAATTTATGACCCTCCTGGACCACTGGGCTGTGGCCTCTTTCCTCAAAAATTCTTTCTCTTGGTCCTCCCCCACCAACCAAGGCCACGTGCGCGACCTCAGCAAGGATGGTCTTTGGTGAGCCATGTGGGGGCCCGCGCCATCCCTAGACCCGAGTGAGAGTCTCCCCAGCACTGAGGGACTCCCATTATGTCTATTTTTTTAAAAATTAGGCAAATATCTACCTCAAAACTTAGCAATACCCCTTTTCGGCCTAAATACAAAGTTGTTTAACCATAAGACCATGTGCTCAGCCTTGCTTACAGCAGAACTACCCTATCATAGCCAGAATCTGAAAATCCAAATGTACCACTTTTACACCTAGGATAAATGAGACATCATCCTTTTAAATATCTGTGAATATCACAAAATATCTTGGAGTAACTTTAAGCAATCAGGACAGAAGTTTTGGGTCCTGTTATCTCTGCCTGTGAAGGCAGAAATGTTTTTTATTTTTAACCATTATCACTTGTTAGAGTATAACTCCTGCCCTTGATAAATTTAATTAAGAGGCTTGAATCTCAGCAGTCCACCCTGAAGCCACACCTAGCAGCAGGGAAGGACCTCAAGCTGAAACAATATGACTCCCACCCAAGAGCGGGCCGTACAAATGGAAAAACTTGTATAAGAACTTTAAATCTTGAAAGATCCCCTACTTTCTTGGGAAATCAGAAGAAACACGGCAAAAATGACAATTTCACTGAAAGCAGTTTACAGATTCAGTGAAAATGTCCATTAAAAATTATAGCAACATTTCTCACAGAACTAACATACATATTCAATGCAAATGTTCATTAAAATTATAGCAAAACTTTTCACAGAACTCGAAAGAACAATATAGAACTCAAAAGAACAATCCCCAACCTTATATGAAAGAAACCAAAACTCAGGATAGCCTAAACAATTCTAAAAATCCTCTGAATATATCATAATATTTGATTTTAAAACTTTTTTACAGAAACACAGTACTGAAATTAATAAACCTTAGATATAAACTTATACACCTACAAACTAAAGATTTTTGACCAAGAAGCAAGATTTTTAAAATGGAAAAGAAGCATATTTACTGTCCTAAATGAAGCTGCAACTTTTTGAATCTAGATTCCTTTATAGCAAACTTGCCTGTCAGCTTTTGCTCCATGTGGCAGGGGGTTAAAGACATAGGCTCTCTAGCCCTAGCAGCCAGCCTGCTTGGCAGGCATAGCTGTGTGGATTGTACCCTAACTTCTCGCATCTCGAGGTACTCCCTTCTGAGTCCGCAAGCAAACACATAAAGCAAACACATAAATCTCTGTTTTTGACTCTTACTCCTCTCTCCCTGATTGATTGATTAAATTCCTGTATGAATTTCTCTTCCTTTGAAAGTCCCATACCTTTTTGGACGACAGTGATCCTGCACCTACCTCATTCTGCAGATCTGTCCGAGTTCTACAGCCACAGAATCTTCTTTTTTCTTCTTGTTGTTGTCCCGGGACAGTGCGTCATCATCCGATAGTTGGCCGTGCTCCGAGTCACTGGTTCGGGCGCCACTGTTGATTGCCTTGGCGGGTTACTTAGTCTAGGGGTTGTAACCCACCTGGCAGTTCAGTTATTCCAGGGTCCCAGAGAGGCACTATCTGGAAGATATGAGCTGAGAGAGAAGAAGGAGGCCATGCTAAGTTTGTCAGAGCCTCCGTTTATTAGAGATGGGGTACAGCTTATATAGGGTAAGGAGTTGGGGGGTGGGCACAGGGGCCTGGGCTCTTGCAGTGTGGTTCACGTTGGTCACGTGGTTCAGGAAGTCATGAGTTGACGTACCTAGTTCTCTAGATAGTTTGGAATGTGGGGCAGGTTCCGCTAACAGATAGCTCTCCATTAACAGCCAATTTGGGTGTGGGGTAGGCTCTGTCAATAGAACAATTCCTAACACAATTATGGGTGTGGGGTTCTCTGCAGACTCCCCAGGGTGATGGTTTCTTCAATGATTTTAGGAGGAAATTGGTTCCTGACAGGGGATGGGTGTGTTCTGGTCTAAAGGATGTCAAGTGCTCCTATCTACAAGAGTTGGAATGTTAGGAATTCCCTTTTGGTGTTTAGGTACATTGCCTTGGTTGGTTCATTCCTGGGTGGTGTCTGTGTGGTCTCAGTTTGTGGTCTTTCCTGGACCCACATAATCTGAAACTCAAGCCTGTATTGAGCTTGCCATGGCTGGGCCCTACAGCACATGAATTTAATCCCAGCCCTAGAGAGGCAAAGGCAGGTGGTTCTCTGGGAGTTCCAGGACAATCTGGTCTACAAAGCGAGTTCCAAGACAGCAAGAGTTGTTACACAGGGCAACCTTGTAATGTAAAACAAAAACCAAACAAACAAAAAGAATGTTTAGCATTTAAAATAAATGCTCATTATCCATGTAAAAAAATAATGGAATAATGCTGTATTTTGTTATGTGTTAAACTAATATTAATATTTCATTCAAGTATTTTAAATCAAAATTGCTATATTGCTCTCATCTAGTTTTGAAGTCAAAGCTATGCTAACCTTATTAAATGAATTGGAACCTTTCTCTACAGAAATTTTTTTTTTTTTCGGTTTTTCGAGACAGGGTTTCTCTGTGGTTTTGGAGCCTGTCCTGGAACTAGCTCTTGTAGACCAGGCTGGTCTCGAACTCACAGAGATCCACCTGCCTCTGCCTCCCAAGTGCTGGGATTAAAGGCGTGCGCCACCACCGCCTGGCTTCTACAGAAATGTTTTACATATTATTGGATTTTTTGGTTATGTCAATGCTTGGTAAAACGGCAAATGAAGCTAATAAAACTTTCCAACTGTTTGTATATTTTCTCATGAATGTTTTTCCCTCCTGCCTTCTTTCCTGCCGCTCCATTTCATTTAGTATTTAGACAAAAATCCAGGGGCATCACAAGCACATAGAGCTCTGTTACTGAAGCATACACAAAGCCTCCTGCAAATGGAAGGAAAGATTCAACACTGAATAATCATGTGTCTTTGTAACCTCCTGTGGCTTCTTGAATCTTCTGGCAATTGCTGGAACTGCTCTGCAACACAAGGGTTCACTGTCCAGTCTGAGATTTTACATCACATGGGAGCTGATAATGATTTGGCTCTGGAGCAAACAGGATGAGGATGAATGTTGTCCATCCAAACAATTAGCTTCTAGTCATTTTTCATGTGAGTCTATTTCAGTTTTCATCTTTATCTCATTTTTTGTTTTTGGTTTGTTTTTTTTTTTTTTCGAGACAGGGTTTCTCTGTGGCTTTGGAGCCTGTCCTAGAACTAGCTCTGTAGACCAGGCTGGTCTCGAACTCACAGAGATTCGCCTACCTCTGCCTCCAGAGTGCTGGGATTAAAGGCATGCACCACCATCGCCCGGCCATCTTTATCTCATTTATCTCCTGTGGTGATTTGAAAGAAAATGATCTCCAAAGGGAGGGGCACTATGAGGAGGTGTGGCCATACTGGAGGAAGTGTGTCACTGTAGGGGTGGGTTTTGAGGTCTCCTTTGTCCAAGCTTCACTCAGTTCTCTTCCTGTTGCCTGCATACCAGGATGTAGGACTCTCAGCTCCACCACCACTTCTGTCTGCACATCACCATGTCCCATCATGACAATAACAGACTGGACCTCTAAACTATAAGCTGCCACCTCAATTAAATATTTTCCTTTGTAAGAGTTGACATGGTCATGGTGTCTCTTCATAGTAATAGAAACCATAACTAAGACATCTCCTTTCTTGTTTCTTTTAGTTCAGTGGATCTCTAAGGCTGTGACACTTTAATATAGTTCCTCATGTTGTGGTGACCCCCAACCTTATTATTTTGTTGCTACATCATAACTGTAATTTTCCTACAGTTATCAATCATGATGTAAATATCTGATATGTAGAATGTCTGTTATATGACCCCCAAGGGGGTCACAACCTATAGGTTGAGAACAGCTTTTTGAGAACAATGTATTTTCCCTTTTCTCTGTCAATCAACTTTATACTATGCTGCATTTTTGAATGTTACATAGTCTCCTAGGTTTTACTCAAGATCACTGTAAGCTCACATAATTGAGGCTGAAGGTAATCACATTTCTTCCTACTACCAAATGATTAAATTCCTTAGGCATCACATCTTCCAGTTTTCACCTCTCAATATGCCTGTTACTTTATTTTCTAATAATCAATCTTCAGATATATGGAAATAAAACTTACCTAATTAAGATAATATGAGCAATGCATTGGCCATTTATAAAAAATTAAATTCATACTTCAGATCCTAGAAAGTAAGAAAATTGAAGCTCCTCAGTGATTAAAATATGAAAGAAAACAATGAAATGAATAAATACTACACAATTACGTTAAATGCCCGAGTATCCCTGCTTCCTCAATGGTTAGACTTGCCTTCCTGTTATGACTCAAAATTTAGATAAGCTAGAAATTGATTATTATAAAACAGAAAAGTACAAGTCAATATATATAATAAAAAAGCTGAAAAATGTGACAAACAGTACCATAAATATGTATTGTATGTATTTGTGAGTACCATCCAAAACATAAATAGTACCCTTTCTAAATATCAATGGATTAACAAAAACATGATAGAAGGACAGACTTGATGCAATAAATAACCCCCCCCCATGCTCAAGCAAGCAACCCCAAGTTATCTCAGGTATTCACACGCATACAAAAGACAGGATAGTAGGGAGGGGATTTCATGGGAAAGGGGGTTTCAGTGGAAGAAGAGGGGAATAGGATGGATTAATAGAGGCAAAAGAGATAAAAATTCATCATATACAAGTATTAAATTGTCAAGGAATAAGTAATTAAAATGAAATTTATTAGCATATAGCATTAAAGCTTTGAAAAGTGATATAGTAAACACAGAAGAGACAATATTAAAGTGACTTTTGGACCCATGAAAAAGTATTAAGGCTAGCTAGAACTACAAAAGTTCTTCTGAAAATATGTTGAGGGACCATTTCTTATATCTTATGTGTGAAATTCATGAAAATTTAACTCTATGATGAAGGTTTCAGAGGCAGTGGTGAAATAGTATTGTCAAGCACGTTAGTGGAGCAACTGAATTGGAATGTGTAAGGTCATAACATAAGCATTTCCTTCTCTCTGAGCTCATCACATCTACAAGAATTTACCTGGGAGACACAGCCCCCAGCAGAACAGCAATGCACAGAGGCAACACATCGTTGCAAAGGTGCAATGCAGATGTCCACAGCGAGGAGTGTACTTGAATACCAATACATTATAGGAGATTCAGGATGCTCTGTCATTCCATCGTCTGTCAATCAGTTAAAAGAATAAAGTTAGGTGCCAAAAATAGCAATGCTCTGCTTTTCTTGAAAAGAAAATAAATCTATTCTAAAAATGCCCACTTACTCATTTGCAAACGCTACTTCAGAAGGAATAAGGAAAAAGCAGCATATCATTACAGGAACATGTGTGCAAGACACGGAAACATGAGAAATGACAGTATGCAGAGAGGACACATGAGAATCATACTTACACGAGTATTCCATGGGTTTTCTTAAACTTATAAAAACTTAAAGCCATGACATCATTTCATTGACCCTAAGTGCATATACAAAAGTTAATACTTAACTGCATTCCAAATGCACATAATGACTGTTAAGAATGGATGGAGGAGGTGAGGCATTTCCACTCTCTCTGACTTCCACTGACACCTCAGATTAAAACTAAGAGCAAGCAAAAAGAGACCTGGAACTCTTAGTGTGTTCATTTTCCATAGTCATGTTAATTTTGGAGCCAGCTAAATTCTTCCATATAAATAGATGCTTAAGAAGTACATATCTATAGAAAGGTTTTTCATTGTGAAATGAGCAAAAATGTACACGAAAAAGAAGGGGAGCTTTAATAGGTGATATTTACATTCTATAATTTGTAATGCTAATATGAACTCCTGTTTGTGAAGCATAGATAGAAAAGGAAATGTACAAGTGACTTTCTAAACAAAGGAGCTCAAAATTCCAACCTCCAGTAGCAATGAGCAGTCACTGAGAGGCCACAGCTGGGTTTCTACCATTTTGGATAAAAGGCACTGAGTTTGTAGTCTTTAGCTTTGAGGTTCTCACGTGTGTTTTCATAACAAGAAAAGAAAGATCCCAATCAATTGAAACCCACAACTTTTCTTAGACACAACAGAGTTGAGTTCCCGAGGAAAACCACAGGCCTAAGAAGTAGACAAGTGATCATGGAGACAGAATGACAGCCAGAACCCTACACAAGCTTGCAGCAGAAACTATGGTCAAGAAGACCAATAAAGGATTGTCTCCTGGAAACGGCATACCAGAGCCTGAGCTACGGACTCTTTCTGTCTCAGTCTTGGGCTCCAAAGTCTTGGGAAATTTGCCTAATACAGGTTCTCACAATGTAGATAAGAAAGGGAGAGAGAGAGAGAGAGAGAGAGAGAGAGAGAGAGAGAAGCAGGAAGGGAGGGAGGGAGACACAAAAAGAGAGAAAAAGAGAAAGAGACAGAGACATAGTCCCTTAATACTTCTAGCAGTGGAGAGAATAATCCGTTCTGAAATGAAGCCCACCCTTCTGCTTACCTTACCATGGACAGTTTTACTAGATCACAAGTGATGAGGGAGTGTCATGTATTAATCTGCTGATTTCATTGGTTAATTAATAAAGAAACTGCTTGGCCTGATAGGTTAGAACATAGGTGGGTGGAGTAAACAGAACAGAATGCTGGGAGGAAGTGAGGCTATTGTCATGCCTCTCCTCTCTGGCTCAGATGCCATGCCGCTCCTCTTCAGGGCAGATGAGATGAAGCAAGCCTCCAGGTCAGACATGCTGAATCTTTCCCGGTAAGACTGGTACTACACAGATTACTAAATATGGGTTAGGCAAGATGTGAGAATTAGCCAGTAAGGACTAGAACTAATGGGCCAAGCAGTGTTTAAAATAATACAGTTCGTGTGTTGTTATTTCGGGGCATAAGCTAGCCAGGCGGCTGGGAGCAGGGTGGCAGAAATGCAGACCGCAGCTCCCACTACACACAAGTAACCTGGGAAGGGAGAAAAGTTTAACTTAGGTTGCCCCTTAGATTTGAATTTGGAAATGACTCTCCAGCTGTGGCCTTCTATGGAGGGGAAATCTCCAAGAGACTCACTGGAAGATGGAGACTTCATTCTAGATGAAGGGACATACTGCTGCCTGTCTGCTCTTGGGGACAGCAATGGGGTTTTAATGTAAGAGTTGGAGAATGAAGATTAAGGCGCTATGAGCTCATATCCTGCTTAACAGGGCCTCACAAAAATGTAGTATCAAGAGGAGAAGCAAAAACAAGACCACCAGAGGAAATTTAAGCCTCTAAAGCTTGTGCTATTCAACAGTAACCACAGGCTCCTGCTGGCCACATAAACAGCCTCACAATAACGACCTGCCCATCTTGTTTCCTTTTATCCCAGGAATCATGCCTGGCTTTCAATAACAATGTATGAGCCATGCTGAAAAACAAAGTATATGGTCAGAATAAAGCAATCACCCCGATCAAACTCCGCTGTGGAAGATTTTGGAACTATGAGACTGGGAATCTAAAATAAGAAAGACTGTAAACTAAGAGTTCTAGCAGAACAGAAAAACAATGTGCAGGAGCAGAGATTGACAAACATGTAGGAACTCTAGGAAAGGATGAAAGGCAATACTAGACACCCAGGTCATAATGACAGAAATGAAAGATTTCCCCAGTGATCTCCTTGACAGACTAGCCATGGATATAGAATTAGTGAGCTTGAAAAAACTGCCAGGAACTTCTCATTGAAATACAAAGTAGATAAAGAATTATCAAAATGCAGGATTGGATACTCATGAATGAACCGTGGCACAAATACAAAAGATACCCCCATATGCCACATGAGAATACTAGTAGGAAAAGCAGAATCAATAACATACGGGCATTTTCTAAAACTAATGCAGACATTCTGTGGGGTCCAGGACACTTAGAGAATACAGAATGGTGTAAAGACCCCCAATATTGCACCTGCATATACAGATATCTAAGGTATAGAGCATAATAAATCAAGAGGAGATGGAGGAAGAAGCAGATTCCTCAAAAATAAACAAAAATCAGAATTGCTTTTGACTTTTTTTCAGAGACCAATCAAGAACAAAATATAATGAAGTTTCAAATTTATAGAATCAAAATCACTATCAATTTAGACTTCTATGTTCTATGAGGTTATCATGTACAAAAGAAGAAAATTTAAAAAAAAAATGAGTGAACCAAAAAGTCACTGGGCAAAAATAAAGAAAATGTGCAACCAGTTAGAACTGCTATACCAAAAAGGGGGAGATAAAAAAGAGAGGGGGAGAGAAAGAAAAAGACAAAGAAAGATGCAGAGTGTTTTTCAGAGAAAGAAAGGATATAGGTGAATGTTGGGTGTTCCCACAGAGAATAAGAGATAACCTGATGAGAAACATACAAAAATAAAATAAGGGTTTTAATTTGGTATTATTGGCAGAGGGTATTTGCTTTTTGTTTTTTGTTTTGTTTTGTTTTGTTTTGTTTTGTTTTCTTACTTTTCTTAGCCATTATTGATCTTTCAACATTTTGTTCAAAGTGGTTAGAGCAACAATGCAATACCCTATGGGTAAATGAGATGAAAGACACCATTGATATATGAGGTCTGAGGTGGGAAGTGTGAGTGCGCTATCCTAAGACACCAGCTTTCTCTGTAACAAAATAAGTTTTCATTTTAAATGACATTTATTAATCATCACCAAAAGCTGAAAAATTATGTAACGTGGAATATAATGGCTATTCTAACATAGGGAAAATGAAATTATTCACAATATTCAATTCAAATCAGAGGAAGAAAAAGGCATATGAAAAGATTCTGACTGATGAACATCTAGTGTTGGGGGATGCTGCTCATTTGTTTCTTGGCTGCCCAGACTCCTGGAATAATCACACGGAAACTGTATTAATTAAATCACTGCTCTAGCTTTTAATTTGTTAGCTTCTTATTGACTAGCTCTTACATCTTGAATTAACCCATTTCTATTATTTTATACTTTACCACAAGGCAAGGTTTATTTATTGGCAAGGTTCCAGTGTATCTGTTCCTGGTGGTGGCAACATGACTTCTCCCTGACTCTGCCTTCTTCCTCCCAGCATTCAGTTTAGTTTCTTCCCCTTTGCCCCCACCTAGCTCTATTATGCCCTATCACAGGCCAAAGCAGATTTTTGATTCATTAACCAATAAAAGCAACACATATACTGAAGGACTTCCTACATGTAGGTTCCTTTGAGTTTGTCTGATATTCCTGCTTAAAAGCTCATGAGAAATTCTCTCTTGGGAACAAAACTGTGACAAATAATTCACTCATCTCATGGATTTGGAGGTAAAGAAAGCTGCTCCTGACTGGCTTCCCAGTGTGCTTGATATGGGATTCCCCTCTGTATGCTGTGAATACCATTAGTTGATAAAGAAACTGTCTTGAGCCTGTGATAGGGTAGAGGAGAGCTAGGAAGGGAAAACTAAACTGAATACTTAGACAAAGAAGGGCAGAGTCAGAAGAAACCATTAGCCCCACTGGAGACAGATGCCAGAACGTTAGCCGGTAAGCTACAGCCACGTGGCAATATACAGATTAATAAAAATAGGTTAAATTAATATGTAAGAGTTAGTCAATAAGAAGCTAGAGCTATTGGTCAAACAGTATTGCAAATAATATGGTTTCTGTGTGATTATTTTGGGACTGGAAAACGAAGAAACAGACAAGCTGCCTTCTTACTACATATGCTCACTATTCCAGACATCATCTCAAGATGGCTCCTAACTGAGCATTTCTGTCTGCTTGTGTTCAAGCACCATAAATGGAGGTGGTGGTCTTCTTTGACCATGATTAGGAATCATTCTTCTTTAATGAAGCTGAAATGTCTGAGTTTCTCAAACAGAATATAGGGATGAAGAGGTAGTTCAGTTGGTATAACTCTTTCTTATCATTTACAAGGTCCTGAGTTCAATCCCCAGCACCAAATAAACATGTCATGGTAGTGTGTCTGGTATTCCAGCACTCAGCCCGTGGAGGTCAGACAATCAGAGAAGTTCACAGTCATCCTCGGTTACACAGTGAGTACATTTAGGATACACAAGACCTTGTCTCAAAACAAAGAACTAAAGCTTATAGGACAGAACAAAAGTATCTACCTTTCCCATCCAAGTAATAATAACTTGGAAGCTGTCATGTCCTAGGCGGAACTGAAGGATACAGCTACTTTATTTCTCTTGGGAAATAAACAAGCCTCATAATTTTTAACTGTTTATCAATTTACTCTTTTATCCAGGGGAATTTCTCTCAAATTCATTCCATTCCATTTCCTTTCAATACTTTCTTTCTTGTTTGCTGTAAGGAAATGCCTCACATTTTAAACCATTTTCAGACTTAGTTAAACTACCTCATGCTGTAAGGGTCATGGCATAAGTACTCATATTATTGAACAAAAGGTTTATAAACATAAAAACCTCTTGTGTCCTCTCTCTGGCAATGATAGCTATAGTTTATTTTGTCAGTTGGAGGATTCTCTGACTCAGAATAACCAAAACCAACCAAGCATGTTTACAATAACGGTAATTAGAAATACAGAGTTAATCCATTGACTTTCAATGAGTTCGACAGAATTTCCTGATTTCCACTGGAATCAAGCTAGGAATGTCCTAGTGAATTGATTATTTTAGAGACAATGTCAAGGGTCAGTATGCTATGAAGTACATGAGAAAAGGACCAAATTTCAGAATACCCCAAAGGGTGTGTCCAGCCCAGTGATCAGCCAGAAGACTCCTCAATGTTGTATTTGACTCTCAACTACCATTTCTAATAACAGCAAAGTCATATATTCCAGAACAGAGAAGGGAAGAGTAGAAGCTGAGCATTGACTCATAGAAAATATTAAAAGATGCTCCTAATTATATTTGCTGTGGTAGACCATGAGAGATAACAATGCAGTTGAATAACACAACAGCTGGACTCTGAATGTTACTAAACCAGAAAAGTTATGATGACCCCTTCATCAGCAAAAATATATAAGAGATGACTATCTCTTCATCTGCAAACAGACATAAGATGATGGCTTTTTTTGCCCTAATTTGCAATTGATTTAGAAAGCACCCAAGTGCCTCTATACAAGTGTGTTGATGCTCTTGGTTTTTTTTCCTTAACTATCTTATTTTCTGCTGAAGTCACAAACTTCCTCCTGAGGTTTTGCTGGAACTCTTCCATCTCAGAATCACCTCTTTGTTGGCTTCAGACATGGTGGTCATCCTCAAGTCAGTCCCCTGTATGCTAATTCTGTATGTGTTTTCTTTGGGACACAGAAATCACTAAAGTCATGCCCTTAACAGACCAAACTTTTAGCTTATGTTTTCTGACCTCTGTTTTTGTTTTTTTTTTTGTTTTTTTTTTTTTTTTTTTTTTTTTTTAGAAGCCCTGCCTCATGTCCAGGATGAATGGCAGCCTTGAAAAGCAACTGAATGTTGCTCTCATACTCTTTTCTTGACTTAGAATTTCACATTTAACATTATTACTTATTTCTTCTCCATCTCTGATGGAGGTCCATTTACTTTTATACATAAAATGAACCAATTTCTTACATTTACTGTGCAGTCTTTCCCATGTCATTTTAATTGATGATGTCATTTTTATTTCTCCTGTAGGTTTCAGATAACATACTCACTTGGGCATGCTTGTTTGCTCTGTGCATATAAACACCAAGAAATGCATTCTGCTTACATTGGTATGACTTTCTGGGATGTAAAATGTTTGCTAAGGTAACTCATCTCAACTCCCATCTTTTAGTGGAGCTTACTTAGCCATCTGTGGACCTACATTCTTTCATTATGTATTGCTTTGCTAACTCCTTCAAAAACTCAACCATATTTTTAAGTAGATTAAAATTAATTTAAGAATAATTGTAATTTTCCAACATTAACTATTTTTGTCTGAGAAGTAGACTTTCATCCCATTCAATTATCCTCTTAGTTCCTTACTAAAAGATGTGGAAGTAGAAAAAGCCCTGAGTGAACAACGCCCTGAGAGAATGAATACACACTACTGATGTGGGCACATCCATGCCAAGGACTCCAGTGCCTTAGACTCATGAGAAATACCAAGGCTTTCCCTCAGCTGACCTTTTCATCCATGTGTGGATGTTGATAGCATATGCAGAAAATGCCCACCCTAGCTTTCTCCCCAACAAATACTTACAGGGTAAAGACTTCCCTAACAGACATTATTCCTATTGGGATCAGCTAAGCCTGCCTCCTTGACTCTGTTGGGTAAAAATAAACCCTGCCTCCTTGGTTGAATTCTTTGTAACAGTCCTCCTTCACTGTTCAATTGTGAACAGCTGAGCTTCCAGAGTGCTGTGTCTTCTCAGAGCGCTAGTCCACCAGATTCCAGCTTTCCTCTGTGTCCATGTGTCTGTCTTTTCTTCATCCCCTTGTCTGCCCAGTGAGGTCAGTCTCTGGAGTCAAGTAGTATGCAGAAAAGACACTTACTTTTATTCAAAAGGTACTAACATGTCTTTTTTAACTGTCCTGTGATTGATAGCTTCTATCAATTGGTGTGAAGAGAATAGAATCATTTTTTTATGCTTAGTTGTTCTAGCTACATTTTAAAATATTTATGTTGATTTTGCATTTGGAAGTCACTGTGGATTCCCATTTATTTAAGCATATGTAGGAGCCCGCTCCTACAAAGTCAGTTAGGGTTCCTGGACGGGGGATCCTAGAGGCCAAAGGAAAGTCAGATAAAAGAAACAGAAGACAGGATAGAATCAGGAAGTCTTTCTGGTCACGCCAAAGCAGTCAAACAGCCCAGAGTTTATTTCAGAACTTGCTTATACACAAAAACAGAACAAATCACAGCACAGTCAGCCAGTCATTACCTAACCACAAGACCCTTCCTGTCCTTGAGTGAGCAGCCTCCTCTCCAACATGTGCTTGCTGCTCGGAAGCAGTTTTACTTTCTATCATGATGTTCCTGAGGTTTGTCATCAGCAGTATACTGTCTACTAGATAGAGTGTTCTTTTTTCATGGACTAAATCAGAAGTCTCTCACAGCCCTCAACATTATAGGAAAAAGCAGGGCAGGCAAGCTTGAACTCAAATGACTTCTTTAAGTCAAAAATGACTCCAGATGGAAACTGAGTCACATGTGGACTCCCAAAAGTAGACTATTAACTGTAACATATGTGATATTAATACTGTCATTTTTCCTTCAAATCTTTGCACTTCTGTTTTGTTTCTTCACAACAATAAGCAAAAATTCCTAACTGATGTCAAACAATAATTCTGATGATTAGTATACTTTCTATATTCCTTAAGGAAATGTAACTAAAGAATCTCAGTTAAACATATTTATCTCAGAACATCAGTAAAATTTAACTTCTAATAGTTTCCATTTTTTCTAAGCAACTATGAGTTTTTATTTTAAAAAGTAGATACTCAACTTTACCAAATGTTCTCTGCATATACTGGCATAGTGATTTTATGTTTATACATTTATTTTAGTGTTTATTTAGAATTCCTGTGATTCATTTCTCCTGATTATGATGAATTACTTTTCACACCTGTTGTATTGGATGATCTATTATTTTATATATAATTTTGCATTATTATTTATTAGTGAAATGATTATATGATTCATTTTCTTGTGTCATGTTCTTGATTTTGGTATCCAGACTTCACTGATCTTATAAAACTGCCTGGCTTTGCAAAGATGTCCATCTACTTTTCAACCCCTTAGGCATTGTAATGTGCTGGACTTACAAGTGAAGGGATTGCCTAGGGAAGTCCTAAAAAAAAGTGTATTTAAGAGGAGGGTGCCCATGGCATACATGGAAACCCACAAAGTGTTTGAGTTCTTGTACTAGCAAAATATACTACAACTCAAATTAAAGGGGTCAGACATTAAGAAACAGTTAAAGAAAGTTGTTGTACCAAATGACTAAATTTATGAAAATCATACTGATACAACCACTCCTTTGCTAACTAGAAGAAGAAAAACCCACTGCATAATTTGTGGCCAGGGGGTAAAACCAAAGGCAGCAGAAAAACATCCCAGGAAACCCACTGGGAATTACCAAGTTGTGCCCAAACCAACTTTGGAATAGATGCCTCAGATTACTAAGAATTTATTTATTAAAGACTTAAAACTCTTCCCAGGGATACATTCTAGTTTAACACCCCCCTCACTGTTTTAGCAGCATACATCCAAATTAGAGTTAATCAATTTTTTTTCCTGATTACACTAATTTATCACTAAATTAGGCAAAAAGTCATTTATGTATTCCAATTTGGAAGTGTTAAGTCATTTGCACTACAGTGAGAATTTCCCTGTATATTTCAGCTTTCTTAAATGACATATTGGTATTTGCATTTATAAGTGACAGAAAATCTAACCTAAAAAATGTAGCTCATGAAATTCAAGGATGGAGAGTAACTGAACAATGAAGTTCCTGGGATGGTTTGAGGCTCAAAAATAAACAAATTTATATAAATTGCACATTGCAGGTACCATTCATGTCTCTAACTCTGTCTTTGAAATAACTTTTAATTTTCACTAATCTCTACAAGTTAAAAATGTTTTTTTTCTCTCAGTGTGGAAAAGAACTATACCTCTGTATATTCTAAGTATCATATGTTATCATTTTTGCATATGTGTATTATGTTATATGCATGCACATGTATATATCTATTATGTGTGTGGGTGTGCGCGCACACATGCACGTGTGTGTGCACATGTGTTTGGTGCTCAATTCTTCATCATTTCACGTATTAAGGCAGAATCTCTCATTGGAACCCAGAGTATTCTGATTGGGATAATCTACCTAATGTGTCACAGGGATCCCCAATCTCTATGCCTCAAGTGCCTCTCAGGAACTAGGATTACAGACACACACTACCATCTCCATGGAGAAGTTTCAGTGAGTAGTTCTTGATTTCTAAAACTACCTTATAGCTAATTAATATGAATTATCTTTTTTTCTAAAGATTTTGTCAGAAAATATTCATTGAAAAACAAGAAAGACATTCCCCTGCCTTCTCAACTCTATCCGCTCCTTCTGTGCCTTAAATCTCTCATTCGCATTGCCCTCTGTGCTATGATTGAGAATTTTTCATCAACATTGAAGTGTTAGTCTTGAAAGGTGTTCTGGGTTTCCACTGCATGTTTCATGTCTATAGTCATGATGCACATTCATTTAACAGAACTAAGGAGCTGCAGAGACAAGAACTACGCTGTTTAATAGAAAAACAGATTTCAAGAAACCATAACATCATCCATTATTAACTGGAATATTGTCTGTCATTCATAGTGAAAGACATGAAATTAATCAAGAATTGAATCTTTGAAATATAAAAGAAAGCATATACCTGAAAATGGAACTAAGAAGAGACAGAATGTGGAGACTGTGAAGAGCTGTTGTGTATACTTGTTTAAAAAAAAAAGTAGGTTGTTAGAGAACCAGTCATATGGCTCAGTGGGTAAAGGTGCCTGCCATTATGTCTAATGAAACAAACTTAATCTCCAGGACCTACATGGTCTAGGAAAGCCAACTTATCTCTTAGCCTCCATAATAAAAAATAATGTTAAAAAGAAAATAATAAACTACTAGTTAGGAACACCTTAGCCACCATAATAATTTGAATAAGAACGAACCCATAGGCTTGTATGCTTGAGTGCTTAGCAGTTTGAATCTCAGTTAGTGGAACTGTTTGGGAAGGATTAGTTAAAAGGTGTGGCCTTGTTGAGGTCTGTAACTGAGGCAGGCTTTGAGGTTTCAAAGGTTTTCAGGATCAGTCTCTCTGCCTCTCACTTGCAGGTAAAGTTGTGAGCTCTCAGCTATTGATCCAGAGTTGTACCTGCTTTCCTGCTTCCATGATATTCATGGGTTTTAATCATCTGAAACTGTCAGTCCTTTATTACCTTTTTGTTTTATAAGTTGCTTTTGGTCATGGGGTCTTTTCACAGCAGTAAAAAACTAAATAAGACACCACCTATTATAAATTTTGATGATAAATCATTGATTCTTACATGAGACTATGAATCTTGCCACATATTTTATTTACTTATTTATTTATTTATTTGGTTTTTTGAGACAGGGTTTCTCTAGCTTTGGAGTGTATTCTGGAACTCATTCTGTAGACCTGGCTGGCCTCAGACTCACAGAGATCCACCTATCTCTCCCTCCTGAATGCTGGGATTAAAGGCATGTGCCACTACCACCCAGCTTGCCACATATTTTTAAATTAAACTGTTTCTTATAAAATACCTGCTTTGGCTGTTGCAAGGAATCCTTGGCTCAAGGGTCTGAAGAATTCCTCTGAATTATAGAAACATAATTATAACTGAAAGCCCTTAGTGTATGTTTATTATGTACAATACTTTTGTCATAAAAAAGAGTTAAATTACAAACATTTTAACATTAAAAAGAATTTTGTTGATTTTTAAAATTTATAAAATACATTTTGATGTAAAATTTAAGAGATCATGAGCATGCAATCACATTACTACTTACAGAGAAATCTTGTTTTAAAATTATGAAGAACTGTTGGAGGAGGCTAAGCTATTTGTAGTTGAATGATAGAGTTAGTTGGTTACAAAGTATTAGTTAAGGAGATGATACAGTTAGTTGGTTATAAGGTATTGGTTGTAGAGATGATACAGTTAGTTGGTTATAAGGTATTGGTTGTAGAGATGATACAGTTAGTTGGTTATAAGGTATTGGTTGTAGAGATGATACAGTTAGTTGGTTACAAGGTATGGTTGTAGAGTGACTTAACTTCATAGCAATTACAAGACTTATTTTCAAATCCAACTTAATTAATATAATGTAAAGACATTCAATTTTTAATATTTGAAAACATTTTTACCTATTAGTCTTTTGATAAATATGACATGGGACACTTCAGTAGAGATTTCTAGATACTTTGTTCTATCAGAAGACAAAGGGAATCGGAGTTTTCTCATTTTCTTTCAAGACAGAATAGCAACTGACTTTCAGAAAACAAAGCTAATAACATATTCCAAGGGCTATAAATTCCTTTTAAGTCTTTGAGAAAAAAAATTATAAATGTGGTTCACTTTGTAACAAAAGGATGTTTCCCATTATGCCACAGGGTTTTATTTATTTATTTTTCTTATTTCCAAAGCTTTCTTTGGTCAGTCTGAATGAGTTCAGTAGTAAACCAAAGATAAACTCAAGGCAAATGCATTCTACATTTTACTCAAAAATTTGCAAAAATGTTTTCTTTTTTAATACCAAAACAAACTGGAATTATTTCCCTGTGGCTTTCTTACAACCTTTTATATCTTCCAAAATAAAAGTAAATACATAAATGAATAAAGAAAAAGGAAAACACTTTCAAAATGTCAAAAGAATATAATAAAGTATTTTTTTTTCTTTTATACTCGCTGACACATAGAAGAAGCAAACTCAGGTCTGCGTAATGACTTACTCAAGGTAAACGCGTGGAGACTAAATGCAGAGCATCCGGAGAAAAGACTGAGAATTTTATCTCTGCTGAAGGGAAGGAGAAGCAAGCACATAACGGTTGGTTAAAGAACCTTAAATGGAGAAAAGTAAAATCATAAACTCATGAGTCCTGGCTCACTCATTTGAAAGCAAGAAACTATTAAATTCTGCAAATAGTTATACTTTCAATATTGCTTCTAATATAAAATAATGGATATTAAAGAAACACAAAGGCCAGTAATAAGTGTCTATTAGTACATGCTGTTATTGATACAGGAAATAGCTATTAGAGCCAATGGTATAAAATAGCAACTCACAATAATGTTCCATCTGAAAGTATTAAAATGTACTCTGAGGGAACGAGCAACTCCTTCCTCCCTCCTCCATGATTTCTACAGGTTCTCCTTATAATAGAAGGCAGACTGCCAAATGAAAATCCAGTGTTTTTAAGGTGCAGTATATCTCCTAAATCACAGGAAAAATAATATCAGCCAGTATCTAAAGAAACAGTTTTATCTCTTTATTTAAACACTGTAGTGTTCTATGACAAAGTGTTCAGTTTTAGGTATGACAAGATGTCTAGGTAAAGCATTGTCAGTCATGGTCAAATTTCTATTGTGTTTTAGCCAGTTTACCATTTCTGTCATAAAACGTCTGAGAAATTCAGCTTAAGAAAAACAAAAAACATTAGTATTGGATCACAGTGCGAGAGTCCAAACCAGAGAGCAGCTGGCCCTGTTGCTTTGTGTGGGGAGTTATCACCTTCCAGGGCAGCGGAGGGCTGAGGAAGATGTTCACTTCATCCCAGCTAGGAATCAAAGAACGAGGCAGAGATACTGATTAGGCCCCCACTGACACCTTCAAGGGCACACAACAATGGCCTAACTCCACCTCTAAAAATCCCACCACCTACCAACAGCCTCACAAACTGGGGACTAAGCTTTCAATGGCATGGGGATGGCAGGACATTCAAAATTCAAATTACAGCATCCTGCTCTTGGCCCCCAATGGTTAATGCTCATCACACATTATAAAATTCATCTGTCTGGAGCTGTTTTAAGAGGCTCCTACCCTGCTACACAATGCTTTAGAAATGTTGAGGGCTTCCCTCATCCCAAAACTCTTGCAATCTACACGCTAACAAAGCCAGAATGACATAGACATGCTACGGTTTGCTGCTGCCATGAGCTGAATATGGAGAAGCTTGAGGCACAGACGGATAGCACTGGGTGACCTTGAGGGTGAAGGCTCTGCAGGATGCCTAGGTGACACTGGAACTCTGCTCAAATCAAAGTCTTTGAAAGTAGTTACAGTTTTAAACCTTTGAACCCATGATGGATGGGACTGTACAGTTCCTAAGATGCCCTCTGTTTCCTTCCTGGGGTCTTGGTGCCCAGTAATTGACTTCCTACTCATGGTGCGAAAGTCTTCAGCAGCTGCCTCCTCTTTGGTGGTACCTCTAACCATGCTCCTGCTCTGTCGCACCTGGCAACTATTATCCACTCTAGTCCCCAGTGCTTCTGAACTGTCTGTCTGTAAATGAGACTAAAGGCATCTAGTAATACCTACGTCATCGTTCAAATGCTGTGCAGGCTTGACATTCCGCTGCCATACAATTCATCAGTTTCTCAGACCCACACAAACTCTTAGTCAGCAAACATAATGTAACAAAAGTCCATGTCACTAACAGGCCTAATACAGTCCTTATTGCCATAAAAAAAAAAACCCTCACAAACATACTTTACCCTCCTCATTCCTCTCAGTACTGTGTTTTTGCAAGTTCCTGCACTGAAAGCAGCCACTATGCTCTGTGTGCAACACTCAAAGTTTTTCCTGGGTTATTGCTGCAAACTGGTCTAAACTCCTGAAAACCATCCATAAAAGATCTTCCATATCATCTCAGAAATAATCACAACAGTGATGCCCCCAACACACACACACCTGGCAAGAGGTTTTTTTTTTTTAGCTTTCTGTTTATTTTGGTTTGTGCTCCAGAGCTTCCAATGTGTGGTCATGTAGTCCTGTTTCCTTTCAGCCTGTGATGAGGTAGGGTGAAAGAAACTGCTCGGCTTCAAGACAACTGGGAATTGGAAAGGAACAGAAAGAGGCCATTCCCAGTCCCCCCAAAAGGAACTCCCCCAGTGATTTACCATCCTTCCATTAGGCCCCAGCCCCAAAATTTTCAGCCTCTACCAATAGTGCCCGAAGGAACAAGTTTTTCAAATAGGCCTCTGCAGGACAAATCCAAAGTGTAGCAAGATGTAAGTCAACCAGTTTTTTTTTTTCTGTGAGTGTCCAGTGCTCTAGGCACCCTTCTCTTCCTGATATGGAGAAGGAGGTGGGGAGCAGAACAGGGGAGAGAGATGGAGAAATTAATATGAAGACTTCTTTCACAGGGACAAATGTCTTTACAAAACTAAACCTTCAAATCTTCTAAGTGTCTTCATTTAAAGAAAATCATCTAAAGGAGATTCTCATGCCAATGCAGTGTGTTTGGTATCTACATAGACACATTTTAGTGTCCTATGGACTATTTTCATATGGTGGGTTGTAAGCAATATGGATATCTTCATTTTGACATATTCACTCATGATGTGGGATTCCCCTCTGTATGCTGTGAATATGTTTTATTACATTGGTTAATAAAGAAGCTACTTCGACCTATGAAAGGGCAGAATAAGGCAAGGTGGGAAATCTGAACAGAGATATATAGAGAGAGGAGGTAGAGTCAAGGAGACACCATGTATCTGCTGAAGGAGACAGATGCTGGAAACTTACTAGTAGGCCATGGTCTTGTGGTGATACATAGATTAATCAAAATGGGCTAATTTAAGATATGAGTTAGCCAAGAATATGCTTGAGCCATTGGCCAAACAGTGTGGTAATTAACACAGTTTTTGTGTGATTATTTGGGTCTGGGTGGCCAGACAAGGAAAGTGCAGACTCCTGTCCACATGCTCATATACACAAATGTATCATATCTTTATATTTATATGTAATTATGAAATTGTAAAGGGTTTGCAGATAGAAATCTGTATTTTAGTGGCAGTCACAAGCTGTCATGGTAAGCTGTCAAATAAGCCATCTTGAGACTAGTGTTTCTTTTTGTCTAATTATCTTTCTTTGTGCCTTGACACATTTAATTCCCTCAACCTAATTTCCATCACTTCTTACTAAAATATCTATATTTATACTTTGATATTCTTTCAAAATTCATTCTCCATTCTTTTTTTTTGTTTGTTTTAACATGCAAGCAATAGCGGTGTCTTTTCTGAATTCACTATGCCTTGGTCATATATGTCTACTTCACTTAAATACAGTTCATTATTGACATATAAGTGTATGATTTTGTTTGCTTATAGGCCATGCTCCTGCCTTTTGAGTTCTTCCAATAATTTGTTGGATCCTCAAAATTGTTTAAGAGACACATGTACTTTTCACATCTATTCACAGATGAGGAAACTTAAGTCCCATGAAACAAGAGCTGCTGGTTTTGAGACCCAAGATGTGACTGTACCCGGGGATTATTCTCAGAGACTCAAGGCTCTGAAGCCCTGAAAATTTTCTTTTGGCAAGAGCAATGTTCCTCTGATGTGGGATTCCCCTCTGTATGCTGTGATTACCATTGATTAATAAAGAAGCTTCTTTGGGCGTATAGCAGGGCAGAACACAACTAGGCAAGGAAAACTAAACTGAATGCTGGGAGAGAGTAGGCAGAGTCAGTGAGACGCCATGGAGCCACCAGAGGGGAAAGACATGAGCTGTCAGCCGGAACCTTGCTAGTAGGCCATGAGCCTCGTAGTAAAATATAAAATAATACAAATGAGTTAAGCAAAGATATAAGCAATATGCTTAAGTGATTGGCCAAGGTATCGATCTGTAAACCCTGTATAATTTCATAATTACATACATTTGTGTATATGAGCATGTGGACTGGAGTCTGCACTTTAGTTTTTTGGCCACCCAGACCCAAATAATCACACAAAACTGTATTAATTACAATACTGTTTGGCCAATGGCTCAAGTATATTCCTGGCTAACTCTTTTATCACAAATTAACCCATTTCTATTAATCTGTATATCGCTACAAAGCTGTGGCCTACTGGTAAGCAAGTGATTTAAATAATATAGTTTCTGAGTAATTATTTCATGGTCTGGGCAGCCGGGAACAAACAAGCAGCCTTTTACTTTACTCTTCTGCATAAGAAATTACTCTTTACAAGAATATCTTGTTCAGTGTGCAAGGACAAGAAGGCCAAATCAGTGTGGACTTTTTTGCACAGCAGGATGAAGAGAGACCCAACTTAGTTCTATGGGAGTGCCTTGTCTTTCCTGACATTCTAGCACTGGCTTTTCCCTGTAGATTTCTATGTAGTGATATTTCACTTGTGTTTTAATAAATAAAGCTGGCCTGAAGGTCAGTGCAAAACAGCCACACTAGTCAGCCATACGGGCCAGGTGGTGGCTGCATACACCTTTAATCCCAGAAGCCACACTAGTTAGCCATAGATGATGGGAAGTGGTGGTGCATGCCTTTAATCCCAACACTAGAGAGGAATATAAAGTGGGATGAGACAGGAACTTGTATTCTTTCATTTATATTTATTTATTCCTGATTTTTATTGAGCTCTACAATTTTCTATGCTCCCCTCCCTATATTTCTCCTTCCCTTCAACCCTCTCCCAAGAACCCCATGCTCCCAATTTACTCAGGAGATCTTCTCTTTTTCTACTACCTATGTAGATTAGATCTATGTATGTCTCTCTTTGGGTCCACATTGTTGTTTAGGTTCTCTGGGATTGTGATTTGTGGGCTGGTTCTCTTTGCTTTATGTCTAAAAACCACTTATGAGTGAGTACATGTGATATTTATTTTTCTAGGTCTGGATTACCTCACTCACAATAATGTTTTCTAACTTTATCCATTTGCCTGCAAGTTCAAGATGTCGTTATCTTTTTCTGCTCTGTGGTACTCCATTGTGTAATATACCACATTTTCCTTATCCATTCTTCAGTTGAGGAGCATTTAGGTTGTTTCCAGGTTCTGCCTATGACAAACAATGCTACTATGAACATAGTTGAGCACATGTCCTCGTGGCACAATTGAGCATCCTTTGGATATATATACCCAAAAGTGGAATTACTGGGTCATGAGGAAGGCTGTTTCCTAATTTTCTGAGAAATTGCCACACTGACATCCAAAGGGGCTGTATCAGCTTACATTCCTACCAGCAATACAGGAGTGTTCCCTTTACCCCACAACCTCTCCAGCATAAGTTGTCATCAGTGTTTTTTGATCTTGGCCATTTTTACAGGTATAAGATGGAATCTCAGAGTTGTTTTGATTTGCATTTCTCTGATGACTAAGGATGTTGAACATTTCCTTAAGTGTCTTTCAGCCATTTTAGATTCCTCTGTTGAGAGTTACCCAATTTTTTATTGGATTATTTGCTCTTTTGATGACCAATTTCTTGATTCTTTGTATATTTTGGAGATCAGACCTCTGTCTGATTTGGGTTTAGTGAATAACTTTTCTCAGTCTGTAGACTGTCATTTAGTCTTGTTGACCATGTCCTTTGCTTTACAGAAGCTTTTCAGTTTCAGGAGGTCCCATTTATTAATTGTTTCTCTCAGTGTCTGTGCTGCTGGGGTTATATTTAGGAAGTGGCCTTCTGTGTCAATGCATTCAACCATACTTCCCACTTTGTGTTCTATAGGTTTTTCAGTGTGGCTAGCTTTATGTTGAGGTCTTTAATCCATTTGGACTTGAGTTTTTATTTTAAAAAAGAAAACAAACTATCTTTTTTCATTTTACATACCAATCAGTTCCCACTCCTTTCCCTCATCCCATTCCCTCCACCTACCCTTCCAACCCACCCCCATCCACTCCTCAGAGAGGGTAAGGCACATTGCTATGGGAAAGTGCAAGGCCCTCCCTACTATATCTTGGCTGAGCAAAATATCCATCCAATGAGAACAGGTTCCAAAAAGCTAGTAGAAACTTGTGTTCTTTCAGTCTGAAGATTTCATGGAGGTAAGAGCTCTCTAGTGGCTTGGTTGCTTTGCATCTCTGATCTTCAGTTTGAACCCCAATATCTGTTTCTTAATTTTTAATATCCATGGTACACTTGTACCTTTGTTTATCAAATATTAGGACTTAAAACTAGAGACAAAACTACTTTGTTAAGATCTACTCAGCAATTTCCTGATTCCTGTGGTTATGTCCCATATACACAGGAAGTGAGCATGCTATGACATGTGTTTCCACCTGTGACTCTCTCTTTGTTATGGGGTCACTCAGCCTAGTACTGTCTGAATGTAGGGAAAGATTATGTTTTTCCTTGCAAAATGGAATGCCTTCTCTGGGAGTCTATAACCCATAAAGAAGACATCATGACCCAAAGCCAAGTGATATGCTTTCAAGACCCATAGCTTTATCATTGTCTCACTTATAATGGAATATGTCAAGTATTCCTCTGGGTAATAACCAAAGGGTTGTTCATTTACCTAGCATTCAGTCTGTAATGCAAAGGCAAGGCACATGGGGATATACTTGTAGTGTTTCCAAGAGCAACTGAAGTATTTCATTTGGGAGTATAATCAGGAGCCTTACTCATGTCCTTTCGATAAATAACCACAGCCTGACGTCTCTTATGGAACGTTAAACGACAGGATCAAAGGATGGCACAAATGATGATGCTGGACTGTAATAGAAATGCCTGTTTCCCAGCACAGTAGATGCCCGAAGGGAACTCTAGATAGAGGATCAGAACACCCAGTTGAACACAGAAAGGCCCAACTGCATCTGCATTCTTCAGTATCCCCTTGATCCCACCTTGGTATTAAATATCATTTAAAGATGTGCAGATGTGCCATGAAATATACCTCTAAGTCACCTCCCTCATATTCAGGACAGAAAGAAAACAGTTCATGACAATACAATATTTTCACTAGAACAGACTGAGGGAGATCTCATCATAGGAAAGCCTGCCTCATTAGTGCCTGCTTGGATGTTTCTTTTCACCAGCTTAAGATTCTGTTACAAGGAGATGACATCTATAAAAGTGTTTCTCCAGGCTCAAGTCCTGTAATCGTCTCAATTCCTGACAAGGCATGGATAAACCTCTGCATTACTATAGATGGATTGAAACAACCCACACTTTGTAGGTGATGAGACTTAGAAGTTAGAGTGAACATGTTATACAATTACAATGTGATCCCATCTTATTAAGCCAAATATCCATGCAAGCACTTTTCAATCTGTTGTTTTAATTTAATTATTATACTGTTTTATAAAATTTGTGAGTTTTGGAATTTTGTAAAAAGAAAGTTTTCCTCTCTTTTTCATTCTGTCTACTTGTCTCCCTAACATATGCAATATATATATATATATATATATATATGTATATGTATGTATATATATCATATATACACTCATATAGTGTAGATGGCTGCTTAATATATTAATATATGCATATACATGTTGTCTCAAGAGTCTAGTTTTTCTGTCTTATCTGCTTAGCATTTAGGAATATAATCAATAACAACATCATATTTGAATAGTCTAAACGTAGGTACAAATTTCATTTGTATATATGTACAATAGAGAAGTACATTTTGCAACAGAAAAATATTTGAAACAGCCATCAATGATTGACCTGATAAATTGTAAATACACATATATGATCTCACACATGATAGGAGGTAAATAGTTACTCTGTGAATTAATGCAGATGATGTTCATGTTACTTTACTAAGTGAAAAACTTACCAGAAAGGTAGAGTGTTACACCCAGCTCTTCTATGATCTCTGTGACACTCTCATGTACTCTGTTCTGCTCCTTAAGTACAGAAATATTTTAACTATTTTAGATCCTAGAATGATAAATTGCATTTGCTATTTCTTTTTCTTTTCTTTTCTTTTTTTCCTTTTTTCTTTTTTCTTTCTTTTTTTTAATTTATTTTATTTATTTATTTATTTATTTATTTTTGGATTTTCAAGACAGGGTTTCTCCGTAGCTTTTGGTTCCTATCCTGGAACTAGCTCTTGTAGACCAGGCTGGCCTCGAACTCACAGAGATCCTCCTGTCTTTGCCTTCCGAGTGCTGGGATTAAAGGCGTGCGCCACCACCACCCAGCCGCATTTGCTATTTCTTATATAGCAGTTTTTAATATCTGAGAGAGAAAAATGGGCAGATGGTGGTGGTACACACCTTTAATTCCAACATTTGGGAGGCAGAGGCAGGTGAATCTCTGTGAGTTTGGGAGCAACCGTTGTGAAAAGGTGCTTCTGAACAAATACAGTGGGGTTTCCACTAAACTCACATTTGTTTGGAGGAGTCATCAACACTTAGCTCGGAATTCCATGTTTATAGTACACCAGCTTTGCATTTATGTCATCCTGGTTTCTGAATGGATTCTGACTCTGAAATAACAAATGAAGTGAGAGGAAGAGGAAGCTCCAAGTAGGACTACTGAGAGGTGGTAAAAGCTGTCATAGAAGAGAATGCACAAGGACAATGGTCACATACATAAAAATGTGTGGTGGTTTTGAGTCATCCAAATGATTTATTTGAATTGTTCTGTAGATTACTGATGTGGGATTCCCTTCTGTATGGTTATATGGTAAATTAAAAAAAAATGGCTTTGTGGGAGCCTAGGCAGTTTGGATGCTCAACTTACTAGACCTGGATGGAGGTGGGGGTTCCATGGACTTCCCACAGGACAGGGAACCCTGATTGCTTTTTGGGCTGAGGGGGGGGGGGGACTTAATTGGGGGAGGGGGAGGGAAATGGGAGGCGGTGGCGGGGAAGAGACAGAAATCTTTAATAAATAAATAAATTAAAAAATAAAAAAAACTATCTTGATAGGGCAGAACTTAGGTAGGTAGGGAACACTAAACTGAATGCTGGGAGAAAGGAGGCAGAGTCAAGGGGAAACCATGGAGCAACTGCTGAAGACATATGTGCTGAAACTTTGCTGGTAAGACATGATCTTGTAGTGATGCACAAATTAACGGAGATGGGTTAAATTAAGATGTAAGAGTTAGAATAGCTTTAATAAGAAGGTAGAGGTAATGGGCCAATCACTGATTTAAATAATATAGTTTCTGTGAAAATATTTAGGGAGTTTGGGTAGCCAGTAAATGACCAAGCAACTTCTTACTACATATTACTGTTGGAAGAAGGTCACTTGTTCATTTCCCAACTGCCTAGACTCCTGAAATAATCACACAGAACCTATATTAATTAAATTATTGCTTAGCTCATTAGCTCTAACTTCTTATATCTTAATTTAACCCATTTCTAATAATCTGTGTATCACCATGTGGCTGTGGATTACCAGGTAAAGTTCCCAGCATCTGTCTCTGATGGGGTTACATGGCTTCTCTCCGACTCTGCCTTCTTCCTCCCAGCATTCATTTTAGCTTTCCCTGCCTAGCTAAGTTCTGCTCTGGTATAGGTCCAAAGCAGTTTCTTTATTCTTTATTATTTATAGTAATCTTAGCATATAGAGGAGAATCCTACATCACCTCCCTTATTCTGTTTAAATAAAAAGGAAGGTTTTAATTTTAACATAATAAAATTACATATACAAAACAGGTATCAAGTGAGAATTACAGTTATAATATTTATATCTATTTTATCTTTTATCATAACTAAGGAAAACTATAATGATAACTATCTATTCTTCAACTCCATCAAAGACTCCAGAAGGATATATTACCTAAATAAACAAGAAGTACATTGTAAGCAACATCCAAAACTCTAGAATTGATAGAGACATCTCACAGCCTGGACAGTCACCCAAAGTTCTTCTGTACCATTAGGCCATCCATCTTCAGCCTACTGGCCTATAGTATCCAACAGACTTTTCCATGAAACAGGAAATTTCAAAGACAGTTCCACCTATATTGGCAATTTGTCAGTCACTTTCTTCTCTGTCCTGCAGAATGTCTGGCAGACTCTTTATGAAGCAGGAACCCCAAAGGACCATCTCATTTTTAGGCAAGTTCAGCAGTCATTTCTCTGTGGGTCCTGCATGTTTAGTTCAAGCACTCCAGGCAAGAGCAGTTTCTTCCTCAAATGACTAACAAACTCCATAAGGAGCCTCTTCAATGCCCATCTTCTTCTTGAAGTAATTGGTGCTGCCAGGAGCAACTGTGTCTCATTGTCATGAAAAGTCATAAGTTGAATGCCATATTCTAAAGGTCTTTGAAAGATATGAAGATTATCTAACTAAAATATATCTCTATATATCTATAAAACTGAACTAACATGACTATGAACTTCACTATTATAGATGACTCCCTATTAATCTATATTTCTTAATTATACATTGCATTTTTAAATGAAATACACAATCACAATAACCTTAATTAAGAGCAGAAATATGCATATAACAAGATTGACTTTAAATTTGCATCAATAGACCAAGATCCATACCAAAGCAAATATCTATAGCATATCTCCCTTTATGTGTAAACAAACATTTATAAATGATATTTGGAATACGGGCATAGTTTTCTCCAAATTGCTTCCTGCTATTTATTGAGTGAATTAATTTTTTGAGGGGTATTCAAGGTGACCTTTCAGGGGATCTTGGTCCATTAAACCATATTAGTCTGGAAACAGTCCACAGGTCCTCATCTTCAGTGGAAACAAAAAAAAAGAACTTCTTTTCCAAGACAACATAACTTTATATCCATATTTTGAATTCAAGATATATTTAAAGTATATATGTTGGTTACTTAGCTCCTTCATGGTCAAAAATTCAAAGAAAACACAATAAAATACATAATCCTGACTCTCTCTGTATATCTTTATATGGTTTATTTTTCTTTACTCCTTTTAATCTATGACTATCTGTCTCTTAAAAGACTTTGTTTTATTTTTTAAAACCATTTACTTCCTTTTATAACTGTCTATTCTTCTCTCTCCAAAGCCTACATACATTTATCTAACACTGTGACCCATTTAGAGTTCTTTTATGTCTGAATCTCTCATATTGTGTATCTGTAATTCTTTACTGTCCAGGAGCACTTCTTAAAATGCTAAGTATTTCTTTAAAAAATCTAAGCTGCAGCATTCCTAAAATATATGCAGTCCTGCCTGTTTCCTCCACTCAGTCCAACATGGTAAAAGTCCATTCACCGCTTCTGTAAGCCATGCACATTGTCCCAGTTCCAAGTATGCAACTGGTCTATGTTGAGCCATTAAGCAGTTTGTAACACATTGCTTACAAAACCCATTTAAATGCTCAGTCTCCTGAAAGAGCGAAAGGTTGCACTGGCAGCCTGGCCCAGAAAGCCAGCATTTCAAAGTTACATGGCTTTTTTTCTGCTACCACTGAGTCAGGAAAACCTCTTTTAAAGTAGCTGTGGCACACTGCCAGCAAGCAGGAAGAAGCTTTGCTAAACTCTGTATTTTTGTGTCTAGAATTACTTTTAAGCTCTCTCAGATTTTAAGAGGATTTTAGTTGGCCACATTGGCACCAATTTGTTGAAGGAGGCTGCTTGTTCATTTCCTGGCTTTCCAGACTCCCAAAATAATCACACAGAAACTATATTAATTAAATTACTGCTTGGTCCATTAGCTCTAGCTTCTTATTGACTAACTCATATCTTAATTTAACCCATTTCTAGTAATCTGTGTATCACCACATGACTGTGGCTTACTGGGTAAAGTTCCCAGCATCTGTCTCCTGTGGGGCTACATGGCTTCTCTCTGACTCTGCCTTCTTCCTCCCAGCATTCAGTTTAGTTTTCCCCACCTACTTAAGTTCTGCCCTGCTATAGGTCCAAAGCAGTTTCTTTATTCATTAATGGTAATCATAGCAAAAAGAGGGGAATCCCACAGATTACCATACAATGTAATAAGATACATGACTCATAAAATCAAGAAATACCCATAAGAAGTAAGATAAATGGTAGGAACAGCTTCACAAAGGACAGAATGGAGTCCCCAAAAAATTGAGACTCTGATGCTCTGGTAGCATTTTGTCTTTGTAGAAGGTCTGTGCATGGCACACAGTCAAGGAAATGGAAAGCCAACAACAAGGGTCATCAAAGATCACCCAGGATACAGCTTACTAGAAAGCAAAAATATTCTAATCGTTGATCCATTTACAAACATTTTTAATGTAGAACCACCTGACACACTGAATGAGGTTATGTGGATGAAGGAACCCTCAACAGTGTGTGATTTCCTTTTGATCTTCATCCATCAGTCACCTTTTTTCTGTCATAAACTTTCTTGAGGAGTTTAAGCACCAATAGCACATATCTCCTCTGAGATGAAAGAAAGAAGTTTTTCAAGCTACTGTGTCTCTCTTTGTTACTCTATCAAAATATAACAGTGAGGAAAAGTTATTTTTGACACTCTGCTGGACACCACAAAATGTTAACAATCCATTTTGAAATAACTTCAAGGAATGTATAAAGGTAAAATCTCAATTTCTATTGATTTTTTTGTTTTATTATTTATTTGTTTGTTTGTTTTATAAACATCTTCTTACCTCTTGAGGAAGCTTTATTCCTTTGGCATGTATATGTGTTTTTGGCATGTGTGCATGTACATGGGACAGTAGTACAAGGGTTTGTGTGTTTTAGGTGTGGAGACTGGAGATTGACCCCAGGTGTCTTCTTGGATAAGTCTCTGCCTGCTGTACTGAGTCAAGGTCTGTCAGTTGAACCCAGATCTCACTGGTGCACTTCATCCAGCCAGACAGCCTGGTCTGGGGAGCATCTCCACCTTCCAAGCACTACATATACATAGGTCAACACACCTATCAGGGTTACACAAAGGTCAGCACACCTACCTGACGTTTTCTTGGGTGCTGGGTTCCAAACTCTCATCTTCTTGTTTATGAGGTAGCATTTTAGGCACCAACCCATTTCCCCACCCTGGAAGCTTTTATAAATAGTCAATGAAAGAAAAGAATACTCGCACATAAGGAGAAAATAATGGAATTAAACATTTCCCAAGATAGATACAAATGATATCTGTTTGGTCTGAAATATTCTAAATATCTGCAGTGCCAGAAAACTATGCATCATTAGGTTTCGGACTTTTGTATTTAGTTTTAAGAAATAAACAGTTTTATATATCCCCAAAACCCACAAATTGTTCCTGCTATGAATTGAAAAATGTGCAAAGTGCAAAAAAAAAATTACAAATAGATCAATACAGAACAGTAATTGATTACATCGCATTTCATCCTATGAAAATCCTATAAGCAACCAAGGGATAATTTATTGTATAATAGAGGGTGGGTGGAAAGCTCATATATCCTCAACAAAACTCAAGAAATCACAATAAACTCCAAGTATTTACTCATTTCTGTTAATTAACTATAATGGCTTTAGTTATGAGATATATGTGCTTTTCTGCAGATAATTACATATCTACTGCTACAAAATAGAAATATTACCACAGATGCTTTGTTCAACTTGATGCAGTGTAGACGTTAACAGTGGAGGATTTAAGGAAGAAAGGGTCAATTTTGAAGCCTCTAAAATTTTAATATGCAGTTTTAATCTTGACATTTTTATCGAGATTATTTTGTTATTTCTCATATTGGATTTTTTTCAGGTTGTTTTTCATTAGGTTCCACTACTGCAAGAGAGAAATGCAGAGATTGGCAAGGCCACATTTCATAGTGACAGCCAGGGTTTGCAGAGAATGAAAGGCAAGAGAGGCTCCCACTCCCAGACCTAAACACTCTTATTGTTAATGGACTGGGTCACCACCTTCTTCCCTGCCAAATGGTTTTAAACCATGAAACAGTTTCTGCAAAAACAAACAAAATGCTTCACAGATTGCGTGCTTGCCGGGGAATATGATCACTTGGGAAGCAAAAGACGGAAAGGAGTTTTGCCTAGAAATCCATAATGTTTTCAAACTTTACGATCTTGAAGTCAATAGGTGACTCAGAAAGGTGACCTCCGAGGCACTGACATCACAGAGGGGACTGAGCAGAGAAGGCTCTGGATTGACAGATGTTATGCAGTCTTTTCCTGTTAGACAAAGCAATGACAAGCAGCCTGGAGCTGTGCATTTCTTACATCTGCCAGGACAGAGCAGGGCTTGGATAGAATATCAAAGGGGACTGACGTACATCTGAGCACACAGGCAAGCACACGCATTCATAAAGAGAGGAAGAAAAACACCTAATTCAGAAATCGGTGTGGGAAGTCAGAATAAACTAGAAAAAGAGACAGGAAGTGAGATGACTGGACAGGCCACTCAACCCACGGGCAGAGAACTCGTCATCCCGAGAGAGAGCCAGTGTGAGGCTCAGAGCACTACGCTGAACTTATTTGCTGTTATTTGTTGTTTTGTTCTAGGAAACAATATCGTTCATTTGAAGATTGTTATAGAATCTCTAGTCAATGACCTTAGTATTTAAACCTTTCTTGATAATATACATCATAGAAGTTACCTTGTTGACCATTTTCAATGGAATTAAAAACACCCACATGGTGCAGCCATTATCCTCTGAGCTCTTCCACCCTGCAAAAGGGAAACTCACTCCACGCCCACTGAACAACAACTTCAACTTCCTCAGGCCCCACCCCTGGCCTCTGGCACCCACCACTTCATGACTTGAGTATGCTGAGGAAGCCAAAGCCAGTATTAAAGGTGTGTGCCACCACTGCCTGGGTTCCGCACTCTGATCTTCAGTCAAGCTTTATTTGTTAAATCAGAAACAAATGTTACTGCAAGGGGGGAGCAGCGGAACACACCTCCAACGATGTGTGAAGATTTAGTTGAGTCAAACAGGAAATCCCTGGCAAATATTTTGGCACTTGGTAAGTGCTCATGTAACAGCTACTTCATCACACATACTACCTGCCTTGGTGGTGAATGTAACCCTCCATCTGTGGAGGAGAGTTCAGAAGTGCGAACATCAGTAGATGAAATACAACAATCTCAAAACACTGGAAGTGCAGTGCACACATGACAGAGAATTAAGATTCTGATATTACGACCTTAATTTTGTTGCCTTTTAAAAACATTAGTTCTTAATGAGATAGCAAAATAAATAAGTGTAAGTCTTTAATACCAGTAGGCAACTAGCCGATCACTCAGTGTAGGCTGTTCTCATTAATTTAGGAATTAGATCAAAACCAAACATCTTTTTGACACTTAGATATCAGAAGGGTTAACACAATCAGTACAGCACACGTGACATATCCACAGAAGGATTAACACCATCAACAGAGCACACGTGACATATCCATGGAATGATTAACACTATCAACAGAGCACACGTGACATATCCATGGAGTTATTAACACTATCAACAGAGCACACGTGACATATCCATGGAATTATTAACACTATCAACAGAGCATACGTGACACATGACATATGACATGTGGCATACCCATGCTAGAATTCACTTTATGTTTTCATGTCTTACTGTTGGAATTTAAAACAAACTACCAATCGGATATGTGAGTATCCTTTGAGTTTTCCTAGTATCTGTATAATGTTCTTTGGATATGCATTAACTCGCAGATGGATATTTGGGGATACTTCTTTTCTTTGAATGAGTTATAACATTGTATATTGTTTCTGATTAAAAACATATCAGCATTTGGAAGGAATTTCTAGTATCTACCTTATAGTTGAGGTATAAAGTATTTTATATTGTCACATTGCCTAGTCATCAAGATAGTTAGATTTTACTGACTAGGAAATTCTACTAAGATTACGGGCCTTAAGATTTGTACATATGCCTACACATACTTTCAAGATTAATTTTATAACAAGGCATTTTAATAGCTTTCACTATGATGATCGCTATTGTTTAAAGTATTTTGACATAGTAATTTTTTCTATTCTTTATGAAAAAATGAATCATAATTTCTTTTTTAGTTATCACAAAGCATTTCATTAATACATATCAAAATTTATTTCAGTGATTATTAAGCTTTTAAACACTATTGTCTTAGACATGAGGGTATTTTATACTAAAGGTTAAAGTGTAATTAAATTACAGTAAGAGTTATCTCTTAGTGTATATATTCCCCTTTTTGCTTTTCTTATTGTTTTTATTGAGCTATACATATTTCTCTGATTCCCTTCCTTCCTCTTCCTCCCCTTTACCCTCTTTCATGTCCCCCACACTCCCAATTTACTCAGATCATTTCTTTTTCTCCTTCCTATGTAGATCCATGTATGTCTTTCTTAATCATAATTTTTTAACAATAATAAAATCTATTATATTAACTTTATAACATCCTGTGTAGTGTGCTATATATTTGGAGTAAGAAGTTGCCTAGTAAAAAAAACACTGGCGGGGGGGGGGGGGAGCCAGGGACTAGGCAGTGGGCTTCCGTGATGGCAGAGACTAGAGTCCTCATTAACATAGTAACCTAGTGAGGGTGCAAAAAATTCCCTAATCAACTGACTTAAAGGACATTACCTAATACAAGCAAGTCTCGTGGTGCTGGGATTCTGGTTCTATTTCTTGAGAAGCTTTAAGAATGAAGCCAGAAAGAGGGGGTGGAAGGGAGAGCTAGATCTTTCTTAGTGAGGATAAATTTTATAGATGAAATACCATGCTTCTTCTCTCATATGTGAATCAAAATTGAACTACACACACAACATATACACAAATACTTACACACACATACATATACACACATAAAACACAGATATACACACATAAATACACAGATATACACACACATACATAAACACAAACACACATACATACACATAAACACACACATACATACACACATATAAACACATATATACACACACAGACATACACACACAAGACATACGATGAGCTCATCCTGCTGAAATTTTTTCATTCACTAAGCATACCTTTCTTTTGATTCAGTAAATATAATCATATTAATTTTTTCTTGACAAAAGTTCCATGAATTTTTTTATTATAAGAGAAAATATCTAGATGAAAATTATTAATGTACTTTTTCCAAGTCAGCAAATTACTTGACTGACTTGCTAATGGCTGCCTGATATAGTTGATTTAACACTAATACACAGGATATGGTGAGGTCTGCCCATACTCAAAGGTCAGTCGCTATGATGTGATTTATCTTAATTTGAAGAAAGCATAATTCGTGCAATTAAGTTAATGGAAACTGACACATCAAAATCAGCACAGTGATAATGTGAGAGTCTTCAAATATTAAGTTTGTACTAAATATTTAGAAGTTCTATGTTTAATAGACTCTGAATCCACAGAACGTTAAAGCTCCACGGAATATTTTATATTTTAACATTAATATTAAACCTAGCAATATTAAATACTAAATGCAGTTAATATTTCAAGGGTTTGTATAAGTGTGTGTATGTGTGTATGTATATGTGTGTGTACCACATGTGTGCAGGTGCCAGAGTGGCCAGAAGAGAGTGTAGGATCCTAAAAACTGGAGTTACAGAAGAAGGTTGTGAGCTATGTGGAATGGGTACTGCGAACTGAATTCATATCCACTCTGGAGGAGAAGCATATGCTCTTAGCCAATGAACCATCTCCAGCCCTTCAGCTAAGATTTAAAAGTCTTTTAAGAACATACTACTTCGAACTCTCTAAAGAAACCATGAAGTTGGTGTGGCATCTATGTCTTTGTATTCAGTGCCTTGACGTTTTGCTTGATTAGAAGTTGACTTTTCTTATAAATTGTTTTAAATGGTGCTGTAACAGTTTGACTTAATAAGTAAGACTTCACCCGCTAGCAATTAAGAAAAGATTCCTTTGATGCCGCTAAACCTGATCACTGAGACTGTTGCCAAGGTTACGAGTAACCTACTCTCTGCTGCTAAACTTAAAAAATAAAATCAACACTTAAATCTTCCCCCTTGGCAGCCTTTGACCTCAGTGATAATTTCATCTTTGCATATGTTAATTACAAAATCCTAACAAGCTTGAAGGCACACAAAATGATTTAGACTGTCTGACCTGCACAGCCCCTGAGTGACACTTTCTCTGTGTCACTTATACAAAAATATACATGTGGTGTACATTGTCATTTTCTTTCAGTGACTAGGCATAAGCACGATGGATTTGCTTGATTTACCAAACCATCCCTCAGAGAAAGGGAGTACTACCTAAACAGGGCATACTTCAGAAGATGACAAAAGCACGCATGGCCCCTATCTGCCCACCTGACTTCAGAAAGACAGATCACTTTTCATATTCTGGTAGGTCCCTCCACTGTAGCTTTCCGAGAATAAAAGAAATCCATTTTTATCTGTAATGCGGAACTGTCTGCCTGGCCATCAGAGCTTGGGAAAAACAGCAATTTCTGAGTGTGTTGTCTACAAAGTTTTCCCATGCCCTGCCCTACTTCAGCAAGTATTTTTGTGGACTACGTTTAATAAGATACAAAACCATATGTTATCATTCATCTCTTCCCCATTCCCTTTCTTGCTTTTGTGTTTGCTGGTCATTTTAGACCCTCCGTGGATGCTAAAGAGGTTCACTGTATGAATGAAGCAAAAGGGCAGAGTGGTCCTCGGAAAGGAATATCACCAGGGCACAGTGCCCAGGCACAGGGAACCCCTGGGCTAACGAGGACCATGCCAGGAAATTTCATGAAGGTTGCCAAGATTCAATCGGGATAAGAGGTCTCCCATTGTCAGGACTCATCTCCAGCCTTCATCCTGCCCTGCTTCCCTGGGTTGTTGTAGGAGCCCGCTTGTTGGTTCCCAGCCGCTCAGTCCCAAAATAACCACACAGAAACTTTATTAATTAAATCCACTGCTTGGCCCATTAGCTATCACTTCTTATTGGCTAACTTGTACATCTTAATTTAATGCATTTCTATTAATCTGTGTGTTGCCACATGGTTGTGGCTTAAGGACTAAAGTTCTAGCATCTGTCTCCTGTGGGGCTACATGGCTTCTCCTGACTCTGCCTCTTTCTCCCAGCATTCAGTTTAGTTTTCCCCACCTACCTATATTCTGCCCTGCACAGGCCTAACACAGTTTCTTTATTAACCAATGGTATTCACAGCATACAGAGGGGAATCCCACATCACTAGGTGTAAGATGTTCTGACATACTATGAAAGACTGTGGTCAGAAGTCTGAGGCAGAGTGGAGAATTGTAAGTCTGGAACTTCACTTCCCATCTCTGTGTTGACCTAACATTGTTACTATTAGGTAAGCACTTGGGGAATATATTAATATATACCAGCTCACAGACCAAGAGTATCAGATATCTGCTGGGGCCTCTAATCCGGGGTATCCCCTATGCTGCTGCAAATGTGTCCCTGTTATTTTATCAGTGTATTTTATATTTTTTAAAATTTTGAATGTGAGTGGATATGCCCTCCTATGCAGGTGCACATGTGTGTGCATGCAAATGAAGACCAGATGACAATGTCAACTGTCATTCTCTAGGTACCACCCTAATTGTTTCTGAGAACCATGTCCCTCATTGACCTGAGTCTCACCAACTGGAGAGGCTGGCCAGTCAGTGAGTCTCAGGAATCAGTCTGTCCTGTTGCCCAGTGCTTGGATTTCAAGCATATGCTAGCACACCCGGCCTTTTTCACATGGGTCTGACAATTGAACTTGTGTGGTCATACTTGGAAAGCAATCATTTCCCCACTCCTTTCCCCAATGCAGTTTTAAAGTGCTTCGCTTTGAATTTCTTTTGTTCTATTACTATTTTTTAAAAAAAATAAACTTTCATAAAACTATTACCATGTGAAAAATACGGTATTTGGGGTGACCTGAACCCATGGTCTTTCAAACTTGATTCCAGAATAAACTCTCTCTTATGATTTTTGAGGTGAGAAGTGGGGTTTTGTATCAGCAACTGGGAAAAATTGATTCCACAGGAGAGGTTTCTGAACACTTGGTGGCTAATAATCAGGAGAGTCAAGTGCCTAGCAACAAGAAGGGGTCAAAGAAGCAGACGAAGCAACAACATCCTGCCGAGGACAAAATAATCAACAGCTGGTGTGGAAACCAAGGGACTGGAAAGGGCTGGCTGCTGTGTAACCCAGTGAGTCAACCTCTAGCTGACTCTAAAATGCAAATTTCCCTCTTCATTATAAGTCTATTTAAAATTTTTTCCAAGGTTTGCAAAAGTCAGAGCTTTGGTGTATTGTTTTCAATGTAAAATGTTGGTGTGAAGATATATGTGTGGTCCCAGAAAATGTGTGATGATATTGCTTTGCAAAGATTAAATATGATTGTTGAAGTCTCTAGAAAGCAACTTCCACTAACTGAAGCTCTTCTCTTAAACAGTAACAAGTAGCAACAAAACAATTGTTAAATTCCCTGCCAGTTGTTAGTGGGTCCATTTTAAAGAGATAATCATACCACACTCTTGAAATACATTAATAATTGTGTTATTATTTTGTCTTTTGAATTCCCACATTGAGAATTTGTGAAATTTATTAGCTTCTGAAAGGTAAGAGTTTATATAACAACTATTTTTTTCTCATGTGTATTTCAAAGACAATCATAAAAAGAGATTTTATCTCAGATAGTATTATTGTCATTATTATATTTTAAAAGCTGTGGAAGCTTTATTAAAAATTCTCTATTACCTATTTGGGAAGCAAGGCAGATGTGATTTTTCTGTTGGGAATCTTGATGTAGATGTAATCTTCATATTGGGAAACTTGATGCAGATGGGATGTTTCACTACAACATATTTTTGTTATTGAATTTTTTAGAATAGAATTTTGCTATTCACTAGTGAGACATTAATAATCCATTTTGTGTCTTCTGGACATGATAGCACCATTGTACCATGGACTTATAGTACTGTGGTAGCTGGCACAAGACTCATTGAAGATCAAGCAGGTTAACACTCCAGCAAAGATGGAGAAGGGACTCACCAGTCTCCAGCCCCAGCTGAGTAGCTATGGATGGATAATGGCTGCTTAAGGAAGGAGAGGCAGCTTTCTTTGGGAGGATGGCCCTGAGAATGTTGACCATGTGCCAGGGGGTGTCCTCACACCCATGTGTCTATGAGCAATACTTTTTGGGCTCACTGAGCTGCAAAAGACAAAGAAGGGTCAAAAAATTGGCAGGGGATTCTTGAGGATTCTGGGAGCTGGAGAGTAGTGGGCAGGGGTGAATATGATCAAATACATATACATTTATGAAATTCTTAATGAGTAAAAATGTGTAAAAATTAAAATGTAAGAGTCCATGCTTAAGAGCAAAAATGAGCTGACTTTCATTCCTTCCCTTTTAACTCGTTTTCATGATCTCATACATGCATTTGATTAAAATCCTGTTATCTTTTCTCCTGTTGTTCCCTTCTTCTCCCACCCAACCTCTTCTTCCCAAGCACCGACCTACTTTTGTATCTTGGTCAATGGTCCACTGCGTGTAACTGGTGTTTCCTGCATGCGGGAGGACAGTTTCAAATTGACTGTCCCCCTGAGGAATGTGACCCCTCCTGCCAACAGCTCCTCACAGAAGGATAGAGCCTCGTGAGTCTACTCCACATTGAAGCTAGAACACTGATGGATCTTGTGCTATGTAACACTTAAGCAGGTAGCCACAGCTGCTAGGAATCCGTGGGTGTCGCGTCTTGAAGATGATTTCCGAGCTCTCATCCCCAGGCTACAGTTCTGCTATTCTATCTTCCCCCTCTTCCCCGGTGTTCCCCATATCTTACAAAGAGTAATGGGGTGTCTTGACATGGGTGAGCACTCATCAGTCACTTAGAGCTTGCCTCTTTCCTGACTCCACCCCTTTCATGGAAGACACATGGGAGGTGCAGTTCACGGTCTACTCTTCCATTCTCATTGAGCGTGTAACGAAACAAAAGTTTTTGGCTCACCACACTTGAAACAGAGAGCTTGGTATGTTGTTTACCATCTTAGCCAGCTTGCTACGGTTCTATCAATGTAACTGTGATTAGCACCCTAAAAGGGAAAAGGTTTATCTCCTTTTCGGTTCACGGCTGGTGGAATCGGTTGCCTTTCAGGCTCATCATCGCTGCCACATCTCAGAGTAAAGTCGCTCACCTCATGGTCAGAGGACGTGGATGAGACTAGAATTCTAGAATCCCTTTCAAGGGACCCACCCACAGATCTAAGACTCAGTCCTTCCAGGGCCCCTGTCTGAAGGTCCCACCTCCACCTCCATACAGCGCCACCCCGAGAGCCAGATGTTTAATACCTGGACCTTTGGAGGACATTTGAGACCCCTTCCCATGTGTGAACAGATGCCAGGATGCCTGTTATCACTCAGCCATTAGTTTCCCAGTGTTTGACTTTCTACTCCACTCAAATGAACTCATGGAATAATATTAGACATTTAACTCCCAGAGTGTCCTCACACTCCTCTTCCTTTTGCTTTTTTCTACAGCACTTAACAACTTTAAAAGTAAGGTTCACCTATTTGAGATTGGTGATGTGGATTAAAAACTGTCTCCTTTTGAATAAAACATATCCTCATATTTTATGTTGCCCGTATCTCGTGGATTTACTATCCCCTATAGGCTCCTAGTGTGCTTTTTTCCTGTGATTTGACGCTGATGTAAAAATTCCCATTGCGATCAACCTTTTCATTGTCTGTCCCTGTAACCCTGCCATGCATGCTGCTGTCACAATTGTCCCCATCTCGGTGTGACCAATTCAGTGCCCAGCACTAAGGTTCATCTTGGCCGACCCCTAGAACTTAATTTTTGGCCATATTTCTTCTGTTTACTTTGCAATATTTACATACCACCAATGGTCTATAATTTGTTTCATGGAGAATGAATTAATGGTAAATCAAAACAAAAGGGATTGTTTTTACATATAGATAACATTACTAGCATCCTTTATTGTATGACCTTGAGCAGCAGTTCAGTAAAATTTTGTCCCCTCGTTTCCCTGACTCCTGTTCTTCCAAATAAAAATGTAAATGTTCTTTAAGTCCTGAATATTTTAGCGTGATTTCCATACGCTTTCTTCCAATTTACTTGTCTTCCACTGTAATTCTAGTCTCAGAAGTCAGAGATGGGGTCCCCTGAGCAAGCTGAGTAGCTCGATTAGCCCAATTAGTAAGCTCTCAGATTTATTGATAGATTCTGCCTTCATCAATAAGTGCGAAAGCCGCCATACACATACACCATGCACACTGGTACACCCAGCCATGTAAAAAACATGGATACAATGACATGCATGCCACACATCATACATGTATAAATCAAAGGGAAACGTATCTGTTACATGTTATATGTCAGGTATGTAGAGCATCTACAACTGACAGACAAGTATGAGTTCTCGGAAAAGGTTAACCTAATCCTCTCCTAAGAGGCTACTGTTGACAGCTTATGCTGACTGTGAGATCACTCTCCCCTTAACTACATGCTTTATATTGGAAGCACAGATGGATACCATGGGCCAAAAAGAACAGGGGAATAATGAATAGCTCTTTCCACCTCAGGCCAGCAAATCCACCCAGACACATGATTACCACACATTTGTTCAGCAAGAAACTAACAGCCCGCTCTGTGTGCTTCGAAAAGAAAGAAATGAATAGGATATTCACACCAGTAGGGGGTCTGAATAAGAATTTCCTTCGCAAAACAGAATATTTTGGTTATGAAATAGTTTTGGTTCCCTGTCAAAATGAAGAGAAAAGAAAACTAAGGAATAAGTTCAGGTAGGGACTAATGGACCGAGAGGAGCACAGCACAGATAATGTGGCTAACACTCATCCAACGGTGGAAAGGAAACTGTAAGAAACCCGCAGAACGGAGGCTAAGACCTGACCGGTGATGCGGTGCCCGCACGAAGGAAATAGAATGGGCAGCTATTCACAATTGCGTGTGAGCTTTCTGAAGGAGGAAACAGAAGTAATAATTTAGAAAAAAATAACAGGCGATGTTATAGTGTTCCTTTCCCAAGGTGAGAAAAATCCGGATCTGTGTCATGGCTCTCTGTTGTGCCTGTGCCTTCAGAACTGTGAGGTCCAATGTCCGCATCTCAGCTATCTCTGGGTCAGCACCATTGTAGCTAACAGCTACTGCTTAAAATTGTCGAGCCCCAAATCCCAGTCATATGCAGCAAGAGATTGTTTTTAGGCTCTTTGGTGGACCCATCGGTGCCACCCTGTGAACTGCATTGGGTTTGCTCACATTTCTGATGCAAGGCGCTCTGCCTCGCCATCAGGGTCTTGGGGAGGTGAGCCTGAAAACAGACGTTTTTCTGCCTCTGGCTTTGGAGAGCAAGGCTGAGGAGCAGTGTGGCTTTTGGCTCACGGTCACCGGTCACCGTTCTCCCAGCAACAGCAAAGCCTCAATGGCAAACCACCCTGGTACCTCACTTCCATCCCACCTGTAGCTTCCCACCAGCGCGGCAGAGCTCTCTAAAGTTGGGTCTGTATAGTAAACCCAACAAGGGTGACCATTTCTCATAGGACCTTTAGTTCTTAATTTCAAGCCCTAATAGTAAGAAAAAAGGATGTTCTTTACTATGTAAAAAGCATGCATTTGTGCATTTATTTGGTGACTTTATTAAATTAATCTTTGAAATTCTATTTTTAAATAAGTGTAATTTGTAAATGGGATTATATACTAAAGATAGAAATTGAATTTTGTCCTCACTGAACAAAAGAAAAAAGTTTCTGAGTTCTAATATGATTTTTTTTCCTTCTGAAACATTATTTTTCTATTTTCTACTGATTCATTTACTTCTAAATATAAAGTATGTGATTTCTCCTCGGTGAGGCTGAGAATTGTGCCACCTCAATGATTCACCAGTCATCTCTAGCAGAGGATAGGCAATTTCGGTTAAATCACTCTCGAAGTAATAAGCTTAAAGGCTTCTCTTCTGGCTTTCAGAAAATCTGAAGAGAGTTGACCTGCTAATGAAATGTCACTTATGTAACCATCCCTAGGTCTCTCATGAGTGCTTCCAATAAATCAGATTCGATAGCATGCAAAAGTGAAAAGTTCTGTGTCAAAAAAAAAGGATGTTAAGAATTCCCAGAGTGTAGAGTGTGTGTGCGCTACATCTTCTTACAGCAATTATCAGAGAAAGGTAGACAATTTATGTCATTTATAAAAGGAAAACTTTATGTGTTGGGGGAGAAAATAAAAGAAATGGATACCGTTGTATGACATTAATAGTCTCAACTGGTACAAATACTTGGAAATTTATAAGAACGCTGCTGAAAGAAAGGGCGAATTATCTTTATTTGAAAATGAATTTACAGAATCTCAAATGCTAGTCTAGAAAGAGAAGCATGTATCATAAATTGTATTGATTAGAAATAAAATGCAATATATCAAATGAGCAAAGTGTTTTAAGAAAGGACGAAGTATCTTTATTTGAAAATGAATTTAAAGAATCTCAAACGCTAGTCTAGAAAGAGAAGCATGTATCATAAATTGTATTGATTAGAAATAAAATGCAATATATCAAATGAGCAAAGTGTTTTCTAAAAATAAGGATGTTATCCCTTAATAAGTCTACCCGAGGTAGGCACTAGATGGGTCAAAAGGGTTTGCAGATTAACCAGATAACATTTGAACCCAAGTTCAAATAGAAAGGAATGTCAAACCATAGCTGACAGCAGGGCAAACTAGCGAAGGAGGTGAGGCGCCGCGTAATTTGCTGAACTGCGTAGCGTAAAGACACTTTGAGTACGAGATTACATTCTGGCTAGGGGTCAAGATTATTATTGGCAGTTATTAATTGATTGACAGTGTCCTAATACATATTTCTGCAGGAAGCAAACAAGCCAAAAGTTCTTAGCTGGGGGTAAGCTGGTAACAGAATTGAAGCCCCACAGTCCTTCTCGATGTCTCAGTTCCCACTCAAGAACAATACTTTGTGGCCTCAAAGGAAGATCAGCCCACGGGTAGGCTTGGAGTTTGTCCGATAAAGGAGAACAAATATTTCAGCATGGATCGTTGGGTTTTTAATGTGTATTAATTAATAATTAATTTAATGTTTATTAATTAAGATTCGGGGGCACAATTATAATAGCATAGCATTACTGAATGAGTGATAGACAGTTATAATCGTTATGCCAGACTTTGCTGTTTTATTTATTAATTGAATTTTAATATTTCATAATGTTCTATTTTAAGTATATTGTTTTATTTTTGCTCTCCCTTATTCTGGGCATGCATTCTTTCCTTCCTCGTGTGCATTTCTGCTATTTTTGATAAATGACCGTGGTTTGTTTTGTTATAAACTACATGAATATCTGTAAGATAAGTGACATGTGATTTGTACATCTCTCGATTTTTGCTTTACGAAGCAATAACTTATTGACAATTCTTAGCATTTTAAACTCAACACCATATTTTTCGACAGTTACAATCCATTCCCAACGCCATTGAATGCAGTCCTTTTTGCAAATAAGGTTGTTACAGACTTAACCAAGTCAAGGTGAGGTCAGTAGGAAAGGCCCTAGTGGAGTTTGTTGTTATCATTACAAAAAAAAAAAAAAAAAAGAAAAGAAAGAAATTTGGGCACACGGGTGCAAACAGCATGTGAAGTGAAGAAGGAGGTGGAGATGGGCTGCCAGGCTGTCAGTCAGAGCAACGCTCTAGAACCGGAAAGGACCAGGGCAAGGTTCTTCTTTGCAGCCTTCCAAAGGAAGCCAGAGCCCCAGAGACGTCCTGGTGTTCCGCTGAAGACTCTGGAGCCCAGAGATGATGCCTTTTGTGGGTGAAGTCATGCAATGAGGTACTTGACCGTAGCATTTGCTAGCATCTGATGCAGGCAGCGATAACCTGGCAAACATCTTTTTGGTATGTGTGATCGCAATGTGCACGTGATCAGTGTCCCTCAAGAATGGGTGATGTCTCAGGATCTCACCTAGGCACACTTGCACAAGTATACACTGAAGCGGTTCACCATCTAGATCCCTGGGGGTCTTTTGATTTGTCTAACTTGGTTAGTCCTTGAAATCTATACCGTATTTTTATTTCCAGAAATTAGAGATCAATAACAGCAGAGTTCTAATAGTCAAGAGAAGGATGGCTGCCCATGCACAAGAACTATGTTGTATGTACTTTCTTCCATTCCTTTCTGTCTGTAACTTTATGCTACAGTTACTTTTTGGTGAATGAAAACTTATGTTAATATTTTTCTTGAGAAATAACAGATTCGACTTTTATTTCATGACCTATACAGAAAAGTTAAATGGAGGTTTCTCTGTCCCACCCTGTCCTGCTTCTAAATAATCACCCAGATAATCACTCAGAAGCTTAATGTTAATTACCGAATGCTTGGCCTATAGTTCAGGCTTCTTACTAACTAGCTCTCACATTTAAAATAACCCATTTCTATTAATCTATGTATTACCACACGGCCGTGGCTTTTACTCATCCACTGGCATCTAGTTTCTTGAACGACAGGCTAGTTTCTCTCTCAATCCCACCCTTCTTCCTCCCTGTATTCAGTCTGGCTTTCCCACCTAGCTGTATTCTGCCTTGCTATAGGTCAAAGCAGCTTTTATTATCAACCAATGAGAGCAGTATATATTTACAGCACACGGAAGGGTTATTCCACAGCAAAGATATAGAATGTAAGCATTGTATATGAATAATAAAAGAGCAACAAATAAAATCTAGATTTTTGTTACCAGAAAACAGGCTTTTCATTAGATATTCCACATCTGCATTTCAAAATGCAATGACCTTCATCATATATAGCTATATGTATCTTCAAGAAAAATACACATGTATTTAGTATGTTTAAAAAATATTGAACAAATTAATATGAAGACAATTATGTGGGTTTGGAAGCTCTGTAGTGGGGGCTGAGGGGGTTGACAGGGTAAGGATGTGCACTGCTCTTACAGAGGATGTGAATTAGGTTCCCAACACCCATATCTGACCTTACACAAGCTTTTAACCCCAGCCACCGTGAATCGGGTGCCCTCTTCTGGACGCTACAGGTACTGTAGTCATGTGCACAACCCCCACCCCACCCCCACACATATACATACATAACTTAAATTTCTTAAAGTAAATCTTTAAAAATGAAGTTTGTAACTATTCCTCAGAAAGTCAGGCAGTCTCTTATATCAGTATGTGTTACATAAATGTGTCATTTTGACAATATCGCCATTGATTAAAGGAAAGGCTTAGACGATCTGATGAGGACATGATTTGCAGCTATTAAGTACACACTTATAAGTTTCATTGTATAATATAATTTTTAAAAATTACTAAAATAATTAAAAAGTAACAGCTTTTCCTTCCCAGTTTTGTAAGTTCAGAAGAAACAGTTAAAGTATAAAAATATACCCTACCATTTTTTTAAGTATTCATTTTCTTCACAGTATTCAGAGTGGTTCTGGTGGTTTTGCCATTGAGGGTGACAGCAGCTGTGTCCAAGTACCTATGGAATACCTACCTTAGAAGTGTGGGATGCCACACAATGCCACCGCCACTGAAATGACCTACTTTATAGCATTAAATCACAACAATTGGGCAGTTGGTTAGGATCCATCCACATACCATTGGCCTCAGATTCTCTTCTCCTAAACACCTTTGGATTGGTCTCGTAACAACAGGGCTACCATCTTGCCTTGGTTGCCACCCTTTTGGGGCTCACACTCCATTCACAGATGTGTCTTTGCCTACTTTGACCAGGTGCTGCTCTGATCTTTCTATCCAGATACACAGATGGGGAGTGGCAGTAACTGACCCATATGGATACCAGTCTCTTACCACCAGCCCAACACAGGGATAAACTAAGAACTTCCAGCCCCATTAATCCTTCGCTTACCCAGCATGGAACCAACTACAGAAAGATGTGTAAGCTCCCGCTGCCAACCACATTAGACCTATCTAATCCATCTCTGTCTTCCCATCCCTCGTGTGGTTCCCGAAACCCTCCATTTTCTCCTACTGAATATTCCCGTCTCTCATGCTTGTCTTTGGGTCTCTATCAAACTCTAGTGATGTTACAGGTGGTGACTGACCTGCTCACCTTGGAGAGCTGTGTATGAAAAGCCTGTGTTTGTTCTCATGAGGTTGATCCTTGTCTAATTCCCCGTTTACAAAGAGCCACAATCAAGGATTGGCTTTGATCCTTAAAACACCCAGTGACCAATCGGAAAACTTTCCTGTCCCAACACTGTTAGGCATGGTTGGTCTTGGGGTCAATGGACATTTGTTACTCTGTTCTTGTGTTGCTTTGAACACTCAACCTGCTAGATCAGAAAAGTAAGGAGCTAGAATAGTAGAAGAAACTATGTATCTTGATTATAATAAGCAGAAAGGAATGTGTAGACAAAGTTTCTGTCCCACTAGCAGTTCCCAAATAAACACACTGATGCTTATGTTAACTATAAATGCTTGACCAATAATTCAGGCTTCTTATTAGCTAATTTACATTTAAATTAACCCATATTCCTTATCTATGCTTTCTGCCGCATGACTTGGTACCTTTACTCAGTGTGGCATGCCCATTTTGCTTCTCCCTGAATCTGCTTGCAACCACTCTGACTCTGCCCTTTTTCCTCTCAGCCTCCTCGGTTTGGCTCTCCTGCCTAACTTATTCTGTTCAGCTATTGGCTAGTCAGCTTCTTTATTAAACCAATCACAGTGTAATTTACACAGGGTGCAGAAGGATTATTCCACAGCAGGAATGGGTTTATGGAAAGAGAATGGGGAGCTGGTCTGGAGCTCTAGGTGTTGACCAGTTTGCCTCTGTCTACTGTCAGTCAGAAGATGTGATGGAGGAAGCTCTGGCACGGCAAAAGCGAGTTAAGTGTGACTCTCAGACTCACAGTGAGTTCAGGTGAGCCAGATTATTGGGTGAAGTTAGGGAGCATCTAGAAAGGATAGAAAGAAAGGGTATTGTGACTGTCAACTACAGTGTTCAGTATAAAAGGTGGGAGTGGAGAACACCGCCCTTTCCACCAGTCTTCTCAATCTCGGGAACTGTGAGAAGTCGCTAGCACAGAAGGTCAAATTCAGGGACCCGTGGCATTATGAGGGCTACAAGGGTATCCTAATTAACCTTGAAGGTCTCATCCATCCCTCCTTGCTCTTGCTTCTTCTTAGCTTGTATTTTTGGGCATGTTAAACTGGTACAGCACCGTAACAATATTTATTAGGTGACTGAATCAAAAAGCCATTTTTTTTTCCATTTCTGGAGGATGGAAGTTCAAGGAGTCCGTGGTATTGCTTGCTTACAAGGGCTTTCTTCTTAGTTCATAACTGGGATCCTTAAGGTATTAACATATGGCATGGGAAGGGACTGTACCACATCCCATGTTTGAGCAAACAAACACAGGCTGAAAACATGAATCAACTAAAACCCCTAGAAGACACCTCCATCCGAAGCCACAACTGTCTTGCCTGTTGTGTTAGACACATCTGACATATGTTCCATGTGCTGCCATAGAAGATGCCAGATGGCTGTTAAGCCTGGAGCAGTAACCCACTAAATTTTCAGAAAATTTTCTTTTAGTGAAATAACAGCACATAAAGTTGCTAAATGATGAATACTAAAGTGAATTTGAGCCGGGCGGTGGTGGCGCATGCCTTTAATCCCAGCACTTGGGAGGCAGAGGCAGGCGGATCTCTGTGAGTTCGAGACCAGCCTGGTCTACAAGAGCTAGTTCCAGGACAGGCTCCAAAACCACAGAGAAACCCTGTCTCGAAAAACCAAAAAATAAATAAATAAATAAATAAATAAATAAATAAATAAAATAAAGTGAATTTGGACACAATTATTTAATTTATTCCACAAGTATTCACACTGAAATGTTCAAGACACTGAGTAAAGTAGTTTAGTAACATTTAGGAACAAATAAAACTCCACCAAGCACAGAACTCAGATTAATGACTGTGTAAGTGATAATTTCAGTAATAGAGATTCAAAATTATTAACTTCCAAGTTGTACTTAGCTTTAAAGCCTGAGGGGACCAAATAAATATTTTTTTCTAATACAGAAAAAACGAGTTGGAATAAAATTCATAGATGCTGTATTCGACATGCGCACTAAGGTTTTCCTCTCAAGACAGGCTTCTGGAGACATCCAAGTGGCAAGCACAATTTTAATGTCAAAGAACCGATGACGACGGAGGCGCAGCATGGAAATTCGTGTTCAGTCAGTTTAATTTAAATGACAAGCTGCAGTAGAAAAAAAAATAGTTTTGAAAGATCAAATGGAGAAGCCGGTGAAGAACGCTGGTGCTCGGGTGATTGCCAACCTAAAAGGGTAAGGAGTTCCCAATGGGAGCTACTTTTTTAATCACAGCTACAGAAACCATTTGCAGACATCGGTGGGGAGAGTTCTGAGGCTCAGAAGAAGCCATGCGAGGTCACTGAAAACCGACAACTTCTAAGACTCAAAGCCAAGTAAGTTAATGAGATGTGTCCAGATAAAGATATGAAACCATTCATGTGCGTACAGCGCTGGGTCTCTAAATTTGCATAGAAATGATTTAAATGTCGCGAGCACGTGAAGTATTTGGCATGCTAGTTCTAAAGCGTATATACAAATAAAAGCACCTTGAGTGAACAAGAACCCAAAGTTTAAAAAAAAAATAAAAAGCTAAATTGAAGGATTGAAACACAGGGTTAAAGGCTATGAGGCCACAGTGACTACAATGATACAAACTGAACCAATATTTGAGACCTGAAGTAAGCAACCTGCCTCCAGATTGTGAAACAATTTTTGATAAAGATGACAGGAACATTCAAGAGTAGGGAAAGATATTAATAAATGTTATTATAAAAGCAGATTTCAAACTGTGGGGATAAATCCTCCCCTATTTTACTAGTCTGCTTTCTCCTGCTTTAATAAGACACCCGTAGCTGGGTAATTAGGAAATAGTTTGCTGAGGCACGAAGTTCGAAAGGCGGAAAAGTCCAAGCAGCATGGCCCTGGATCCACCATGTCATGGAAGATGACATCATGGGGAGCATGTGCAAATGGAGTGGTCGCAGAGGTCACACAGAAAGACAGGAAGTCAGAGGATGGGCAGTGTCCAGATTGTTCCTTCAGAACAACTCCTCTCAGAGGAACTGACTGGAATCTCATGAAAACTGTCTATCCCTTCTAAACGCAGCATCCCTTCCTGACAGACTGTCCCTCATTATGTCCCACCGCCTCTTACACTACCACACAGGATGCCAGACATCCAGTGTATGAGCTACATCCAAACTACAGAGTGTGTTAGAACCTTGCAAACTGTCCAAGCTGGTTGTGTGTCAACTTGACACAAGCTAGAGTCCTTGAAGAGGAAGGAGCTTCATTTGAAAAAAAAAAAAAATGCTTCCATGAAATCCAGCTGGAAGGCATTTTCTCAATTAGTGATCAATGGGGGAAGGGCCAGGCCATTGTGGGTGGTGCCATCCCTGGGTTGGTTGTCCTGGCTTCTATAAGCAAGCAAGCTGAGCTAGTCAGGGGAAACAAGCTAGGAAGTAGAACTCTTTCATGGCCTCGGCATCGGCTCCTGCCTCCAGGTTCCAGCCCTGTTTGAGTCCCTGTCCTGACTTCCTTTGATGATGAACAGCAATATGCAAGTGTAAGCCAAATAAACCCTTGTCTCCCCAACTTGCTTTTTAGTAATGGTGCTTCTTTGCAGCAGTAGAAACCCTGACTAACACACCTATCAATCATATCTCTCTCAACTTAGAACATAAAGACTTATTCGTGGTAGAGCATAAGCTTACACGTGGAGAATAAAACTATAACACATTTAAAAATCATTTTCAGAGAATAATTTTGCATAGGAGATAGCCATGTCTTAAAAGACTGATGTAGCAAACTGATTTTCAATAGAGAATCAGAAGTAATGGGGGGACAAATAGATGATTAGTAGGGAGGTGGATAATAACTAGAAGACCGAGAGTGATAGGTAGTTGGATAGGTGATAGACAGACAGACAGATAGATGGTAGAAAGAAAGAAAGAAAGAAAGAAAGGAAGGACAGGAAATCCTTTCTCCTCTGTGTGTATATCTCTTTCCTTTCTCTCTCTTCCTCTGTGTGTGTGTATCTCTCTCCTCTCTCCTCTGTGTGTGTATCTCTTTCCTTTCTCTCTCTTCCTCTGTGTGTGTGTGTGTATCTCTCTCCTTTCTCTCCCTTCCTCTGTGTGTATCTCTCTCCTCTCTCTTTTATCGATCTCTCTCACCTTGCCCATTCTACCTCAACTCTGTTTTTAAGATTTCATTCAGCAGACAGATCTATCAAGATCTTTAGGGACAATGTGCATTAATTACTAATGGCAAACTACCTTCACAGTGACTCTCATACCACAAATAGAAAAGCTGAACATATTGGACAGGTAGAAATGACACACCAAAAACACCCCCTAGGGGCTCCATGCATAAACAAAGTCTTTGCCATACAGATCTGCTGATCTGAGTTTAGATCCCCAGAGCCCATATAAAAGCTAGAGACAGTAGTGCCCATGTTTGTAATCCCAGCCCTCTTACAGAGAGATGGGAGGTAGAGACAGGAACATCCCCAGAAAGTCTTGGGCCAGTTCTCCTGGTGTAGCCAAGAAAGACCCTATCTCAGACAAGGTAGAAAGTGAGAACCAATACCTGAGGTTGTCGTCTGACCTCTACTAATGTGCTGTGGCATATGTCTACTGTCTCTCGCACACACCCAAACCTCAAACGCTCATTCTCCCTGTGCCACCCCCAAGCAAGTTTGAAAAATGAACTACATGAAAGTAAATTTTTTCACTTATCAAAACAATGGTTTGAAAACGAAAAGTTCATTTGCAGAGTGGGAGAAAACAGTTGCATACTACAATGCTCCCACAGCTCATACCGAAAGCCCAACAACTAGCACAGGAAGTAAAAGAGAGATTAACACATACCTTTAGCCCAACCCCCACCCCAATACTAACATTTGAAAAATAACAGGAAATAAACCTAAACATACCAGTTTGTAGGCAAGGCTTACAAATGTTCAATAAGCACACATGTTCTCTTGTTAAGAACAAAGAAAGAAAACCTTTGATATCCCTTGTAGTACAGAGATGAAATTAAAAACATGAAGGACTCTGAGCCAGAAGGAGGAGAAGCAGGATTGCTGAGGGATAAATGAAAAATATCACAATCATGACAGAATATTCTTTAATTAAAATGAGATGAAATTTCATATTTAGGCATTACCAAGGGGAATGAATACATAGATTTATATTGAATCTAAAAGAACTCTATCAGACACTGTCATTAAACTGTTGGCAGCATTAAATTTTAGATTTTCTTCTTTGTATTTTGGCCTATAGATTTGTTACAGTCTCATAAACTTAAATCCCCAAGTATTGGTACAATTATATTTGGTCATGTTTCTGCTAGAGAAATGTAGATCACATATAAAGTGTAAGTGTATAAAATCTCAGGCTTCAAATTTAAGACAAATATCTCCTATAAAGTGAAACAACAAGGAACTGTCATGAATCAAAAGTATCTGGGGCCTGGAGACATGTCATAGGGATACGAACGCTGGATGTTCTCCTAGAGAACCAGGATTCAATTCCCAGCACTCATATGACTTAGAGCCATCTATAGCTCTAGTTATCAATGATCCAATACCTTCTTCTGGCCACCAGGGGCACCGTGCATGCATAATTCAGGTGAAACACCCTTACACACAAAAAGAAAAAAAATTAAAATTAAGTAATTGGTTTGTTGATATCTGAATCTATATTACTCTGAAAATATTGCAGAAATTGTAGCTATATGTTAGAATTATCTAAGGGCTCAACTTGTTAAGATTTTAATTCTATTAACATTAACTCCTATTCCTTCTTCATCAGAATTTATGGAGTAAGCACAGCTTGGGTCAAATATGGTGACTTCCCAAGTGAGAATTCATTCTTTCCCTGAAAACAAACATCAAGAACACCATACCTCTTACCAAGACGGAATTTGAAAATCAGCCCAGAGGCTGAATTTGAAATCAAGAAGCTTGCAGATAAACAGAAGGGGGGAAGTATAACTAGTAGTCATAGTTGCTAGATTTTTAGAGCAAGTAACTACATGTGTAGCCAGTCTAAGGAGATGGCTGAGCAGGTGAAAGAGGCCTTTCTAAAAGTCTGACCCCTGCTTTCTGTCTCTAGAATGCCTATCAAGATGAAAAGAGAGAAGCAAAGGTTGATCTCTGACGTCATGCCTGCTGACATGAACCTCCACATACATTGTATCCACATCCACAAAATTCCCAATAGTTTTTTGAACACTATATATGTAGTTCTTTCAAACTTTCAAGAGAATGCATTTCCCATGGATATTAGCTATTTAAGACTCAGAGCATAAGGGACAGAAAAATAGTTGACTATTAATAAAGACCATTGAGAAGATGTTTTCTAAGAATAAAATTACACATGGATGAAAAATCATGTAACAGTCTAACCAACACTCGAGGAAGCACAATATACTCTGTTTAAAAGTATAACCCATAAGTCCCCAGGAATTTTAAAGTATTTCTAAGGTTTACATAATCTTTCAACAAATCTTAGAAATAACCATCAAGTAGTTGCTTAAAATGCTATCTGTTGTAATTCAAGAAAAACGCTTCATAAACTGTAGAAAGCTCTTGCTGAAATGAAAAACATGGCCATGATCTTATGCACATGTATGAAGAAGCTGGGGATGAGAAGGGCTAGAAATATTCTCATCTGGGGTGACTGAAAGCATCCAGTCTAGAGATGGCCTGCTGGGAGGGAGTTTCTGGCTTTGGTACTCTCTCTAAAACCTTAGGTAAGTTGGGTACCTGTCTCAAACCATCAAAAGTAAGATGGTAAGCACAGCAGTACAAACAGTGCAGGGCTGTTGTTCTCCTTAAACAAAACTGGAGACGAGTACCTGGTTCTTAGCAAACGCAGCTAGAACTTATTATTGCAATTTCCTTCCTGTGTTTGTGTCAGATTGAGAAGGGCTTGGAGAAGACAACAGACTCTTCGTCTAGGCTGCCACTGACGCCACTGTGGAATTCATGTCACGGAGTTTCCCCGAGGAAACTGACGCTGCTGTGATTAGCTCTTATTTCAGGTAAGCAAGGAGAGAAGCCGACTGCGGTGACGGTGACAGAGCAGACACGGGGTCCATCTGCGCCAGATGAATTCGCTTGTGAGGCAGCAACCCAAGTAGCTAATAAGAGGGGGAAATGTTTCTTATCCAAGACCAAATACAAGCATCCGCCGTATAGACACAGCTGCGGAGAGGAAGGAAAGAAAACATCAATACATGTTCCTGTCAGGAAAGGGAGAAATATAAATTGCCTATACTGTAAAATCTTCTGTCCCCGAGAGACAGATTCTAAGTGCCCTGACGCCTTCATCACACACTGTGCCTGAGACCCTGAAAAACTTTACTCTCCCAATCTGACCCAATCTTTGACTACAGGCCTTCAGTTATTTATTCATGAAAAGATAATTTGCTGAGTGTCAGCGCAGAGGAGAGCTCTGTGGGCTGAAGAAATAAAATTCCCATCCCTCAGACCAAAAGTGATGTCAGACTGACAACACTGGCAAAATAAGAAAACACGGTGCACTGCAATTACGGAAAGACAGACAGGAAAGCGGAGTGTGCATTCAGTGGGACGAGCTGATGGAGACAGATTGGCAGGGAAGATGACCAATCTGCACAGAGGAAACCACAGTGCTGAGTTTTCCATAGAACACAGTAGGGTCCACTTGCTTGCTGGATAGAGGGGAGGGAAGCCGGGGAATGCCTGTGATTCTGGGCACAGGGAGGTGATGATTGTATCCAGGACCAGAAAATAGCTTGTAAGAGATTTCCTGTAGATCTGGTAAATAGGACATAGCTTGCAGCAAAGTCTATACAGACAGGACTATAGCCTGAAGCGTTTTTTTCTGAGTTATGAGGTTTCTTAATGTATCTCGGATCAGAGATCATGAAGGGACTCCTCAGCTGCTTTGCTGGACATTGTAGTAGCAGGTACGGGGTCATAGGGCATCAGTGTCAGCTCAGCTCTACAGGTCTTCGTCTTAAATGATGAGCACGTCGAAGTATAGTATTTTAGACTTAACAGTCCATGAACTCCGTCAGAATTGAAAAATGACCAATCCAAGTATCAGTGGAAAAAGACATTACAGCCTGAAGGAAAAGCAAATATCAAACTCGGTGGTGCTTAATCCTGGCTGTCAAATTGACTGAACTAACAGTTGCCTAGAGAATTGGTCATCTATGCTTGCGGGGAGATGGGGTTGGGGCAGGTATTTCCCAAGATTATTGACATGTGATTCAGGAGACTGGACAAGATTTGCCCTGAATGTGAATTAAGCCATGTAATAGGCAGAGACCATGGATGGAAAAAGAAGTGGAAAAGGAAACCTCTGTGTACTTGAGCACCCTATTCTGAGGGGCAACGTGTGTGTGCGCGCGTGCATATGTGCCTGTGTGCTGTGGGGGCCTGTGTGTGTTTGATGCCATCATTGAGGTGGACATTAGACAGTAGACTCACCAGCCTTTGAACAATGACTTACACCAGTGTCTCTCCACAGAAGCTGTAGCATTGGCCCCTCGTGGTCTAGAGCGTCCACATTCTTTTACTTGAGTGACTGGTTTTGCCTGAATCCTGCGACTATGTCATTATCTATCCTCTAGTTAGGTAAACCGAACTGCTAAATTGCTTTCTGTAGCCACAGGGAGTTTTGGGCTCTGTACCTCTCTCTAGCAGACTGACTTGTAGAGATCCTCAGTGACCAGTGGACTGGAGTGGAGAATCTGGCAGCTAGAACAAAGCTGAGTAGATGGAAAGCAGAGAGTGAGAGGTTAGCTGCCGACCACCAAGCCAGACTGTGCTAGGCATTGCTTTTGACTTCCCGCTTACAGACAGTTCCAACCTAAAGAGGAAGATCATACACCTTTTGCGGGTTATATAAGATCAACACAGAAGCTAAATTACCTGCCAACAAGCAACAAACAAAAACCCACCTCTCTTAAGAATGGGGAATGTTACAATAAAAGAAGTTCTTTGGGGCTATCACCATTAAGTTCAATGATACACTGAGGAAGATAATTCTACTTAATTAATTTTATACACAGCTAAAGAGACTTGCCAGGCTAAGGAAATGGCTCAGCAGGAAAATTTGCATGCCACACAAGCCACAGAAACCTGATGAGCCTAATGGAGCAGGCTTTCTTTTAGGCCACAAACCAGCTCCTAAATCATGACACGGAGACTTATTAGTTTTGAATGTTCAGCCTTAGCTTAGCTCTTATTTTGATCTGCTTAACCATGTTTTGCCTCGGGGCTTCTTCCTTCCTTCCTTTTCTTTCTTTCCTTCTTTCTTTCTTTCTTTCTTTCCTTCCTTCCTTCCTTCCTTCCTTCCTTCTTTCCCTTCCTTCCTTCCTTCCTTCCTCCCTCCCTTCCTTCTTTCTCTTTCTTTCTTTCTGTGTATCTTACTTTCCTGCTAGCTAATGGCTGCCTCCTGGCTTCTGGCCCTGGGAGTGTCTCTCTTTCTTCTTCATTCTCCCCTCCTTCTCTTGTCTAGTTCTTCTTGAGCCTAGATTTCTCCTCTTATTTATCCTCTCTGCACCATCCCTGCCTGCCTATCTCTCTCTGCCGAGCTATTGGATGTTCGGCTCTTTATTAAACCAATCAGGTGCTTTAAGGAGGCAAAGGGAAACAAATGTAACACATCTTTACATCATTAACAAAGACAGCATAAACAAATGTAACACACCTTTACAAAGTTAAAGTAGTATTCCACAATATCTGAGTTCAATCCTGGAAACCCCACATAGAAAAAGCTGGGTACAGTTGCATGCATTTGCAACCCCAGCTACTGCAAGATGGGAAGCTGGGCTCTCCTGGGTCAGCTAGCCTGGAGGACACAGGCCATTGTTAGAAATAACAAGAAAGACCCTGCCTCAAAGCAAGACAGACGAGAACAAACTCCCAAAATGCCCTCTGAGACACACACATGACTTATTTAAAAATCAAAGATACATTAATTTTAATATGCAACTCCAATTGTAGATCTAGAGAAATGAGTCAGGGAATAAAGTTTCTACACACATGTTGGGCTTGGTGACATGAGTTTGTAATCCCAAAACCAAAGAGATGTGGAGTCAGGAAGATCCATGGAGCTTGTTGGCCAGTTTGTCTAGTTTAACTTCATGAGCTCCAAACCAATGAGAAACCCTGTCTCAATGGAAGTAGATGACTAAAGTCCTAAGGATGACATCTGTTGTTATCTTCTGGCCTCCATACTCTTGAACACTAATATGCACACACACACACACACACACACACACACACACACACATTTAACCAAACAGCAATATTTCTTACAGGGAAATGTATATCCTACAAACTCCAGACGTAACTGAGAGACATGAGATTTTTACAGTTCCTTCAAATGCTACCACAAATGTTGGCAACCACTCCAAGCACATATGAGAACTGAATTTTAGAGCCTTTTTTTTCATTAGAAGGGAATGAAGACACTGTGAACACAGCTGTTTAAAGGCCATTTCAAAGCAAGCATGCTTCTTGAGAACTCCAACTGTAAAAACCTGTAAACGTTGCATGACATCTGAAGGGCCCACATCAATCCTCAACAACTCCACTGAAATAGTTTTCACGTGAACTGAATTTCAGGGTATTTTGAAGTGTTGTTTGAAATTTCTAAAATAAATACTAAATAAATAAATAGAACTGGATAGTTTGACTCCCAACAGCATGATCTGTAATCTGGAAGAAAAGACTACACTTTTCTTCTCCCTCTTGCTTCCTTCCCACTATGAGTCACCTACTTATGCATTCACAGGGTCTGAAGGCCTGCTCCCAATCCAGGACTGATATTTGAATTCCCTGTTGCATTTCAAGCTGGGAACTGTTTAAAAAATTCTTTACACATCCTGCTCCTGTCTTCTTTCAGAGGGGATGAATCACACACAATAGCTGATAGCAGTTAATTGTACAACACTTGAAATGCTACATCTCAAAGGAAGGTGGTGTGCTCGGCACAGAGGGTTAGGCGAATAATTACCTCATCTCTGTGAAAGTCACCTCTTGCACTCTGAGAAGTCACCACCCACCACACCATGACAAAAAGGTATAATCTTCTTCCTAACTTTATACTCTGGTGAAGAGTAAAATTTAAAACAGAGATATCTGTGAAGGCAGAAATGTTAAATATGTTGATGTTTCATGGCACATGGCTAACGAATGACCACGGGGGCTTGCTCCACTGTCTTTTCCTGGGGCTCATTTTAATAGTCCTGGAAAGAGCCCACCTTCGCAACCATTGTGTGTGCACAGCTGAGCTCGGTGGCACAAAGCGTAAACAAACAAGGACTTGGAAGAGATTTCGTGAGGCTGCCAGGTGCTTTAGGTATGAGCATGGTAGTTGAATGATCCATTGCAAAAGTTCCCACCAGGAACCTGGGGCTCTTTGGGAGCTGCTGTGGGTTCTCGGAGGCTACTCCATAACATTAGAAGGGACCTCAGGAGTGCACAATGTAGCACCTCTGCAGTCCAAGGAATGTCCCAACCCCCCACTCTCAAGTCCCCTCCATTGCTTTGGGCCTCACTTTATTCCTCTCCAAAGTAAAGATTCACCCTTGCTCACCTTTGGAGAAATACACACACACGTAGATATTCTAAACGTATGTAAATATATATATACAAAATGTAAAAGAAAAATCATTTTCAGATATTTAAACTCTGTGTCAAAACTTGCCTTTCTGAATCATGCAAATATTTCTTTAAAATCCATAATATATAACTCAGAAGTTCAAAAATAAAAATAATACTAATAAGTTCAAGAAGATATTTGTGTTTCAAAATAACGCAAGAAGGCGTGTGAACATTGAATATCCTAAAATAGAGGATTTAACCAACAGCTCCTGCTAGCTCCAAAATGAGGCAAATACAAGTCTTCAACTCCTTATAATTAAAAACGGTTTGCACTTAATTATTTTCCATCCATGAATGGAAAGTAATTTTGCATGCCAGGAGTCCACAATGGTTTATTCTTCTGTTAATTATTTCTTAGTTTCCTGGTGGAAGAAGAAAAATGAACTCTTATTTCCAAATGTAAAGCATAATATTTTTAACAAAATATTTTAAAAATAAAAGAATTTGACCTTTGTTTATTCTGGCCATTTCCCATGAAAATTTATTACTGGTATTAACTCTCAAATGTAGTTGCTGATCTTTGTCTGTCCTCAGCCACAACCAGTTCTGACAGGCAAAATATACGGGTGTGGAGGGATCCGCTGGAGCTGGGCAGCCACCAGTGGCCACATGTGTCCTCCGTGTTCCAAATGCTGGGATTGCAGTAGCTTGAAAGAGAACATTCCTCAGTGTTCAGTGTTCAAACACTTGGTCCCGAGTTGGTGTCACCGCTTGAAGAAGTAGAGGAACCTTTGGAAGCACAGGAAGTATGTCAGTAGGGGAGGGCTTTGAGTGTTCATTGTCTGACCTCTCTTCTGCACACTATCTGCTTCATAACTGCTGTTGGGATGTGAGTTCTTATCTTCTTGGTCTGGCTCCTACATCTGCCGACTGCCAAGCTTCCCTGCCACAATGGACTTTTATCCCTCTAAAACCATAAGTCCAAATAAACTCTTCCTTCTATGAGTTGCCTTAGTCCTGGCACTTTATCATAGCCATAGAAACGTAGCGAATGCACCAACTCTCTTTTAAAATCCCAACTGCCCACCGTGTTCTTAGGGTTGTTCCCTTTGGCAATCTACCTCAATATTCGATCTACATTTTCAAAACGAAACAGAAATTTAAACTAATTCCAGCTACCACCCCTGAAATATTTGTCATAACTGTATTTCTTTAAGTATGTGGTTAGTTACCATTATTAACACCAGTTCTTTTCTATAAACCATGAGCTAGTAGATGATTAATATCCCTACCAGAAGCAGGTTTAGGTTCCTCCAAGCCTGCAGAGGCAACTTTTACCCCGGTCGACCAATACACAACTTTGTGCTGGGTGGGTCTGTTTAATTACACTGTATTCTGTATGATTGCTGTCTCCTCAGCAATGAAATGAATACAAACTAGTCAACAGCACCACAAATTATGCCTGATTAAGAATTAAGTAACACACACGTTTTCCTCATACAACCTCCCTGGGTTTAGGAATACTGCACAACCCTTCAGAACTAGGTTGAGAAGTTAAAGAGCAAAATGTCAGGGCTAGTGAGTTAGTTCATTCAATAAAGTTCTTGTCACACAGGCATGAGAACTAGAGGTTGATATGCCCAGGACCCACATAAAAGCTGTGTAAGCATAATGATCCTTCCTGTAATCTCAGCACAGAGAAACCAGAGCCTGAATATCCCAGGAGCAAACTGGCCAGACTAATCAAAGCAGGCACAATGATTTTTGTTGACAGTGCAATAATTAAAACAAGTTCCCTTTTAGAGCTCTGTCCCATCTGACTTCAGCCTGGACATCAAACATCAGGCCACTGAATATTTCTGCCACTGCTTGCATCCATGTGCTTAGGGACAATGCCTAAGACACACCATGAGTGAGTATTAATTATGTGATTACAAACTGACAAGTGGTAGAACCAACCAGAAAATGCAGAATCTTCAAATTACAAAAACCAACTATACTAATATAATTGTGGGGCATTTCTACTACTATCCTATAAGCTGTAAAATCAAGAATCATCTTTAGCAGCAGGTACTGTGTCCCTAAGGGTACCCAATAGCTCTCTCTCTGAATTCTTTCTCTCTTCCTGTCTCCATATATATATATATATATATATATATATATATATATATATGCATATATATGCACATATATGTGTATGTATAGCATTTAGAGATGTGTATATATGGTTATATAAATGATATAGATACAGATAGATAAATAAAACTGATGATAAATATATGGTATAGATAGATAGACAGACAGATAGATAGATAGATAGATAGATAGATAGATAGATAGATAGATGATAGGTAGATAGACATTATTAATGAAATGCTAGGGAACACCACCTGAAGAGTGGCTCCTATCTTGAACCTCTCACTTATTTTTCATTCGCCTCCCTTGAAAAGACATGCAGTCAGTATATTTATTTAAATACTTCTGGTGGTCTTTGTCAACTAAAGAACAATACAGCAAGACCTAAAGGACTAGTGAGTCAGGCGAGCCATGAGGGGCTGATGCTGAGACCACTGTCTGAATGAAGAAAAAAGAATAAAGTCGTTATAAATGCCAAATTTCCCTCTAGTGCAGTGATTCTCAAGCTTCCTAATGCTGCAACCCTTTAATACAGTTTCTCATGTTGTGGAGACCCCAACCATAAAATTGCCTCATTGCTACTTCATAACTGTAAGTTTGCTGTTGTTTTGAATCATAATGCAAGTATCTGATAAACAGGATATCTTACATGTGGCCCCCAAAGGGTCGAGACCCTCAGGTTGAAAACCACTTGTCTGGAGACAGCCTGAGAACACGTGACTACTTTTTACCTCAAATTAATGTAAACAACTCTGAAGCTGGTGTCTCTCGTCCCAAACCATATCAGCTAACTGCTTCAGAAACTCGTGAAACAGCACTCTTTTCTATCATAAATTTGATAACCCATTGTTGCTACGAGGTTATTTTGACTTTATTGCTAAAGAATCAGTCAAATTTCTTTGGGTGCCACTTTGCCTGACCCTAATTTGCCACACCCAGTTTCTCTGCTCTAGGCCCCTCCCTTGCTTTGAATTTCCCCATGCTCACTGAGTTTTTTTTTTTCTATTCCCATGCTCCCACAAACAAGCCATCTTCCCATGGGCGTTGTTCTGGCTTTTTTCAGCAGATTAGTTTCCTGTTTGTCAAGACTGCTCAAGCATCCCCTCTAACTTCTAGTTCTGCGTAGGATATCCCTGGGGTTAGCATTGTTTGCACGTCTCCCACCGTTTAGTCATCCGTTGCTCCTCTGGGATGGGATCCTGTCTACTTGTCTTCAGTACCATGTACAAAGCATGGATTCTGTTGGACAGTGGAAGATTCGTATTGCCTACATATAAACGTTATTTCCTTCGGTGCCTTTGATGAAGTCATTAAATGAACTGAACCAATTAACAAATTGATGACCCATAATAACACAATCTAAAGATCTAAAGCAAGCTCAAAGTGTATTTCCAGCATAAAGAGCATGTGTGGGATTAGGAAAGGTTGGTAAATCTGTTTATTTTTTGTTTGGAGGACCTACATGACCTAGATTTGGTAATGGCATAACTCCCTGAACTTGCTATTAAAATGTCTTAATCACTGTTTATTCTACCTGCTGCCTATGGTACAAGCACTTCAAAGAGCAGTTATTCACTCTAAGTAGAAGAACAGGCTTAAGCCAACTGCTGTGTGTTCTGGAAGGCACATGCAGTTCTCTTTCTGCTAATCGTGAATAATTATCTGTAAAGAACCTGGTGTCTGATAATCATATTAGCTCAAGTCAGGCTGATGGAAAATAAAAATTCTAGTGGGAACCACTGCCAGAAAAATTTGGGAGGGGATCTGATAAGTGTGGACCAATACTCTGAGTCAGATATATATGATTACTTTGGGAATATTGCTCTAGTAGGTTAAAATAGGGAACTAGGGGAATTTGGTTTCTAATCTGCATCTACTGCAAATATCTGTAACCTTCAGGTAAGTTATTTGACCTGTGTCTTTTTCATCTTTTGTGCAATGAAGTACATAACACCACAGTTACTAATCATAACATTACAAAACTAAAGTACATCATATAACAAGCACAAGACTGATGAGGTTACCTAGCAACAGAAAGAATAGTACAGTAATACCAAGACACACTCAAGGACCACTGAAAATCCTTTCACGGAAAGTTGTCTGTCCTCTTCAAATCCCCATGTTTAGTCACATTAGAGAGGGGCTGATCTTGCCTTAAAAATCATATTCGTTTTGGTTCAATTAAGGTTTTGAATAATTACAGAGTACCCTTTGACTTCACAATATCATGGTTGACATGAGTTTTTAACTGTGAGGGGATAGTATTCACCGTGAAGCAAAAGAGAAAAATAATAATCATGTTACTTACATGTGGTACAATGAAGAGCTTGTTCTTATACTATAAATTTAGAAAGAAGGAACAGATCTGAAGAAGGATGATTTCATAAATGCACTATAATAGAGCTGCCTTGTGGCTAACTTTCTCTTAAGACATTGAATTCCTGTTGGGAAGAACATTTGATTGTGTTATCCCAATGAACTGCATAAGACAGAGAGCACAGTTCGTATTTCTAATGTTGAAAAATCTGTGATACCAGAGACAGAACATTCACACATACAGTGTTATATACATATTGACCATAAATTGTTCTAGAGAACATTATGTTAAATGGTATAATTGAGATTGGGATTTTAAAAATGCTCATCACTTTTATTTTTTAATAGCTCCCATCCATAATTTAACAGAGAAGTGTTTTATAGACTAGACAATAAGTTTGAACACAACACGGAAAACAAAAATGAAAGCTCAAAGTCCCTACCATGTTGTCATCTTCTTATTTATATAATAGAATATTCCTTTGTTGCCAAAAATGAGATGTTTTCCAAAATACAGTGTATGTCATTAAAATGTACTTAGCCTAAATATCCTTGTCTCAGTCAATTGTAGACAGAACTAGAAAATTAATGATGGGTCCATGAAGAATAGCTCTGAATATGACTGTAAATTCTCATTATTTGAGTTTTACAAACACAGATTCATTTAACTTCATTATTAAACATTCCTTTAAAAAAGATAGAGTAATTGAATTTTATCTACCTCTGTTAAAGACTGACTAATGAAGCATCATTAGTTAAAATGTTGAATTAAAAATTCCATTGCAATTAATTCTTGAATTTTCAAATTATAAAGGGAACAGAAATCCTTGAAGAGAAACAAAATTTTTTATTAAGATATTACTATTCCCATATAAGACAATTTGAATTATGTGGGAAAATCATAGAACTGCATAATCTAACCCCACTACAAATTCTTAATTCTTTAATCTCCAAATGAAAAGTTTTACATATTCTTAACTTTATTCTTTTGATATTCAGAAACTATTCCTATCCTGCACTTTCTGGTGCAGCACTTTATAGTTTACAGACACATATTCATTCTGAAAGGCATTTGCTTGATTTCAATTATAGACATAAAATACTTGTTGCAACTAGAATCTTTATGACTATAAATAGCATCGATGAGGTGGTGGCTCAGGAATTAGGCCCTAAAAGTGTTTCTTGCCCTTTGATAGGACACAAATTTGCTGTACAGTACACTGTTCAGGTGACTGTCAATTGCCTGTAACCCCATCTCTAAGGAATCTCAAACCTTCCTAGCCGCCCCCTCTCTCCCCTCTCTCCTCTCCTCTCTTCTCCTCTCCTCTCCTCTCCTCTCTTCTCCTCCCTGCTCTTCAGCTACAATCTTTCTTGACTCTGTTTTATCGCATGGTCCTGAGACTGATCCCATTACTTTAGTAATTTGTGTTCCAAACTATTTCTGCCTCCTTCAATTTGAGTGAGTGTGTAGTCAGACACTCCTTCTGTTCCTCTCTCCTCTAATTAAATGGCATAATGAGCACATTCTGGAAGCAAAGAACCAAGAAACACCTTTAGACTATTGACCTTGGAAAATTTGCAAAGCCCTATTGGTTCTTGAACTCAATTTCCTAACAATTCTATCCTTTCAGGAATGGTGCCCAATGGCTGATAATCCCTAGATCACTATAGTACTATGAGGTTTTAATATATGAAGCAAAATCAACAGACAAAGGCTATTTGTTGCTTCTTGGTGCTAATAATTTTCCCTTTCATGTAATACAGCTTCAAGTTGTATATTATTTTAAAATTTGTTGGTTACATAGAATTTTTTAAATCTTGGGATTTTGGAAACTGTTAGTTTCCAAGTGTTGTGGTGAATATAGACGGCTGCATACAACTGCTTATTAGAGGACGTATTAGAGTAGCATGTTTGGTACTGATAGCACTTAGGACACGGCATATCAAATTAGATTTGATTTATATTTGTGTCTAGTTCTCAGCTCCAGGGAAAACAGCCTATCCCAAAGCTACATGCTTATCTTCCAGCATATTTGCATCATCACTTTTCTATGCAATTTTTACTCAGTCCAGGGACAAATTCTCAAGACGCCGAGCAGCACTTGCTCAACTGCTACCAGAACTGTAATCGTGTATTGCCTGCAACCGTGAGGAATTGATTAGAAGCCTGACCAAGAAGTGAAAAAGCCCAAGCCTGGCTATTTCTTAAAACAAATCCCACATGCGGTTACTGGTGTCCTTGGCTCTCTAAGCCATTAGGCAAACCGTAGGGGGAGCCCCCAGCTGTTTCTGACCTTTCGGAAGCTGCTCACTGCTGATGGAGACGCGCTTGTGACCCATTAGCTTCCCATCTGTCCCCACTGGTCATTTACTCTTAGATCTGGTAAAAAAAAAAAAAAGTCTAATGGCCGACTTTTCTCTGGGCACTGCTTTTGATGCGTCACGCCAATGCCATCATTGTCCAGAATATATGTGTGTATTCTTGGGCTTCTGTTGGTATTTTAATGAAGCTGATAGCCATTCACTGTTTCTTGTAATAACACTAAGCAAAAAGGATTTCAAAAACCTGATTTAATGCTAAGCCTATCAAACAATAAAGTACTTTCTTATTATGCCACAGCAAAATCATTAAACAGCTAATTTAAATATTCAGATTTATTGACCCTACGGAGAGAAGTGGGGCCCCGGCAATCTTTGTCTGCAATTATCTTCAAGTTCAGTCTTTTAGTTCCTCTTTCACTGCAGTGATGACAGTCAGAGCAGATTCCATAATCCCCAGATAACTGGATGCTGTGAACAACCTGTCTTTCAGATACTGAAAAGTGCACTTAGATCTACATCTCATTCAGCTCAAAGTATATCACAGACTACACAAGAGTCCTGCAAAGAATGCCATCTGCTGCCCACTAATGCTGGCATTTGTGACTCCCTCAGTGTTGGCAAGGAGGGATATGCAGGGATAGGGTGCTGCATGCAGTCTTCCATTTGAGTGCTTTTGTGACATGTGGTCTCATTCCTTCCCCAGAAGACATTAACACACATGGAGACATCCCTGTCAGCTAATCACATACAGTAATCCACAATTTCCCATAACATAACATAAATTTATATGCCTAGATAAACCCACTATCTTCCTTGGCAATCTGAGAATAAATGTCAGATCATATGTAGGAGATATGGGACAAATTTTTGGAGCATTTTGACCTTTTCTAGAAAAAATAACATGCTTGCAAATAAGAAGAAACCAAATTCAATGTAAAAACAAGCAGAAATTGGAGCTCAGTGTGGTATAGGCCTATAATCTCGGCACTTGGGAGACAAGAGGAATTCAAAATCTGCGTTGAAAAATCTGCGTTGACTATGTGGGTCACTCTGGGCTACATGACTCTGTCTCAAATGAAACAAATAACAGTAGTTGTGTGTGTGTGTGTGTGTGTGTGTGTGTGTGTGTGATTGTACGAGAGGCAAGAAAACAAAGAAGCTGGCATTTGTTTGCACCTGTCTTACTTAGTAAAATACTAGGCAGAATTATCAGTACCGTTGTGGCTCCAGTACTTGAGAGAGTCCAAGAGGTGTGTTACTCCTTGGAAGAGTGCCAAGGAGGAAAGTGTAATGTACTTTTGCTCCACTACAAGAGAAAGAACATATCAGAACAACCCCGCAGGACTTTCATGGGCAGCTGTGTGCCATTGACAAATGCACATGCCTGTGCTCAGCACCAGGAATATCAGGAATACACAGGTCTTTCTAGGGCTGTCTAGGGCTGAGTAGTGGGTCACCTTTATTCCCCACTGTGTGACTGCCCCTTCTTTACGGTTCTTACTAGCCCCTATATTCTTAACAAAGAAGAAACTAAATTAATAAATTAGCAGTGACAATGCATTTGTTATTAGAGAAACATAAATGGATTGATGGAGCAGAATGCAAAACCATAAAGACACCCACACATATATCAAGTCTATATAACTAAGCCTCGGAGGCCACTCAGTGGATAAAGGAAAGTTTTCCAACAAAGAACATCAAAACAAGTAAACACATGTGCTGAAATACAAAGCCAAACTAAGCAATACCAAGCAATGAGGACATAGTGCACAACTCACAGCACACAACGATATAAAGAAAATGTAGATTCGAAAACACAACATTAAGCCATAAGTCATTTTAAGGAACACATAAGGATCTTTAAGTATTTGAGTTCTTCAAACAAACAAACATGTCAGGTGCATGATATAAAAGTCGTCAAATTTTTTAATCCATAAGTTATATCTCATCAAATTTAAAATGCTGTTCTCTGAAGATACAGGAAGAGACCCAGGATGGGAAAAGGGATACACAAACATATATTCAATGAGTAAAGTATCTGTTATGGAAATATACCGGGAATGCAAAGTCAATAATAAGGAAATATAAAAAAACACACCAAATTAAAATGGACAAAAATCTGAATATACACTTACTCCGAGGCTGAACTAAGAACACAGAAAGGTGTTGTCTGTTTAGTCATTGGGGAAAAAACATATTAAAAGCCCAATGGGCTCTAAACATGGATTCTAAACATAGACTATATGCTTAAAATTACAATTTAGGAGACTGGGCAAACTAAATGTTAAGAGAGATGTGGGATTCCAGGGCTCTAATACAGATTGTGTTGATGTATAGTGCAGCCATTTGCAAAAGGGCTTGGTGGCTTCTTATGAAGTTCAGCAGAAATTTCCTAATGTCCAACAATGCTACTCCAAGATGTTTAATCAAGTTAATGAAAAATATTATAGGCTCTAAAACCAAAATTAAAACAACGCATGAATTTGCCATCAGGATAGCTGATAAATCAAGTTGTGGTATATTCGAAGAAACACTCCTCGCAAATCAAAGGATTGTGCCTGCAATGTATAGACTATGCTTGGTCCTCAAGAAAGCCACCGTGAAAACAGCTAGACAAAGAAGAATACAGCATGAAGACAGGTAAGTGTCCATGACCAGAATGTGTGAGCTGAACTTTGTTGATATAGAACACATGTGTGAATCCAAGCAAGGCCTTGGTAAGAAAAATTTAGAATAAATCCTGAGAATTGGAAAGATTACTCAGTGTCTGACACTGCACCCTGCTTTTCCTGAGTACCTAGGTCTAGTTGCCACACCAAGGTCGGATGGCGCACAACTGCCTGCTATTCTAGTTCCTTGAGATATATGATACGGTCTATTGGGCTCCTTAAGTGTGTGTGCGCAGGTATGCACACACTAGAGAGCACCTGAGTGTGCATATGCACATGCGCGCACACACATAATACGAATTAAATAAAAATAACCTGACTGTGATAGTTTCTAGTGTTTTTATAAGCCCAAACTCCTCAAATTGCATAAATCAAACATACAGTTTACGGTGTTTTACTGATAGATAGAAGGAAATTTAGCATGAGGGCACCATAACCGGACAGGGAAAAGTTAAGTGCAAGAGAACACTGTTTCTTGTGTTGTGTATGATGTATTATGTATAATATGTAGAGGGGGAGCAAAGTCTGCATCAGCTCCTCTTGACATTTACTCTCACAGACAATTACACTTGTGTGCATGTTCAACTGTCTTCATCAGGCTGGCTCCCACGCCCCATGCAATAAAGACAGAGTACTCAGCATCCCATCATGGGAAGACTTCCACCTACTGTAACAGAATAGACTTGAAAAATAGAACATTTATGCTAAAAATCTACACTGAAGCCACCTAGAGAAACAGTATCAACTTCCAGCAGTACATTTAGCTTCAACCCCATTTTCTTCAAAGAAGTCATAGGTTCAGAAGTATCACTAAATTGCCTGAGTTTAGAAAGGAATGTCCTTCAATGCTCCCCGCCCCCATTAAAGGCAATAAAAGGCAGAGGTTTCACAGAAACTGTCACTACAAAATTATTTTTTTTAAAATCTACATCAGTAGTTTTAGTTGGAAAAAAAAAGAAGCTAGTAAGTCTTCAGACTTTCTCTATTGTTCCCTGAAGAGAAAAAAACAAAAACAACAACAACAAAAACCCCAGCAATCTATGTCTGATCTGCCTTCTAACTGTATTGAATTCTCCCCCATTCTCCATGCTGCTCGTGTTCTCATTCAGTTGCTCTTTCTCCTCCTGTCATCAGGCTTGTGAATCACTCCAACTTTCTGTCTCCTTGACAACAGGCAGCTCAGTTTAATTGTGTTTCGCATCATAATGGTTCAGTTCAAATACTTTTTGTTACAGGTACTGTCTTCTTTAGAGGCTTGCCTGGTAAGTTTTTCTTCCTGATTCACTGAGATAAGCAGTCCAACAATTTTTAAAAAGCACAGACATTGTTCTTTAGCTTCAGGTTTTCCAACTGCAGTTCCCACAGAAGGAAGGTAGTTCATGCCTTTTGGCTTTCTGTTTACAGGTAGTTGATTTGAGGAGAAGCAAGCACAGTGAAAGACTCCTCTGCTGTAAATGCAGCATCTTTAACATGAGAAGCCCTTCCAGCTTCCCTTGCTAAGAATCAAAGATCAGTACTGTGAGGCCCCAATACCTCCTAATTTAATGTTTCCCTGGACAATTCATCATCAGTCACTGGTATTGACTAATCATTAAGGAACGTTCAAATTTTCTGAGGTTTTGATTTGTGTATTAACGGTCTTTATCTTTGGCCCTTGTTTTCAGGACAAATTCAGAAGTATTATTCCATATTGGCAGTAACATATGTAATGTCTGTCTATAATGTGGGTCTTGTGAGCTTGGAGACAGCCTGATAATTCACCGGAATAAAGAACTTGGTGTTACTTACTTCCTCTCAACATTTCCACTGCAATTAATTAAGTTCTGAAAGTACCCACGTGACTAGGAGAGAATCTTCCTGTCAGTAAACTGGCTCGTTATTGCCTCCGAGTAGTGGACTGAAAGGCATGACAGAGCCAAAAGCTTGCTATGGACTCTAAAGAGGAGGAAGAAGAGGGTCAGCATGGCAACACTTCTGGAGGCACTCACATCATGGGAGATGAAGTAGGAAATGCCACCAAAAGTCAAAGTTAAGAGCACCAAAGGCATGTCTCCCCAGCTTCCTAGGATGCTTCTCCACAAATGCAGTCATCCACAGCTTTTCCAAAGCCCCACTAACTATGGAGAGGGAGGACTTCACCCTGGGAATTGTTCCTAGCAGAGCCTGGATTCAAAAGGCAGCCTGAAGAAAGCCCAGCAGGAGAGTGCTGACAGTTCTCTAACTAGTGAAATGGTGAGGTGCAGCCTTAGAAGGATGACTCATTTGCGGGTGGATGCCTGACACTCTGATCCATCCCTTGGGGATGGAGCCAGCCCTTGGTAGCCTGTTTCCAGAGAAAAGATGAGCTGAAAGCAGATCTTACCACTGAGGGTAGGAGGCAGGAAGCTGCGTTTTCCTAGACAATGAAGAGTACACACCCACAAGATTCTTCATTTGCTTTTGCAACTCGGATTAGCTGGAGCTTTTCTCTTAGACTATCAGGTGACTTAGTTCACTGACCATTAAATATTAAAAAAAGATGTTCCGATTTTTCGAGTGACTAATATTTCAGCTTCATTTCTGGTTTTTCTATAATGCATTATGCCTGTATTGCTTTCTTAAAATGTTTCTTTAGTTGCTATATATATAGAGAGAGATAGATATAGATATAGATATATACATACATATATATTGCTGAAGTTTGTCATTCATTTAGCTCTGCAAGATAAAATACAGTTGGTACAGTTGGTGGCCATAAAAATGGAGCCAGAGTTTATAGGTGAATTCATTATAATAATAACCATATTTCTTAAATATTATAACTCACTAGTGTCATTATCTCCTCATTTTTCTTTAGGGCTGAATTTGAAATGAAGATGATTTCATTTTTTCTTACATTTTGAATTCATAAAAAATTCCTTCCTTTGAAATTAATTTGTACTGAGAACATTTTCTACTCTAAATGTCTATGAACTGGGCCAAGCTTTGGGGAGATGTGGTGAATGCATTTTCAGTTTCCCCGTCTCTAAGATTTGTGTCCTGACTCAGGTAAATCACATGATTTAACAGATCCTAAAGCTGCATTGCCAGTTACAAAGTCATTGACCACATCCCAGAAATTCCACTTCACATCCGTGACAACACAGAGATTCTCTACTTCCCAGGGACATCCGGGGGTCTTCGTGATACGTGTTGCCAATCCGTGAACATGAGAGCAGCGGCAGTTCTGTCAGATACTGGGAATTGTCTTTCAGTAATGCTGCCTTCAGCCCCTTCTCCATCGTCTCCTTCATCTTTCTGGAGCAGCATTCTCTGCCCTCCCCACTTGACGTTCCTCATCATCAGCCTGGTCTTGAGGTCATCATCAGCCGAGTTAAGTGGGGGAAGCAAAACGTTTTTTTATAAAGCCCCTAGAAAGCCAGGCTTGGTTTCATGTTGACAAAGGTCATAGCTTAAGTTAGGTTTGTAGTTTACTGAGTGTGCAAAATGGTTTGTTTTCACATGAAAATTTAAGAAACACTATTGAATGCTGGGCCCATCCCTTTTTGCTCTTTCTCTTAAATTGTGCTGCTAAGTGTGGTGGTTTGAATAAAAATGGCCTCCTTAGGTTCATATATTTAAGTGCTTAGGGGTGGCAACATTTGAAAAGATTAGGAGATGTGCTTTTGTTGGAGGAAATGTAATGGCATTGCACTTTGAGGTTTCCAAAGACTAAGCCAGGCCCAGTGGTTGGCTCTTTTGGTAGCTTACAGATCCAGATGTAGAACTCTCCACTCCTTCTCCAGCACCATGTCTGCCTGCACACCACCATGCTTCCTGCCATGATTACAATGGACTAAACCTCTGAAACTATAAGCAAGCCCCCAATTAACTGCTTTCACTTCTAAGAGTTGTCTGTGGTCATGGAGTCTCTTCAAAGCAATAAAACATTGACTAAGACAGTTAAGGAAACTGAAAATAGCCAAAATTTTCATCCATTTTGTACATAGAAACTTTTTATGTGTGACTTGTATCTCCTCCCATCAGCAAGTAGAACACGTCTTTTTATCTCTTAAGTCAGACTCAGTTTGCTTTGGAGGTGGCAGTGTGCTCATTTCAAACCCAGGCCTTAGAAGGATGTGGGTTCCCTAACACCACCCAGAACACAGCAACTACCTATGAGAGAACAGGTTCCAAGTCAACCAATGTAACATGAGGGCTGGCTTCTATATTGGGGTTTTTGACCCAGCCGGTACCCCCAGCTGTTTAGTTCCAGAGAAAATCACACACATAAATTATAAGCTGATTGGCCCATTAGCTCTAGCCTCTCACTGGCTAACTCTCACATCTTGATTAACCCATTTTTCTGGTCTATAATAGCCATGTGGCTCAGTACCTTTTTTCAGTGGGGAAGATCACATCCTGCTGCTTTGGTGGTCTGGGCATGAGTGGGAGGAATCAACTTCTTCCTTCCCAGAATTCTCCTATTCTCATTACATGATTTCTACTTCCTGTCTGGTTTTCCCACCTATATTTCCTGCCTGGCCAATCAGCATTTATTTATAACATGATTGACAGAATACAGACAATTCTCCCGCACCAAACCAAGGTCCCTTTCATGGGTGACCTTTTCCTATTTTTTAAGTTCTCAAAGCATCTAATGTTTAGAGGACTGACCATAGCAGGTTTTGAAAAGGTTGTGAAGTCCTGGGACTCTCATGCAGATGATCTGTTGTGAATGTAACCTTACTTTAGACAAGAGCCAAGACTATGTCACGCTGGGAAACTGCCGTGCTCAATCTGGTCTACATCCACATTCCACCAGGAACATTTAAAGTCGATGACCCAAGTGTCTCCCAGGATACCAAGTCCAGGGATGTTGCTTTCTGGGTTCTCAGCTATAATGTAACCAATCCATATATCTTTATTATCTTCAAAATTCACTTAAAGAAGTAAAATGACAATTTTGTTTAAAGATATTTGCATATATAAGTTGATGCAATGGTAAAGAGAACATTGGACTTTCTGCTCTGGAGACATAGACCTGTCAAGGCATGAACAGAGTTCATGGTTACATTTGGGTTTCATAAACCTTTATACCTACATTTTCCAAATATTATTCAAGCTGACAAAAATCACACTATGGCAGAACATCTTTTTTCCCCAATGAAACATATGGCTACTTTTCCAAAGGCTATAGTTCTGGAGATTATATCATCATGGCACAGATAAAGCAATGTGACAAGTGTAGGGGTTGTTTTTAAAATTAAATTTTCAATATATGTAACCTATTAAACAGAGTTAAGTTTAACACAATAGGTTACTCCAATATGTTAATTTAAGTGAATCTACCAGGCAACACGGTGATGTGGGATTTCCCTCTGTATCCCGTGATTACCACTGATGAATAAAGAAAACTGCCTTGGCCTGTTGATAGGGGAGAACTTAGGTAGGCAAGGAAAACTAAACGGAATGCTGGGAGAAAGAAGGGCAGAGTCAGAGAGAAGCCATGTAGCCCTGCTGGAGCTGGATAGAAATTTACCTGGTAAACCACTGACATGTGACAATACACAGATTAATGGAAATGGGTTAAATTAACGTGTACAAGATAGCCAATAAGAAACTAGAGCTAATGAGCGAAGCAGTGTTTTACATAATACAGTTTCTGTGTGGTTATTCTGGTTCTGAGTGGCCAGGCCGAACAAGCGGCCTCCTCCTACAACACAGGCATCTGGATAAAGAAGAAATATTTTTATTTTACCAACAAACATATTACTGCTTTGTAATGCTGATATAAGAAAACACCAAATTCAAATGCTAACAATAACAATCATAGCAGGACCAATAGAAAGGCAGTAGGCAACTTGGAAAGTGGTGGTAATTAGAATTTCACATGAAATATTCCATATCAGTGAGAGGTGACTCTTTAGGTAGACTGGGAATTCTTGCCACAGATTGTCAGCTTTCAAGGAGGGAGAAATGTTCACCGCTTCCTGTGAGTAACAGGAAGGGAAAGATTCAGGATTTGCTCAACACATTTACCTGAGTACATTTCTGAACAGCAGGTCACAAATCCACCAGATGACACGCAAACTGAAAATGCAGACTAAAAACCAAAGCCAGATGCAGAGCCTTCTATAGACAATAGGACAGCAAGTAAAAAGATGTTAACTTTAAAATCGATATCAGCTGTGATTCAAACTCCTTTTGTTCATGGATTAAGGTGAGGCACAGAAATGGAGGGCACATTGTATTGTATCTGTAATTATATATTTCAGTGATACTTCAGATTTTTGTGGTGTACATATAAAAATGCTTGCCAATATCTGAGTGCACCCAATAAGGAGTTCCTAAAGTTGGTAGGTAGTGAAAAATAGCATAAAACTTGTAATTGGCAAATGCCAACACTGACAGGAATGACTCCATTTCCCACAGGACGGAATAAAAGCCAGAGAGCATGGAAGTTTCAACACCGTCAGAATAGCCTAGTGTGTTTAGGGAGCTCGCATCTTTTCCCTCCACGGAGGTCCTTTGGTTAGAGACAGTGTTAAGTCAGGCCGTTGCTGGCATCAGAATACTACTCTAACTTTTGTAAGCTGTTTGTGTAAGGTGTGCCTGCGGCACACAGTTCAACTGCTTGGTAATTAAGTGTGTGACTGTGCCCACTTATTCACACATACTGTAAAGATGGGAATTTGGCTTAGAGCTTTCTCTTATAATCTATCGCCTAGTAGCAAAATTGGGGAGAAGGTAGGGATGCCATAATTCCCTGGAGGAATATCTATATCCTATATATCAAAAAACCTGACATCCCCCAAGTGATTTAATCAGCTACACTAAATAGAGAGGAGAACTAAAACAGTAAGATTACTCTTAGTTCTATTTAAATAACTAGTAACAATGATAATTTACTTAACATAAGAAACCTACAGTAGCTAAACCATCTGACACCAGCTGCTCTGTTGTGCACAGATAATATCACTATATAGCTTTTCATAAGCCTTTACTTATTATTAAGTTAAAGCCTGGTTCTGGTTTTGGATAGGATGAAGTCATAACTGATGACAGCCCCTGTTATAGAATATTATTTTAAGATGTGTTATGTTCATTTATGCTGTTGATCCTTTGTTTAACGATGCAAAGATGTGTTGCATTTTTTTGTGTTGCATTTGTTTAGCTCTGTGAAGCTGTGTTACTTTGCCTTTCTAAAACACCTAATTGGTCTAATCAAGAGCAGAACAGCCAATAGCAAGGCAGGAGAAAGAGAACTAGGCAGGGCTGGCAGGCAGAGAGAATAAATAGAAGGTGAAGAACATAAGAACGTGGGATCTAGGAGTGAGAGGAGAAGAAGAAGGACTCCAGGAGCCAACCACCTGGCTACACTGCCAGCCATGGAGCAAGAGTGGAAGGAAAGGGCCCAAGGGCAGGTAGATGGAATAATTTAAATTAAGGAAAGCAGGCTAGAAATAAGCCAAGCTAAGGCCCCACATTCATATGTAATAATAAGCCCCTGGGTGATTTATTTGGGAACTGGGAGGCAGTGCCCAAAAGAGCTCAAAAGAGCAAAGAGTAGACAACAACCAACTACAAAGCCCATCTTCAAAGAGTTACTGTGTTTTTAGTGTGTGCCATGCACCACAGAAGCAGGGTAAAATAAGCCACGCTCCTGCGCAGTGAGTTCAAAGACCAGACTGGAGCACCAAAGTGTTTACAGGGAAGTTGAGTGAGTGGGTGAGACAAAAGGAAAGGGAAGGCAACTGACCTGAAGGGGATGAAGCAGCAAGGTTTCCTCATAAGAGCTGGGAATGATAAAAAACTCAAAGTCACTATGAAATAATAAAGAAGAGAAAAGGTTGAAAGATAGAGAAACAGAAAAAATGTGTTAGCTGCAGAGTATGTAAGGCTTTGCTCACCAAAGAAATGAATGTACATTATAAATATACTCTCTCTTATAAAGAAACTGTGCCATCAATACACAATAGAATATTTAAAACTTAAAGATGGGAAATTCCATTTCTTTTGGCATAGATGGCTTAGGAAGAACATTCAACCAGACACAAAAGATAGAATACTACAGTTTACATGTTAAATGACAAGAATATTGAGTCCTAAGTATTAAAAGAAGAGACCAAAGCTCCCCCAAAACCTATCTGTATAAAGAGAGCTCTGGGCATCATGGTGAGACTGACGTTATAGGTGCAAGAAGGTCTCTAGTGTTTCAGGATAATTTATCACATATCCAGTAAAACAAGATTGGGAAACAAAATTATACCTCCAATTCTCAAAAAAAAAATGTAATGGGATAAGAAGGTAAAACAGTAGACATATCATTAATCTTAGATCTAAGTATACAAGTAAAATTTATCATAGCCTCTTAAATGAATATGATTAAGGACCCTCAGTGTGGGCTCGCTCTGGGCCCTGCAACAAGAGCTTCAGGACTGTCTGGGACACAAATTTCTCTGAATGCCATCACCATCTCTACTGCCCCATGATGGCCTTGAATTCATGTAAGGATAAAAGCCACATGAAGCACCAAACCATACATATGTGTCAGCCGTTGAAGCAAAGCATGTGTGTTCCCATGTGGTACTTAAGCCCTATGCCTTTCTACAGCCTGTGTTGGAGCTTAGTGAACGCTGATGGTGGTTCAGACTATGATCTTTGTAAGGATTTGAGATGCTGACTTAAAGAGTCACGTCTACAGCCATGGGTGACCACAGTGATGTTCAGAGTTCAAACCTTGCCACACAATTAGGAACTTTAAAAGCCCCAACACAAAGCTCATAACAGTTCTCCAAAACATTCACTTTTACCTTTCATGCAGCATTTGCACATCTTGTGAAAACCATCCTCTGGGGTCTTCCTCCATAGTCACCTTCAGGGGAACATTTCTTCACTTTAGGTACCATCGGAGATTTAAACTGTTTGCTTCACAAAAACACAATTTCCTCCAAGTTCTTGTTGTTTTCCTTGATGATGCTAAGTGAGTCAGGCTTTTGTGTCTGGTTACAGTTAGTCATCCTTCCACTTGGGAGATGAGCAGATTACTCTTTATTACTGGTCAAGGAATATGCCATTAAAATGTGAAATTGACTTAGATACAAAACAAAACTTGGGGGTCTACTTAGGAAATTAATCTTCCGGTACTTTTTGTCTCAAGAGGCTCTCCTTGTATGGACTTAAGCAAGATAGCTCATCTACTCTGATCCTGAAGCCAATTCCATCCTTCACCAGTTTTGATTGACAGTTGTGATGTGTCCAGTTGGTGAACGAGCTGGTGACATCATAAAGATCAGAGCTAAAGAATCATTTAAATGTTGGTAAGATACTTTCACCAGGCATGGAAAAATTTGTAGGACTGAGATAACAAAATATTCAAAGAACATTGAGTTATCAAATAAAAGGTTAGTGTGTTGATGTGAGGCATGGGGACTCGTACCTGTAATCCTGAAATCTGAGAGGCACAGGCAGAAGTCCATATGGTGGTGGATGCAACTGCTCTGTCCTAAGTTTTTTGGGCATTTTTTTTTTACATGATAGCAACCTCTAGTACGTCTGTCAGGTGACAACATATGATGGAATTTTTTTTTTAGAATTGTCACATCAACAAGTCCATAATGATATTCCAAGAATTAAATTAGTATGTTTTGAAGGAATGAAATAATAATATGTAGTTTGCAAGTTATTTACCAGCATAAACATATTACTCTATGACACTGGGCTTTTTTATCCTTTCTGAATAGGGAAATGTTTATTGCCTCATGAGATACATAATTTCAAATAGCATCTGAATGTACTTCCATCAAACTACTGACAAGTAAGAGCTGCCAAGGCAGATAAATATCGAGCTTCATGTTTGCAAATTACAAAGCCTACCATTCTAATCATCATGGTCCTTAAGCAGCACGACACAGAAGCATCTGCGAATGTTACCACAACATGGATTTGGCAACATCTAAAAGCAATTTTCCAGACATTAACAGAGAACTGAACTTATGGTATTCCAGCTTTTGCGAGAAAACACAGCCTTTGAGAAGTACAATATTTATTATCTAAGCTGTCGAGAATTCACGATATGCAGTTTAATTAACTATCCGTTCTGCTTTTTACCTTATTCCACGGTTTACCAATTTGAGATGATCTTTTAGAGCAACGTTAAATAAAGGAGAAAGCAACGCCCTGTAAATGGTAAAGGCATCCTTTTGTAGTTTTCATTGGAAAATGAAAAGGAAAATTAGGCTCAAGCATTTGTATCCAGCCACCTTATAGACTAAGTTATACATTGTCACTATGTCCATAATATATGTGAAATGCATATATATCATTTCATTTTTAAAAAGATAAAAAGAGGATATGAAGTGAGGAGGTAGTCATGGGGGGATATCTGGGAGAAGCTGGAGGAGGGAGGCGGGAGAGATTAGTATGTTTGAAATACATTGTATGTGTGCAAGAAATCCTCAAAGAATAAAATACGTTAATAGAAAGCATATGTGAACAGTGCTTTTCCAAACACGAGATTCCTTCTCTCAGAGTCTCTTTGCTGATTTGAATGAGGTTCGGAATTTAAATAATTTTGAAATTAGCCATGATATGAAAGCAGAGGTCCCACCCCATGGAGGATCTCCCGCACATGCTGTCTGTAGGGATCAGCCGTCAGCCCAGAATCGGCAAACCAGCAGGTGGCACTGTGCCATCATCGTGGGAAGAGCTCGCTCTTGAGTGCAGCCACGGCTGGTCTCTCAATCAGAAGACTTAATCATCTTCAGTAATTAGCAGAGTCACACTGTTTTTTTCTTTATGATTATAAGGTAAACTTGATACTGTCTGATTTGCATAATTATGCCCTGCTTAATTCTCTCTGCTGGCGGGTGGAGGAAAGCTGCAGAGAGTTTGCTAGCTTTAAAAGCAGAGTGAATAGCAGGGGCAGAGGTAATAAAGCTAGCCTTCCTCGGATGAAATGAAATTGAATCACACCTTCCCAAAAGACTGCAGGGCCTGGTGCCGAGGCTATGAACACTGAAAACGAAAACCAAGCATGATTCCCCACAGTAGAGCAAAATGCTTAATCCTACGCAGCAGATTAAAATCAGAATGGCTAGCAGTTACTAACACGAGATGTAGACAGGTGCAGATTCAATGAGCCACAGGTACTGTCCCTTATTGCATTTGTTTTTTTCTCCAGGGAAAACAGGGGGCAATGTGATCAGCTGAGCATGAGGACAGGAGGGTGTTGTGAGAAACGGAGAAGACAGAGAGGCCATGGAAGGTCCACAAGGAGAACAGAGGACCAACTCAGAAAAGATGCTTTGATTCTCCACCAGTCTTGCGGCCAGAAGGAAGGTTTTCCCGCTAATTTAAAATGAGAACAGTTTAACTACAAGTTTAACTCCTGTGGCCCCTGCGCTAATGAGTGTGGTACAGGGAAAAAGTTTAATTTAGCCATCATTGAGATTTTATCAAATAAGAACCAGAGAAGGGAAAAATGGAACAAAGGAGCCAAGTTGATTTACCAGGGAATGACTGTAGAGACTGACTAGGATTTTAATTGTAATTCTTTATTACATTTTACAGATTCCTTACGGGAGAAGGCAAGTATGCAAGATACCACACATGTGGAAATCAGAGGACAACTTACACTAGATGACGCTCGTCTCTCCACCATGTGAGTATCAGGGTTCACACTCACAACACTGGGCTTGGTAGCCAGCACCCCTATGCACTGTGCCATCTCTTCAGCTCTGGATGTGTCTTTAAGGAAGAGGAAGAGGATGTGAAGAAGTGAGAACAAGGATGTCTAGAGAGGAGTGAGATGTTGGCAAAGCACTAGTTGGAGTTAGATATGCTAATTGGTTACATCAGTCAAGAGGTGCATGCATCTGTGTTCATCAACGGGTTACATTTCCAAAAACTGACAAGCGCTAGAAAATGGCCATAAGGTTCTGTTATGACTTGGGAATGAAGAAGGACATGATCAGTCAGTAAGGGCGAGGATCCAAAGAAACCACACGCCATTGGGCTGGAAAGGTTACTTCACTGTTTCTTGAAATCATCACTGGGAAAATTAATGCTTAGAAGAATGATTGTGAATAACTAGACCCTCAGGACTGAAGGAGAAGGAGACGAAGTTCAACCTGAGGAGACTGTAAGGAGAGGGGAAGAGAGGGGTTGGAAACTGAAAGGGACAACAGGACACTTCCTGAAATCGTGCTTAGGGATGGCAGTCACCACCTAAGAGCATGGCTAGGAAGGTGATGTCATCGTGGAAGATGCAGGCTTCTGGCAGAGTAAAAAGAGACCGCGGTCATCAGGAGACGGTGTGCAAGATTCAGGTAATGTCAGACTAGAAGAACAGTGTGGACAATGTTAATTGGTGGAGGGATGGGGGAAGTTGTAAAATAATGCCTAGGTTGCCGTGGGAAATGGTATAAATGATGAGGATGCCTTTGAGGCAACATACAAAGGAAAAATAATATTGTTAAACCCATGTGGATTCAAGGCAGGCAAGAGTGTGAGGAGGCTATTGGTGCTGAAGTTATGGAAAGAAGTGTCTTAGGTTGCCCTGGCTCTTATTAATGGAGGGAATAAGACCTACAGGCACCAGCATGATCACAGGAAACTGTGGGCTCTGCTGGTAGGAACAGAAGACCCCTTCCTTGTGTTGGCTTCACTCTAGGCTCTTTTAGGGTGACGAGTCCAAACACCAGAATCCAGTCACCATCTTGAAGCCAGATGCTGCTGCCAACCTTTTCAGGAGGTCACTTTTGTCACTCTGTGTAGGAAGGGCACATCCTTCAATGCTAATGAGGGCTGGTTACTCCAACTTCATACTCCCTTATAATAGAAGGGAAATGGGTGGTATTGACAGTGCTTTCTCTTCCCCTTCTTTTTAAAAAGAGCAGGTAGTAGTTGTTTCATAGATAGCAAGTTTTGTGGTTTTATTTTCAGAGTATATTATCATTTATTTTGTTCTTTCTTCTTCATGGATTGCTTATGTATCCTGAAAGCCTGTGTCTCCTTATACTTTAGGTATTAACCAGACAGCTAACTTAGCTGTACCTGTGGGAGAAGGGCTTCACAAGTTGGGGGTCTAACACAGGTTCTCTAGGTTTCAGCCAACATTAAATCTTGTTCTCTGTCTCTATTTATCTCTATGTCTCTATGGCTATTTAGCTCTGTCTCTGCTTTCATCTCTGCATGTCTTTCTCTGAATATGTTGACATAGACATAGATATTGATAAATAATAATAATTAATACTTTTCTGTTTTTATTTTAGTTAACATACAATAAGTATTCATGTCTGAGGGAATGTGATTTTTGATACCTGTGTACAATGTGTAATGATAATAGTTAAGTAATTAGCATATCTATCGCTTCAGACATTGGTCATGCCTTTCTGATGACAAAATTGTAAATCTTGTTTCCTGGGTATTTTGAGTGGTGCTGCTATGTATTATTGGTAACTATAGCAACTCTACTGAGCCATGAACTGCCTGAAGCACCTCTACTAGGAGAGGGCTTCGTGGTCTTTCCTCCACTCTGCTGTAGTTTTGACTGGCTTGATTGCGTACAGGTAACCATAGCTTCTGTGAGTTGCTGTGTGCAACCCCAATGTCATATCCAGAAGTGGGCATTTCACAGCCTTCTCCCCATCCATCATCTCTTTCATTCCTTCTGCATCTTCTTCCTCAGTGTTTCCTGAGCCTTGGAATGCAGGAGATGGACATAGACAACCTATCCGAAGCTAAACACTCACCATTACTAATATTCAGCCTAGCTCGATATAGCTTTCCTCAACTGTTCCCAACCTCCTTTTTAATGCACTTGTCAATTTATTCAGAGAAAACTTGTCAATTTATTCAGAGAAACCTCTTCAATATCCTTAGGGATGAGGATAATGAGGTCTAAGCAACGTTAACCTCAAACTTATGTATGCATCTAAAAGCACCTTAGCCTCCATGTTTCATGCCTTTCTTACTCCTTATAGTTTGAATTATATTATATTATATTATATTATATTATATTATATTATATTATAGATACAACATCTAGCCCATTAGGGGGCAAAGAAGGTGCTTGCCTAAAAGTTCAGATGAGAAAGACTGTTATATAAAGAAAAGGTCTAAGAGCACCAGGAGACCCACAATTAGTCCCCCTCCCTTCACCCAATCCTTTGCTCCAGTCTTCAGGTTCCTAGAGCATCCTAGTTCCTCCACCATCTAGGATTTGCCCCCTTAGACTCAGTTGCCCACATGCTGCAGTGTTTCATCTCACTTTATTGCTACTCTGCTCTTGCTGCAGATACATCTCCTTTTTCACCTCTAAGTTCATTGACCTTTCTCCTTTACTCTGCTTTGTGCTTATTTCTGGTTTTGCATTTCTTTTTTCCCCAGGTGCTCTTACTGTAGCAGGATACTTGGGTGAGATAAAGCTCTACACATGTTTGTGATCCCTGCTATTTTCAACTATCTTCAATGCCAGGACCCTTACCCAGGTTCCTATTGAAGGAAGCATGGCCCCAAGTCTATGTCCATTTAACCAACAACAGTTCTGTTGCTGTTTTCTGATATATGTTGTAATTTAATAAATAATTTATTAAAATATAACAATTACTCATTGTGTCACAGGCTTGTAATATAAGCACGAATTCTTGTAATGTATTAAAGTACTGGATAAAAGTATATCAATTATTTCAAAAGTTTCTATGTGCTTGGAACATAAAAATTCATAAGATCAATCATTTTTAGATATGTCCCAAGGTATTCGTCCATCTGTGGTGGTGATAATCTAGGGAACCAGAAGGAAGAAAATGCACAAAGTCAGAAGCATTAAATGTGGAATGTGTATTTACTCCGTGCCTGAGCATTACACCCATGTACACTGTCCTCATCCCACCTCAGTGTGAGGGATGATGAATAAATATAACGTAATAAAAGACACTTTCATATTTAACAAAGTGAACTTCTTAAGACCCATGTAAGTACGTGAAGCATCTGCAAACGCATTTCCTGACAGAGGCAAGACAAATGTGGTACCACAATTGGGCTGATGAGAATTCATAATCCTTGGAAGAAGGGGCTCTTTCTCGTCTCACAAATTGGATTTGCATGCTGGTGTACTCCATCAGCCCTCCCAATGGAATCCATCACATCCTAAATGGCACCAGAGAAACAAATTCTCTCCTTCAAATGGGTTTTTCATGTGTTTCTCCTCTGCTTGCCACGAACACACTCTGTCATCCGCGAGGGTAGCACGTTTGTACTTTAAGATAAAATGAGCTGAAGTTCCAGAAGAAAAGTGGGTGGCAAATGCCTGGCAAGGTAAATAATTTGATGAGGCATAAAAGTAATGAAATTTCAGGCAGTAGTCAGTGAGGCTTGAAGGCTTAATTCTACTAAGAATAACAAGAAAAAGAAAAATGGGCACCAGATTTTTTAAATTACAAGATTAATCCTCACTAAAAGGAAAAACAAAAGGGTTTACTAATCAAAACTTTCTCGTTGGCAGCCATCGATATTGGTATTTCCACTGTAACAACTAGAATATAAATTATTATCTACTTTGCACTGCTGCTTACCTTTATTTTTCCACGCGTAAAAAATGTGAATCAGGAGTTCACAGCAAATATGATCAGACTTCAGCATCACCTGCCTTCCTCCCACATCCCAGGGAACCCATAAGCTTAGGCAGAGACTGGGAGAATGAATGAAGAGAAATCCCTTTATGAGCTTGCTGTCCTTGGGGGGTCTTTGTTTGCTGTGCTAAATTCCACAGCATTGTAAGTGTGTTTGTTGTCAGAGAACTATCTGAATTTCTTTCAATGGGGCACTAAGGAAAATAATAATTGCTAACCAACATCAAGCATTGGCTCAGACTCTGAGCAAAACACTTTACCTTTTTTACTTGATTGCATGCTTAAAATTAACACATTCAGACTGTGTATTTGCTCCAATCTAACTTCTGGTATCATGAGGAGGTATTGAAGCAAAACAGCATGCCCAAGGTCACATGCTGGCTAGATCATTCTGAATATTCATTATCAATAACGATTTACATTTAACCAGAAAAATATTATTCTTAGTCGAACCTACTATCTTCAAATTAACTAACAGAGAACTTTTAAGAATGGCAGCTGTGTCATCTATTCGATTATGTTAGGAATTCAAAATTATTGGGAATTCGAGGGGCTTCATTAGGAATGAATCGGTCACATGTGAACTAAATTATGACTTCTCTCAAAAGACCAAAGCCAGAGCCTGAAGGAAGGCAATGATTCTGGGACCTTGAAGAAAATACCAACCAGCTTACTTTGGAGGTCTACAGAACTCCATGACCAAAGACCAGAAAGTATCTTGAGTCCCAGTTGAACACTCTGCTAAGCTTAGAGTATACCTGAGCAGTGTGTTACTTGAGTTGGCACTGACAATAGCGCCCAGGGCACAGATAGACAAGCTAAACTCTCTCATTGCAAGTGAATCGAAGAGCAAGTTTTGTTCTATAGAGAAACACCTATGAGTCCAAGCTGCTGCATGTGTTCATGGACAGTTCTTTTTTGCACTGATCCCAACCTATGAAGACTAGACTTCACCGGGGTAGAGAGAGCTATCCTCCCAAACAGGAAACTTTAATATGGTGACACATAATAAAACAACAACATAAGATAAGCAAGAAAAATTCAGAAGTCAGTATTCATTAATCAAGTAAAGCTAAGGAAATGGCAGCCCTCAATTTTATTCCCTGTAATAATTCCTGTCCCCCACTTTCGTCTTTGAAGTTGGTTATATCTAAATGCTTTGCAAAAAGCCATCAAAAATACTATATGCTTGTTCTGTGAGAAAATAAAATGAATTGGATGTTTAGCACGTGGCTTTTGAGGGTATTGTTAATATGTTCTACGTCCTTTAAGAGTTTGTTTATATCATTTCATCATTTTTATCCTCTTGAAACCTGTTCCAGATGCTTTTTTGTAAGATGGATTAAGGGTATGGCTGAAGATCGGCCCGTATGGAGAAGTTTAGCATATAAGAAGCATATACATCAAGGATTGGAGAAAGCATACTCTATCTTTTTAAAATAAAGTGAGTCGATTTAAAAGCAAGCCCAGAATGAAGATAGGGAGGTGGCCAGCAGTGGATGGGTCCCACAGTAGGAACCATGCAGTGTACCAGGTCACCCTGAATGCGGTGGGCCCCTGCTGTCAGCATCTCTGTGCTGTTTGGAAGAGCTCCTCCTAATTTACAAGGATAATGAAACATCAGATTGATCCTGTCTTCCACTGTTGGGAGCTGACACGGTCACTGACAATATTCTACGATCTTGTTCTTGCCAGACTTGTGCTATTAAAATCAAATCAGAGCAAAAATGTGTCTCAGCGAATCCTTAAAGACATTCAATCCCCAATTTTCTCAGTTTCAAGTGAGAGATGGGCATTTTCCACAAGGAAGCTTCTGAGGTCCAGCCAGGCAGATGCAGAGCTGGACCTGGGCACCCTGGGATTAGCAAAAGAAGCATGATTAACTTAATTAGCATCGTTATTTTGCCTGTCTTTGTTACTCCTGTTCTAGAACAGATAGAAAGGTGAATGTCAAAAAGACCAAGCCTTGATTAGTGCCCATCACATCCCACAAAAAGCTCTGCAAAAGAAAAAACAACAACAAAACATGACACAGCATCAGCACACTCTGTCCTCACTGTCCGTTAAATGATTTGGAGACGAAGGAATTCTCAGTTCTAGCAAGTCAGCAAAGGCACATGGAAACTGAGATATATTACAATCACAGCAAAAATGCGATGCCATTTGCCACCTCCATATTAAAAACACCTAAATGATATTGGGTTGCCATAGGAAAGCAAGTACTATGGGCTATGTTCTGAGTGCCTTAGCTGATTTTATTTTGTTTTGTTTTTCTTTCTTTATCATCATCTAGTGGAATAAGCTTCAATGTCTCGTTTTACACACGAAAGAGGTGAGGAGACAGAGTGAAACTCTTGTATATGTTCAAGCCATGAGTGAGTGCTGGCCCTGTTTCTGACCCCAGTTTGAGCTGCTAACTTGTTTGCCTGGCCTTCTGTTCAATGTGTCTATTCAACAGACCCCCCTGGCCACTCTCAAGGTCTTCTGTGAGTTAAGGATTACCCTGCTCACCTGCTGGGATGGCTATCAGAATTTCTAGGCTGGGCATACTGAAGACCCTTTCTCCCATGCAGGAGAAGCAGATGGGAAGGTAAAGCTGCCTTCTCAGCACAGCACATTGTCCACGTGCCCATGGTGGTAAGACGGTCTTTGGGAGCAACGTACAGCCCTCCCAGCTTCGTGAAGCATTTGCTGTAGGAAGAATGTAATCTACAGAAATAATGAAATTGCCACACATCAGATAAATGACCTTGCTTTCCCACACTCTAATGGTCAATGCTTGGAAACTGTAATTCTATCAAAAATGCAGGCAATGGCTTTCTCAGACACCACAAAGACAGACAGCTGTGCCTGTTGAAGAGGTCATTCTCCTTATGTAGATCTACAAAAGCCTGAACCTTAACTGTTTGTATTATTTTGCTTCTTATCTTTAAGGATAACGTCAATGAACAGTGTTTTTCAATAAGTATTCTGACAGGTCTGCATCGAGAAATGAAAGTGTTTGAACTCGCTTTACCTTTAGTGGCTGGTAGATTTTACCTTTTGCAACCTGCAGTATATAACAACAACTTCTGCTTTTGATGTTCAGACTACAAAGTCACTTAAAATTACTGTCAGTTTACCAACATACTGAGCAAGACCAATGTAAAAATGTACTAGACATGTACATTAAGGACTTTTGTTGTCCAAGTGTTGTAGTGGGTAACAAATTATTCAAGAAAAAAAGTGAAGAAGCTTTAAAAAGAGAGGATTTTTTAAGAACAAAAATTAGAGCAATAAAGTGGTTTTCCTAAGTATAATGCAGTGGCTCGGAATCAGGAGCAAGGAAGGTAAGCAATTTCAGAGTTAATGCGTATGATAGAAACTATGTACGTCCTCTCATATGGTGATATATAACAAGTGCATGCCCAGTAAATACTTACTTGTCAGCCAATTTCCTTTGTTTGTTGCCTGTAAGATTATGAGCGTTCTCATCAAGAGGGCATTGTCTATGAACTCAATCATTTTGCACTGACCCATGGAGGCACGACAGGAGTCAGATTTAAAGTCTGATGTTTCCGCCTCACAAATCCAGATTTTTAACAACGGGGGCACAGGCACCAGCTGCCCCACTGCTGTGTTTTCTTCTTGCATTTTCCATTCCCACGTTCAAGCCAATCTGATTATTTTGCATGGACTCTGTGTGCCATAAAATGCCCTGCTAACCAAGTCACTCTGCCTCCTCCATTCCCTGCTTCTGTCCTGTCGAGTGTAAATTGAATCTTTAGCCTTAGCCCTCTGGGTGGGATTTCCAAAATAAATGCCCCCGGCAGTCCTGTTTCTTTGTTGCTTTTAATGCTTTCTCCATAATAAATTCTTTTTCCTGCTGATTAAATTGCATTGAACTTTCTCCACACAAGATTTTTTAAATTAAGCTCAGCAAGAAAAGAATGAAATAAATGGCAGTGTACAATAACACAAATCTATTGATATGTGGTTCTTCATTTAATTTTAAGCAAATAGTTATAGGAGTTCCTCTTTAAAAGGAGACAAGATACCTCTTAACAATTGTGTCCCCCTGTCAACTGAAATGGGTGAGATCGATTATCAACAAGTTTACATGTCTAAACACTAGGAAAACTTTAGTGTCTGGAGTCAGAACCACAATCAAAATCAAGACTTGTTTGTAACTTTGTGTGTAACATGAGCAGCCAGGCCTGCTTGTTGGGGGTTTCTGTCCTCCCACCAGGTACCCCACAACTGTTTAGCCCCAAAGAAAATCACACATAGGTCTCCATAAATTATAAGCTGATTGGCCCATTAGCTCTAGCCTCTCACTGGCTAACTCTCACATCTTGATTAACCCATTTTTCTGGTCTATGTTAGCCATGTGTCTCAGTAAATTTTTTCAGTGGGGCAGATCACATCCTACTGCTTTAGTGATCTGGGCAGGAGTGGGAGGAATCAACTTCCTCCTTCCCAGAATTCTCCTGTTCTCATTACATGATTTCTACTTCCTGTCTGGTTTTCCCACCTGTATTTCCTGCCTGGCCAATCAGTGTTTATTTAAAACATGATTGACAGAATACAGACAATTCTCCCACACCATTTGTGGACTGGGGTTGTCAGGGTTATTTTCCATTCTGTGTTTGCTGGCTACTTGTATGTCAACACAAACTAGAGTCATCCAAGAGGAAGAAACTCCAGTTGAGAAACTGCCCCCTTAAGATCCATCTGTAGGGCATTCTATCAATGAGTCAACCCCCCCCCCACACACACACACACACTTTGGATGATGTCACCCTTCGGCTGGTGGATCTGGGTTCTATAAGAAAGCAGACTGAGCAAACAAGCCATGGGGAGTGTGGTGGTTTGAAACAAAATGGCCCCCAAAGAGAGTGGCACTATTTGGAGGTGTGGTCATCTTGTTGGAATAAGTGTGGTCTTGTTGGAGGAAGTGTGTCACTGTGGAGGTGGATTTTGAGATCTCATCTATGCTCAGGCCATGCCAGCATGTCAGACCATCTCCTGCTGCCTGGGAGTCAGGGTGTACGAACTCTCAGCTCCTTCTCCAGCACCTTGTCTACCTGCACGCTGCATGCTTCCTGCCATGATGAAAATGACTGAACCTCTGAACTGTAAAGGAGCTACCACAATTGAATGTTTTCTTTTCTAAGAGTTGCCGTGGTCATAGTATCTCTTCACAACAATAGTAACCCTAACTAAGACAAAGAGCAAGTCAGTAAGCAGCACCTCTCAATGACCTCTGAATCAGTTCCTGCCTCCAGGTTCCCACCTGATCGGAGGTCCTCCAATGGACTGTATGTAACTCAGGTTGTGTAAGCCATATAAACCCTTTCCTGCCCAGCTGGTTTTGGTCATGGTGTTTCATCACATCAGTAATAATCCCGAGACACTATGATTCCGCATTTGCAGCAGGATTTTTAGCAATGAAAAGCACTGGGTACTTTTCCAACATAAAGCACTCTGTAATGAACTGCTGAGGTCTGGGTATGTGACCGAACCGTTCTCTTAACAGTGTTGATTTATATATGACACTCCATTGCTTTTGTGCTCTGTTTATTGCTATAATCCAAATGTCAAGGTACATGTCAAATAACCACCTAGCTAGATGTTGAACTTTAAGTGTGGAATCTGGGTGGAAGATACCAGATCTTCCACCATCAGGCTGAGTTTACCAGTAGAGAGTCTGTATTCAGGGCATTAGCTGGATGGCTGGAAATGGCTCTAGTAATTTGTCCAACTGGTATATTAGCATCTGGCTGCAAAGATTACCCATACTATGGACAACTGAGATACCAGAAATTCCAACTCCCAAAGACAGCTCTGGCAATCAAGCCTTTGAGAAATGTGTTAGAGGATGCTGCTCCTGCAACTGTACAGAACTCCATTTTGGTTTTGCCTTGCAGTGGGAGGACTTATTGCTGAGATGTACTCTCTGATCCAAAGATCCCGAGGGGCAGGGCCAGGTGACAGAACTGAAGTCACATGCTGGGAAACAGCAGACATCAGGTCCTGGCCACTTAACAGAAAGGCTTTAAACAATGGAGATCTTTGGTGGATTCTGATCAGTCATCCCTAGGACTGGGAAACAGCAGACATCAGGTCCTGGCCACTTAACAGAAAGGCTTTAAACAATGGAGATCTTTGGTGGATTCTGATCAGTCATCCCTAGGACTGGTAGCCAGTCCAGTATCTTACCTGATCTGATAAGTCAAAAGGGCTTAGGCACAGTGAAAATTAGACTGACCCGAAATGACATAGTGGAGTTTTGTAGCCTATCAACAAGTTTTCAATGCGTGGCCTCTTCACACTGAGGACTCTTACAGGGAACGCACACTCATTTTGGATGCCTTAAAGAGTGAGAGTGGGTTTTCTGTTTCTGGAATTCAAGTTTCTGATTGCCTTCTGTTTAATGATGTAAATGGCTCTGGGGTGACACCCAGTGATTGACAGTACTGGTGGGTGGATTTGCAATACATTCTATAAGATTATGTTTTTTAAGGCATCCTTATTTCTCCCACAGCCAGGATACTAGGAAACCCCAACCAGGCTAATAAGGAAAAACTAACAAGAGGAGGTGTCATGTTGGTCAGAGAGAAAGAAAGACGCCTGTCATTATTTGCAGCTGATGTGACAACAGAAACAGTCCCCAGGTTTTGTAAAACTCTAATTAACGACTTGACATTTTGCATGCTAAGACTTGTACCTGAGGGTTTATAAAATGGCCAAGTTCTGCCAAGATTCCTGCAAACTGAAAGTCCCTTCACCTCCAGAGATGTCCTCAGCAACCTTGCCCTACTACACAGGGATCACTCAGTGATGAGCTGCAAATTCAAGTCAGATGAGTCAGTGTTGTAAAAAAACAAATTTAAAAAACATGACATCCAATCATCTTTGGTCTTAAAGAAGAGGCATTTACGAGAAATAAATATCTCTTCAAGCATTATCTTTGTAATTTGGGTAAGATTTTAGATCTATAGATGTCAGTTATCCTACGTATAGAAGGAGAGGTGAGGCAGACACTGTTAGGTGATATATGTAAGGATTACAATTTAATCTTTAGCATCAACCATGCAAAAATATACTAGTAACTGCCATCATTATAACTGTTGCACTTTTATTATGGGCTCACCATGACTGGACTTTTTGATATAGCAGCATATGCATTTTATGAACTAAAATGATTTCCACTTTGTTTCATCTCAAGTCCTGATTTTTTTTTCTGTCATCTGACATTCCCTGTTCATCCTTGATGTTTACTATCAGAATGTCTGGTAGTTTCCTCTCTTACAAGCAGTAGCAGCAACTCAATTATGGTGTATCGACCTGGGTGTTAGGGAAGCAGAAATGAACAATATATCAAAATAAATATAAATAATATTTGACTCTAAAGCATTAAGAATGTTAGACCCAATCACACATACCTACAGAACAAGAACAGACAATGATTAGCATCTCTAAAAATATGGGTTTACATAGCAAAGAATAATTAGAAATTATACAAATCAACTAAAATTTAGATTTTATCTAACACTTCTTTCATTTTCAAATCTTAGAGTGAATATATTTAAAGTCCAAACAGGTTAAAACATTAAAAGCAAAACCTCGAAGAGAGCACAATTTGGAAATTAGCATCATGTGTTAATCCCACTTCCAAACACACTCAGGGGGACTAGTCCTTAGCGTGCTTATTTTTCATTAGGTGGGTTACCTGATTTTATGGTCGTTATACATATGAACTAGAAAAAGTCTAGTTGCATAATGTTCTTTATTTTTTTGTATAGTCCCAATTTATTATAAAAATAAAATGTTGCTAAAATAAGCCAAGCTTGAGGAACTATCTTCATTATTCACGTGCATTAATTTATTTCTTAACAATGTATGTACTAAATACTTAAGGAACAAAGCTAATGTATGCTCTGAGCATTAAAACTATCCACAGATTCTAGGAAAACATTTGACTTTGTAGGCAAGGACTTGGTGCTCAGGTTTAGAAAACTGTGTAGAAAGTACTGTATAATGGTAGCTATGTTGTATCCTGGCTCAGTCTTCATGTGTCTTAGTCCTGTTCGGGCTGCTACAGATTTATTGTTCATTGTTCAAGAGGCAGAAAGATGCCATGCTAGGGCTCTGGGAATGCAAAGTCTGGTCATTTGTTAGACCATCTTTTCTTTCTGTGTCTTCAGGACCTGGAAGGTAGATGTGTGGGGCTTCTTTTCTGGAGTCATTAGTTCCAGTCATGAAGGCTGTCCTTTTCTTTTCCGACTACATCACAAAGACCTCAGCTTCCAAGACTGTCACCAGGGGACGTAGGACTGAAGTGAATGAACAGTTATACCAACACACACGGTTATAGCATGAGTGTAGGAATTTGGATAAACACCATTGTAAAACAGAAGGTCAAACAGAATGGGTTATTTAGTATTCAGAATGGTGTTATGCCTAATTCAGCTTGTCTAATAATTTCAAGTGATCCCATTAAAATATCACCATGTAGTGTCGCATGTTTCTAAATTATATAGAATAAGTATAACATTCTGTACTTTAAAAAAATTCACACATGCACAGTTAAATGGCTAATGTGTCATTTGTGTTTATTAATAGCTATGGCTGATACTGGTTGAAAATGGAATAGTGAATATCTGAATAAATATAATTTTCTAAACATTCGTTTTGCAGGTTTATATGTGCATAGCTTTTTCTGATGTTTCACAACTGCAGAGTGATCAGATGATAAAACACGCAAAGGCTCATTCCTCATCCTTGCATATGCCTGGTTTTGTCCATGGTGGACAAATTCTCTGGAGACTTGAGTGCCCTATAGAGGGAATCATCTTTCACTGCAGGTCCATCATCGGGAATGTGAGGCTTTGAAACCCTCACATCTGAAAGACATCTTTTGTTCTATAATTCCATAGCTTTTATTTCAGAGGATGGTTTGTTACTGGTTTCACCAATGAATACCACTTCTGAGGGGAACATTTTTATTCTGGAAGCATTAAACCAGAAGCCATAAATAAAAGACACAATCTACCAGCTGGATTTCACTGCTATAATGCCACCTTAAAATTTAGTAGCTTTGGTGTTTTGTAATCAGAGGGTTTATATTATGTAATGCTTACCGGAGAATTATCTCTCACATAAATTTTCTAACAAAAGAGAATCACATTTCCAAAGTTGCTCATGATGAATCACCTCATGACTTCTATTTGTTTTAAAAACTAAATCATATATTCGGGCACAATGCATGCATAAATAGCTGGTAAACCTAAATATTATAAATGGAACACATGCTAGTTTTAATTAAAAGATTGGATCACATCAATATATTACCTAAATGTGAGGTTGTACAAATTAAACAGAAACCATCTATTTATTTGAATGATTTTGTAACACCAAAATAAGTATGTTTCTTTAAAATACAGGGAATTCAATAATTTCACTTTGAGAGATACATCTAGTCCTTGATGATTTATGGTTTGAGAGAAGTGTCTGCAGGCAGTCATACCCCTGGGAGCTCATGTAAGCAACAGGCCTGTCACTGCCAGCAAACAATGTTTCACTGCAGATGTCCACTGCTTCTGGTTGTTATCATCTTTCTACCCCCTTCTCGTGATGATCACTAAGTTATAGTAGTAGTGGGTATGATGTCAAATCCCATTTAGAGCTGAGCATCCCACAATCTCTTATCCTCTGCCTGTTGATCAGTTTGTGTGTCTCTGTTCTAATTACCATCTCGTGCAAAAAGAAGATTCTCTGATGAGGACTGAAAGGTGCACTAATCTTTAACTGAAGATAAGAAGTTACAGAGAAGTTTGATACTGTGACTGTTTATCAATATAATAGTATTAGGTTCTCCCCCATGGTCTATGACTTAGCCAGTATTGATATTTTCCCAGTTAACAGGACCCATCATGAGGTCTGTCTTGTAGAGTTGTCTTCAAAGCCACGCAGTAAGTGGTTGGTTTCTCCCATAACATTCATGCCACTATTGCACAAGTGGGCTTATCTTGTCAGATAAATTGTTACTAGGCTCATAGGGTTCATAGCTGGATAGGATTATTGGATAATTTCCTCCTCTAAGAAATTACTAGATCCTTCCAATACTGTGAAAATGATTCAGATGGAAGGAAGTTTTAAGACTACTATCAGCATGATTTTTTCATGTTTTATGACTCAAGTATGTGGTTGTCTTCAACAATGGAATTTTACATTTAAATTCTGGAGGGTAATCAAGAACAATGATAATATCCTTTTGGGTAGGGGTTCTGTGGAGCCCAACAGACCAATGACGTGAAAAGAGGTAAGCCATACCTTCCAATGTGCATTTTGTTAAATACCCTGTGCTGTCCAGAACAGATACTACCTCTGCCCACATTTTAGAATAATTCTGTTTAAACTCATTTTATGCATGTATATTTATATATCTTAGGAATCTTCTATAGTAGCAGGTTTTCATGTAGCACTGTCAAATAACTTTAGTGTTCCTTTTCTCTTCCACACTCCCTCTTCTCCCCTGCTCCCTCAAACCTCACCCTTTTAGCCCTATTACTTCCCTTTCATTCTTTATACTGACCTCAGTCTATCTACAAGAAAGTCAAAACCAAACATGGCTGGAGGAGGGGCTCATAAAGTCTCACCCCTGGGAAAGAAACTATTGATAATTCTTCAGGCTGATGAGGGAGGGGGAGTTGATTAGAGGAGGGGGAGGGAAATGGAAGGCGGTGGCAGGGAGGAGACAGAAATCTTTAATAAATAAATAATAATAATAAAAAGAATTTATGCCTACTGGGAAAAAGAAGATAAATTTTCCTGCAGAGATGAAACTTCTAAGAAGCTACCCATGCTCCAGAAGGTTTTTCTACACATATGTACACAGATGCAGTATGAACTGATTCAGCAGGTTTAAAAAGAGAGGGTGTATATGAAATCGGGTGGAAATTCAGGGTAGGCTAGGGGAGGGATTTGAAGGGGAAGAGATGGAGTGGATTTGATTAAAACACATTTTATTCATCTATGAGATTCTCAAACAATAAAATATTAAATATTATCCAGTAAAAGAAAATGAAGATAAAACCCTTAATAAATGGGAATTCTGTCATATGGATGTTCTCAATCCACTCACTTATTCACTCTAAAGCAATATTTCCAAGGTGATTGATTGTAAAGACTAAGCTGACATGTTCTTGGGACTTTTGGATATGGTGTGTGAGGCAGTTCCTGTCAAGGTAGCAAAGCAAACCAGTGAATGAACTTAGATGTCAGCGCTTGAAGAGCTCTACCTCAGAAAGTGACATGATAAGGCATGTTCTGTCCCTTCATTGGTCAGCATTTGCTTCATTTTATTCTTAAATTTTTTAAGGACATTAAAGGATAGGGATGAATCTCTACTTGTTCTGTTTGTTTGTTTGTTTTTTCTGTTTGTTTTGCCACCTCCCATGCTTTTGGTTGTAGAGACCAAATGAAAGAAGAGACATTTCTGTGGGGTGTTCAGTGATGGAAGAGGGATGCAGAGATGAGGGTGTAGTGCTTGAGAGCAAAGGAAGTGAATGCTGCATTCAGGGTATATTTTAAAAATGAAATAGAAGTTGGGATGTGGTAGGGTGTATTATTTGTTAATGTGTTATTGAATTTGGTTTACAAGTGTTTTATTTTTGTTTGTCAAAGAAAATAATATGTGGATTTTTGTTTCATTGTGTCCTTGTCTTGTTTTGGTATCAGGATAATACTGTCCTCATGAATGCATTTGATGGCATTCTCTCTCTCTTTCTCTCACTATTTTAAGGAACAATTTGAGGAACTTGAGGTTAGTGCTTCTTTAATGGCCAGGTAAAATTCTTCAGTGAATCTGTTTGGTGATGGAGTTTTATTTGTGAAGACTTTTATATCTGCTTCAACTGTTTTTTAATAATTGAAAAACCACTATTAAAGTGGTTTAAATTATTGTCAAATAGTTTTGAAAGGTCATACATGGTTTAGAATTTGTTCATTTTTCTGGATATTCCACTGTTTTAGAATATAGATTTTCAAAGCATCATCTAATGATCTTTTAAATTATATTTATATATGCTATTTATGAATCTTTTATCATTTCAAATTTTGTTATTTGTATATTTCCTTTTTTATTTAGTTTGGATAGTTATTATCACTTATTTTTATGACTTCTAACTTTCTATTGGTTCCATACTCTATACATATGCTTGTTTATGTCATATTAGAAGCCAATAGTCCTTGTTATAAATAATATTTTTAATTCTTCATCTAGTATTTTTAGATTTCAGTGTCCTTGGATTTGGTAATGGGGAAGATAAGATCTTTTGGAAGAGTGATGTTGCTTTGTTTCTCATGCTTGGGCCCTGCATGTATGTGTGTTTGCAACACTCACAAATAAAGGAAAAAAAATGAATTTTTGTGCTAAGTTTGGGAAAGTATCAAGAAAAATTTATCCCAATTATAAGCTTCCAGGTCCTTGTTATATCTCTATATCCATGGGAAGACATAACTTTTTTTCATCTATTGCTCTATTATAAATATTGAATGCATAGACACAATGGCTAGGATGATCAAAATTTATAATGTAGACATTGCACAGAGATGAGGATATAAAGCAACTGGGTTTTTTGGCCTTTACTGTTATGAATATAAAATAGTGTGCAAACACACTCTTGTAATGCCATCCTGCAATATGTTTCATAGCATTCATACAGGAAATATTGACTAGGTTTACCACATGAAAGAGGGTATCAATTGCTTATCTTATTATTGCTTATCTTTTATCAAAATTTGAATAGAATTATTTTCTATTAGATGAATAATAGATGAATTATTGTATTGAAGACAGTAAGATATTATTTGGTATTAAAAAAGAAATGAACTTTAAATCCATGAAAAGATAGAAAGAAATTAATTGCCAAATGAAATAAACCTAATCAGAAAAGATAAAAACTATTTAAATTTTTGGACAAACAAAATCTCAAAGACAGTGAAAAGATACGTAGTTGCCAGAGGCTTGGGAAGAAGAAAGCTAAAAAAATTTCCCATAAAAAACTCTGAGTAATGGAAATGGTCTGTTTAATGCTATACTAGTAGGTGCTTACATTTTGAGTTTGAAGATGGCCAGGGCTATAGAGAGAAACTCTGTCTCAGAAAAAAAAAAAATCTCCAAGTCCATAGAATGAGTACATCTAAACATACCATTGTGGTAGGAGACTATTTTTCTTATTTGTTTTTAATTTTTTGTAATTTGTTGCTTGTATACAATACATTGTGACCATCCCCTTTCCCTTAATAGTCTTGTCTCACACCCACCCTGTCAATACCCTCTCTCTTCCTAGCAAGCCTGCCTCCGGCTTTTATGTATTTTGAGTGTGCCTGTGTGCAAATCTCATGCAGGCACTCACCCCTGCTTCAATAGTTAGGATTGTTACAGTCATGTAGTGAGAAGACAGAACTTCATGATACTGACCCTGTCCTTCTGCTCTTACAGCCCTGCCCTCTTCTGTGGTATTCCCTGGGTCTCTGTGGTAGTTTGAATAAGAATGGCCCCTACAGGCTCGTATATTCTAACGCTTAGTCATCACAGAGTGACACTACTTGAGAAGAATTGGGAGGTGTGGCCTTGTTGAAGGAAGTCTGTCACTGAGGTTGGGCTTTGAAGTTTCAAAGGTCCAACCCAGGCCAGTCTCCCTTTGTTCCTTCTGCTTACAGATTCAGATATAGAAGTCTCAGCTACTTCTCTAGCACCATATCTGTCTGCTGCCACCATGCTCCCCACCATAATTACAATGAAGTAAGCCTCTGAAACTGTAAGCAAGCCCCAATTAAATGCTTTTTATTTTAAGAATTGGCAGTGTTATGATGTCTCTTCACAGCAATAGAACTTTGACTGAGACAACTTCAGAGCAGGTGATATCAATGTCCCATTTAGGGCTGAACACTCAAGGGCTCTTATTCTCAACAGTCTGATTTGACCTTGTTAATTAACCCACATAGTCTTCTGATGTGGGATTCCCCTCTGTATGCTGTGAATGTGTTTGATTAATGAATAAAGAAGCTGCTTGGACCTATCACAGAGCAGAATAGAGTAAGGCAGGAATTCCAAGCAGAGATAGAAGAGAAAAGTAGGCAGAGTTAGAAAGATAACATGTAGCCACCAGAGGAGAAAGATGCCCTTGTGCTGGTACCAGTAAACCACAAGCCTCACGGTAAAATATAGAATAATAGAAATGGGTTAATTCAAGATGTAAGAACTAGCTAGAAATATGCCTAAGCTATTGGCCAAGCATTGATTTAATTAATAAAGATTCTGTGTGATTAATTTGGGTCTGGGTGGCTGGGAACAAACAGCCTCTGCTGACAGACTTCTCTAAATTTTTGCTAAAAATTGCATCTGCCAATGAGTACAAAATAAACATTTAAAAGGACATTTAAATCTATATTCACTTGGCAAAATAGTAGTAGTAAATGCACTCAAATGGCCTGTGACCTCTCCAGCCATAGGCTTTTGGCAGGTCCCCGACATGTATTCCCTGCCACAAAACAGGCCACATATCCATCAGGATGGTGGAAGACTTTGGATGGGAGAGGATAACATATGTATCTAGGATATAGGAAATCTCTTCCACACACATCTACCATGGACCTTACAATATTATTAAAAACTAAAGTCTAATCATGAAAAAAGAAAACCAACTTAACTGGACCAACATTGCAGGTTGCACCATACAGGACCACATGCTTAAGGTTATTTAATCTTTCCTTGTTCATCATCCCTACATGAGGGATTAAAATGCTGTTTTAAGAAATTGATACAATCGAGTCATACATTGTAGTACTTGACATAAGTGTTCAATAATCATTAAAAAAATTAAAGCCAAATTTATTTTCTAATTTCTCCTTAATTATTTCACAGAATTTATTTTCACTTAGTAGTTCATTTCAAATTGTCTTAAAGTGAAACCTTGCAATTTAATATAATTGTAAATCTGGTGCCTTTGGGTTTACTTTGAATCATCAGAAACTAATAACAATTAATGTTTACTTGGAAAATAATTTTAAAATTAATGCCATTTCAAATGATTACACTATTTTCACTCATTTTTAAGAAGAATAAAATGTGGCATTTGGTATATAATAATTGTTATTGTTGTTGTTTTGCCTTCTTCATTCTTTTTTACCATGTGTTAATAAGGCAGTTATTATTATAGCGTATAATAAATTTGCATTTACTCTGTTATTATAAAAGTTATAAAAGATTTTTGTTATGTCATTTTAACTTGTTTCTTTATGTCATTTTATTGTTTGGTTAATAGAATTTTGATGCTAGACAGTCACAAAACTAGCTAAGCATGAACTCCTGAAGTCAAATTCTTCTTTCAATAATTATTGAAAACAGATGAGTAATAAATATTTCTAAGACTATTGAAAATGAGCTTTTCCCAATTTATAGTAAACATGCAGTGTGTAGAATGGTGTGCTATAAGACACAATCTCATTTAAAGGACAAATTTCACTGCATCTCGTATACACATTGTTACTTAGCAGCAGTTAGCTTTACCCCTCATACTTTGTATAAAAGATCCAAATTCTTAAAAACAAATCCTGCCCACTGCAATTCTGATGCTTCATTAATTGTAGAGACCCTTTTCAGAGACCAGTTTCTGAGGATGGTGAATTTGGGTATAACTATCATCAACTACTCCTGATAGGATTGTATTCATTCACTATTCTAGGCAAAATTTGATTAATCTGTATTAAGAAATTTTTGTTTCCTTCTTTCTGAAGTCAAAAAAATATAGAATATGGTCTTCATTGTCATTACTTGGTGGCGAACTTCTAGTTAAGAAGCATGCTGGCCGCAACACTCATGAACCAATGGTTGTGGTTATCAGGGTAAGAAGTGCACGACATGAAGTGAGCCAGAATCCCAGCATGAGTGGGCTAGATGATACTGCTGGGGATGGGAGACTCACTCTTCTCTAAGGATAGGTCACTGATAGGATTCCTATTCTCCAGGCATGGGCCCACACAAGCAGCAATGGTTGGCTTCAGTTATAAAAAATAAAGACATAAATTTGGAAACAGGACCTGTTGATAGACATATAAGATAAAACTGGGGTAATGGGGTTCAACAGAAATCTATTTCATTAAATACACATATGAAATTCATAAGGATGAAGTCACATTTTTTAAAAAGAGAGAACCAAAAACATGTATATTACTGTGTTTTCTTTGAAATTTTTGACTGCAGAGAGACATTTGATTCTGGGGATTGCTAAACTAAACCAACATATATACTTTAAAGGTATCTTGATTTCAAAATATGCAACTAACGGTATGTTGCTTTGGAAAAGAGGTTTTTCTTTTGTTTCTACAGAGGATGAGGACCTGTGGATTCATTCTAGGCTAATGTGGTTTGATGGACCAAGACCTTCTGAAAGGCTGCCATGAATAACCTAAAAAAAATTACTTTGCCCAATAAACAGCAGGACGTAGTCTAAAGAACTATGCCTAAATTCCCAAATATTGTTCATAAATGTTTCTTTCTATTTAAACGGGGATATGCTATAGAGATTTGCATTGGTGTGTATCTTGGCTTATTGATACAAATTTAAGGTCAATTTTGTTATACTGTATATATATGTGTATATATATATATATATATTTCTACTCTTGATTAAGATATTATGTTTGTGCATCTCATTTAAAATATAATGTATAATTAATAAATATAGGTTAATAGATAATCATCTAGAATAGTCAAGCTTGTAGTCATGTTATTTAGAGTTTCTAGATGTACAGAGATGTATTTCAGATGAATAGGCATTCTTCAAACCTTTCAAAGAGTAAAGAATATGACTGTTTTGTTATATATAATTTTACTATGTCAAAATCAAAACCTTCCTTTTTATTTAAACAGAAAAGAGGAGGTGATGTATGCTGTGAATATATCATTGGCTAATAAAGGAACTGGTTTGGGCCTATAGTATAGCTATAGGGGAAGAGAGTTAGGTGGGGAAAACTAAACAGAATGCTTGGAGAAAGAAGGTGGCATCAGGGAGAAGCCATGGAGCTGCCACCATAGACAGATGCACTTAAGCTTTGCTGGTAGGCCACGACCTCATGGTGATGCACAGATTAATGGAGATGGGTTAAATTAAGATGTAAGAGTTAGCCAATAAGAAACCAGAGCTAATGGGCCAAGCAGTGATTTCAATAATATAGTTTCTGTGTGATTATTTTGATTCTGAGTGGCCAGGATGAACAAGCATCCTCTAACAACATAGGCATATAAGACAAAACTGGGGTAATGGGTTAAATAGAAGTATATTTTATTGAATACACATATGAAATTCTTCAGAGTGAAGTATTTTTAAAAAGAAAGAAGCAAAAAAAATTTACATAAGTAGTGTAAAAGTGAGGAAAGTATATGCAAAGAAATTAGAGAGTCTTTAAAAATTGGATTCAATGCATAAAACCATGTCAATCTTCAAAGTTATATGACTCCAGGCATTCTATTTTTGGTCTTATTTATATCATTATCTTCCGGAATGGATGGGGTTACAAAACTAACTTAAAATTTCTAATAGTTTCCTATGCACAGTCAGGCTATATGAATCAATTTCTATAAGACATTTTTTTCTATATCCTTAGCTTTGGTTACCACTTTTTCCTTCTCCTCTTCTCCACCCTTTTATGACCCTTTTCCATAGATCACAATGTAAAACAAAGAGCTACATAAAAATTTGGTTTTCAGCTTGCACATTAGCAACTAACATTTTTGAAGATCCACAATACAGAAATGGCAAGTTTATTTAATCCAAATCACCCCAGCTGTTTAACACGGAATTTCACTTTTTATTTTTTTTTCTTCTTCCTCTCAGCAAAACCAGTAGTAAAAGAATAAGTTGTGGAAACTTTGTGCGAGGCTAAACTACAAAACACACACACGCATACCTTTTAAAATGCAATTTCAAATCCTGTGAGACACGATTTCAACAGGATGATCTGGAAACAAGCATATGCACATATCAGCAATGCCTTTGGGAGTTCATAAATATCACCCCAAATTTAAACTAGCTTCATAATAGTGATGAACCATTAACTGGCCTGAGGGACTCAATCATCTGTTCTCCTACATCCACTATTCTCTTCCATGTTGTACACATTCCCTTTACCCATAATAGAATGGTTGGCATCTCCCCCTCAGGGTCCTTCAGGTCTGTGCTCTCTCACCTCACCACTCCTAAAGGAGTACAAGGGAATCTTTCATTTTTTCAGCAGAAACCTAATTCCATAGTCTTGGTCCCACTGTGGCCGTTAAGGATAGCAAGTCAGTCAGCTTCCATGAACAACCAGCTTTGAATACAGTAGAGAAAAAGTAAGGTTATTCTCTGAGATCACTAGACATAGGATTCTGACAAGATTTTCTCCAAGGCACAGAATCAGGACAGAGAAAAACATAAGGAGCAAACTAAATTTATAGTGCCCACAGCAAATTCATGAGAGTTATTAAATTTAATGTCAGGGCTACAGAAACCTTTAACTGTGGGCAAGTGATGAATTACTGAGGTGTTCTGAGTGGTGCTTCAGAACACAATGATATACCACAGCACATAAAAGTGTCTTTCACCAAAGTAGGAAACCTGAAAGATAGGGTAATACTGTCCTAAAATGCTAGAGATTGAAAAATAATGGGTCTAAAACTAATATAATAAAACTTTTCCCAAAAGAATGAAATTATATAGAGAATAATATTTGATCTCTCTATTAGCATACTGGATAAAAATATATTATTATCCATATTACTTGTGCCTTAGTTTGTCTTATCAATATAAGTCAACTGTGATACTTATGGACTAAAGACCTGAAATATAAACCAGCAAAACTGGGACTGTACTGGGTACTTTTAAAACAGGATGAACCAAACATAAGATAATAGTATATACATTCAGCTATGCACTGATGACTGATAACAACTACAGAAAAAGGCATTACATCTTAGAGTAAAGAAAACAAAGTTGAAATATGTGTGCAATTATATTTTTAAAAATGCAACTGGAGATCTCTGTCTCTCTCTGTCGCTGTCTCTGTATCAGTCTCTGTCTCTCTTGGTCTCTCTGTATCTTGGTCTCTGTCTCCATGTCTTTCTCTGTCTCTCTCTCCTCTCTCTCTCTCTCTCTCTCTCTCTCTCTCTCTCTCTCTTCTCTCTCATCTTTATGCAGCTTACTTCTGCTTCACTTCACCTAGGAAAAGGGAATGAAAGTTATCTCCTATGCATCCTTGGAGAGAAATCCTCTTTATTAGACCAGCCATGATGCCCTCAGTCTACTGAACAATTTCAATGGTTTTAGAAAGAATTGCTATCATCTCTGTCTTCTTTCACTGCTTCAGGAACTGAATGCAGAGTGCAGTGGCATTCTTCTGGGACTAACACATGACAAACACTCTGTGCACATACAAGAATACTTAATTCTCTGGCATCCATGAATGGTGAGGTTAACCAGGAGTTAATTGTAGTTCGTGTAAATATTGTACAGTAATCAGGTAAACCTACTTTGATTTGTTTTTGTGTAATTTTCCAAAGTTACTAATAGATCCAAGTGTCATTACTTAACTAACATAAGAAACTCTGCAACACAGACTTTGTTGAACTGGGTTGTGTGATTTTTTTAAAGTAGAAAAATTTATAATTTAAACACAGAATTGTATAATGAATTTTTGTATGTCTAACCCAAAATTGAATAAATTTCAATCCATGGTTAATCGTGTGTCAAACACAGCACACCTGATATTTATTATTATTTACAGACAAATACAAAATGTTAAAACATTTATCCATAGATGGGACTTACCTAGAAAAATTAAATTGCTTAATACTAGTTAAAATGCAAATAATAACTTGAGCGAGCTACCCCGTGGAGCTTGCCTGCAATCTAACTCTTGAGATAATGGGTAGGGGAGTTGATAGTTCAAGGCCAGGTTGGAAAGTGAAGTGAGACTCTGTTTCAAAATGAAAACAAAATAACAAACCAAAAAGAAAAAGAAAATTTACAATGTCCAAGTTTAGACAGCAGCTGATACTGAGTGCCAAGACACCTTCCTTCATTTGATTAAGTTGTAATTCTCATTTGTTTTATATGCATCATCTAAATTATTTTTACAGAAGGTTGTTTCTTTGGTACTATTTGATTATCCTGCTATAAAGCAGTGGTGGTGCATGACTTTAATCCCAGTTCTTGGGAGGCAGAGGCAGGTGGATCTCTTGTGAGTCTGAGGTCAACCTCAAACTGAACTAGTTTAGGACAGGCTCCAAAGATACCAAGAAATGCTGTCTCCAAAAACAAAAACAAACAAACAAAACAAACAAACAAAAACAAAAATTGGTACAAATATTGTACTGTTTTATTCTAATCAATACCTACAGTAAGGGTATTTTGAGACTCTCTCTCTCTCATATACATACATATGTGTATGTATGTGCACATTTATATATAACATACACATATGTTATATATATATATATGTGTGTGTGTGTTAGAGTCACATTTATATATATATATATGCTTAAATATATTTACATATATATTCTCAGCCATGGAGCCAAGAGATGTCTCCGTGAGTAAGAGTGTAATCTGTTCTTCCAGAATAAGTTTGTTTCAGCAACCACAGCTCACAAGTGACTGTACCTCCAGCTCCAGGGCATCTGACACCTTCTTCTAGTCTCCACAGGTAACTATACTCAGACACACATACATGAAGACACACATATCATTAAAAATGATATAAAGCTATGCAAAAACTATTGCAAATAGCTGATCCTTTCTACTCAATTGACAGTGTCCAATGATAATGAATTGATGCTCAGCATGTAATGATGACAAACTGTTTCAGCATTATGAATTCAATAATTTAAATACATTTAATATTTTTGTACTTATTTACACATCCTCTTAAGGTTTACTTAGCAGAAACATCTTCAAATTTAACCGCAAGAGTGTCTCATATTAGCCAAGAAATTTTTATCTTTCTTTGTGTCCTTATGTGATTTTAGCACATTTTTTTTAAACAAAAAAAATCTATTTTGGAGTTTAGTAATTAGGCAAAAATATACACTTCTGTTTAATGTGAAAAGGAGCTCAAAGCACAGATGCTACGCTAGACCCCTGCATTCACCAGTGGTCTTTCCTTGTCATTCCGGTGTGGAGAGACTCTGCTTCTATGCTGTTTGTAAGGCGTTGTTTGTCTTTAATTATGTGTATTGTGTGATGTGCACTTGAGTGCAGGTGACCACGAGGCCAGAAGGTCTCTGTTTGTCCCGGAGTTAGAGTCACGGGCGTGACAAGCTCCCCTACGTGACTGATGGAAACAAAACTCAGGTCCTCTGCAGAGCAGTGCGCAGTGTTAGTGACTAAGCCATCTCTCCAGCCCAGGTTTTTGTCTTTTATGCGAAGACATAAAACATCTCACATATGCAGAGAACATTTGAGACCACAGAGTACAACTACTTCTCTTAGGCATCAAATTCCCCTCCCAGTGTACTAATTACCCACAGTGCATAATAGGCGAATTTAACCACCGTTCCAATTAAAAGAATGAGTTCTACAATTAATTGTGCTTCTGAGCAATGACTCAGTGAAGAACAGTAAATAATATATTGACATTTACTATAGCTCTGCTATAGATTTTACAGAAAATATGTGAGACATTTCCATGGAAATTATAGAAAAAAATAAAAGAATAAATGGTCATTTTTAAAACTACAATCCACAAAACTGAAAACTACTGAAAACTGAAAAACATTTTAAAATAAAGTAAAAGCATTTGAAATACATGGGAATAAACATTTCCATGAAACAACATCTCCGTGGACTGGAAAATTCAACAGTTTTATATTATCTGTTCTGTCCTAATTGGTGGACTAGTACAGTGTAATCAATCAAGTTTATTCTGTCTTTTTAGAAATTGAAAAACTTACATATAAAATTTCAGAGATGATAGCAAAGTTGAGTGATGAAAAACTGCCAAGAAGATAATGTCAGAATTATATGACTTAACCTCAGGATTTACAGAAAACTCTGAATAAAATCTATTAAGGTCTTAGTTTGAGAATCAGATAAATGGCTGAAGAGGGGGTTAGTAAGAATTAATGTATGTCTACATAAAAAGAAATATCATCCAAAAACATTCTTCTTTTCCGATTGACCAAAGAATAAAATTTAAAATTAAAGTATCTTCTTTACCACCTTGAAGCAGTAAAAATTCCTTCGAGAAAATATTCATAAATTCATTTTGAACAAAATATAATTCCAAACATTACATTAACAAAACAACAAAAAAAAAGCTCAAGGTCAGGAAATTCTTACAATAATCTGGCAAGCACTATAATCCAGAATACATAGAACTGAAACTAAGGGCAATGGTCAAAGGTCTTTCAATATCGTCCTAGTAAAGAAGATGTAAGGAGGGAGAATGAAGAGCACCCAGAATCCAGAAACAACAGTCAGAACATATGATGTAACCTTGCATACGCAAGAATGGCCTGTTACAAGACTGATGTCAAACACCAAGACGACAAGGTTAAATTATCTAAAATCTTTTTTTTAAATTTAAAACTATTATTTTTCATAAAGATTAAAATAATTTATTATATGACCTAGCATTTTTAACCCTAGGTACTTACTGAAAAGTAATTAAGTCAAATTTTCTATCAGAAATTTGTATGCAAACATTAGAGTCAGTTTTATTCATAATAACGCCAAAGGAAAAATAACTCCAACATTTTCTAACAGATGAGTTCATCAGTATGTTCTTATAGATCCATACACTGGGATAGTACTCAACAATTAAAATTATAAATTCTTGATTTATGTAATAATTCAGACTAACACAGAAACAGTGTACTGATCAGAAAAGTTAGGTACTAAATAACACTAAACTGTAGAATTTCATTTATATAAAATTTAGAACTTATGAATAAAAAGTTTTTAATAAAAAGCAGATGTATCATTTGGGTGAGGGGTTTACCTGGGAGCAACACAAAAATTCTTTAAAATGAGGAAAGTCCCCAATATTTCATTTTGCAATTATACTTGAGAATGCTTTTGCTAATCTCATTAAAATGCACATTCAAAATCATTATTCTATTTTATTCAATACTGCCTCAATTATGTTTTTAAAATAAAAAATAAGACATAAAGTACATATTCTTTACAGGAGATCAACCTAAGAGACCTTCATGGAAAGGACTGAAGAGGGGGCTATGCCTCCCGTTCACTCCCCTTGCTCTGCACTTCACATGGGAAGTTCTAGGAAATGCTGCACATCTGCTCACAGACAGAGGGCTTTCTTCTAGTTCTGTTATTTTTAGCTTGCAATTATTGGGTTTATTTCCAGTCTATTAAAAATATTAAAGTAGTCATGACCACCATGTGAATATGGGCTTCATCTTTTTAAGAAGCTTGGTAGTACAGAGGGTAAGAGCACTGGTTGCTCTTCCAGAGGACCTGAAGTTCAGTTCCCAGCTCCAACATGGTGGCTCACAACCCTCTCTAAATCCAGTAGCATGCAATCAAACACTCATACACATAACATGAAAATAAATAAATCTTTAAAAGCAATCTTTGAAATTTTGTTTTGTGTGTGTATCAACACGTACGTGCGTCTGTGTGCACATTTGTGCATGCAAGTGCATGTGCCTGCTGACTCCAAAGGAGGCATTGGCTTCATTGAAGCTGGAACTACAGTTGTGAGCCAACCAACGTGGGTACTAGAAACCAAGTTCAGGTCCTCTGCAAGAGCAGGATGTTCCTTTAACAACAGGGCCATCTCTCCAGTCCTCAAAATTAAAGTGTTTAGAAGTATTCACATAGCTTACCATAGTTCATTTTATGTAATCTTCATAGAAGTCCTATGGGACACTTAAGTCAATATTATACATGTTCTAAAATTATTCTTCATACAGCAAAGTTCACAGCTCTTCCTAATCTACACCATATCAAACTTCACTTTTAATAAAATAAACCTAATATAAAGAAAGCCTAGGCCTAATATTTAGAGGAAATGTTAATGAATAATGTCATGTTTACTAATTTGGCAAATGTGGAACAGTGTCTAGGTGTATATGTTACCTAGGGATCTGTACAACTCATCGGCCATGGATGACCAGTTATCTCTCATAGAACTTGGGATAGCCAGTTAGAGGAATCACAGATGTGCTCTTAAAATGAGGTCTAATCAGTAGGTGTTGGAAATCCAAAACAAGTGTCTAACCATACAGCTAAGGGCCTGCAGGAGAAGCACACTGAGGTGTCAGGCTAGACCTCTGGAGGTAATTATAACTAAGTTCATCTGAGAACACAGCAAAATGGAGGGGAAAATAAACGGCTGAGCACAAGGGCATCCTGGCAAGAGATTTCCCTTGGTAATGAAGAAAGTCCAGACAAATGACGGCTATGAAAAAGAGATCAGAGAAATAAGAGACTTGGGGGAAGCAGTCTGTGTGTTACCACAAAACAGAAGGGGAGGTCACAATGCAAGTCAAGAGACCCGAGAGAACGTAAGGGATCTACAGTGTGGGACAGGGAAGGGAATGACTTGCTACAAGATTCAAGGGGACATGGCTGAATGGCCTCATTTGGGTCACAGTCTTCAACTCAAAAAGGATTCGAAGAGCAGATTTGTAAATTAATGGATGAGTATGGATAACTGTTCAAGTCAATCAGAGGAAGTCAATTAGATGAATATTACATTCTATAGAAAATAAACCAGAAGGCACCCAACGGCAAATAAGCCCAGCAAAATTAATTTATTTTGCTTTCTATAGATTCATTTCTCTTGTCTTCTTTATAAAATGACTATTTACTAAATTTGAATGTCATTCACTAAGTCACACATCATCTGTCTGGCTACAAACTTCAGCCTGGCTTACACCATTTCGTCAGCTCACTCCATTCCTGTGGATTATTGACTGGATCTTGTTTGCTGTGCTTGGTATGGGAAGGTGCACCTGGCTTTGAAACAGAATTGTATGAACAGACACATTTAAGAGAAGGAAAATAAAAAGGGATAGGGATGGAGATAGTGGATGAACAGTGGAGAGAAAGAATCAGGAAAGCGTTGGCTCGTGGTCAAGCTCAACTTTGGTAAAGCAAGTGAAGAAGCTTCTTCTGGATGAAAATGCCACTGGTGACCCTAGAACTAAGATACCCAATATGGTATCAGGTATGAGAGTCACATTGTCACGTGATGACAAGTAAGTGGGACTGGGAAGCAAGAACGAGCAGAAGAGAATTCTTCCAATACGCTTGTGTAGGACCAGGGAGATTGGGGTAGAGAGAACACATTTCTTATGGGTAGATTCCCACCATTCTATTGTGAGGACATCTAAAATCCTGTGGCAAATATTGATGCTTTTCTCTTTTGTAACATTCCTGCATTGGTGACACCTACAGCAAACACAGCTTAGAATCGTGATCAGCCCGGGACCACTGTACCACACGTCTCCATTTCTGCGTGTTGCTGTCTGTATGGTTGAGCCACGCTCATTGCCATGTGTCTGTGTGTCTGTGTTTGTATATATGTTTATGTCTGTGTGCATATGTCAGGGTGTGTGTGTGTGTGTGTGTGTGTGTGTGTGTGTGCTGACAGTCACTGAACCCCGGCCTCCCATGTGTTAAGCACTCACTGCCTTGGAGCTACATCTTTTCCTAGTAATCCCAACTAACCTGTGCCTTTTCCGCTTACCCCAGAGAGCCAGGAGAGACTGTGTAGAAGAGAGGGCATGCTCCTGTTCCCACTGCTGATGATAATCCTCTGCCTCCTGCTGTCTGCTAATAAATCACACACCACATTCTCCTGGCTAGGTGACAGCCTCCAGGAGAGGAGGAATGGCACCGAATCCTCGGCCACCCACTGAGATGACTGAGCTGTGTGCTCACAAGACAGAAATACTTTCACTTGAAAAATGAAGACGCTAAAATCAAGCATTAAACCGTTGTTTTTCAAATGTTCAGAAGACAGACGTATATTCTGGTTCGCTCTAAGTCCTGTGGAGACGGAATAAGAGTGGAGATCTGGAAGGTGCCAGAAGAGCAGGGCTTCTAGAAGGTGCATGGACTCCCGTCTCACCTGGGAGAGAAGCGGGCATGAAGCCGCACCCCGACACCTCTTGACTCAATGGATGGATTCTCTTCAAGGGCACTGAGACACTCTGAATTTCCTGAATTCATGTTTCTCAGAGGTGCAAGATATACGAGGGTGAATGGACATAATAAAAGCGAGGGCTCCCCCAGAGGAGAAGGTGGTGTTTACAGGGTAGGAGGTTTCTATCACTGAGTGGTAAGCAGAGTAGCCAGGCCAAACACACTGATATAACAATAAAAGACCTTGGAGTCAGGTAGGAGGAACCATTATACTTAGGCCACAGGCTTACTCCCTAAGACATTTCGCTGCCCAATTTGTTATGTTTCATCTTTGTTTTTTTAATAAGTCATGAGGCTGTCAAAGGCACCCCTCTAAATGTCCATGGCAGAGGGGTAAGAACAGCACAGCGCAGCTGAATCCAGGTAGCTGTAATTGCTACAAAGCTTTATAGCTCAAAATGCTGGTCCCAGTTGTAGAGACGGCAGATCACTAACAGCTTGCTTATTTCTGGGTCCAAAAGAGGCAGGGAGAGAGATGGAAATCTATCCTGGCTCTTCTTACACAGCCTGGCTTTGCAAAGAAGATGCCCAAGGAAGAAGACTACAACAAACCTCATTACATGTTTTATGGGAGACGCAACTGACCTTGCGGGTATTTGATGAAACGCAGCTGGACAAACACCTTTACGAGCCATCTGGCTAATTTCCCGTGGAAATAAAAAGAGCTGCTTCTCTCTTCGCACCATCCCAGTTTCACAGTTTTTATAAGGATGTGAATGGTCCCTGAAGGGTTCAGTATGCATATTTATGTTAGGCACAAGCAGATGGCTAAAGGCTCACGAGATTTACCACATAGCAGCATGACCATGTACAGGAAATCGAAGGCCATCAGCACAGTGTGCCAGAATTCACAAAATAAAAGTCTAACTTGTAGAAATATTGACTAGTCTACTCAAGCAAGGGCATTAAATAGCAATGTAATCATGTTCTAACTAGAGAAACCTACACAACCGGAAGAGCAGATATTCTGACATTTGCTTAGAAAATAACACATTTGGGGGACCTAGTGGTTTAGTAGTATCAAGTAAGTGCATTTCTCTAGCATGCTGCCTCACACGGTTCCCAGTCAGGACAAATTCATTCGCGCTTACCACTTGCCACCATAACTGGAAAGCCACTGGGATAACACATGAGATGATCCAATTATAAGGTATAGAGGTTAATTTTAATCATATGGTTGTTTACCATGGTCACTTGGTACAATGGCTATGAGATTTAGTGGCAGAAACATCACCACAGGAAGGAGCAGCAAAGTAAACCTCTTCACCTCATGGTCACTAGGATGAAAAATATATATAATATAAATTTATCATGTATTTTTTATACATATGTATGTATGGGTGTGCCTGTGTATTCCTAAATAAAGCCTTCTCAGTTTCTCAGTTTGTAGAATGTTACTTGTAGCTATATATCTTTACAGCTGAACAATTGTTAAAGAACTATATGCTACTAAGGATTGCTGAGTGCAGGAGAAATAGTCTTTATCAGAGAAGAGGACTGCTATAATTCATAAAAGGCCACGAGTGGGAGCAGCAAAAAACAGGAAGTCAGCTACTGAGCAGAAATTAGAGGTGACAGAGGCAAGAGAACCCCTTGAGTTTACAGGTCATGGATTGTCCGAGCACATAACCTAGGGGGTTTTCCAGAGACCACCAGCCTAAGTTCAAATCCCTTCATCTCTTTAATGCTAAATTTAGCCCCGTTCCTCAGACTGTCTAGTTTCATTTTTTTTCATCATAAGAGACACATAAGATCACACAGCACAAGGTGATGATTCAGTCAGGAAAAGTGTCTGCCACAGCTGCACAGTGTCTGGACTTGGCGAGTACATTCAGTGGATGATTCTTGCTCTATGTATGTTAGAAGGCACCCGGCAAAGCTCTCAGATGTGTCTACTGAAGGAAATGATGCCTGGTTCTCAGAATGCCAGTACCACTGCCTGGATGTATGTACAACCCTCCAGTAACTGTCTACAGAGGGGTAGAAAATAAACTATGAAACTACTTCTTGAGAATAAGAATATAAGATTTAAGCAGGTAGGAAAGACAGTAACAGGGTCCTTAAGAGTCCAGTTATTAAGAAATACCTCCCAAGGTTTAATTAAATACTACACAATAAGCAAAGGGGGCTAGAATCGGGGTGTAAGAAATCTACTCACAACAGGATCCACCTGTCCATGTGTCTTTCTTCTTCTTCCTTTTGTTACAAACGTTCCCAGTAATATATACCTTTAAATCCAGCAATTCCCCTGCCCTCCAGGTCGTAGGGCTAGAATTCTTTTTCCCCATTAAAAAAATAGATAAGGTTTCTCTCTCTCTCTCTCTCTCTCTCTCACACACACACACACACACACACACACACACAGATCCGTGGCTGTCAGCTCAGAGGTGGGAGTGGCTAGTGCATGTCTGGTGATCTTCATAAAGGAGAAAATCAGTTAAGAATTATATCATTAGGGGGTTCTCGAGGACGAAGGTTTGTGTGCTACACTACATTTTTAGGTGGTAGATAAAAGAGCTAAAGGTTTATTTTTTTAGTAAAATTATGACTAGGGCATGGATTGTATTTTAAGTCAGCATGCTGCTTATCCCCCAGCATGCATAGAGGATACGGGGTAACCAGGCAACCTACATAAACAGTCAAGGAGAAGCTAATGGTTTCTGATCTGATTAGCACATTCACCAGATGCTGTAATTTCTACGGGCCTAGATCTGGAGTTTACACTTATTGCCCTAAGAGGTAGAAACAAAGAGGCCTCTATATTATCCGTTCCAGGGTATCCTGTTATCAGCCATCCCGATCCTGGTTGTTTTTGTGTCTGTGGCTCCAGCAGAAAGTGAATCTTTCTCTTGGATTGCAGTTAATTATCTCTTCTGTTGTCCTTGAGAGTGAAAAACAAGCAGTAAATTTACTGAACTAAAATCATCAGTAAATTGAGGAGAAAGTGAGCACAGGGAGTTAGGTATCTTTTAATGAAGCTTACTGTTAGGCCATTGCATTCCTTATCTATAAGTGAGGTAAAACCAGAGCGGCAGCTTGGGCAAGTAGTAAGTCTACGTCCTTGGATATCCGTGAATATCTTAAATGGAGTGCTCTTTCCTTGCCCTAAACACTGACCAAATGTCTGCTGATAAAGACAATTGCAGGAAGACAGATTTTGGCATTTACCGAGGAAAGAGGACCAAAGGCCTGGCAGTGAGAAACTGTTTTCACTTGTAGCTAGGGAAAGGTGATTAGTAAGCCCCAAAAGCATAGAAGACACTTCTGATTTGTGGGAATTAATTTCCAAATATGTCACAGGAGAGTGAGCTACAGTGAAAATCTACTGCAAAAGACAGCCACTTTATTCACATAGAAATAATGCCAAAAGGCCTTGCCTTTTGGTTTAACCTTGACCAGGGCCTTCGGCTCTGATAAGTCACTCATGTAAAGATGGCTAAGCAGTTACTATAAGAGCGGTGGGGCTGCGTCCCCAGCACCCCGGCTGCCTGGCTAGCTTATGCCCGAAATAACAACACACAAACTGTATTCATTTAATCACTGCTTGGCCCATTTCTATCTAGTCTCTTCTAGGCTAATTCTCACATATTAATTTAGCCCATTTCTAATCATCTGGGTAGCGCCCCTAGGTGCGCTTACCAGGAAGATTCTAGCCTATGTCCATCCTGGGTCGGAGCTTCAATGCATGCATCTGCCTGGGAGCTGGGAGCATGGCGTCTCTCTGAGGCGTCTGCTCCCGAGAGGAGAGCTGTGGAGTCTGAGCTCACTTCCTCTTCCTCTCAGAATTCTGTTCTGTTTACTCCTCCCACCTATCTTCTAACCAGTGAGGGCCAAGCAGTTTCTTTTTATTTAACCAATGACCTTCCTCCATCACTATATAATGCTGCGACATTATATAGTAATGTCAACTCAATCAAAACTCAGCATACAGGCCAGGGAGCTGGGTCAATGGGTAAAGCACTTATGGTGTAACTTTGAGGAGTAGAATTCAGATCTTCAGTCCCTAGATAAATTCTAGGCAGGTATAAGCCTGCCTGAAATCCTAGAATTCAGGAGACTATTGGGATATCCTTAAAGCAAGATGACTTGCCATACTAACTGAATTGTTGGGCTCCATGTTCAAATGAGAGATCTGCCTTGATATATAAGGTGGAGACCCTGCCTCAACATGTAAGGTGGAGACCCTGCCTTGATATGTAAGGTAGAACATGATAAAAAAAAAAGACTTTCAAAATCAACCTCTGACTTCTACATGTGCATGTCCACATGTATACCCACACTTACATATACATGGACACATACATATGCAAAAATAAAACATTAGCATAGAAAATTATTATCACTAAAGTGGCAAAAAGGAAAAAAAAATGCCTTCTTATATTTATAAAAAATGTTCCAAAAGAGTCTGCAAATAAAACACTAAATGTGGAAAGGCTTCTGATGTTAAAGAAAGTAAGATTTTGCTTTCTTTTCTTAGAAGAGTCTAGAAATTAGCTGGGTCATCAGCAAATGACCTTGATTAATATGGCACAAAAGAAAATGAGACAAAAATCTACTCTATTTATCTTCAAATTACTGAGGATAATGGTAAAGTAAACTCTCATTTTAAAGCTGTCTTTGGAGGAGAGTGTGAAGTGAAGTAATTGCTCTGAATGCAGGCAAGGAGAGGTCTCCAAAACTTAATTCAAATAATTAGAAAGCTGGCCCATTAGCGAGAAAAGTCTTAAAAGGCAATCAGCAATGAAAATACAGAATTAGAAAATTGGTTCTTGACATATGCATAAGCAAAGATCCAAAAATACCTGGATTGGCGCATCTGAACCCTGTATATATGACAGAAGTAAACTCAGATGCCAAAGCAATGTTATCTGAACTGGTCTCTTCTGATTTCGGGTCTTTGAGAGGTTGCCGGGTCCTAAGGATTGCTTCTTCTCCCATGTTAGTTGGGTCATTCAGCAATAAGCCTCAGCCTTCAGCAAAGCTTGCTTTCCCCTGATTTCTGCCCTGAGAAGATGCAACAGGAAGCCCTCGTGTGTGTGTGTGTGTGTGTGTGTGTGTGTGTGTGTGTGTTTCAAATCTGCAATGTGTGCAAAGGCTTAGTGCACTGAGGAGTTATGGAAGATTTAGAAGGTGGGGCCTGGTAGGATGGCCTAGACTATTGGAGATGTGCCCTTGAAGAAGACTGTGGGAGCCCGCTCCCTCTGCTTTGTTCCGTTGCTAATCTCCCCTCTTGTGTGCTACAAAAAACTGAAGTCAGCCAATGTTGCTATTAATTGTGAACCAACACTTAAAACATTTGAACTAAAGTCAGTCTCTCCTTTGGTCATTTGACAACCTTTGGCATGTTCGTTATAGTAAGAGGAAGCTGACTAACTTACCAAACAAAAATGCCAATGCCTTCAGATTCCCAGCCCCTCCAAGAATAAAACATAAATTTCTTTTCCCTACAAATCATTCCACCTGTAGTATACTGTTACAAAAACTCAATTGGAATAGTCAGAAAAGCTGAAATATAAATATATATACGATATCTATTTTTTATAAAAAATATTTACAAATATATTTTTGCATGGAAATTGAACATGCAACACCATTAGAGAGGTCAAACTTGTTTACTTTTCTAATAATGGGCAAGTTACTATCCATTATTCTTTAATTTAGTTTGCTAACTTTTTACATGTTGATTTAAAAAAACACCCTAGAGATGGTGTGGTGGTGCACATCTTTAATAGCAGCACTTGAGAGGCTGAGGCAGGCAGATCTCTTGAGTTCAAGGCCAGCCTGGTTTATAGAGCGAGTTCCACACAGCTAGAATTACATAGTCAGACCTGGGCTCAAAAACAAACAACAAAGTATTCCTCTAAAATAGGAAACAAAGATTCAAAATCAGGAATTAAAGGCCTCTTAATATTATTTCACATTCATAAGTTGAACTGAGTGAAGCACCTGAGTGTAAACACTCCTAACATAGCCTTGATCTTAAGTCACTAATTCTGCCTGGCGGAAGTGATCTCAAATCGTATTATCAATTTATGTAAACATTTGCATAGGGTTTCAGGAGCTTAGAGTCTTATATCTCAGGTTTCGTTCATCTCTTGACAAGACAGGAATCTCAAACATGTGGGTGCAGCCCGAAGCTAGTAACCATGGAAGTTAAATTAACGCTTGAATGGGAAATAATATCGACCTCAACAAACAGACTCTTGGAAAGTTGGTCCAGCGTGTTTTCCTCAGTTTTGATCTCATTACCAGGTCTCAAAAGGACCTTCACATCAATTCCAAGAACATTGCCACCCCCTCTGAACCAAGTAGACCATCTCTTGTAGCATGGTTCTCTCTGACCCCGATGGGAAACAAAACCACACATCAAGCCTACAGGAGGACCATCCAAGAGATTCATGACAGTGCAAAGTCAACTTTCCAGGGAGTCACCAAGGCATGACTGCATGCTCCTTCTTCAGGGGCAATGGGAATGTGCATTGGGTGCCTTCTTTAGAAATGATGCTACGTTGCAGCTGTCATGGGGTGCACTGTCTGAGCCTGGCTCTTTACCCTGAAGCATCTACAGCTTAAAGAAATGCTCATCGTGGGCATGATTCAAATGCTTAAAACCTGAGATCGAATTGAGCCAAGAACTCACTTCATTTTTATTGTTAAAGCAGTCTGCGGAAAGAAGTGTCAAATATGGATTAACATGATAACATCAATCTGGAAACATAAAAAGAAAACAATTAAATTTAAAAATGAATAAAGTTAGAAAAAAATATTTAACAAGCACTTAATTTTTATATTTTGTTTCTTTATTGTCATTTTATGCTCATAGGAAGTATTAAAACTAGTTGAGAAATATACAGGGGGGATTATGTAGAGTTATAAATGAAAATATGTAAAATGAATAAACCAAAATGGGAACCATGGGTGGAAAATTAATCAAGAGCTGAGTCTAGTAATTTTCTCATTTTCCTCAGAAGAGAGGCAGTGCAGTCCATTTTTAACAGGTATAATAAATAAATTATTATAACAGGATCTGAGGCCTTAGCAAAACTGATGTCATTGTGGAGACACCATTCCTACCTTAGCACATAGCCTCAACACCTGTCAAATGGCAACAAAAGTATAATCTATCAAAGACCTAGTCCCATAGGTCCAGGAAAGTCTCTAAATGCACTACACCTTGCTTTCTGGCTTCCATGTTTTTGTTTCTTGCTAACTGTCCAAGTGAGTCAACCAGAATATGGTTTTTCTGCACAAAAGGCAAAAAACAGTGAGCTTGGGACTGCATGATTTGGGCAAGTTCCTCCCGCGGTCACCAGGCAGCAGTATGAACTTTCTATTTGACTTTGTTTGTTCTCTGGTGGAATTGCCTTGCAACATCACGTGTGTCAAATGAAACCCTAAAGACAACCGCTAAAAGACTGAAATAAATTCAAATCCCTTCAAAGTTACCACAGGAAAACCATGCATCTGTTTAAAACATGCCACTAATGAAGCTACCTAGGCAAGGTTCAAAATGGTGGCGTTTTCTAGAAAGAATCATAAGAAGCTACTAACCCTGGTCTTCTTGGAAGACTTTCTTTTGAGGCATGGATGGAGGAGGAAGGTAAAAGGCCACTGAGATTTACTTTGTTTTTCTCCTACTGCCCAGTGTTTCTAATTATATATACTTAACTCCAATACAACTCTATTCAGTAGGGTATATTAGTCACAAGGACATAACTGTCACTAAGATGTCTATTGATTTGCCAATCTCACTATCTTCATATCTATAATCCATGTAAGTATAAATTGACTGACTACACAGAACTTAGTAGATACCTACCTGAGAAACTAAAAAACGGGAGTTACATATTTCAAGTGCTTTACATATTTCAAGTGTTATTTTCAGTTTTTAATTTTTCTTTATTTTTTTAAGTCCTTTCTTGGGAATCTTGGAGAGATTGCTCAGTGGTTAAGAGAGATGGTTGTCCTTACAGAGGATCACATCAGACAACACACAATAGCTTGCAACTCCAGCTCCAGGGGATACAGTAGCTCTTCTAGCCTCAGGGAACACTTGTGCTCATGTGCACATACTCATACTCAGACAGGATGGGCAATGGAAAATGAACTCCTGAACTCCGCAGGGTTTCTTGTGCCTGAGGGAGGGGCAGGATTTAGTTCCCTTTATTTTGCTTTGGCATTTTTGCTTGCTTTGACTTTTGGTTTTGTTGTTGTTTAGAGAGAGAGAGAGAACCTGAAGTTGGGTAGGGAGGCTGGGAGGATTCCTGAGGAGTTAGGAATGGAAAAACTACATTGTATGAAAGTTTTTAAAAACAAACTTGTAATTAAAAATGAATCTTTTAAAAAATAACAAAATAAAATTACCCTTCTCTCCATGATAAACAAAAGGGTTATGTAGTCAACAAAGATGGGAAATTAAAGCAGTTTCCTCCCTAAAGTGGTATTGAAAGAAGCAGGAGCTAAGAAATAGCTTGTGATCAGAGGGTGGAAGATGAAAGGCAGCTGAGCAACACAAAAGCAGTGTTTTTACTCTGGAAACAGAAGCAGTGCAGCTGGGAAGAGCTGCTCACACACTCAACTACAAACAAAACTGAGGACGGCGAGAAAGAAACTTTGTAGAACTTGAGAACCCAAGACTCAATACTGGACATGACTAGGGATGGTTCCGGACAGGGAGAACATGCCCAACCAAAATAAAATGCCTTGATTAATGTTTTTATTAATCAAGTATAATTATATTCATCATTCAACTAAATTGCATAAACAATTTGAAGTACTTAATAGAGATCGACTTTCTCCTTACAACTGTCACTAACAGCCCCTGAAAAAAGGTAGCATTGAAGAAGTTGATGATATAATGCCTTGCATAAACTGGAAAGTTTACCAATAAAAAGAATTATTGAACATGAAGTTGGTTAGTATTTAATGGGTTAGAGATATTTTTAATCACCTCAGAAGCAATGTCTCTGAGTCACAGAAAACTTACTGTTATCTAAATGAGAAAATGAGCTGTCCAAAACACATGCTTCCTCTCAGTCCAAAAATAATACAAAAGCAAACATAATGAAGGCCAAAACTAGTCATAGTCTCCTGATGGTCCAGGAAAGAGATAGTTTTGGCCCAGAGACAAGAGCAACCTGGCCCAGTTGGCAGGTTCTACTGTGGGAGATGATGTATCAGGCATTCTTGACCATGGAATACTAAAATTGTATGAATTCACCTCATTCATTTGGCTCCCAAATTCTCCAATTTTATTTCTATTTATAACATGAAATTACATCTATCTTTTTAGAAAAATAAATTGTTGCTCAGAAAACATAACTACATATTTTCTTGGCTTTGATAATTCCTAAGAAACCAAAATGAATTTGGTTAGTTCAGCACATTTTGAATTACTTATAAGTGATGATCTGTTCTTGGTTGTTGGTGTACGAAAGAGTTCCACACTAGCCCAGAATGGCTGAAGGAGTTCCCACAACATTTGGTGGTCTTAAAACAGCAGAATTAAAGTATTCTGAGATCAGAGTAAGGGGTGCAACAACTGGGTGGGAGAGAATGGTGTTGAATCCAACATAGCAGTCCAAGCCACGGAGGAGTGTCTGAGCCTGGCATGCTCCATGCCCACTGACCACAAAACATCAGTCTGTGTATCTCCTTCTCTCTAGATAATCTGTATGGCAAATCTCAAGAAGCACAACAGGAAGTGACCGCTCATAGTAATGTCCAAGTTCTCTGTCTCAAAGAACCAGTTGTATGATCATCCAAGATAAGAAGAAAACTGCATTACAGAATTCGGAGGGGAGTCGTCAAATACATAACTAAAACTTGAAATCAAGGACTAGGCAATGTTTGACACTAAAGAAAGACAAATGAGAAGTTGCTCCAAGTAAAGAATTTGTCTAGAAACACACGTCTCAAGGTAAAATCAACAAATCTCTGACAAAAAAAAATATAGTTTCCAGATAGTCACTGTCTTGTGATGGAATAAAAATTTGCACATCATGTTAGCTGTTAAATATATCTAAATCAGCAGCATGTACTCTCAATGAACGGTCAACTCATGTCATCTTTTAGATAATAAATTACAAAGTTATTTACATGTATCCTCCGAGATAATGATCAGGTTTGTAAGCCTATTTCTATGCATTATGTAACAACAACAAAGCATATCATAGTTATATCAATATCCAAGAAATTCCACAAGTTGATTTAATATAACAGTATTTCTAATCTAAGGGGAAAGAGTGGTTTAGGGTTTATCCACATTATTTTTAATTTAAAAATATGCTAAGATTTTAAAGGGTTTCAAAATTCATATAATATAATAATGAGTGCAGATGTGTCCATTCTGGGATATGCTGAGCTTACTGGATTTGCAAAGAGAGTTTCCTCTGGAAACATTCAGCCGCCTTAAAGAAGCAACTATTGAGGAGACAGATGTGAAGAGAAAGCATTCTCAGAGGATGCAAATGCCTTCTCAGGGAAGTAGATGCCGTGCCTTTCATGACCTGACAACACGGAACCTAGTAGCACTTCCCTTATGTGGCCTGGACTCAACAAACTTGGAGTAACAGCAGGATGACAGGGGCTTTCCTGGGAGCCTTCCTTCTTTCCCATCCTCTAGCTAGACAGGAGGCAGCAGGAGAAGGGTCTGCCCTTTCTCTTCTCCCCTCTCAAGACTCCGACCTGTCACCTGAGCCATCGAAACTGTCTCCGAAGTCATTTTCCCTATGAATTTCTTCCGTTTTTACTTGGACTAGTGCTGTCTTTACCAGGGCATCCCCAACAAGACAGCAATACCGCTGGGTTGGTAAAAGGCATGGAGATAAACCACCCCGGAGGCAGTTTCGGGGAACAGTGCCTGTGCATGTGAGCCACCACTGATGTAGTGGAAGTCTATGGCTGTGCTTTGCTAGCCGTTTACCTCAGATTGGACCATCAGGGTCTCTGTGTGGAAGAGGCGCAATAAAGGAGGTGTGGAGCGTTCATACAAGCCAGACACTGGCTACTCGAGCGATTTCAGAATGTAGTGTTCTGACGTCTGGGCAAAGTGCGCCTTGCTTCTTTAGAAGCGCACTGTACCAAGTAAGCTGGCCACCAGGTCATGCCTGCATTTTCTCCTCCAGGCTAGTCCCACTGTTAAGTATTTTAGCCCAATAACCTTCTGCTTTGCAGACTCTCGTTTTCTAAGACACTATATTTCTATTCTGTATTTACCTACTAATGTAATTTATTTTACTAATGTAAAAATACTAATCCAACTTCTTTTTACGTACCCCATTTCTTATCTCTTCTATGCAAGTCTGAACATATTTATAATACCTAGTTTTGAAAATATCTGGTCTTTAATTGTCACTCTCTTTACACGGCTTCTGGAATATTACGTTAGTTTTATTTTTAAATACGTAATTCTTTGAGAATTTCATAAATGTACTTTTTTGTATTTCTTCTTTTTATTGATTTTTATTGAGCTCTACATTTTTCTCTGCTCCCCTCCCTGCGTCTCCCCTCCCCTCCCCTTCAACTCACCATACTCACCCCACTCCTCCCTCGAACTCTTACCAGACGCAACTCTCCATCCACCACCTTCTTGTCCTCTTATTTTACTTTTAATAACCTGTCCAGACCAGTTTGTGTTCCCCACAGTCACGGTATGGGGCCAGCCATTAAAACACTATTGATTTGCTATGCATGCTGGTTTCTTTCCAGCTCTGCCCACTCTGTTAGAGATTGAAGCATAGCTTGAAAAGACACATTTAGAAACCTTTTGTCTTAGCTAGGGTTTCTATTACTGCAACAAAGCACCATGACCAAAAAGCAAGATGGGGGAGAAAAGGGTTTTTTGGTTCATACTTCCACACTGTTGTTCATCACCAAAGGACAGGAACTAAAGCAGAGCAGAATCCAGGATCCAGGAGCTGATGCAGAGGCCATGGGAGAGTGTTGCTTAATCAGCCTGATTTCTAATAGAGCCCAGGACCACCAGCTAAGGGATGACATCACTCACCATGGGCTGTGCTTTCCCCCATTGATCACTACTTAAGAAAATGCCTTACAGCTGGATCTCATGGAGGCATTTCCTCAACTGAGACTCCCTCCTCTCTGATACCCTAGCTTGTGTCAAGTTGACACAAAACCAGCCAGTACAACTCCCAAACTGTATCTGTTTGGTAGGCATCACTCCTGAAACGTAGACTCATAGACTCACTGCCTTAGTCAAGTCCTCTCCTGGCTGAGTAACAGCCTCTCAATCTTGCTCAAACTCAACACCTGGTCTACTTTCCAAATGTTTGCACCAGCAATGCTTGTGAGCTTTCTTGTTAACTTAGGATCCTCCTACCATAGAGACCAGCACAGATAGCTGTTTTTACTTTAGGTCTTTGTTCAATGGCATGGTGTTGATGAATTTTTCCATAGTCAACTAATCTAAAATTTTACCTACCAAACCTTCAATATTCTCACCTACTATTTCATTATTCATGATTTCATTTTTCTCACAGCCCACCCAAAATGTAAGGTTGATAAGATAAAGAAATCAAACATTTTGCTAAGTGGTTTATCTCAAACACATCCTCAGTTGATACCCAAAACGTGTTACTTGCGTGAATTGGATACAGTAATTGCTTCCTACTCCGTTTTTATATCAAAGTTTTCATAATTCTTTGAGAGTAAAAATTGTACTTTGAAACTTTAATTTTTTAATTATGTATATTTGGGGAAAAGGTAGGCATGTTTGTGTGAGTACAGATGTCCTCAGAAGCCAGAGGCACCAGATCAGATCCCCTGGAGCTGGAGTTGCAGGCAGTTGTGAGCCACCTGACACTGCTTCTGGGAACCAAACTCAGGTCCTCTGGGAAGGCGTACACTCTCTTACCTACTGAGCCACCTCTCCAGCTTTTGCTTTACTTCCAGTCTTTCTACAGTCATTACTATTTACACAGTACAAAGCGCAAGATAAAAGCAATTTAATATTTTGATTATATTTCATCCTGAAGACCCAGTTTCTAATTTTGGCTATTTTAATAACTCTGTTAGTGAGTTAGAAAAACAACAACAACATTCCATTCTGTTTTCTCTGCCTACCTAAGGGTTGGCCTATCAAATGGGCCTAGGCAGTTTGTTTATTAATAAGAAATCACTCCCATATCAGCAGTGGAGATGGTGACAAAGGTTTGATGGATGAGATGCAGAAGGCAGCCTATGGGACATCATCTTATGCAAGAGGTTTTGAGTTTTGGTGATTAGGAAAGCCACGTGGGACTGGCCACTTCTTGGAGACTGATGCAGCCAGATGATAAACCACAGTTTCGATATGCTTGCTACATTGTCTTCTCTCATAACAAGAACACTTTCTGCCATCCTCAATACCCCATGTGATTTAATGTAGTGATAAATAGCTGGTGGTTGAATCGTGGGACAGAGTGGCCTTGCTTTACCAAGAAGAAAATGAGCTACTCACAACTCTTTTTATGCTCTCTGCCACAACTGTTCAGTCTTCTTTCTACACTGGGCACAATGCATGTGCACGACACATCATTTTTCTTGGAGTTTTGTGTTAAATATTTGCCCTGAAACATCACTACTCCCTAGCACCACATGCTTCCTTGGTACTTCTATCCTTAAACAATGAGATGACTTTCATACAGAAAAGGGACATGATGTGTATAGAAATGGTTATGTATAGCTGATATAAAACTGGAAAATCATTCTTGCGTGTATTGAAGAGGCACCAAGGCCCCATTTCTCTTCTGTCGCCACGATCTTCTCCCATGGTGCTCAGAAAGCAAGTATCCCAACACTGAGCCTGATAATTTCCTCATTCCACTTCCCCCTTTCTGTTTCACTAGATATATGTTCACCAAACTCTATTATGCAACACATTTAAAGAGAATTATTCTGTCTACAGGGCTGATGTGATGGCTCACTGGGTAAGTCACTTCCACGTAAGCCTAACTACTTGAGATTGAGCCCCAGAATCCATAGAAAGGTAGGGCATAGGCACACTGTATTATATGAACACCATATATATGCTGCACACACAATAGTAACAAAATTGTTATTAAAATCTTTAAGAATTATTCTATGAACAATTTGTGAAATGAGTGCTTTTTCCCTTTTGCTGTGGAGTGTGCAGTCCTCTTTGCTGACACACATCTACAATTCACTTACTTCCCTTGGTCTATGGCATCTATCTGTAAAATCAACCATAATTTGGTGTACTCTACCAATGAAGCAAGCTTTATCATCTCTCCACACAATAGAAATGCATCTCCCAGTACTCAATACAAGGGTCCCTAAGCTGCTTTCCCAGACTTTGAATTCTAGGTCAGAGAATATGTGCACCATTTACTTCACCAGAAATTACTGGTCCACTTTTCAAAGCATTTGTATGAATTCCAACCCCTCCAGCAATGTTTCGGTATCCCTTTCTGTGCACAGCTTCACCTGCTTATATATTACGGGTCATCAACCCACATGACTTTATCTTCCTCCCAGAAAAATCACGATTTCAGCTCTGATTTTCTCAGACTCCAGGGTTGATACTTCAAAACCTTTCCGTGTACTGAACCCTGTGCTGCCTCCTAAGGCAACTCCAGTTCATTCAGTCCACCAATGAAAACTGCCCTCTCCCCTGCTATCACAACACTGAATAGACACCTGCACATCCAGTCTACAGACACCTTAGAAAGTCCCAGGATCCTTGACAGTGCTGTCAGGAAACCACGCGGAGAGTTGGGTGGACATTCTATCCAGGTTGTTGGTTACAAAGCCGTCTCTATGGCATCAGTACAGATCAGAGGTGAGTCTGCCTGTTAGTTAGGAGGTCTTTTCCACCTTGCTCTATTCTGTGCTGCCATAGGCCCAAAGCAGCTTCTTTATTAACCAATGGTAATTAAACATATTCACAGAATACAGAGAGGAATCCCACATCAGTTAGTGAGATTTCTCTTGCTGGAACTGTGTCAAAGGAGATCTGGAGAATTAGAACCATAGCTATTGTCCTGGGGTAACCTGGCTTCTCTTTTCCCGGCATCCATGGAATCCACAGCTCCTGTGGAGAACACAGTTCCCAGGAGGTCTCCACAGGGAATGAGTGCTCCTGTAGGAACAAAAGTCAGTTCACAGTGAAAAATAAGATGGGAATGGAGAAAACAAATGGGTAGTTCTTTGAAAAGATCAAAGTGACAGGTGAGATAAAGTGGAAGGCAGAAGCCATCTACATCTGTGATGACACAGGGTATGCCACTGTAGATCATGATGATAGTGGCAAGACAAAGTGGATATACAATGAGTACCTAGACACATGAGGAGTACATATCTCAGACTGAATTCCTCAAAAGTCTTACAGAACATTCCATGTAATGTAGACAACTGAATGGCATGTAGGCATTGAGGAAATTGTATTTGTTCATAATTTAAAAACTATCAGTAGTGATTTTTTTCTAGGTTTAGTTGACTATATTGGAGACTTTTTACCAAAGTTTTAAAAAGAGTTAAGACCAGTTCTACATAATATTTTGGAACCTGCACATGACCTGCACCAGAAAGACACAGAGATGTGAGACAAACTGTCGGGGACTAGGTGATCAGCGGGGATTGGAGCATGAATCATAAAACCCAGAGACAGAAACTGGGATTCAACCCAAACACCAGAAAAGCAAAGCAACCAAACCAATAGCAAAGTCTTACTTCTATCAAGGCTTGGTGACTGCAAACTAAGCCAACTAAGCTTTTCTCTCCTCTCATTTTATATTCCCTCTAGTGCTGGCATTAAAGGTGTGTGATCCCCTAGGACTGGAATTAAGATGTGAGCCACCACTACCTAGATTTGTTTCTGCATTGATCTTGTGTAGCCCAGAATATCCTTAAATTCATAGAAATCCATCTGACTCTCCCCCAAATCCTGGTATTAAAGGTGTATGTCACAAGTGCCTGACCTCTAGTGGTTTTAACTTTGCCTCTGGTCTTCAGACAAGATTTATTTATCAAAATACAAACAATATACTGCTACAAGGGATGGTAGAAGAGTAAGACAGATACTGGGAGCAAACATAAACATTATACATTGTATATTGCATATGATTGTCAGAAGTGAACATGGAAAAAGGAGACAGAACGTCTCTTAAGATGTGTATTAATATCCTATGATACTGCTGTGGTCTTAGTACAGACACTGACATATAGAAAATCAACAAATGTAATTTTAGTTAATGAATCATTGTAGCAAAAACAAAATTCATTGCCCAGAGACAAATCAAATAAATATTTATTGAATTTAAAAAAGTAAAACTAGAAGAGGAGAAAATACTTCTTAACTCTCTTTATAAAAATTGGCACCAAAACCAGGCAAAAGATGTAAATTAAGTGAATGGAAGGAATGGAAGTGGGAACAAATAGAGGAAAATGTCATACTAAGTCAACCACAACCACAGAGAAGAAAAAGCCTTGAGGACATTTTAAAATTAATTCCACCAACACATTCAAAAAAAGTGTACACTATGGTCCAGAGAGGTTTATTCCAGGCATCTGTGCCCATTTGCTGATTAAATCTGAGAATCAATGTAATCTACCACAATAATGGGCAAAGAAGGAAGAAATGTAATAATGTAACTTAGTGGAAGAGAATAGATGACAAAATTCTATAACCTGTATAACAAAAACTCAATAGAAATGACAGTAAAATGAGCATTTTCAGTTTGATAAAGAATATTGGCACACACTTTATACTTAACAGTACCAAAAAAAACTTTACACAAAGTAAGTTTAGCAGGGTTTATTGAGCAAAGAATTATTCATGAGTTGGGCAATGCTCAGAACTGGATAAGGTTCAGAGAACTCCAGCAGGGGGCTTTTGTAGTTGGATGCCTGAGTGAAGAGAAAAGATGTTCCTTACCTGCCCGACTAGACATCTGTATCATTCGAGTATAATCAGATGGAAAGTTCCTACTTAGGCAAAAGATTAACTGAGCAGCTGCTTCTAACTGTCTCTCTTGATTTGTTTTAAGGCAATTGCTATATTTTACTTTGCTTACAAAAGACTCCAGTTATAAAACCAGCCTATAAAAATGTATTGTGAAGGAAGTTAATGGCTTCCTCTTTGTGTTATTGATACACCCAATTCCTTCCTAAGGTAAGAACAAGAGAGAAATGCTATGTTCCCCAATTCTAGTCCACAAAATGCTAGAAGTTCTGCTGACATCAATGAGGTGAGAAAAGGAGATAAAATACAAACTCATCAGAAAGAAAAAACAGATTTGTTCTTATTTACTAATGATGCTAATATTTACAGAAAATTCCAGGAAGTCTGAAACCTTCTTGCAGAAATAAGTGAACTCAACCAGTTGCAAAAAACAAGATAAATATTTAATAAACAATTGTAATTTTCTAATCAGTGACAGATACATAAATGTCAACATTACAAATATAAAACCAATGACTTATTAAAAATTCAAAATTTGGGGACTGGAAAATTGGCTTGCTTTTCCCTTGCAAACATGGGGCACACAATTCACAGAACCCGCATAAAGCACCTGGGTGCAGAGGCCATGTTTGCAATTCCAGTACTAGGAAACCAAAACAATTTCCTAATCAGCTACTAAAGCCAAATCAACATGCAACAGATTCAGTGAGAGACCCTGTCTCAAAAAACAAGGTGAGGAATGAGTGGTTAATGAAGTTTGGCCTCCAGCTTCCAAATGCATGAATACCTTGAAGATAAACATATACCCAACACAGAGAATACACAAATTCACATACACACATACACAATTAAGTTCTAAGACATAAATATCGAATGTCTTAATTACTTTTCTGTTGCAATCATGAGATACCATGAGGGTACTTTCAAACAAAGCATGTACTGAGCTCACCATTCAGAGAGTTAGAGTCCAGGTAAGCAGGCACAGGAAATCTGAGAGCTTACAACCTGATCCATACACACCGGCCAGAGAAAGCTAATTGGAAATAGCATTAGATTTTATTTTATTTTATTTATTTATTAAAGATTTCTGCCTCCTCCCCGCCACCGCCTCCATTTCCCTCTCTCTCCCCCAATCAAGTCCCCCTCCCTCATCAGCCTGAAGAGCAATCAGGGTTCCCTGCCCTGTGGGAATTCCAAGGACCACCCACCTCCATCCAGGTCTAGTAAGGTTAGCATCCAAACTGCCTAGGCTCCCACAAAGCCAGTACATGCAGTAGGATCAAAAACCCATTGCCATTGTTCTTGAGTTCTCAGTAGTCCTCATTGTCCACTATGTTCAGCAAGTCCGGTTTTATCCCATGCTTTTTCAGACCCAGGCCAGCTGGCCTTGGTGAGTTCCCGATAGAACATCCCCATTGTCTCAGTGTGTGGGTGCACCCCTCGTGGTCCTGAGTTCCTTGCTCGTGCTCCGTCTCCTTCTGCTTCTGATTTGGACCTTGAGATTTCTGTCTGGTGCTCCAATGTGAGTCTCTGCCTCCTTTCATCGCCTGATGAAGGTTATTGTTCAGGAGGATGCCTATATGTTTTTATTTGGGTTCACCTTCTTATTTAGCTTCTCTAGAATCATGAATTATAGGCTCAATGTCCTTTATTTATGGCTAGAAACCAAATATGAGTGAGTACATCCCATGTTCATCTTTTTGGGTCTGGCTTACCTCACTCAGGATAGTGTTTTCTATTTCCATCCATTTGCATGCAAAATTCAAGAAGTCATTGTTTTTTACTGCTGAGTAGTACTCTAATATGTATATATTCCATACTTTCTTCATCCATTCTTCTGTTGAAGGGCATCTAGGTTGTTTCAAGATTCTGGCTATTACAAACAATGCTGCTGTGAACATAGTTGAGCATATACTTTTGTGGAGAACAGACATACATTCAGGCAAAGCATTCATACAATAAAAATAAATAAGACAAAAATATATAAATAGATAAATAAGACATAAAATTTTAATAAAGAATTATTTCAAGTGCAATATGATAATCAAAGATACAGTGGAATCTGATTAAAAGTTAGAATAATTTGATAAATTTTGTAAAATCTATTTTACAATGTGACAAACTTTGTAAAAAGAGACACAAAAATACCTATTAGCAAGTTGAGTAAATTTATAAAATATAATTTAGTATCAGCATAATATGGGCTTGTCTAAATTATGAAAATTTTACTTTTTACTGTAACTTAGAGAGAATGTGTTTTTACAGCTTCAGTTATTTGCATAAAGACCTATGAGAAATCTTCATGAATTGAAGGAAAATATATGTAGTATCTATCATAGATTCATGCCATTGTATGTCTTGGGTGTGTCTCTTTCAAATGCACACTAAGGGGCAATTGTTGACAATAAAAGTTCTCTTGCCAGGCACAGTAATGTTCACCTTCTGGTCTAGCACTCAGCACACGGAGACAGGAGGATTATGAGTTCAAGGTAAAACATAGTTAGAATCTATCCATAAAATCAAAGTGATGAGGATACTCAAGAATATGGATTTGCTCCCCAGCCCTGAAAAATAATTTATAGATGATAGATAGATAGATAGATAGATAGATAGATAGATAGATAGAATTAGTCTCTAACTTTAATTCTAAACTCATTGTAGATTGATTTAGTCTGGTCTATGAAGTGCATTTTGGTAACTGATGGTGATGATGATGATGAGGAGGAGGAGGAGGAATAGATGAAGGAGAAGAAAAGTGATGGTATGATGGTGATGAGGATAAAATGGTGACGTGATGGAAATGATTATGATGGAGATGATGATGCTCTTGGTGAGGATGGTGGTGGAGAGAAGAAGGAGATGCTGATGGTGATGATGACTGGGATGATAGAGAACATCAACAGTGTTGGAAATCACAGGTATTTCAATCATTGGTCACTTTTAGTTCTAAGATTTGGACTGTGCACAAAACTACACTAACTGTAGTTAGACTGGCTACCTGGCAGCAACTTCATCCATTCTTATGAGAGCCTGGAGATATCGGGACATTTTGAGCTTTGTTTTTGCAAGCCTTTCATCAGTGTGTGTATTTATTTCAGACTTGTTACCAAAGACCAGATTTCAGAATAAAGGACTCTGGGCCATCTGGAAGGCAAACTGCTGAGCAATTCATCACAAATGCCCCCTGTTTTGCAAATGTTCCTCCTGCGTCACAACAGTCAATCTCCCTGAAGCACACCCGTCTGTGTGGTAAACCCTCTTCCATGTAGCATATGTCCTTTCCTCAAATCAGAGCCATAAGCACAGATGTGCGAGACACTCAGACTCGCTTGTTTCGGCCTTGAGTATCACACATTCTCAGTTTCTCTTTTCATAAACCATATACGCAGATTCTGTTTTTCTCTTGTCATGATTTTCTCACGATTAACAACCTTCTTGAGGTTTCGATGATCAAATAGCTCAAAATATTTGTCGATAACTTCCTTGTTTTAGCATCAATAATTCAGGATAAATAATTATAGGGTCTTTATACATTTATATTCTGATAGAGGTATAAATTAACTAGATATTTCAAATCCCAGAACTATTGTGTGAAACAGTAACAAGAAATAAAATTCCACAAGTGTATATCTGGGTATCTCTGCACTGCCCTGAAGTTCACTCCCAACTTCAGAATGTAACCCCCATCACCCCTGAATTCTCAGACCAACTGTCTAACAGCATAAAGGGAGAGCTGATTCAAACTGTGAGCAAGCTCATTTAATCCACCTATTAAAGTTTATTAGGTTGAGCTTTCTGTTTGCATTTGAAAAATAACCATACATTGCAGGCAAAAAATAAGTGTTGTTTTCTTGTTTTCAATAAAAATTATTCCAAGCTTCATTGCTTCATTGAACATTATCTCTTAAAATTTGCCAATGAATTACATGTTTATAAAATTTTCTTGTTAAAAATGAAGATCTGGGAAACAGACTTGAAACCTTCTCCTTATCAAGCAGTAATGGCATCATTTTAATCTCTAACCAGTCATGCCAGTATCACTGTTACATCCCCTCAAAATTTAAAGAAGCATGTATCATTTAAAAATTTCTCTTGTTTCCACTTAGCTTGCCCTATTTCTCCTGTCACACTCTGTGTAGACACACAGAGAGATTAACTACCTTTTGGATGGTTGGTGATAAATATGAGTACATTTATAGACAGTTGGCTTAGTAGTAATAAGTACGAAAACCTCTTCAAGGGTAGCCCAAAGCACTTCCTAATGATGCTACTGATACATAAATTTCTACTGAAAAGTCTTGACTTATAACTCTTAATGACTGGCCACTTTAATAGAGCTATCTGCCTGGATTGATGTCACAAATCCACGCTTTTGGATTGTCTCTTCTTTTTTCAGACAAACAGAAAATATAGTGACACATTTCTCTGTGTCCTTTGTTTTGAGACAGTGTCATGATATGTACCTTACACTGACTTGAAAGTCATTATGTCACCCAAACTGGCCTAAAATTCAGGATCTATCTGTCTTAGCCCCCTATGTGCTGGTACTTCATACATGAACCACAATATATGGCCAATAATACATTACATTTTTTCAAAATTTTTGTTGTTTTTCAAAAAGATTTTCTAGGAGGTTGTGTAACTCTATGCTACAGAACATTCTTAGGCAGTAGAAGGTACATAGATTTTGGTCCCGGTCCCAAAAATAAAAACAAAAGAAAGCAACTTTTGAAGAATGGTCTATTTAATATGGATATTTTAAAGATTCACACTAGGCATTATGGCACATGCCTGTAGTTCCAGCATGGAAGGGGCAAAAGCAGGAGAAAGAACAGGAGGAAGGAAGGGTGCTCAACTCTCGGCACTCTAGACGATGAACTGGTGTTCATGAGGCCATCTCCATTACTACTATCAGATGTTTTTCGTTGATAAATAACTTGGTTCAGAATTCAAGAAAACCCAAAGAACAGAATAAATGAGCTTTACCTCCACCCTGGCACAATCTATCAGCCTTCATTTGCAATGGCTGCCAAGCTCTACCAACATGTCCCTGGGGACAGACAGGGCCCCTGTAATGTCATAAACAACAAAAATGAATGCATTGCACTATTGGTGCTATGTGAAGGGTTTCACACCATATATAAGACAAATACACTTTGCTTTTGCTGCCTTACTTAATGTGATGACTCGTGTACCAATTTGATAAGATGTGCACAATTATGGAATTAAGTCTATTGATTATTTTTCCTTAGTGAACACTTTTGATTCAAACCACAGTGGCGTCCCAGCATTTCATGTCCTGAGAAAAGACCTGATACAAGAATATTTACTTTTTCTAAGAAAGAAAGAAGAAAAGAAATTGAATCAGTCTTCATAATTATTATGATGTGATCTCACAATCTTCTATTTCCATCATTGTCAAAGGAAATAAAGTAGCCTCTCCATCACTCTCTTAGCTACTTCCCATTCTTAATATTTCCTCCTCTATAGCCGGAAGTCCCTGACCTTAAAATATTCATGGCCAGGGGACCGAACCCAAATCGGGAGGCCAAAGGGGAGGGTGGTAGCTCCTTTGTCTCCATAGCCTGCCTGCAGCAAGCAGGGTGGGCCCTTTGTTTGCAAGCTAACCAACCAAGCAGCACGGAGTTTCAATCTGGGCACCGAGTGAAACATCATTGTGGTGAGTGAGTGCTGCGGCAGCCGGGAACAGGGAACTCAGATGGACCTCAGCCCACCTATACTTCCTGGTCATCCTACAGGGGCTATACTGCCCGATACCTCCTCTCTCTTCCTATCCCATTCAGCTTACACCCAGATCTCCCCCACTCCCTGTCTCCCTCCCCCCCCCTTCTTTGGAAGCATAGCGCCTCCCAGCTCAGCCTGCTTGGGCTCTGGGACCGAACCCGAATCGGGGGGCAAAGGGGAGGGCGGTAGCTCCTTTGTCCCCATATCCTGCCTGCAGCAAGCAGGGTGGGCCCTTTGTTTGCGAGCTATCCAAGCAGCACAGACTTTCGATCTGGGCACCGAGTGAAACATCACTGGGGAGTGACATCACTGGGAAGGTACATCAGTGGGCAAAAAGACCTGATCCTGTAAAAGAAGATCCATAGGGGAGTATTGGGAGGAAGAGATGGGCAGATGCCAATGCAAGAATTCACCCAACAATCTGAAAAACAACACGAAACCACCAGAAGCCAGCGACCTCACAACAGGAGGACATGAACACCTTAATCAAGAAGAAGTAGAAAAAACTGACTTCATGAAAGTGATTGACACACTTAAACAGCATATAAAAAACACCCTTATAGAAATGGATGAGAAGTATAACGGAAAGTTCGAGGAATTGAGTAAATCAGTGAATAATACCCTAGGAAATCAAGTAAAAAGAATCAAACAGATAATGGAAACAGTTCATGACTTGAAAACTGAAATGGAGGCAAAGAAAAAAACACAAACAGAGGGCCAGCTGGACATGGAAAATCTAGGTAAACGGATAGAGACGACAGAAACAAGCATAACCAGCAGAATACAAGAGATAGAAGAAAGAATCTCAGATTCTGAGGATAACATAGAGAAAATAAACACACTGATCAAAGAAAACAGCAAGTCCAACAAACTCTCATCACAAAACATTCAGGAAATATGGGACACAATAAAAAGACCAAACCTAAGAATAATTGGAGTAGAAGAAGGAGAAGAAGTGCATCTCAACGGTGCAGAAAATATACTTAATAAAATTATAGAAGAAAACTTTCCCAACCTGAAGAAAGATGTACCTTTGAAGGTTCAAGAAGCATGCAGAACACCAAATAGGCTGGATCAAAAAAAAAATCCCCTCGCCATATAATAATCAAAACACAAAATATACAGAATAAAGAAGGAATATTAAGAGCCGCAGAGGAAAAAGGCCAAGTTACTTATAAAAGTAAACCTATCAGACTTACACCTGACTTCTCTATGGAGACCATGAAAGCCAGAAGGTCCTGGATAGATGTACTGCAAAAACTAAGAGATCATGGATGCAAGCCCAGACTACTATATCCAACCAAGCTTTCGTTCACTATAAATGGAGAAAACAAAATTTTCCAGGATAAAAACAAATTTAAACAATACGTAGCCACAAATCCAGCATTACAGAAAATAATAGAAGGAAAATCACTAATTGAGGAGTCCAACAATGACCACAATAACTCAGACATCTAGAGGCCCTTCACCAGCGCAACTCAAATAGAGAAACACACAAACTCTACTACTAAAAAAGTGACCGGAGTTAACAACCACTGGTCATTAAGATCACTTAATGTCAATGGTCTCAACTCAACTATTAAAAGGCACAGGCTAAGAGATTGGATACGAAAACAGGATCCAACATTCTGCTGTTTACAAGAAACATACCTCAACCACAAAGACAGGTACCTACTCAGAGCAAAGGGATGGGAAAAGGCTTATCAAGCAAATGGACCTAAGAAACAAGCAGGTGTGGCCATACTAATTTCTAAAAAAAGTTGACTTCAAACTTAAATCAATCAGAAGAGATGGAGAGGGACATTTTATACTCATAACAGGAACAATTCATCAGGATGAAGTCTCAATCTTGAATATCTATGCCCCTAATATAAAAGCACCCACATACATAAAAGAAACATTACTAAAACTCAAGGCAGACATCAAACCGCACACACTAATAGTAGGAGACTTCAACACTCCTCTCTCACCAATGGACAGGTCAATCAGACAGAAACCTAACAGAGAAATTAGAGAATTAATGGAGGTAATGAATCAATTGGACTTAACAGATATCTATAGAATATTCCACCCAAATAGGAAGGAATATACCTTCTACTCTGCAGCTCATGGAACCTTCTCGAAAACTGACCACATACTCAGTAACAAAGCAAACTTACACTATTACAAAAAAATATTAGTAACCACCTGTGTCTTATCAGATCACCACGGATTAAAGTTAGAATTCAACAACAATGCTACCCCCAGAAAGCCTACAAACTCATGGAAACTGAACAGTCAACTACTGAACCATACCTGGATTAAGGAAGAAATAAAGAAAGAAATTAAAGTCTTCCTTGAATGCAATGAAAATAAAGAAACAACCTACTCAAACTTATGGGACACTATGAAAGCAGTCCAAAGAGGAAAGTTCATAGCACTAAGTGCCCACTTAAAGAAAACAGAGAAAGCACATATTGGAGACTTAACAGCCCACCTGAAAGCTCTAGAAAAAAAAGAAGCAGACTCACCTAGGAGGAGTAGAAGACTGGAAATAATCAAACTGAGGGCTGAAATCAACAAAATAGAAACACAGAATACAATCCAAAGAATCAATGAAACAAAAAGCTGGTTCCTGGAGAAAATCAACAAGATTGATAAACCCCTATCCAAACTAATCAAACGGCAGAGAGAGAATATGCAAATTAATAAGATCAGAAATGAAAAGGGGGACATAACCACAGACACAAGGGAAATTCAGAGAATAATTAGATCTTACTACAAAAGCCTGTATGCCACAAAACTGGAAAATGTAAAAGAAATGGACACTTTTTTAGATAAATACCATATACCAAAGTTACACCAGGACCAGGTGAACAATCTAAATAGACCTGTTAGTCGCAAAGAATTAGAAGAGGTTATCAAAAACCTCCCTACCAAAAAAAGCCCAGGACCAGATGGTTTCAATGCAGAATTCTACCAGAACTTCCAAGAAGACCTAATACCTATACTCCTTAATGTATTTCACAATATAGAAACAGAAGAATCATTACCAAATTCCTTTTATGAAGCTATATTTACTCTAATACTACAACCACACAAAGACTCAACCAGGAAAGAGAATTACAGGCCAATTTCATTCATGAACATCGACGCAAAAATCCTCAACAAAATACTGGCAAACCGAATCCAAGAACACATTAGAAAAATTATCCATTATGATCAAGTAGGCTTCATCCCAGGGATGCAGGGCTGGTTCAACATACGAAAATCTATCAATGTAATCCAGCATATAAATAGACTGAAAGAAAAAAAAAACATATGATCATTTCATTAGATGCTGAAAAAGCATTCGACAAAATTCAACATCCCTTTATGATAAAAGTCTTGGAGAGATTAGGGATACAAGGGTCATACCTAAATATAATAAAAGCTATTTACAGCAAGCCGACAGCTAACATCAAACTAAACGGAGAGAAACTCAAAGCCATCCCACTAAAATCAGGAACATGACAAGGCTGTCCACTCTCTCCATACCACTTCAATATAGTGCTTGAAGTTTTAGCAATAGCAATAAACAACATAAGGGGATCAAGGTGATTCGAACTGGAAAGGAAGGAGTTAAACTTTTGTTATTTGCAGATGATATGATAGTGTACATAAGTGACCCCGAAAACTCCACCAAAGAACTTTTACAGCTGATAAACACCTTTAGTAATGTGGCAGGATACAAGATCAACTCCAAAAAAATCAGTCGCCCTCTAATACACAAAGGATATGGAAGCAGAGAGGGAAATCAGAGAAGCTTCACCTTTCACAATAGCCACAAACAGCATAAAATACTGGGGGTAACCCTAACCAAGGAAGTGAAAGATCTATTTGACAAGAACTTTAAGGCAGTGAAGAAAGAATTTTAAGAGGATACCAAAAAATGGATGGACCTCCCTTGCTCTTGGATTGGGAGGATCAACATAGTAAAAATGGCAATTCTACCAAAGGCAATTTATAGATTCAATGCAATTCCCATCAAGATCCCATCAAAATTCTTAACAGATCTGGAGAGGACAATAATCAACTTTATATGGAAAAACAAAAAACCCAAGATAGCCAAAACAATCCTATACAATAAAGGATCTTCTGGAGGTATTACCATCCCTGACTTCAAACTCTATTACAGAGCTACAGTAATGAAAACAGTGTGGTACTGGCATAAAAACAGAGAAGTCGACCAATGGAATCGTATAGAAGACCCGGATTTTATCCCACAAACCTATGAACACCTCATTTTCGATAAAGGAGCTAAAAGTATAAAATGGAAGAAATAAAGCATCTTCAACAAATGGTGCTGGCACAACTGGATGGCAACCTGTAGAAGAATGAAAATAGACCCATATCTATCACCGTGCACAAAACTCAAGTCCAAATGGATTAAAGACCTCAATATAAGCCCAAACACACTGAACCTGATAGAAGAGAAAGTGGGAAATACCTTACAACAGATGGGCACAGGAGATCGCTTCCTATGTATAACCCCAGAAGCACAGACTTTAAGGGCATCATTGAATAAATGGGACCTACTTAAACTGAGAAGCTTCTGTAAAGCAAAGGACATTGTCACTAAGACACAAAGGCAACCTACTGACTGGGAGAAGATCTTCACCAACCCCGCAACAGACAAAGGTCTGATCTCCAAAATATATAGAGAACTCAAGAAAGTAGACTTTAAAATGCTAATTAACCCAATTAAAAAATGGGGCCCTGAACTGAACAGAGAATTCTCAACAGAAGAAGTTCAAATGGCCGAAAGACACTTAAGGTCGTGCTCAACTTCCTTAACAATCAGGGAAATGCAAATCAAAACAACTTTGAGATATCATCTTACACCTGTCAGAATGGCTAAAGTCAAAATCACCAAGGATAGCCTTTGCTGGAGAGGCTGTGGAGGAAGGGGTACCCTTATCCATTGCTGGTGGGAATGCAATCTTGTGCAACCACTGTGGAAGTCTGTGTTTCGGTTCCTCAGGAAATTTGGGATCAACCTACCTCTGGACCCAGCAATACCACTCTTGGGAATATACCCAAGAGATGCTCTATCATATGACAAAAGCATTTGTTCAACTATGTTCATAGCAGTATTATTTGTAATAGCCAGAACCTGGAAACAACCTAGATGCCCTTCAATGGAAGAATGGATTAAGAAAGTATGGAATATATACACACTAGAGTACTACGCTGCAGTAAAAAACAATGACTTCTCGAATTTTGCATGCAAATGGATGGAAATAGAAAACACTATCCTGAGTGAGGTAAGCCAGACCCAAAAAGATGAACATGGGATGTACTCACTCATAATTGGTTTCTAGCCATAAATAAGGGTCACCGAGTCTACAATAGGTGAACCTAAAGAAGCTAAGTAAAAAGGTGAACCCAAGGAAAAACATATAGTTATCCTCTTGGCTAAGGGAAGTAGACAAAATTGCCGGGGAAAAAATTGGGATCTTGGGGGTGTGGTGGGATGGGGGTAAGGGGAGATGGGGAGAGAAAAGGTAGAAGGGAAGGTGGGGTGGACTTGGGGAAACAAGAGGATTGGGATAAAGGAAGGTTGGATAGGGGAGCACGGAACCACAATTCTTAGTTAAGGGAGCCCCTTTAGGGTGGGCAAAAGACTTGACCCTAGAGGGTCTCCCAGGAGCCCAAGCTGAGGTCCCCAGTTAGTTCCTTGGGCAGCTGAGGATAGGGAACCTGAAATGACCCTATCCTATAGCAATACTGACGAATATCTTGCTTATCATCATAGAACCTTCATCTGGTGATGGATGGAGATAGAGACAGAGCCCCATACTGGAGCACTGGACTGAGCTCCCAAGGACCCAATGAGGAACAGAAGGAGGGAGAACATGAGCAAAGAAGTCGGGACCATGAGGGGTGCACCCACCAACTGAGACAGTCGAGCTGATCTACTGGGAGCTCACCAAGGCCAGCTGGACTGTGACTGAAAAAGCATGGGATAAAACTGGACTCTCTGAACATGGCGAACAATGAGGGCTGATGAGACGCCAAGGACAATGGCACGGGGTTTTGCTCCTACTTAATGTGCTGGCTTTGTGGGAGCATAGCCAGTTTGGATGTTCACCTTCCTAGATATGGACAGAGGGGGGAGGACCTAGGACTTACCACAGGGCAGGGAACCCTGACTGCTCTTTGGACTGGAGAGGGAGGGAGAAAGGAGTGGGGGGAGGGGGAGAAGGGTGGGAGGAGGAAGAGGGAAATGGGAGGCTGGAAGGAGGTGGAAACTTGTTTTTTTTTTCTCCTTTTCTCAATAAAAAAAAAAATATTCATGGCCAGTGATTGATCCAAGCAAATGTAAGCCGTTGTTTCCATCCTTCCTTTCCAGACATCAGTCGCTAATTTTTGCGCCCTTCAACTCACTTCATGAAGATCCCTCCTAGAAAGAAACTGAATTACGCCCTTAATATAAATCATCTAAAATTGACTGTGGCTGCAGTTTGCCCATCACTACCAGGCCCTGGGTTGAAGAGCAGGTGCCGAGCAGGCTGTGCACAGAACAAGCTGGGAACACCTAGGCTGGCAGGGCGACAACCAACTGCGGTGCACTAGCGCCTCCTGGTGCTGCTGCCTAGAAGCGCAGTCGCAAAATCACACCCCGTAGGCGTCCAAATGCATGGATCACTCCTTTGCAGATTTTCTGCAGCAGCAAAAAAAATAGACACTCGCACTGCACAAAATTCAGTTAATTTATCTTTGAAAGAAACTAAAATCTCAAAAAAGTCTTGAAACTCTACCTCATTTTATGTCTAGTCGATCTTCTTAGCACATCTCTGAGAAAGGGATTTGAAACATTGTATATAAAATGCTTTAATGATGTAGCCCGTGAATAAATGCAGAGATCACGCCCAGTTTATTAGAGGATTATTTCGCGCTTTGATTTTGTTATAAACATCAACCTTGCACACATAATGGTGATCTTGAAGTGTTTATAATTGTTTCTTTCCATTTTAAATCATTTGTTAGCATAGAATAACTCAAATTCTACAGATAACAAATAGTATCAGAAAATCAGCTTTGAAAATAAGATACTGAAATGAAAACAAACTGAAAAGAGCATGATTTGTCCTTCCAGAGAACCACTGAGTGCCTGTGTGGTGCTTTCTATTCCGTGGGACAACATCAGGAGAGGTGACTTAAGTCCAGGGAAAGCTAGGACAAAGCAGGCAACTCACAAACAAGAATGTGAGGATCTGCCATGCACGGAAGTCTTTCCAAAGAGTGAAGCCTTAGCTTTATTAAGGCCCTAGGGAGCCACCATTTGTCTAGCAACCATATTTCCCTGGGATCATCGTGCTGTCGAAATTAGAGGGAGATGCTCGCAAATTATAAGTGAGTCAGTTTCTTCTGGAAAACATTTTAGAGCATTTTAAATGTTCCATAATATAAAAATGGCCCAAGCCAGAATGTCAGAGGAAAGACAAAGCAAAACAAAAAAACCAAAAAACTTAAAGCTAGCTGTTTTGTCTAGAACCCAGTCATTAACAAGTTTCAGAAATATGAGCTATGTTAATATCCATAGATTTTATTCCCCATTTTGCAGATGTGATGGTTTTCATTCAATGTAAAACAGATGTGATAAGATCTTATCCTCACACTGTGTTAAGGAAGATCTTCCTTAAACACCTCTAATATGAAATTCCTATGTGTGCTGGGGGAGGGCCGCTAGGGTGAAAACAAGCAGCGTTGGGATGGGACCCAGGACCTCCTGCACGCAAGGCAAGTGAACCCAACCCAAGCTCCGCTCATGTGCAGGTTAAATTTAAATTGAATTTTAAATTCAGTTTGGAAGGGAGCTTTTAAAAAAGCTTGCACAGTGTCTTGAAAAGGCACAGACAAGTCGTTGCCATGACATCAAGGCCCAACTAGCTTGTTGGGTCCACTGCATGCCAGGATGGAGTGCAAGACCCTGCCTTGAAACAACAAAGGCTGGCAAAAGGTTCCCTGGTTTGGAGCTTAAAATTCTACATGCTTAGCTTTTAATCAAGTAACAGTCCAAGAAATTATTACCATAACCTTACTTAAAATAGTATGAGACCTAGTGACCATAAAGAGGCAACTGTGTTCATGTTAATAAAATAATTGTGCTTTAATTCACATGTGCCGTCAAGTTGGCACCTGGACATACAGGTTGCAACAGGAGGGGCCTGAGCCATGAGTAATCTGCAAGATATTGTCCTGTGCTTGTCCACACAGCACACATATGCATGTGTATACTCACATACATACATGCACACACACATGCATGCACGCACTGTACACAAGTACATATACGCACACACATGCACACATGTATGCATACACATATACATACACACAAACATGCACACATGTATGCACACACATATACACATACGCACACGCATGCACACATGTGTGCACACACATACACACACGCATGCACACATGTATGCACACACATATACACATGCACATACTCTCCTTTCTTTGCATTGGTCCCATACCTGGCAATTGTTATTAAAGCCAACAGTTCTTGAGATAGCAGGCTACTAGAGTCCTCTTTCTGAGTCAGGTCACATGATTTGACAGGTCTGGAGTGAGCACCCAAGACCACCCTGAGAGAGCCCTAGTATCCATTGCTATCCTCCAACATCCATTCACAGCTGACTCAGCCATGGGAGTTCCTCTGTCTTATCTACTGGCTTTACCTTGCTCTAAGTCTAAGGGAACAAAGTAAGATTGGCAGGACTATTAACATGACACAATTCAAAATGCTGTGTAGCCACCTGGTCCTACAGCACATCTGGAAGTGTTTTAACAGCTTGGAAACCTGACTTGGTCCACTCAAGGTAAACCTCTAGCTCCTCAGAATGAGACTGACTGAGCTCCTGTCCCCTCCCATTTTAAATTCCTCTCTAGTGCTGGAATTAAAGGCATGCCCCACTACCACTGCCGGTTTCTACGGCAAACTAGTGTAGCTACTGGGATTAAATGTATGTGTCATCACTGCCTGATCTGTAAGGATGATCAGTGCAGCTGTTTTACTCTCTGACCTCCAGGCAAGCTTTAATTATTAAAATATAAATGAAATATCATTACATTTCCCCTTTTTTGTCTAAAATAAAAAGAAGGCTATAACTAATATAAGAAAAACCATATATAATAAGCACAATATACAGGCAATAAATACATCAAAAACACTGATTTGTCAGTAGCCAGGTAGAAAGTATAGGTGGAAAAATCAGACTAAGAGAATTCTGGGAAGAAGAAAGGCAGAGAAGCAGTTATAATCCAGATACAGAAGAAGCAAGATGAGAATGCCTTACCGAGAAAAGATACTAAGCCACAGGCTAAATATAAATAGAATTATGGGTTGATTTAAGTTGTAACAAATAGTTAATAATAAGCCTGAGCTAAAAGGTCAAACAGTTTATAATTAATATAAGCCTTTGTGTGTTTTGGGGGGACTGAATGGTTGTGACACCAGGTGGAATAGAAACTTCTGTTTACATTTGGGGTTTTGTTTTTATTTCATGGTACTATTTTTGGTTTTGTATGATATAACCTCATATATAATTTGAATCTATATAATATAGAAATCTCAAAATAATTTGATAAATGAGTTAAAAAATAAAGGCCAAGTGTACATGCTTAACCAATTATAATTTTATGTTTATGAAATCATTAAAACTGTGTTACTAAAATCCCTGGCTCTAAAAACCTCTTGGCAGTAAAAGCAAAGTATTAATTATTACTTAGAGTTTTAAAACATTTTATTGCATAAACTTCTGTCATTAGACTCAACACTAATGCAATAAAAGTAACATATTTTGATGTACTTTCCACATATTTTTCTTTTGAATCTAAAAAATAAAAAAGAAGCTAGCTACATATATCTGAGGTTTTATTTTTTTCTTTCAGTTTAAGATTATACCTTAGCTATATTTAAAATCACCTTTTTATGGCTTCTTTAATTTTTCCTAAATAAGTTAAGGGTGACAATAAAATGCCATGGAAATTTCTGAAATATTAAAAAACACTTCAATGCCCTAGAAGCACTTAGAGCATAGCATCCTCTCAATAAGCATGCAAAATGAAATCTCAGTAGAAGCCAATGAAGGCTTTAAATTAATTCTATTGTATTTGTCATCTGAAAAAGCAATGCAGGCAGCTTGCATTTAAAAAAATACTATTTTTGCAAAATAATTTCTTATTTAAATGGATATGATTCTGGGAGATGCTAGCAACCACCAGGGAAATAACATGTGAGGTAACAAGCCACAAGCATTCTGGTAAAATATAGAATAATAGAAATGGGTTAATTTAAGTTGTAAGAGCTAGTTATTAATAAGCCTGAGCTAACAGGCCAACAGTTTGTAAATAATATTAAGCCTCAGAGTGGTTATTTGGGAGCTGGTGGGCAGGAAAGAAACCTCCAGTTACACAAAGGTTCATTTCCTGTCTCACAGTTCTGGAGGCCATAATTCAAGGTCAAGGTGTTTACGGGGCTGCTGTCTGGTGAGACATTTCCCTGATTTGCTGATGGCGCTTTCTCACTATGCCCTCACAGTTCAGGTGTTGATTTGCCTTCATGTAAAAGCATCAGCCTTAAGGCTCAGAGCCCACTTTTTTGCTGCTCATCACCCCGAACACAGTCCGGTTTGAGGTTAGGGACTGGACTTCTGTCCATACCTATGCATGCAGGGACGTTTTGGAGGAATAGGGCTGTTCTGTTGCTCATCACCTTAAACAGTCCTGTTTGAGGTTAGGGACTCACATATGGACTTCTGTCCAGACCCTTGCATGCAATGATGCTTTGGGGGAATAGGGTTGTCTATTCTTCATTGTGCTTACATTTTCCTTTCTAACCATTTACAGGCCTCACAGTTCCTTCATCTGTCCAGTTATCATGTACTCCTCCGTGCCTTATTGGTTGCAGCTCATATTTTATTGAACCTTGTTGATATCTTTAAAAAGGCAATTTATAAATCATACTCCTGAAACTTTATCTAAGAGATGTCTGTCTGTTTTAAAGGATTCTTCAGGACACTCACTTGGTTCTAGCTCTGCTTCATCGTAGCCCATTGACTAGCTTCTGGTAGACAGAAAACAGTGATGTATCCACCTTCAAAAGTGCTTACAACAAAACTGTGGCTTGCCCATGGTTCACTTCACCACACATCTTCAGAATCCTTTTCACTCGGTGCTGGGCACCAACTACCATCCCTGCAGTACAGCCCTGTGCCATCTTTTGCAGAGTGTGATGAGGACCTGGGAAGGATTTGGTGGTTCCCAATATTCCCATTTTATTAGTTTCCCCTATTTTTCACCTGCTTCTGATCGCTGAAGTTCATCCCCGAGAAATAGTTCATCTTTCCCTAAAATATTATGTGTTAAAGAAAAATAATTTAACTCTTCTGTGAATCTCCCAGACCCATCCTTTTTCATCCATTTCACATCTGGGGTAAAGTACTTACTATAACTTCTGTCAACGTTTACAGCTTTGTCTTGTTCTGGTACATAAAAATGTGGTGTCTATAGAATGAACAAGCAGCAGCTGTCAGTGAGTGTGGTGACCACAGATCCTGCTGGTGGCCTCAAATCTACAAGTACTGATGAAAATCAAATACACTATTGAGAAAGAAATGTTAAAAGAAAAGAAGGTAAATATTCACCTGTCTCTGTGTCATGGTAAAATGTATGAACTCATCCAGAAGTGGCAGTGTAATCCCAGCACTTGGGAGGTAGAAACAGGAAGATCAGGCGTGCGGGGCTGTCCTTAGCCACATAGGAAGGTCAGCCTGGTCAACATGAGACCCTGTTCTTAGAAAGTAATTTATAAATGTTCCCAGTCTTCTCTCATAACTTCAACAAAGGACTGTTTTGGTCCATTTTGATATTTTGCTACTCCATATGATCTTCGGAGGAGAATTTCTTAGTAGGCAAGGAGTTTAAGCTCTTGTGAAACAGTAGGAGAAGACATGGTGGAGAATATGAGAGTCACTCGGGGGGAGAATGCAGAATCTTCCTGGGATGAGCAAGATGAGCCCTGGTGCAACTACAGTTGACAGAAAAGGCCCAAAGGATGTACGAGACAGGGCTGGGGACTGAGTGTTCCTTTTGGTGCAGTATTGTGAAATCGCTCTTGCTCTCCAGGACACTTTCATTTAAACAGTGGGGTTGGGTTACCTAAGTCAATACTTTAGTAAGAGCAGAATGATGATTTGGAGCCTAGGGGTCAAACCCAGTTGGATTTCAGGCTAAAACCCCCACCCTCCATTCAAACAGCAGGTGAATTCACCACCGTTCCTTAAATTAAGAAGAGGGAAACAAAGAGGAAAAACACGAAGCAGGGAGGAGTTTGGGAACACTAACAGAAAATAAGAGGGATTTTGTAGAGATCATACTGGGACTGGAATTTTAGCTTGAGGGAAATGTGCGGCTTGGTACTGGATGTTCCAGGCAGAAAACCAGATCTGTGCAATGTTGTGCAGGCGAAACTGGGGAACTGTTTTGAATTTCCCAGTAAATACTAACGAGGAACTCAACTTTTAAGTAGACACCACATGTTTTACAAAGAAGCCATACCCACCCAGGCTAAAGCAAAGGTGCCACCCGACATACACACACTCCTAAGGAAGCTACCTTGGCTGGGGGGTTTGCCCAATCTGAACCCCTTGATGAGATCCACTTAGAGAAAAACAAAATCGAAGGATTCATATAAAATAGTTGCCAGAGAAATTATGTTGGCAGCAGGAAAGGCCTATCAGAGAGACAATAAATAGATGAAAAGTTATGAGTAATCAGATGAAAGTCTACTAAACATTTAAAAAGTAAGGGTTCTCCCTAGAGTCATGGACACAGAGAAAGCTGTTTTGTCAGCTATGGAGTCAGACATGGAAATGTGAACAGTGTAAACAGAGTACTGTTAAATAATATAATAGATTAAGATACAATTGTAATTCTCATGTAAGAGAACGCTCTGAAATCAGTCACTGCAGACTGGCAGTAGCCATCGCTCTGTTCGAGTAAGCAGCATAGATGAGGGGAGAAGGCAACAGATCTTTTCCTGTCTCCCACTGAGCTAGACCTTCATTGAAAAACTCTAACCGCAAGGAGAAGAACGATAAGCCAGAACAGTAATTTGTGATTAGTGCACTTGAGTATAAACAGTAGGGGTGCTGTGTCGGGACTGTAGAGTGGGATTATCCATTCTGAAGTAGCTATCAAATCATTCACAAATTAATAAGCAACCCTGGTCTAAGGTGGGGGGGGGGGAGGGAAGAGTCACTCTAGAGACTATATGAGCAGAATAAAAGCCTAGGTTTCTAAAAGCCCTTAAGCTGTAGCTGCCTCTGTTGTCCAAGAATGGAAAATACCATACCTTTTTCTTTACACACACACACACCCACACACACATGGGAGGGGGTCTCATTTTGCATTGATTTAAGAATCACAAAGTCAAATATGCTGCTTTGTAATTTATACTTCTTTAATAGTGATAATTCAATACAGCTTTACATAAATCTACAGGTGACTAAGGAACACTGAGAGCAGAAGAAATAGTCTTCTCCAGGGTTGAGCGTGCAGCTAATTGTCCAATACCAAATAATAGCCCTGAAAATGTACACATTATAGCATTGTACAAATTGAACAGGTTATATTTAGGAATATAACCTATATATGTGCAGTAAAGGCAATTAATTAGTGTTCATTAATATTCAGGAATGTACATAAGCTTGTAACAATTAATGAAAAAAAGAAGCCATGAGTTTGAATAAGGCCAGGAGGGGCACATGCGAATGTTTGGAGGGAGGGAAATGATGTAGTCATCCTATACCCTAAAACAAATAAAAGAAATAATATTTTAAAAGATAGATGCTAACCTATATTCTTTCCATATTATTTAAGGAAATAACCCCAATGTCTCACTCTACTGTGGGTAAATATCTAGAATGTAATCAGGTTTTTGTTTTTATGTTCCCATTGTTCTAAAATTATATTCTCAGATGTTATTATTGCTGTTGATGCTGTTACTTGGTGTTTCTGAGACAGTCACCTCACACTCACAGCAGGTCTCCTGCCTCAGCTTCTCAAGTGTGGGGATCAGAGGCTTGGGACCATGCCTGGTTGCTTTTATTTCTATAGCATAGACTGTTAAGGATGAGATTGTTGCACCCCCCCCCAAAAAAAAAGAAAAAATGAAGAATAAGCTAACAAAGTAGACTTTCATGACGCTGTAAATAAGAGTGCATGACAAAAGTCTCACAGATAAGAGACAATGGCTGGAACGATGGCTCAGTGGTTAAAGCTCTCTTCTCAAAAGTGTGAGAACTGAGTTCAGATCCCCTGCACTCATGAAGACGCTGAGTGATCGTGGAGGCCTGACTAATGCCAGCACTCATAGGATTCTGTGAGCAAACTGATTAACTAGTTCCTCAGGATTTGAGTTCAACGAGAAACCAAGCCTCGTGAGGCCGATAAAGTGGACAGCCATTGAGGAAGGCATTTGTCATCAGATCTAACCTGTACATGCATGCACACCTGTGTACATATGAATCTGCACACACACTGAACGGCACACACGTAGACATGTATATACACACACCACACACACATACCAATGAAAACAGGAGACAGCATCCTTTGTTACACATGCTTTCTGCACTCTTCTTCTTTCCATTCACATAGATAGAAGGAGCTCTGGGCACCCACAATGCACATACAACAGAGATAGTCTAAGCTTGCAAATGTACCTTCTGGTGCCTTCAGTGTGTGCGTGGGAGTGGGAGGCAGGGTGCTATGCTCTTCTCTGCAGTTCTCCACAAAAACAGGACAAACATTCTTGGAAAGGAAGCTGGGAACAAAATGGTCCATTCCCCTGCTTTGAAAGGTACAGAAATAGGAGAGACAAATGGAAAATCGTCTCCACGAGAAGGTGTGTGGTTGTCTTTGAGTCACTCTTGGCAGTGAAAGCCAAGTCCTGAAATATTTGCAAAAACGGGTTTCCCAGGGCACCCTGGCCTTGATACACAGACCTGAGCTTTAATAATAACTCAATTTTGTTTTTTGACTCAAGTATATTTTTATAATTTCAGAGAAATATTTATTGTTTTTTCTAAGAAAGAGGAGGTATACGCTTAGAATCTAGCTGAGGCTTTCTGGGAAATGGCCAGTTCCTCATGTTATCTATTCCATAATAAATAATTTTGCAACACAACCAAGATCCCAAGCTTGTCCTGCTTTTATCTCTTATATATAATCATAGTTACTAGACGATTCTATATTCTGTTCGTATAGCTAATTGTCAATTTGTGTATGAATGTGCTATTGTTTCAACTATAACACAGCATAAGATAAACCCCCCAAAAAAGCTCACCAGTATTACACTGATTGACAAGTGTTCTCAAAGACGTGACTGAGAGCATTTACTTAGCTCCAGGGTGTAATATGAATGCTATGTTTGGTCTAAGCATGGAGTTCTCGCTGCAGCCAGATATGTGAAGTGACACGTGCTGATCACCTTGGCTCTGCCATCCCACAGGCTGTGTATGTTCTAAAACAGCATGTGGACCACACATGGAATCAGTTAAGATGATGATAAGAAAGAGAACAGACATCAGAGACAATGTTACAGATATTTTGTCTGGTATTGCAGGCTTTGAACCCCAGCACTCAGGAAGCAGTGGCAGTCTGATCTCTGTACATTTGAAGTCAGTCTTGCCTACGTCCCCAGTTGTAGCCCTAAACTACCTCTTGCCATATATCATCTATTTTTAATTTTTTTTTCAAAATAAGCACTTAAGTCTACACATTTTCTCTAAATTCTGTGTGACTAATACTCTAAATTTTTAAGATATACTTATTTTGTATATACGTGTGTGTGTTATCTGTTTTATATATACATATATATATATATTAGAGCATACATATTATCTTTGTTAAAGTATTTTCTAAATTATGTATTCACTTTTGGTTCATAGTTAGTTTTGTCACTTGGAAATCACATCTTGTTAGAAATGATTTGGGGAAGCTAGAGAGATGTTTCACTGGTTAAGACCATGAACCAAATAAGACTCCCAGCACCCATATCAGGTGACTCACAACACCTGTAACTACAGTTCCAGGTTTCCAACATCTCTGGTTTCCACAGTACCTGAGCTCATGTGCACATGTGCATACGTGTGCGCACACACACACACACACACACACACACACACAACTAAAATAATGACAGTAAAACTTTTGTTAATGATTTCTGAGTGTATCTCAGCCCTCCAGACTTCCCCAGGGCTTCTCTACCCTGCAGGATTCCCAGATGAGACCGTGAATGCACCAGGTGGTCCCCTAGGACTTGTCCCAGGCCCTTGGCTTGTGCTCCCCACATCATGTTAGTACCAGAGTCCTCTTTTCTCAACTAGCTGTCTTTTGGGAAGAGTTCCTCGAAGCCTGGTCCATCTCACCACACACTTGCTCTTTTGCTGATGCAGCCTGCTCTTTCTGAGTGAGGAAAGAGGTCAGCATACCGCAGAGTATAAAAATTCCACCATTCAGCATGGTGTGGACGAACCAAGTCTGAAAATGCTCACGCGCTGTGGGGGATGCATTAAAGGAGATGCTGGCAAAGCGACAGGGCTAAATGAATGCAATTATGCTGGCAAATGCAAGAAGAACAAAAATTGACAGACATTTTACCAGATCGGAAGGGAGGAGGATGAAGCTGCTTTTTCTGTCTGCTAGAAAACGAGGACTATCCTAGCAAAGCAAGTCACTGGAAGAGAGTCCTTTTTACCTCCGTAAGGTCAACTAAACCCTCAGTACAGGGGAGAGAGATAAGAACTCTGCATTCCAAAACACAGTGCCCCAGAAGCTGCCAGACAGCTCTCTAGGGATTGCCTGGAATCTGGCAATGTCTTTGTTCATCTCTTATCAGCAGAACACAGGACTGATCGAGAAGGAATCTGTGACTGTGCTTTGGGTAGCTGGTGGCCTTTCCCCAGATGAATACAGGAGGAGCAGTACTGCCCCTCCTCCCACCAAGCTACCAAGAGGACAGAGGCAGAGGTTCACTCAGAGATGAAGTCCTCTGAAGCCCCCGAGGCCTGCCCAGCTGCTGAGATAGTCTGCCTTCCACCAGAGTACCACAACGGAATGGGTAACGGTTCTTAAAAGATCTTAGCTGTAGGTCCTGGAATTCGGAGACACTGGCCAGAAAGCAAACAAACTCAGAAGGACCCAAATGATGGGAATGCGGAAGTGAAAACTAGAGAAAGGGAAGAATAAACATTTTCTGGAACCTCCGTGGGGAAGCCTCAGCTGGGGAGAGAGAGAAGTTGTGCAATTGGCAGGAGACTGGACTTTTAAGTCCAACTTGACAGGAATCCTTCATCGTCTGACAGTGGGTGGGTCTTGCTGGGATACTAGGGCCTAAGGACGGACGATGCGGCTATTACAGACGTGTGTGTGCTGAGCACAAGAAAGAAATGTTGGCTACTCATGTCCTTGTAAGCTTAGTCTATTTAATCAGAAGCAGGCATGAACAGAAGTATGAATTACTACAAGAAGATGTATATTTCATAAATCTTCATATGTATCTTCAGTTTTTTACTTTGGCTATTAATAGGAGTTTCACAAATTGGTTTCCTAGCATTGTTCTACCCATCAGGTCTACAATGGATGCGTTAGTGTTTGATATTTTCCTACGTATTGACACTACATATTCACCACTTTTCCATTACATTGTAGTTATATTGGACTATAGCTTTACCTGTGTTTCCTTTACGTTTTGATATCCATCTTAACTAAATTTGTAAAGAGAATTCAATTTTTTCATCACTTCTCTCATTTGCGTTAAAACTACACTATTGCTTTTATTGCTTCCCTATAAAACTTTTTCCTATAAAAATCATTTTCTTTACACTTTACTTTCTGTGGTCCAGATAGTTAATTGTACTACCAAAGTGCAACACTAATTTAAAAATCCATCAACGTAAGAGTTTGTAACATAGTTCTAGATGATTGACAGATTAATTAAAATTTCAAACATTAAAAATTTGCGTATTCCCGTGGCCAGTGTTTTGATATTTCCCACACTGAGCTTACACATGCTGACCAGTGACAGCTCTTGTGGGATAAGGGAGGTTTCCCACTTATAATGTCCAGTTATCCAACAGAAGGGGGTCAAGAGTAGTGTCGTGCCCCTCCTTCTCATTTCCAGAGGGTTCTCTGAGAGCTGACAGGAATGTGTCACACAGGAACAGCTGACAAGAGTGTCAGGTCCTAAATACAGCTATTTAAACACCACAGGCTGCACAATTTCCCTATGATACCCAGAATCTTCCCGGTCCCCAAGACTAACAAAACACAATTGGACATGGGATGGGGAGGCCAGAAGCCTCCCGTATACACACATCTTAATAACAATGCCACACTCTCAATGGTAATTTAAGACAACTTCCTGCATTTTGAGCCCTGGCAACCCCACCCCTCTATAGTCACAGCTTCACTCCAGACAGAAGCGCTTCACACTGAGACTCTCTTAATGATAACCTCGTGCTGTCTTCCTGTCAGAGGACACATCTGGTCCCCAGACACCTGTATCTTTGCTGCTGTTTTCAGACAACCAAATGCCTCCCAACGTAGGCCTCTTTATGACTCTCAAGCCACGACGGCATCAGATTCTTGTTCTCGTTTTTTCTCTCGGCAATCCTCAGTCTCAACCCCGTAAGCTTTCATGCACAGAGAGAATAAACTTCGATTCTATAAGAATGATGTTTTCTAATGAACACCATCTCGGAACGTGGAACATATCTTAGAAAACTATGACAAAAGGATTGAGGGGAAGATTGGTGAGAGCGTTCATTAAATGACAGTATTACAGTAAGATAACCCTGACCTTACCCCAAATCATGTCGCTATGCACATCACAGAGGGTGAGCAGGAATGCCCGGGAAGATGACTGTGTAGTTCCACTCTTTTCTTGTCCCCTAGAAAAACATGCCTGGGCTGGGCACTGCTGAGCTCTATTATGTGAACACGCTACAGACAGGCTTTCGCTATCTAGTGGTGGCCATTCTGTTAGCAGGAATGGAGAATCTGTCCAGCCAGATGAGCCTCACAGCCTTGCTAGAAACCACTGAAAACCTGGCAAAAAGTTTAATCACACACTAACCCTTCTTGTCACAAACAAGAGAAACCACATCTCTTAAGGGGTACCATGTATCCATTATACATATCCAAGTGACTAACCATATGTGTGCAGGTATCTGTGTGCATATATGAGTGTCTCTGTGTCCTTATGTATGTATACAACATGCGTGCGTGCATACACACACATATACAGACATCTGTACACACACACAAATATATAGACACCTGTACACACATATTAAGCCACTTGCATATTTTATTTATATATGCATACATGGATACATACTATAACATTGAAAGCTGAGTCTAGTTGAATTTTGCAGCTCAACTTCATAGTAACAACTGGAAATGAACATTTTTTTTCCTGTAAACTTTCTGATAACTCACATGGGTTTTAACATTGTGTTCCGGTTATTATTTCTTTCCTTATACTAATGTTGAGTGATAACGTGTTAATTATCCTCTATTACCTAGAAAAGCAGATCCAGGAATAATAAGATAGTTTCTTCAGGTCTTTCACAACATTAATTGGTAATCTCCTATTTCTTAAGGAAAAAATACATTCATTAATTATCTTCAGAATTGTTCTGTGAAGAAGCAATTAACCTTCATTTTCACCTCTCTTATTAATCCCAAAGTGGGAGCCAGCAGCTAATTCCTGAAGCTCTAGCACACTACTTTGCATAGAGATTCCTCAACATCTCAGTGCAGAGGCAAGAAACTAGTAGACGGGTGGGGGCAAAGGGGTGGGGGAAGTAGATACCTGCAGTGACCCCACAGGAAGAAAAAGGTTTTGTACCTGGTTATTCAGAACCTTTGCCATCAGAATCACAATTTGAAACAAGCAATACATAATGATTTCACAATGAACACTCAAGATGGCCAGATCAGGGAATTCAGACTTGATACTTGTTAACAACACCGTGGTTTGAGAAGCCCTGGCCTACTTACTCCCTCTGATTCCCCTGTCCTAGGTCTGCTGTCCCTGCAGAATGTGTCTCTCTTCCAGACTGGAGATTCTCAGAAGCAGCTGCGCTCTGTGTCAGACACTGGAGTCATCCTGTCTTTTCCTCGTTCTAAATCTGCAAAATACTGAGAATGTTCCCAAGTCGTTTGGATATGATCATCCAATGGATGTCAGGGATAAAAAGAATAAACTGTTCTTGCTGCTGCAGTGCGGAGCTCCCTTCCCTCGGGGCAGGGAGAGGAGGTAGTAAGGCACCCAGAGTGGAGATGTTTGGGACATTGGGCTGGTACTTAAGTGATGAGGGAGGGGAGCATAATCCTCTAAGAGTTGACAGTCTGCATAGATCATCAGCTCCATGTCTTAACAATAGAACAAGAGGACAAAGACAGCAGCAGAGGGGAACAGCATTCCAGAAGCACTGGCAACTTTTAGTAGCATGGGAGGGGACAGCTCATCCACAGATGGGCTGAAACTACCCCCACTAACTAACACTGGCTGGTGTCCTGTCTGAACCTTCAACAGATCCTGGCAGAGTTTGTAAGTTCCAGCAACTAGCCCTCTCCCATACTGCACGCAAGAACAAGAGTGAAGGCTTTGTGCTCAGCCTGTCTCTTACCTGAGGATTGTGACAACATGGGTCAAAAGACAAGGACAAACTTGAGATACTAAAATGCCAAGTTTGATCCCCGGCATAAATTGACGGCACATGGACAGCAGATGCTTTAAATTTTTAAAATAAAATTATTTTTATTTTAAAAATTATTATCTTGGGGGCTGGAGAGATGGCTCAGTGGTTAAGAGCATTGCCTGCTCTTTCAAAGGTCCTGAGTTCAATTCCTGGCAACCACATGGTGGCTCCCAACCATCTGTAATGAGGTCTGGTGCCCTCTTCTGGCCTGCAGACATACACACAGACAGAATATTGTATACATAATAAATAAATATATTTTAAAAAAATTATTATCTTGTGACATAAATACTATTTAAATACCTTAATAATGACCATAAATCAGATGCATACACAGTCTGAGCCCAGGTCACATTCTGCATGCACTTGTGTCTTGGTTTGTTAAGATGAGATCCTTTCTCCTATGTGGTCCTTAGTAGGTTAAAAAGTACCAACAAAGCTGACAATTGTAGTCAGAGGCTGCTTGTTTATTTCTCAGATGCCCAGACCTGAAATAATCATACAGAAACTGTATTAATTAAAACACTGCTCAACCTATTAGCTCGGACTTCTTATTAACTAATTATTACATCTTAAATTAACCCATTTCTATTATTTTATATCTTACCATGAGGCTCATGGTTCACCGGTAAGGTTTCAGGCATCTGTCTCCTTCGGGAGCTACATGGCATCTCTTTCATTCCGCCTACTTTCTCTCTACATCTCTGTTCGGAATTCCTGCCTTGCTCTCTTCTGCCCTGCCAATGAGCCCAAAGCAGCTTCTTTATTTACCAATGGCAATAAAACATATTCACAGCATACAGAGGGGAATCCCACATCAGACAATATTACAAAAATAAGAATAAATAAGACAATATGACTGTAGCTCATCTAGAGCCACGGGCTCCAACAATAATGTTCACTTGCAATCAATGCTGATCTTAGATTTAGTTAAAGTTAAACAAAATAGCAAATTCTGTTTCTTGGTCACAGCCACCACTCTTGTGGCATTGGCAGCAGGTGACTGTCACATTGGGTAGCAGGATGTGTGACCATACTCTCTCAATCCAGAGACGAATTAAGGTTGCTGCGGAGTGTCACTTAGTTGTTCTCCGAGGAGTGTCTTGAATTTTCCCTTGATGAAAGATAAAGTTATTCTGGATTTCAGTCTGTAATGTCTTCAGTGCAATGGCACTTGTAAGTGTAGCACATAAGGATTGGTTTCTACAACCAGTCCCTACTTTGAAAAAAAAAAAAGGGATAGTGAATTTTTTTGAAAAGAAAAAAAAAGACAAGGTCACAGTGTTGGAGAAAGTAGAGGAAGAAGGAACCTGGTGGGCACATAATCCTTCTGTTATGCAAATGAAGAGGGCACTGTAGAACGAGAGTAGAAGAGAGGAGTCTCTTGGTAGAACTCTTCTTGGCAAAACTAAAACTACTTTCCTCTGAAGAGTGTAAGCTTCTTGCTAAACTGGAGGCACCCCTTCTCACCCCTTCACAGACACACCGAGGTGTCCAGAATCACATTCGTTTTGAATAGAAGCCAACAAAAGGAGAGAAAGTCAACCAATATTAGCTATTAAGACACTTCTGAGTGATGAAAACTGCCTGCCATCGTTGGCTTACATTTTGTCAACACACAAAACCTAAAAGCCCCAGACTTGAGAAATCACTTCCAATAACTGTGCCCCTGTCCTGGGCAGGGTGCGCGGGGGACTTTTGGAAAGGAAAAGGAGTAGCGGCCTTCTCTTTTAAAACATTCACGTCACCAATCACCGAAACCATTTGTTTCTGTGTTGTCGCGTGGCCATCATTTTCCCCTTTCGTTCTAACTTGTCGGCTCTGATTTTTCTTCACCTAGAAATTAAAGTCCTTCAGGGGAGCCAAGCTAAAAGCAGAGCAGCTGTTCAGAGCTGAGACAGACACAGGAAGTCGTGAAGTGGTTTCCTTAGCAATGGGAATTACTTGAATGCGCTCAGGATCCAGCCTCTTGGCTTCTGTCTGCTTGCTACCATTCCTCACGACTTCATTCACAAATTTATTTTTCTCCTGCCCTTACATACATCTTTGATATTTACCTTAGGAGATATTTTGACTTGACTTGCTGTTTTCGCCAACGGCACCATACTGATGATCCTGAGCCACATTTACCATCTCGTGACAGCGTTTCTTGTCATCATTGGACAGACTGGCTGGACAGTGGCTCAAAAGACCTTAGGTTCTATTTCCTGGACTATGTAAATAGTGTCACCTTGTTTGAAAATCTGGACTTTGTAGGTATGAGTAAGTTAAAGATGTTGGCCTGGGAAGCCTTCCCTGGATTTAACCTATCAACTCCCTGAATGTCAAGCTACACTACACATTTGTTGTTATGTTTTGTTTGTTTGATTATTGGTTCTTCTTTGAGATAGGGTCTCAATGAAGCTCTGGCTGGCTTTGAACCCATTATGTAGCAAAGAATGAATTTAAACGACTCGTTCTGATGTCCTCACCCTGCAAGTATACCATTATAATCAGGTTTATACAGTGTTGAGGATTTAATACAAGACTTCTGTCATGTGAGACAGGCATTCTAGAAACTTATCTACATCCCTAACCCTATCATACATCTCTTATCAGGCATGTGCATGCACACACGCACACATACACACACACACACACACACACACACACACACACACATGCACACTTGCCATAAATGCACACACAAAAGAAGGCAATGAAAAGAAGATGGAAATGGATTTGAACAAAGCAACTAGAAGTCAGGAAATGCCAGAGATCCAGAAAATGACAGAGACAGGGGCAATAAAATCCCTCACGTGAGCACCAGGAAGAAGCACAACCCTATGCACACCTAGAACTCAGAGTTCCAGACTCTAAAACTATGAGAAAATAAATTTTGGTTGTAGTAATGTCATCATATCTGTGGCTATTTTTCATGACAACCACAGGAAAATGCTATCCCAACAATAATTTTAAAAGTATCAATAAATTCACTTTTTAAACAAGAATTAAGGAGTGTTGTCACATAGATATGAAGGCAAATCTGAGTGAACTCTTTTGGGGGTGGACAGTTTCATGATCTTAATAAAATATCGCTAATCCTCAACATTATTAAATCTTCCCACACCTCCGCTCCATGACTACCCTCCCAACTTGTTTTTGGACACTGCAATATTCCCTCTGGACTTACTCCTGGAGCTAGTAACTTTTTCCAGAGCCGAAACGGAAGACTATTGACTATTGCCATCTCTCAGTAGAATCCCTTCTTTGTCTGAGACGGAGCGGAATCTCCTCATCTCTTGTCTTTGGTATGTAGTCCAGCAGTACTATCTAGAACAAACAAACAGAGGTGCTGCGCTCTCCAGCTCTGCACCCTACAGTGGAAAAGGCTCTCCATCGCGGGCCAGCTGGGTGGGCTGCCACACACAGAGGGAACAGCTGTGCAGGAAGAGAAGACGGAGAGGCTCCCAGCTGCCAACTGACAGCAGGCACAGGCGTGCAGGCATCTCATAGACTTGCTAGTCCTCAAATATTCCCTAAGCATGTGGGATTCGGTATAAATGAGTCTGCAAAAAGGGAAAGGGGAAAAAAAGTCGAGGCTATTTTTGGAAATATACCCTGCGCTGGTCTAGATAAAGATCTGCTCCAACGAGACGTCTATCTGAAGAAATGTTCCGCAGAACGTCTTCCCCTTGTACAAGCCCAAAGGTCGTTCTACTCAAGCGCTCGTGGACCAGGACTCCCAATGCTCCCTGGAGCGCCAAGAGCCCTTGCTGCCCTGTCAGCTGAGGGACTCGGACCAAGACTGCAGGGCCACAGACAGAACAGGGTAGCCTCTCCCAACAACATTCAGCTGTGTCACTTGGGAGAAGAGGCAGAACAGTTACAGTTGGGAGCAAAGACGTGAAAAAAGGCTTAGAAACATTTCCATTAGCCCGGAGGGGGTCCAGATAGAAGTGGTGCTCTAACTCTTACCTCTGGGGGATCTCAGAGGGAGAAAAGTGACTCAGCTACAGGTTGCTTATTCTGTGACCAGCACTGTCTGGCGCACTCTGTGTCATTTCATGGAACTATTTGCAAATAGTCTAATTTTCCATGTGACAATCGATCTCCTAGGAGACAAGCCTCCAGCTATGCCTTGAGTGATTATCTAGGGTAAGGGAGGGGAGGAGCCCCACTTTACCTATGGGCAGCATTCGGTGGGCTAGGTTTCTGGACTGAAAAGAAAGGAGAAAGTGAGATAAACAAGGCTACAGATGCTCTCTGCTTCTTGACCACGGATGCAATGTGACCTGCAACCTAATGTCCCTGTCACCGTGTCCTCCCCTCATGACAAACTGCACCTTGAAACTGTCAACCAAAATAGATGCTTCCTTCCCTAAGCTGCTTCTTTTTCTGGCATTTTATTACATCAATGAAAGGAGGGCTAATACACTCCTACAACTCCCCATTTCTACAAACAAAAATGAATTGAAACCATGTAGGCAGTAAGTAGGGAAATTAAATTTTGACCCTTTACATCATGGCTCCAAAATTGTGCTTCATTCTGGTGCCTTACCCTCATTCCTGCCCTTAGACAAAATCTGAAAAGTCCATTAAATAAATGATTTTTCTATTTCTCTGTGCTCAGGGAAGAAAATAAATAGATGGTGGGCAAAGGAGATGATGTGAAAAGAATGGTTTTTGTTTGTTTGTTTGTTTGTTTGCTTAGAGTTTTTGGAGATGATGAAAGCAATTTTAATGTTATGGAGTGGACAAACTGATAGACTTTCAATAAACTAAAAACATTCCAATATGACTTTTCCTCTCCAGTCTGAGCCTATATGTGCATATGCCACCATTCTATCAAGACAGAAATATTTGGTTCAGGCCGCTGTCCTATTTGAAGCTCTGTCTTCACTGGCCAATGGAGTATGCTTCCATGATGAAAATCAGTCTGGAGAAAGTGTATATTTATATAGTAAAGCTGACGTCATTATTTTTGCAGGGAAACCGTGAAGAATGTGCCTATCTTACATACACCAGACCCAGTAGTATGTGAAATAAAATTGAATATGGTATTGACATATTGACAATAGCATATTTGTTCTTGTGAATTTTAGGAAAGAGTGCCACAACGGAATAGCTGGGCGCGAAAAGTCTGAGACGAGGCTGCATGGGAAACCTAGAACAAAGCTTGGTGTGAGTTATGTGTATTTCCCCTTTTCTAACAGTGCATTTTACAGGGCAGTCTTGAATCTTTATCTTCATAGGCTATGCATGTACACTCCTCTCTAAGCAATGAATCCAGCAACTTCAGACCCTGCTATGCTTCAGGGTACATTTACAACCCTTTCTGAACAATGGACTTAATTCCCAATAATGATCAAATTTTGACAATTTCTATTCAAATATAACTCAGCTTACCGGGTATGAAGAACAGAAATCCTGATCTGGACTAAAATGAGTTTGCATGCAAATGCAGCAAACTGTTCTCAAACTTTTAGGAAGATTCAACTGTTCAATATCTTATGCAGAGAGCACGTGATTAAAATGACATCTACTATGGAAAGAGACATATGCAGTAAGAAAATAATTATATTATAAACTAGTCTATCGATTAAAATAGAAAGCCAGACCCCTTGGCAACCAATCTCCTACTTGTTTTGAACCACATAAAAGGAACCCCAACATATAATCGGGGCCCTTGAACACCCTTATGCATGTGGCCCACTGTCAATCTTGACATTGTCTTCTTCCCGAGTCTGAGCTATGACGTCACCCCAAATAAAAGCATCTTTCTGTGTTTGCATATCTGTAAGTCTTATTAAAAGTGTCTGTATAAAGAGCCAAGGACCTGGAAACACTCAGATCCAACCAAGACCACAATTCCCATATCTGACAGCCATCCGGTGGCGAAACACACTCCTCGTTTCTCCCACTAAATGTTCCCCTCAAAACTGTTTACGTTCCCCAGAATGGAATCTAACTCTGTTCTTTGGATTTTAAACGTTTTTCTCCCTTCCCTTTTATTCCTTTCTCTTTAATTGTGCATGTGTCTGAGTTAAAAATGCCTATTCCTGGAATTTAAATATTAATAGCATGACTGACTCTGGTGCTGTGGCTTCTCTTGAGTAGCTCGTATGAGGCAAGCAAGTGACTAGCATGGGGTAAAAATTAAATCTCTACACACAGTGACTACATAAGGCAGTTGCAAACTATTATGTTTCTGGCTACACAAAACCTCTGCCCTGGTCCTATGGATAGGGAAAGCCGAGTCACCCCCCTCTGTGCTCTCCCTCCTTTCAGGTTCTCTATCAGGAAATAAACCCACGAGCAAGGACTCTTTTTTTCTCACTCCAGTGTCTTTGCTTGGCTCTTCCTTTCATCTTTAAATTTTCCGTTGTCTTCCATCAAACTGCTGGTATGAGTCAGACAAAAGCCATTAAACCGTCTGCCACTAAAAGGCTCCCATGGCAGAATTAATGAAGTCATGGGACTGGGCAATCCAGGCCCTTCTCAGAGCAAGACAATCTACATGTATTTTGGGTTCAAATTTAAATTTAAAAAAAAAATGGTTTTACCTTTCTTTCTGTGGTTTGACTTCAAGAAGCTTTTTAAAACATCTCATCTCTAAACTCTGGGGACCTTCCCAGACTAATGCAATCTTTAGATCCAGGGTCTGAAAATCCTCTCTTCTCTGTCATATAAATTGGCATAATTTTAATCAAAAATCTCCTATTAACTAGATAAGTATAAAGAACATCTTGTGGATTGTCCCTGCCATTTCACAAACTGCAAATAGGCACTGTTAGATGATGGCTCTTCCTTGACCTACTTGATTGGGCACAAGGCCTACTGAAACCTGTTCTTGTGGTGATTATAATAAGCTGTTACTCCTAACTATAGATACAATTTCTCCCCAACTTCCCACTCAGGTGATAATGTAACACATGAGTCATCACCTTTCTCCAGAGGCTCACGAGAAGAAAATCACATCCCCCATCCTGAGATGGCCAAAAGTCACTGCTTGTCCCCAGAGGCACCATAGATTAAAAAAATGACAGGGGTTATGGAGAAACGCAGACCTGAAGTTAAAGAAACAAAAATGGCATTACATAGTGTTCATCTAGGCTGAGAGTGAAGATGTTCAATATCCAATGGAGGAGCTCCACAGATGCTGCCCCAGGAATCCACTCAGCCTCCTGCTCTTTCCTGTCTGGGAGGTAGCGATAGGGGTAGAGTATCAGGCATGGAATTTTTCATTTTCTCCCCTTCTGATCCTTGTCTTTCAACACTAGAAAAAGCTTAACCCAGAAAAACCTAAAGAAAAGTTATATCATATCTTTTCAGACGTGTGTGTGTGTGTGTGTGTGTGTGTGTGTGTGTGTTTATACCACTGAGTTCAGAAGAGGACATTGGATCCCCCAGAGCTGGAGTTATAGATAGTTGTGAGCCACCCAACATAGGTGCTAAAAACCAATATCAGGTCCTCTGAAAAGCACCAAGCACGTTTCACCAGTTAGCCATTTCTCCAGCCCCTATCATATTTCATTGTGTGGCTCAATTACAAACTGGAGAACAAGGGGTGGTCCCAAAATGGCAGCCTTGACTTTAATACAATATAAATCAATTCTATCATTTCTGTAAAAGACAAGAAAAGTAAGTGGTCTGAGATCCCATAGGGGCAGACATTTGTGGCTGTCTATTAAGACACCTCCATCCGCCAAGGAACCAGGAAAGCCAAAAAAAAAAAAAAAAAAAAAAAAAAAAAAAAAATGGTGACATCCAACAACCACCAGCAACAAAACAAAAGAAGAGAAACATTTTAGAAACTTTAACCTTTACAATTGCATTGCTTATTCTTCATTGTTAACTTGACTGGATGTAAAATCACCATGGTAACATACCTCAGGGTTTAACCGAAGAGAGAAGACTCACAATAAATATGGGCAACGCCATCCCAGGGGCTGGAGGCTCAGGCCACAAAAAGAAGAAAGGAAGCTGAGCACTGAAGTTCATCATGTGACTCTCTGCCTGAAGTTCTTGCTGCCATGCTTACTCTACCATGATGCACTGCGTTCCTTCAAAATGTGGGCCAAAGCAAATGCTTTCATCCAGGTTCTAATAATTACCCTTCAAGAAAAGAGAATGCAACTTACTTTCAGTCCCAGTCTCTGAAGAAAAGTTAATCACAGGAAGACTCGTTGATGTCTGCTTCTCTGGCAGCAGAAGATTGCCACGCCGATTCCATGTCACGAAAAATAATCCACACTAAAAATAGGACAGTAGTAGGTACGGTGGAAAGCAAAATCTAGGAAGAAATTGATGATGAGGGAAGATGGCAGAGGCAAGTCTTTATGTCTCTAGCGAGACGACCACAAACAAGTTCTTGGAGAGGTGGATGATTTGGTGGGGGGGAGGGGTGTGGAATGTCTCCTCTGGCTGTCTCCATTTTCTGTCAGCTAGCAGCTGAGAATGAAGACGTTGGTGGCGCTGACTTGCAGTGTATGCCTCGCACAGCTTTTGGATAAATAAAATTTAAGCTAAATGAGATAGAAAAGAATTTAAATGTCAGCTTGAGTTCTCTTTTATGATTACCTGAAGAGACTGGTTTAGAACTCTTAGAAATTGAAAAAAGATCAGAGAAAAACAGAAAAAGCACGGAAGATCTGAGCAATACCATGGGTACCAATACCAACTCAGCAGTTACCGATCCTCCAATATTACTGCTTTGGAATAAATCATAGCACTCTAAACCATTGGCATGCCAGGCTCGTCGGGATGTCGCAGGGCAGCCTAGCTACCTTACTATTCGATCCACTCCAGAAATAACAGAAAGAGCTAGTCCTCACAAAAATTTAAGTGAACCAAATCTCACTTTCAAATAAGTTGTGGGTCAAATAGAAAATACAATATAAAATTGTGTTAGTGACAGTGTCCTTTGCTTTACAGAAGCTTCTCAGGCTCAGGAGGTCCCATTTATTCAATGAGGCCCTTAATGTCTGTGCTGCTGGGGTTATACGTAGGAAGTGGTCTCCTGTGCCCATGTGTTGAAGAGTACTTTCCACTTTCTCTTCTATCAGGTTCAGTGTGTTCAGACTAATATTGAGGTCTTTAATCCATTTGGACTTGAGTTTTGTGAATGGTGATAGATATGGATCTATTTTCATTCTTCTAGAGATTGACATCCAGTTTTGCCTGAAAAAGCATGGGATAAAACCGGACTTGCTAAACATAGCGGACAATGAGGACTACTGAGAACTCAAGAACAATGGCAATGGGTTTCTGATCCTACTTCACATACTGGCTTTGTGGGAGCCTAGGCAGTTTGGATGCTCACCTTACTAGACCTGGATAGAGGTGGGTGGTCCTTGGACTTCCCACAGGGCAGGGAACCCTGATTCCTCTTCGAGCTGATGAGGGAGGGGGACTTGATTGGGGGAGGGGGAGGGAAATGGGAGGCGGTGGCGGGGAGGAGGCAGAAATCTTTAATAAATAAATAAATTTAAAAAATTGTGTGACTAAATAATTATTACCACAGCAACAGCATTTATCAAAAATAAAAATACAAGAGGAAGAATAATCACAGATCAGAAATGTCAACTCTTAATTCCAATATCAGAAAAAAAATCAGTTAACATTTTCATAACCTCTCAGAATCTGTCTATTAGTAAGATGGATTTTTCTCCATCCTCAGCACCTAAAACCCCAGGAACAGCGTTCAGGCTTAGACTCTAAATTATTCATTGGGGAAACTGGTTATTCCTGAGAAATGTGTAGAGTCAAAGATTTGCCATTTTAGTATTTAATCAAAAACAATAATTGCCATTAAACTTGTAACTAAAAAAATTGTGCTTCACAGGTAGCTTTCTACATTTCTTTTTTCAGAATTTCTACTCACCTCAAAGGCAGTATGATTTAATATGGGTATATTTCTAATGGGACTGGTTCACCACTTAGTTTTCAAAATCTTCAACTTGTTATCTATCACAGAGTTAGAGAACCATTTTTTTCCTCACCCAAAGCAAAAGCTTTAAAAGTTTATTTTTCCTAAGTCTTCTGTGGTTAAATTAATTCTTAATATATACAAAATGGGGGAAAAAAGCTCAAAACTCAGGGAGCTGAAAGCACCAAACATTTATTAAGGCTCAAGAGTATGCAGGTCAGCTGAGATACTTTCAGGTTATGGGTGAGCTCAATCCTGCAACATCTAATCAGCCTCAAAGTGGGTGAGAGTTTTGAACTTGGCTGACCTTTTGTCTATGTCAGAGCCTAGGAGCAGGCAGCTGTAGCGCCATCTAGACCGGGTTGTGTCCACTAAGTTCATTTCCAGTGGTTTCTTACATTGAGTTTTGCTTTGTTTTTACAGAACAATGTCAAAAGATGCTCTACTGCCAGGAAAGATTTGGATTCAACTGGTGATCCTTTTAATTACTTTTGGGTACATTTTTCTGCTCAGCCCCTTTGCCCAAGACCTTCTGATCTTTCAGGGCCCAGCTTAGGTACCACAGCTGCCAGCTCAGGCTCCATTTCCTGGTTTGTGTTGCAGCACTTTGACTGTCCTGTGATGCATCAATGGCTGACATTTTATACATACTGAGGTGATATTCTTTTAAGCTGATATTTTATCTTTGGTTTTCTTTCATTGTTTTGTCGTAGACACTTAGAACAGTGTTACCCATATAATAAATATCTATGGTAGCTAATCTTTATTGTCAACTGGGCCGATTTGGAATCACCATGGAAACACACCTCTTGGAGTACCTATAAGTGACTTCTCAGAAAGGTACCACGGAGTAGAAAAGACCTACCCTGAATATGAGCCGCCGCATGCAAGGCGGTGGAGTCCTGAACAAAATAAAAAGAAGGAATCGAGGTGAGTGCTAGCATTCCTCTGCTTCTTGGCTGTAGTTAAACTGTGAGCAAGGACCTCACATGCCTGCTCTCATTGTTACCCAACACAACGGGGACACCCTCCCTTCCTGAAGTGACTCTGGAGGTAGTTTGTCATCCCACCCAGAAAAGAACACAAACAAGAACATATTTATTAGTATTTTTAAACTGACTTAAAAGTCTCCCAACCAGGTAAAAAGAAAATAAAATATATAAAGAATACACGCAGATTTTCTTCATTGAACTATCACTTGATTTCAAAACATCATGGTGCCCATTATGAATGTGTATAAACTTTTGTTGAATTAAGTAAATATTTGGTGAATGTTCTTATTTTCTAAGCTATGAACTCAATAAGGCAAGAGAGTCTGGGACTTGTCACTGCCCATTCTCAACTCCATGCCCAGTGCTGGCAGAGAGGGAGTTGGTACACATCTGCTAAATAAATGAAGGATGAGCAATCTCAGCAGAGGGGGTTCAATCCTAAACCAACAAAGCTGGAGAAAGGTCACAAGCAGACCTCCAGTAGACAGAGGGTGTGGCCAACAACTCTGACTCACTGGCCTGTGAGATAGATGGGAATGCTGGGGTAAGGGAAGGGAGGAGAGGAGATGACGGTCAACTTGACCAAACTTCAAATGCACGTGCGTTTGGGTGCCCCTGAATGATGAAGGTTTGGATGCAGAGGCAGGAACCTCTCTCCTATCCCATTCCACAGGAAAGGAGTAAACATTAGTGGTTGCTGGCACAAAGCATATAAATTTTCAATGTCCATGTATAAACAGCACAGATATTTTTATATGAAGTTTGGCTTAATACGTTCAAAGGGAAAGGTACTGAGAAGAGAGCTAGCATTTTTTGCAATACTCTGTCTACTTAATATTTATCTTAAGTCTATTGATTATGCTTGGATTGAATGAATAAAGTTCTGAATCTTTTAATTTTGCTATATGGCAAAAATAAACCTACATTTTATTATTACTTGCTTTTGCTAACTGAAACAATCTCAGGATCTAATATGTATAGACCAACAAAGAACAAAATCTTTTACTGAGCAACACAATTTCTGATAACCACACTCTGTTCAACTGAACTCATGGATTTGCTCTTAATTTCATCATCCTTGGTATAGGGGCTTAGAGATGGACCATCAACCAGTTACTAAAGGGCAAACTGGGATCTTGTGTGTGAGAGAGGCCAGCCCTCATAGAAGAGGCAAGATAGGTAAGTGTCTTGAGTGACCGTTCACTGAGTAACAGCCATCTTGGTGCATTCGACTGCACTCCCTTGAGAAATATCATACTAGCTGGACCTCTTTATGCTTTAAATCCACACACATAGGGGCAAAGAAGAGTATTAGATTCTCATGTGCAGTCTGCTCCCTACCCTCTGTTGTGCACAGGTTCACCTTAATTCCAATGACCCAGGTGAAGGGCTAGAATATGTATCATATTCTATGTATACTCAGCAAGGGAAGAGTAACACGCAGAGCTCATTGCTAGGGCAAAGCCTTCATCCCTGCTGGGTAAAGGCTTTACAGATGTGGTCTGTTGGAGTGAGGTCCAACCACTTCCCCTATGTAAACCCTCACCAGCAAAATTAACCCATTGGTTTCTCAGAGTGTACTTGGTGGAATCCTGCTTGGTTTATCGTTGGAACCTTAGGAGAGGGGGTAGATGCTTTCTATGTCTCTGGGAAGGAATTTTAGACACAGTGATTACTTTCTAAATGATCCAGCCCTGCTCATCCATCATGCAACTCTCTGAAATCTTAAGTACCACTTCTTCTTGAGAGACCAAATTATGGCAGGAGTACCCTCAGCTGCCTCCACCGAATGCACCAAAGAACTAGGGGGCTGCCCCAAGAGAACTAACTACCACACTGAGATGTGCTCCAAAGACTTACTCGTCTGGTTTATTCATTTGTCCTCAGCTAAGCTTAGCGTTACTTTTTCCTTTTGCTGAAACACTGAATAGTCAGCCGAGGGGCCCTATTTTGATGTCTAAAAACCACCTATGAGCTCTCAGTGAAATCCTAGCAAATACTCCAGAAACAGAGATTAACGCTTCAGTGCTTGAGTCTCACACTCAGGTTTGCAGTAGTCTGTCTAACTTTGCAGCCAGACAACGCTTCCCTTAATCAGAGAACATGATGCAGACTAGAAATTCATATGCGACGGAGTAGAAATGAAGGATTTAGAAAATGAAAAGGAACGTCTGCATTGGCCATGTCTTGCATGTCATTTTGGAACAATTCCACAAATAATTTTTTTCTTAAAATATTACAAAATAGAGACATAGATACCTACACATTTGTTATGATTTAACATCACCTACTGAGTAGAATCTTGAACTACAGAGGCTCTTTCCCTTTCTTCTGGGACTCGGTTTTGGCACACAGAAGCAGTTTTAGAACAAGTGCCGTCAATACACAAATACTGGCATGTGTGTGTTTGTATAAATACGCGATTTTAGTGACATGAAATAATAACAAAAGCAATCCCTTCCTGATAGCCCAATCCACTGAAAACCTAGGCAATTACAAATCCCCACGGTTCAATCAGTTCTTCCAAACATAGGAATGGCTGTACCCAAATTCACAACCAGATCTTAATTTCCCTTTCAACCCTTCCCATTGATGGGAATTCATTGATATCAATAAATTTCCTAAAATATTGGCTTTTTTTTAGTACAGTGTTTTTAAAAACTAAAGAGTTGGATTTTATACTAATGTATTACTTACTAAAATAACTTTAGTTATTTAAATCAAAAGTATTTAGTCACAAAATTAATTCAGAGCCACTGCAAAAAAAAAATAAATGTACAGTGTTCTCCTTCACCTACAGATAGTGACTGCTATCAGATTTGAAGATACATCCTTATATTCTCTATTTATTAAAATTCATGCTTTGTTTTTATAAAATAAGATTATGCTCATTTTGTGACTTAATGTTTTGTTCAGGAATATTCTTACATTCCAAAAGTGTTAATGGCTAATATATTAGAATGTGAAAATGTTATGGGTTAAATTAATATACAAAAGGATGTATTACAGTCTTCAGCCTGAATACTTCAGGATGTGATCTTCCCTGTAAATCAGGATGTCATTGATAGAATTAATTATGATGAACTCTAGACAGGCTAGGATGAGCCCAGACTCTCTTACACCTATTATTCTTTTAAGAAAGAAGTCCTCTGACACAGAGACTCACAGATAGAGCACAACGTGAAACAAAGTAGAGCCTGCCCTATATAGTTCAAAAACATCTGTCTAGGGAATGGTATTACCTGCAGTGGGCTGGATCTTTCTTCATCAGTTAACTATCAAGACAATCCCTCACTGATAAATTGTTGAGGCTCTTGCCCCAGATGCTTATAAGTTGTGACATGTTGACATTTAGAACTAACCAGTGCAATAGCATTCAGCCATGAATCTGTTCAGTTTGGGGTTTTCCTTTGTCGGGAGACTCTGGCTACTTCAATCATGGTGCTTGACATAGCTCTGTTTAAGCTATTTATACTCTTTTGATAACACTTCCATTTTTAAGTGGAAAATATGCTTTAATTGCTATTGCTTAATACGAGGAACAAATAAAAAATGGACACAGGTCTACCTTAAAAACTGGGGAAGAGCATAAATGACAGCATGTTTTAAATAGGCAAATTAAAAATAGTCCTATGAAAAAGAAAAAAATGTATCTTTATTAGAAGACAGTAAAGGGCATGGACATATATCTGAGAATATTTATCAAATATACATTTCCTAAAATATTTTGAGGGTTAGGGACATTTCTGAGTGAGTTAAGTACTTGCTGTGCAAGTGTGAGAGCATGCATCCAAATCCATGCATGCAAGTCCATGCATACAAGTCCATGCATCCAAATCTATGCACCCAAATCCATGCATCCAAATCCATGCATGCAAGTCCATGCATCCAAATCCATGCATCCAAATCCATGGATGCAAGTCCATGCATCCAAATCCATGCATGCAAGTCCATGCATCCAAATCCATGCATCCAAATCCATGCACCCAAATCCATGCATCCAAATTCATGCACCCAAATCCATGCATGCAAGTCCATGCATCCAAATCCATGCACCCAAATCCATGCACCCAAATTCATGCATCCAAATCCATGCATGCAAGTCCATGCATACAAGTCCATGCATACAAGTCCATGCATCCAAATCTATGCACCCAAATCCATGCATCCAAATCCATGCATGCAAGTTCATGCATCCAAATCCATGCATCCAAATCCATGGATGCAAGTCCATGCATCCAAATCCATGCATGCAAGTCCATGCATCCAAATCCATGCACCCAAATCCATGCATCCAAATTCATGCATTCAAATCCATGCATGCAAGTCCATGCATACAAGTCCATGCATCCAAATCCATAACTCCAAATCCGTGCATCCAAATCCATGCATCCATATTTATGCATCCAAATCCACTGCACCCATATAAAAGACAACATGGCAAATGTATAACCTGGAGCCCAGAGACAGGATTGCAGTGCTCTAATAGCCATGCAGTTTAACTAAAATGATGAACTCCAGGCTCACTGACCTACTAACAGTGATGCTGGTGGAAGTGTCACAAGCCTAGAAGGCAAATTCATGTTGTAACCAAGGTCCCACCCAGTGAAGATGATTGCCACTGACCTGAAACAGCTTGGTGAACCAGTCTACAACCATGCCTCCTTCTGACCCCATAACCCATGGAATTAGTGCCTGTCTGGGATCCTGTCAGGAGGTTAGATGATATGAACTAAGCAATAGCAAAATCCTCTCTTTGTAATGGATGCCCAAGGTGGAGAGTCCACAAACAACCTCCATCTCTGCCATCCTCCGAGATCATTGAAAATAAGCATGCAGGGGGACTTATAAAGATGAAATTTCTATTCACCTACTCATCATTTAACTCATTCACCTAAACTGTCCAGCCTTTGGACATCACAACGTGATGATGTCATCTACAAAGTTCATGCTTGGGAAGCACTAAACCTAATCTAACCCTCCAAAATTACAAAAGTAAATCTTTTTCAGCCCTCATCAAAAAATAAAAATTCTCTTTGCAACACATGAGGGCAATTACTGAAAATTTCATAATATTTCATGTTTCCAATTTTGTTTTGGATGAATTTGTAGCTATTCTCACCCATATGCAACTGCATGTGGCCAATGATTAGAGGCCAACACATGACAGAATGCCAATAAATATAACAGTTACCAAACTTTGGAAACACAGAATTTGTACTTGACCTCATCTCTGCAGTGCTACCCTAGCAACACTTTCAATACATCTGTATATATTTTTGTCTTTTCAAACATTCCATTATTCATGTGCAGATTATTCAGTTATACTTGAATAGGGAAGTTAAAATATCCATTTTTTTTAAAAAAAATCGTTTTATTATTGACATTCACCTTAATATTAGATTTCTCCATTGTGAAAAACCATAAAGGTTGTGACAGATTCTTTATTACATTATTAGGCATATCCTGTGGCTGTAACAGTTAAGGAGGTGATAATATACACAAACACACACATTCATATTTATATATTTAAGAATATAATGATAGCTAGATAAATAGATAAATATTCTATCTGAGGTTCTATGACTTAGTCACACACACCACTCTGTTCACTTTTGACCCTAGCTCTATTCCCACCTAGTTTTCAAGATCTATAATCTGAATAGTTACCAGTTTTAGAAAGTCATTTCCTTAAGCTTTGAAACTCCATTAATATAATATTGTATGAATAAATACCTTCTTTCCTAAAATTACTGAATCAAAGGAAATAAATATTTTAGGGCATTAAATATAAAGTACGACATGTCTTCAATAAAAGACTGATAGTTTTTTATGACTGTCAAAAATGTTTAGTTTGCAAGTGGGTTCAAACTGAAAAGTGCCCACTCTTTCAGTCTAGTAGCTAAATGCATTTGGTTCTGCATTGCTGCTGTCCTTAATTGTGGTAAACTTCATCATCTGCTTCTTCCCTTCCCTGTTTTTGCTTTGATCGTTGGTCGTTTCTGCACAGAATAATCCAATTGCACTCAGTATTTAATTATTAAACTCTATTAAAATCATTCATTTGACTGTCATAACTTTGCAAATATTTGCCAAGTTTGCTATTCACTGTTAATTCTATTATTTATTTCATTCACTAGAAGCTTGAAGTTTCAAGGTTGAGGGACATTTATCCTCACTTCCATTCCCAGTTTATGTCTCAATAAGTGTAGGGAAGCCTGACAGCTGCAATATTAGGCGACAGTTGATCACAATTTCATCTTATTTTTTGCTACTTATTACTTGTGTCAGTTCATTTCTGTCTTTCTTCATGTGTATGTTGGTCTGCGAGTATATGTCATGTGACTGCAGTGCCCACAGAGGCCAGGAAAGAGCATCAGATCTCCTGATGCTGGAGTTACAGGCAGTTGTGAACCACCAATATCAATGCTAAGACTAAAACGGTGGTCCTCTGCAAGAGCACCAAGCACTCTTAACCACTGAGCCATCTTTCCAGGCCCTAAATAGGTGTCTTTGTTCCTTGTAATGACTTTCTTCTCAAATGGGACAAGCAAATATTTTTCTTTTTATCTCTGCAATGTTTTGGCTGTGTTTGGTCCACTCCACTGTTATTTGCTTTAAATTCATATTGTTTCTTTTGTTTTCTTCTATACATGGATTTTCAAACATTTCCTATTACTTATATAATCTGCAATATTTTGGAGCCATGCATTCTTATTCTACTAGTGCTAACTTTTAAGTTTTCGAGAAGCGTTTTTTTTTTTTTTTCCATATACTTGCTGGTTTTGTTAAATATAAGCTGGGGTTTTACATAGCGAACACTGTCATGAAATTTCAGCATTATGCATTTAAATATTTTCGTTTTCTTTTTTGCACCAACTATGTTGGCGATATTCCATGTTTATAGTCCCATTCCTCTGATGAATCATGATCTCATTTTATTCGTTTCGCCCTAACTCTCTATTTTCAGTTTCCCTTTGCTTTTGTGTGTCACTGAGCGGCAGCCCAGAGGTAAAATTTGAAGTAGTGGTTTGATAACCAAGCACACTTCTATGTCTCTTTATAACCGAGGGGCAAATTGGCTGGCTCCATTACCAGGCCACCTGAAGGCTTTCCACACTTCATAAGCATCCTTGTCATTTCGGATTACATAAAATGCTTTCGTCATGGTCTCCTTTCCCCCGCAGGCAAATAGGAGTTACTCATTTGATTTTCATGCTCTCCTTTTTCAGGTTCTACATATGCCCCAGCGAGAGTCTGTACCCATTGGCTTGCACCTTTCGATCAGCACATGCAAGGAGGTTTGATTGATTATGACTTTGATTATTGTTATCTGTTTTTATATCCATCAATAAAATTTATTCATTCATTCCCGTTTCTGTCATTTGCTTCTAAATTCTCAAAGAACTTCAGAGTCCCATGCTGTCAAATCACTAACCCATTCTCTCCTTTCTGGTTCTGATGTGTGACTGATCCAGGGTGGGCTATGAGTCTGCTAGCTCACTTTTAGATGTCCTCCTACATGATTCTTGTCAGATATCTTTCTTTACTCAGCTTTTGGCTTCATAACATTTGCCTAGTGTTTCTGAAGGTCTTTCTGATTCTTTATCATTGCCATTATGGCCCCACGCCTTTGGCATGACTGAGCATCCTTTGGATATATACCCAAAAGTAGTATTACTGGGTTTTGAGGAAGGTTGTTTCCTAATTTTCTGGGAAATCGCCACACTGACATCCAAAGAGGCTGTACCAACTTGCATTCCCACCAGCAATGCAGAAGTGTTCCCTTTCCCCCACAACCTCTTCAGCATAAGTTGTCATCAGTGTTTTTGATTTTGACCATTCTTACAGGTGTAAGACAGAATCTCAGAGTTGTTTGATTTACATTTCTCTGATGACTAAGGATGTTGAACATTTCCTAAAGTGTCTTTCAGCCATTTTAGATTCCTCTGCTGAGAGTTCTGTGTTTACACAAAGGCCGTGGTTATGGGATTTGAAGACAAGTTGTCAGAACCTGAGTCCTCATCTGGTCCTTCCTCGTACATTTGAATTGTCTGACCTACATTTCCTTATCTACAGAACGTATGCCTATCTCACAAAATAAAGAATGCACAAGAACTACTTAAAAAGGGATTTAGAAGCAGGGAGCATTCAGCATGTGATTCCTGGTATTGTTACTGCTGAGAGGCTCAGGTATCTGATACCAAGGACAGATTTTTTTTTCTTTGAAATCTCAGCAAAAGGAAGTTTTCCTTCTGCTCTCTACCAAAATGAACATCAGCTGAACTAGTTCAATACTTTTCTGAGCATCATCATCAGTCCCACGGGAAAACAAATGTTTTTGTAGATAAAAACCAATTTTAAGGACTGAAGTAGCCCAGACAAAATTGCACAAGATGGGAATAGCAGAGCTGTGTGAACCAGAGGATGGGAAGGAAATGCTGGAGCTTTGTAATAGACTTCTAGATAAGGCCTGGCTGCTGCACTCTTCAACACAGAGTGATGGAGAATGGGTGTCTGGGGTCTGGGGGAAAAAAAGGAAAAGATGGACATGGCAGAGGGTGGAGATCCATTGGGAAGAAGTGGGTGAGCAGGGATGGATGGAAGACAGAGAGAGTTGATGGGATGTGTGTGATCACAGCTGTAGAAGAAACGGCAGGCTGTTCCCACCCAGCTCCCTCACGGCTAGCTTAGCCCTGGAAATAATAACACAAAAACTGTATTCATTTAAACAGTGCCTGGCCCATTAGTTTTAACCTCTTATTGGCTAATTCTCACATCTTGATTTCACCCATTTCTAATAATCTGTGTAGCACCACGAGGTAGTGGCTTACCGGAAAAGATCCTAATCCGTATCGGGTCGAAGAATTACGGCATCTGACTCACTTCCCTTCTTCCCAGCATTCTGGTCTGTCTATTCCAGCCACCTATGTTCTGACCTATCAGGGCAAGCAGTTTCTTTATTAATTAACCAATGAAAGAAACACATAGGCAGAAGACGAACCTACATCACACAGCACATGTTGACAAGTGTGATCTGAAATGTTCCTTTAAAAATAAACAAATTTTTACACAGATCTGCACTGTGCTGTGCCTGGTTTTCGCTCCACTCTTTGGAGATCCTGGTACTTCATAGCTACATGTAATACAATTCTTGCCTCCATAACAAGTGTCTGGTTGCCCTGAATTGTCAGCCTCCGTGATGTATAGTTTTGTATCAGTTTGACACAAGCTAAAGTCATCTGAGAAGAGAGAACCTCAATAAAGAAAATGCCTCCATAAGATCAGGCTATCAGCAAGCCATTAGGGCATTTTCTTAATTAGTGATTGATGGGAGAGGACCCAGACCTGGGCTGGTGGTCCTGGGTCCTATAGGACAGCAGGCTGAGCAAGCCAAGGGGAAAAGCTAGCATGCAGCACCCCTCCTCTGCATCAGTTTCTGCTTCCAGGTTCCTGCCATGCTTGAGTTCCTGCACTAACTTCTCTCAATGACGAAACTATTAACTCAAGAGAAAGTTGAAGTGAACCCTTTCCTCCCCAGGTGGCTTTGTTTGTGGTGTTTCATCACCAAAATAGAAACCCTAAGAGAGACTCCATGAGGTGTTGTTGTCCCATAGACAAGCATACCTCTAATGAATCTGCAGTAAACTTTATTTCTTTGCATTGTCTTGTCACTAATATCTCCATGTGTAAGCTTGTCTGAACCTTGTAAAGTCTCTACTGTAGGAACACAGTTCTGGAATATATATATATATATATATATATATATATATGTATGTATATATACATGTATGTATATATGTGTGTATATATATACACACATACATACAGAAATTATATAAATCATGCAAATTAGCTTTTTCAGTGTCCCTCAACCTATGACAACTTCATTTGGTAAAATTTTATTGTTTCTCCATAAGACATCTGTCCTGAATAAAACAATCATGATTCCTGTCCAGAGTTTTACAGTATGAACAAAAACAATTAAGAAACTAGCCTCCAACACTGGCAAAGTACTTAATAGAATGGCCCAAGAAGGAATACAGCAGGCTATTAATTTTATTATCTCCTAATAATGTTTGCCAAGTGTGGCCAGATAAAGATGATGTTATTACTAGATTATTAATAATCTTTTTTAGATATTTGTGTGATTAATTTATATAAATGTGTATGCAAACATGTGCACCTTTGTGCTGGTATCCACAGAGGCTGGAGGAGGGCATTAGATTTCCCTTGAGCTGGAGTCACAGGGAGGTATGATCTGCCTGATGTGGGTGCTGGGGACTGAAGTGTGTGTTCTGAACCCTTAAAGCATGTCTCTACCCCCTCAAAGCCTGTAACTTTTCTTTAGAATTCCTGATGAGAAAATTTTAAACACAGTTGATCTCTGGGGCATTAATTATTTAATTAGCAACACAGGAGCATTGTAAGGACTTAACGCAGGAGCCTTGGTTAGAATTCTGTTCTGATACAGCCTCAGCATTTACTAGAAACAAATGCAGAACTTACCATACATTTATGGAGTGTTTGATTGAGAAACAATTCTGTATGTTTTAGAATCTCTGGAACCTTTGGCTCCTTGCCCAGATTCAATGAAAGTAACATTCTGATTACCAAGCAGCCCATCTCTGTCCCTTTGGTAATGTCTCTAGCTTGTTAAATGCACACTGGGGCCCACTTCTTCCCATCAAACTTTTTCTCAGCTTGATTCTTAAAGTAGACAGGATTTTAGGCCCTCGTCTAACCCTTCCATTTTCCTTGTCAAATCTAATTGCAAGCAGACATTCAGGTAAGGAACAGGGCAGAGAGGGAACAGCAAGTCTTGATCAAAAATTGATCGCATCCCTTCTGAAGTCTTAACAAGATTGAACCAGTTTTTATATCTACTTTTCCATCTGGAAATAGCCCCAAATAAATGTGCTCATCAAACCCTTTGGTCTCATTACATTCTTCAGGAAACTGATGGTAATCTCTCTTTACAAACTTTGGAAGCCCACATATCTACACATAAGTACTGTGTGAGAATAACATGATTTAGAGGTGGCTTTCAAATGTTATTTAAGATTCCCCACAATATAATGAATTTACCTCATTAGCATCAATATTTATAATTTAACTGATCTAAGAGTGAATTGCCCAAATACGATTGGCATACAAAAATATATCTGTCCTACAGATCTGCAGACTCACCTGATGTTCCCTGCCTCCAGTTGGTTATCCTAGGAAAGAACACTGTCTCCTTAATTGTTGAGATGCACATAGATCTTAATCTCCTTATGAGTTAAAAAAAAGAAACAAATTCTATGTTTTCCCCAACAGATCTTTAGATTTCTCAGAGTAAATAAAAAAATGTTCAACAAGTATTTGTGGAATCAATAGATGATTAAATAACTTAAAGAAAAAAATGATGTTTAGGCTATGATTTTGAGTCTTTAACTCAAATATTCTTTGTGTGTGAAAATGTGAAATATGTAGCCAGGTAGTTCGATAATTCCATATTTCTTACTTTTCTTAGATTTTGCTTTTAATTTTGTCTCTAAGGGGAGTATGCACTTGCATTTGTGAGTACAGGTACCTGTGGTGACCAGAAGAGATCGTTGACTCCCATGAACCAAGAGTTGTGAGTGGGTGCTGGAAGCTTAATTTCTCATCAAGAACAAAATGTTCTCAATCACTGATCCACCTTTCCAGGACCCAATAATTTTGTATATCTGAACAACTGTTTGGGTTTGCACTGCAGTCCTTTCTTTCCTTTTATTTGCCAGAAATCTTTGGTCTTGTGCTTGTTTGGATCTTTTTATTGCTATGTCCTCACTCTTTCATCCTCGCCTTGTAAAACTGAACAGGCATCCTTAATCTTCTCCTCAGTTCATGGACAGCTGACTGCCATGAGCGTGCTGGAACTTCAAAGTCAGGCAGTGAGAACATGAGTCAAGGTGGGCCCAAAACTTTTTACATGGAGAATTTCTTCCACACTTTTCTCAATTATTTATTTCCCTCATCATAGACAAAATCTGTAATGGAAACAAAAAAAATGGTTTGACATCATGAGAAATGTCAGAATTTACTGGAGTCTACACATGGATCATATTCTGTCTTTTAGAAAATGTTCAGGGATTCATCTGATGGAGAAACTGATGCCTCTGTTATATCACATTAGGATGTAGCTCTATGTCCTTGGTGGATAATATTAAAGATGTAAGTAGCTTCATGCATATTTCAAGGCATTATAAATTTAGCAACTTAATTTCTTTTTCCCCCTCTATTAAGAGAGTTTACTGGATCTTTCCAAAGAGATGTCAAAAATGTCATGGTTAATTTTTGGATGAAGTCTGATCAATCCCTGATCAGGTCTCATCTTCTCAACTAAACACACACACACACACACACACACACACACACGAACACAGAGAGAGGAAGATCAAGCCAAAGGAAAACATCAACAACAACAAAAAAAAAAACCCAACTTCGTTGGTGGATTGAAAGCAGCACAGAACAGAAGGAGAATGACAGCCAAGGAAGAGTGTATCTGTCCAGGAAGACTTCAGAAAGACTAGAGACTCAGAGCCACCAGTGCAAAGGCGGTGAAATAAATAATGAAATATGATTCAAAACTTCCTTCAGAATCCATGCCTTCCGTGTAAGATTACCTTTATGTCCCATCCCCAAGGCAATAGAGTTGCCCCCTATCAATACCTGATTGATTGATCCAGTACAATAATGGAATTGTTTCAGACACACAGAGAAGAGTTCTGCACTTCTGGCTGGAGGCTCCAGTCAAATCTTGCTCATTCTTTACATCTTTAAGTGTCAAGTGAAGCTTCAGAAGTGCCCTAGAGCCATAATCCTGAACAACTGCCTTCCTAGCCTTCATGACTTTCTGAAAGGTTTTCAGTGGCTCGCCTCCATTCAGATTTCATCAGATAATACTGATCTCTAGTACGGAGCTAGATCTTAGTAAATTATCTAGACCATAGTTCATTTTTATCACTGAAATGAATGCTGTAAGAGTGAAATTTACACTTCATCACTCATTGTTACTAGCCATAAAACATATCTCAAAATTCCTTCTGCAATAGAAAGTCCTCTGGATGACATGGGACCAAGACATTAAGATGGTAATAATCTCAGATAGCATTTGCCAAGAATGGTGCTTCAAAATGAAATATCATTAATATATCAATATCCTATAGCCCTGTTTTATGATACTCAAAATAAAATAAACATGGATATTGTGTTTGAATAAAAAAAAAATCCAATATAGCCATATATTTAGTATATTATGCCATAGGTGGCCTAATTAAACATACCACTTTTAAAGGAGTTCCTTCCAAGAACCTCTTATCATAAAGTACCTGGATGTTGGAGTAAGAATCTGGTGTTGTGGCTGGAAAGATGACTAAGTGGTTAAGAATGCTGGTTGCCAGAGGACCTGAATTTGATTCCCACAGCCTACATCATACAGCTCACAACCACATGCAACTCCAGTTCCAGGGCAATCTGATGCCCTCTTCTGGTCTTCAAGAGAAACTACACACACCTGGTGCACATATATACACTGAGGCATGAAAACATAAAATAAAGAAACCTTTCTCAAAAAAGCCGAGTCCATGTTGAAGTCCTTCTGGACAACTCATGGACTTTTATAACGGCCTTGAATAAGATGCATAATCTTTATGAGTCCCTTTTGCTGAAACATCTAAACTTGGAGTTTCTATTTACAAACAGCAGATGATCTTGGGCTAAAGCAAACAGAAAAAGGAATTTAATAGAAAGCTGTGGTTAGCTGAGGCCAGGAGAGTAGTTTCAGAAACATGGGGTAGTAAGATGGCACAGAGAAGCTTTCTGCTCAGGACAGCAACCCTGGGTTTGAATCACAGGCATCACAGATGCAGGGAGTTACTTCAGGACTCAGCAACATTGCCAAGATGGAGATATATAACTGGTCCTGCACTCTACCTGCCTTGGGTTCTCTCAAAATAATAATTATAGCTAATGGTTTTATATACACATCCCAAACTGCTGCTTTTTAGAATTTCCCAGAGATAACAATTCTCACCACCCCACCCAAGGATATTTACTTTTATCAATTAGAGAGTGAATTGATTCACCTTGACCGAGTTAATGAGATAAAAGCTATAACTAGCTTAAATTTCTTGTATATATGTATGCATGTATGTATATACAAACACGTTCATACATACACAGGTTAGGAAACTCAGGACCAGAGGTGTTAAGTAATGTGCCAGTACTTCTGAGCATCAGGTTAGGTGCAAACTCACTGTGACTTCTGTAGCAGCACATGCACAAAGCACACTGATCAGCATCTGCTCTATAGTCACACAAGAACACAAGCTACTACTGCTTAACTTGTTAAGAATTCAATGAGTTCAAACATTTGTCTCAGTAGTGACTTATATTACTGTACTATTGACTTCATACATACACAGCAGATTAACATGTGTTTAGACCTGAGAAATCAAGACATGGAAATCAGAGTTTATAAATAGGGGACCTCATGTCAGTGTAATCATGTATAAGAATGCTCATCTTCATTCCCTGAGGTTACCAACATGATAGGATACTAAGTTCCATCACTTAGTACCTTATATTTAAAAGCAAGTGCCCAAATAATCGTCTCAAGAGTGAACCTCATTTGTTACAGGTGAGAAAACAGAGGCGGAAGACACGGGTTTTATGGTGCCTGACTTAATCCTGTGGTTGACCATTTGTTTCAGTCTTGATGCTTGCGAATGGGTTCACAAGTGGCTTGACTTTTGAAGAAACTACTCTGCGGTATTTTAATGTGTATCACTTATGTGATAAACATGTGAAGTCCTTTGTATCACTTACGTGATAAACATGTGAAGTCCTTTGTATCACTTATGTGATAAACATGTGAAGTCCTTTGTATCACTTACGTGATAAACATGTGAAGTCCTTTGGTTAGTCACATTTCTTCCATAAGGTTTTTTTCTGATTATTTTATTTTGACTTGATTCTTTAATAATTTTAACTTTTGAAGGTTCTATAGTGATATGCAAGATATTCATCAGTATGGCTATGATATGGGAGTGTCATATATCGATCTTTTGATATATATATTCCAATGCCACAACAGTTTGGAATTATGATTAGTAGGGTGGTATTTATTTAAAGGGGAAAAAACTTACAGATCACCATCAGCCCTCTGCGCAACCAGAAAGGGAGTCTAGTCACCGGTGGAACAGGAAGTGAAGAGAAGAGAGGAGAGGGAAGTGGCCGCTTTTTTAAAGAGAGAGAGAGACCACGCCCCAATGGGCTGGTATCTCAGCAGCTATAGGCTGGAGGAACGGGAGGACCTCCCGCAACATGGCTATAGGATAGGGTCATTTCAGGTTCCCTATCCTCAGCTGCCCAAGGAACTAACTGGGGACATCGCCCGGGGCACCTGGGAGCCACTCTAGGTTTGAGACTCTTGCCAACCCTAAGGTAACTCCCTTAACTAAGATATGTGCTTCCCTGCTCGCCTATCTAACCCTCCTATATCCCAATCATCCCGTTTCCCCAAGTTCCCCCATCCTCCCCTTCTCACTTTTCTCTCCCCTTCTCCCCTTACCCCCATCCTGCCCCACCCCCAAGATCCCATTTTTTTTGCCCGGCAATCTTGTCTACTTCCCATAGCCAGGAGGATAACTATATGTTTCTCTTTGGGTTCACCTTCTTATTTAGCTTCTTTAGGATCACAAATTGCAGACTCAGTGACCTTTATTTATGGCTAGAAACCAATTATGAGTGAGTACATCCCATGTTCATCTTTTTGGGTCTGGGTTACCTCACTCAAGATAGTGTTTTCTATTTCCATCCATTTGCATGCAAAATTCGAGAAGTCATTGTTTATTACCACAGAGTAGTACTCTAATGTGTATATATTCCACACTTTCTTCATCCATTCTTCCATTGAAGGACATCTAGGTTGTTTTCAGGTTCTGGCTATTACTATTACATAATGCTGCTATAGTTATAGTTGAACAAATGATTTTGTCATATGATAGGGCATCTCTTGGCTATATTCCCAAGAGTGGTATTGCTGGGTCCAGGGGTAGGTTGATCCCGAATTTCCTGAGAAACCACCACACTGATTTCCAAAGTGGTTGCACAAGATTGCATTCTCACCAGCAATGGATGAGTGTACCCCTTCCTCCACAGCCTCTCCAGCAAAGGCTATCATTGGTGTTTTTGATTTTAGCCATTCTGACAGGTGTAAGATGATATCTCAAAGCTGTTTTGATTTGCATTTCCCTGATTGTTAACTCCACGTAAAACCTGAGAGAGCTTAATTTTAATCAGAAAAAAAAATAACAGAGTTTAACACAGCTTTTGGTTGTTAGTTGGTGGCATGCTGTAGAGAGATTTCCTGATTCAGCATCAGCAGCAGAAAAAAACGCTGCGTCATTTTAAAGCTCGGCTTCTTGGGGCTGTGCTGCCAGCGTGAACTCTGGCTTTAAAGCATTTCAATGGATTTTATGGGACTGGATGTTTGTGTTCCCGCTTGGGATCAGAAGGAGAGTGCTCTGAGACCGTGCTGATGGCTCAGCGCTCCCTGCCTGCACCTGAGCAGATGGCAGAATCAGGCTTAGCCAGGCAGAAAAGCATGGTGGATTCCTGCCACCATACAGAGACATGTTTTCAGACTGTGCAGTGCTCTGCATGTCAGATTGGCTGTAACTTGGATGAAAAGAGTTTCTGTGCCGCACGCTCAGTCTCAGTATTAAACTGCTGACTGTGGCTCCAATATGGACTTGCTGTGTGCCTGGAACTGTGTACAGCTCAGGGGCACCAAATGGATATGAGGCAGGAGCAGCTGCTCCATGCTGAACTGTGCTGAACTCAGGCAGGAAGGATCATAATTACCATAACAACAGTGCAGTTAAGGTTTAGACTGGCAGTAAACAGGCGGTACCGTATTACTTCGACCTGGTGCAACTTAAGTTTCTAAGAACTGCTTAACATTTTAAGAACTTTTCCTGGATAATAAAAAAATTGCAGATTCACAATAGAACAGATTTCAGACATAGAAGACCTATAAATGTTGAATGTTGAATGACTATACGTAGGCTTGGAAGAGAAGAAACAGAATATAGAAAATAAAGTTAATGTTAAAAAAAAAGGGTAAAGTCTTTAAAGAGACGGAGTACAGGTAGTTATAGATTAAGAGAAATAAAGTAAAAATAAGCCATGTAAAAATGGAAAATTCACAGAGAGTCTGGATTATGTACATTGTGTTTTCTTTAAAATTTTTGACTGTAAAGGAGCTAAGTACAAACAGACATTTCATTACATGGGCTGCCAAATGGAACCAGAATGGATATCATGAGGGTATAACTTCAGAATTTGGGTCTAAGGATATGATGCTTTGGAAAGGGTCTTCTTTTGTTTTCACAGAGGATGAGACTCTGTAGATTTCTTCTATTCCAATATGGTATGATAGACCTCGCCCTCATGAAAGGTTGCTGTGAACACCCTCAAAAAATTACTTTGCTCAACTGCCGACTGAGATGAACCTAAAAGACAGGTTATCCCATAAAAGACCTGAATAACAGCGCCCACATTCAGCAGTAAGCAGTTTGGAGAGAAAAAAGCTGCACCCATGTTCCCAAATATTGTTTATAAATGTTCTTTTACATTTAAAGGGGGATATGATATAGATATGAATAATTTACATTGGTATGGATTTTAAGGTCAATTTTGTTATATGTATATGTATTTCTGATATTGATTAAGGTATTGTGATTGTGTAGTTCATTTAAAATGGATAATAGAAAATATAGGTTGCTAATGGATAATCATTGATAATAGTAAAGCTTGTAGTCATGTTAGTTAGATTTTTCTAGATATATAGAGATATATTTCAGTTAGATAGATATTCTTCATATCTCTCAAAGACTGCAGAATATGGCATTTAAAATATTTTAATAACTTAGGGCTTTTCATGACAAGGAGACACGTCTGCTCCTGGCAGCACCAGCTGCTTCAAGAGGAAGGTGGGCATCGAAGAGGATCCTTATGGAGTTTGATAGCCATTTGGGCAAGAAACTGCTCTTGCCTGGACTGATGCATGAATTGGACACAGAGAACCTGCAGAGAGAAGACTACTGAACTTGCCTAAAGGTGAGATGGTCTTTTGGGGTTCCTGATTCATGAAGGAGTCTGCAAGACATTCTACAGGACACAGAAGATAGTGACTGAACTGTCTTTGAAATTTCCTGCTTCATGGAAATGTCTGCTGGATACTATGGGCCTGAAGGCCGAATATGGATGCCCCAACAGTATAGAGGAACTTTGGGTGATTGTCCAGGCAGTGAGATGTCTCTGTCATTTCTAGAGTTTTGATTTCTTGTTTGCTTAGGTAATATGATATCCTTCCGGAATCTTTGATGGAGTTGAAGAATGGATAGATAGTTATAGTTTTCCTTAGTTATGATAAAAGATAAAGTAGATATAAATATTGTAACTGGAATTCTTACTTGATAACTGTTTTGTTATATGTAATTTTACTATGTTAAAGTTAAAGCCTTTCCTTTTTGTTTAAACAGAAAAAGGAGAAATGATGTGGAAGTGATTTCTTATTAATAAAGAAACTGCCTAGGCCCATTTGATAGGCCAACCCTTAGGTAGTCAGAGAAAAACAGAACAGAATGCTGGGAGAAAGAAGCTGAATCAGAGAGTTGCCATGATTCTCCTACCGGACACAGACGCAGGTTAAGATCTTCCCTGGTAAGACACCTCGTGGTGTTACAGGGATATTAGAAATGGGTTAGATCAATACGTAAGAGCTAGCCAATAAGAGGCTGGAACTAATGGGCCAGGCAGTGTTTAAAAGAATACAGTTTCCGTGTAATTATTTCGGGGCATAAGCTAGAGCAAGCTGGTGGCCGGGAGCTGGGGCGGCAGGGAAGCGGCCCACAGCTCCTCACAACACTTCTCAGTTTCAGTAGGTCCCATTTATTCAATGTTGCCCTTAATGTCTGTGCCACTGGGGTTATGCATAGGAAGCGATCTCCTGTGCCCATTTGTTGTAGGGTACTTCCCACTTTCTCTTCTATCAGGTTCAGTGTGTTCAGATTAATATTGAGGTCTTTGATCCATTTGGACTTGAGCTTTGTGCATGGTGATAGATAAGGGTCTATTTTCATTCTTCTACAGGTTGACATCCAGTTGTGCCAGCATCATTTGTTGAAGATGCTCTCTTTCTTCCATTGTATACTTTTAGCTCCTTTATCGAAAATGAGGTGTTCATAGGTTTGTGGGTTAAGATCCGAATCTTCTATACGATTCCATTGGTCAACTTCTCTGTTTTTATGCCAGTACCATGTTGTTTTCATTACTGTAGCTCTGTAAGAGAGTTTGAAGTCAGGGATGTTAATAGCTCCAGAAGTTCCTTTATTGTATAAGATTGTTTTGGCTATCCTGGCTTTTTGGTTTTCCATATAAAGTTGATTATTGTCCTCTCAAGATCTATGAAGAATTTTGATGGGACCTTGATGGGGATTGCATTGAATCTATAAATTGCCTTTGGTAGAATTGCCATTTTTACTATGTTGATCCTCCCAATCCAAGGGCAGGGGAGATCCTTCCATTTTCTGGTATCCTCTTCAATTTCTTTCTTCAATGCCTTAAAGTTCTTGTCAAATAGATCTTTCACTTCCTTGGTAAGAGTTACCAAGATATTTTACCATAGATATTTTATGTCGTTTGTGGCTATCGTGAAAGGTGATGCTTCTCTGATTTCCCTCTCTGCTTCCATATCCTTTGTGTATAAGAGGGCGACTGATTTTTTTGGAGTTGATCTTGTATCCTGCCACATAACTAAAGGTGTTTATCAGCTGTAAAAGTTCTTTGGTGGAGTTTTCGGGGTCACTTATGTACACTATCATATCATCTGCAAATAACAAAAGTTTAACTTCTTTCTTTCCAATTCGAATCACCTTGATCCCCTTATGTTGTTTATTGCTATTGCTAAAACTTCAAGCACTATATTGAAGAGGTATGGAGAGGGTGGACAGCCTTGTCATGTTCCTGATTTTAGTGGGATGTCTTTGAGTTTCTCTCCGTTTAGTTTGATGTTAGCTGTCGGCTTGCTGTAAATAGCTTTTATTATATTTAGGTATGACCTTTGTATCCCTAATCTCTCCAAGACATTTATCGTAAAGGGATGTTGAATTTTGTCGAATGCTTTTTCAGCATCTAATGAAATGATCATATGGTTTGTTTCTTTCAGTTTATTTATATGATGGATTACATTGATAGATTTTCGTATGTTGAACCAGCCCTGCATCTCTGGGATGAAGCCTACTTGATCATAATGGATAATTTTTCTAATGTGTTCTTGGATTCGGTTTGCCAGTATTTTGATGAGGATTTTTTTTTAATTTTTTTACTGAGAAAAGGAAAAAAAAAAGAAAAAAACTTTCCGCCTCCCCCCAGCATCCCATTTCCCTCCCCTCCTCCCACCCTTCTCCTCCTCCCCCCACTCCTCTCCCCCTCCCTCTCCAGTCCAAAGAGCAGTCAGGGTTCCCTGCCCTGTGGAAAGTCCAAGGTCCTCCCCCCTCCATCCATGTCTAGGAAGGTGAACATCCAAACTGGCTAGGCACCCACAAAGCCAGAACATATTGTAGGATCAAAACCCCGAGCCATTGTCCTTGGATTCTCATCAACCCTCAATGTTCGCAGTGCTCAGAGAGTCCAGTTTTATCCCGTGCTTTTTCAGTCACAGTCCTGCTGGCCTTGGTGAGCTCCCAGTAGATCAGCCCCACTGTCTCAGTGGGTGGCTGTACCCCTCGTGGTCTTGACTTCCTTGCTCATCTTCTCCCTCCTTCCACTCCTCATTGGGACCTTGGGAGTTCAGTCCAGTGCTCCAGTGTGGGTCTCTGTCTCTATCACCATCCATCACCAGATGAAGGTTCTATGGTGATATGAAAGATATTCGTCAGTATTGCTATAGGATAGGGTCATTTCAGGTTCCCTATCCTCAGCTGCCCAAGGAACTACCTGGGGACATCGCCTTGGGCTCCTGGGAGCCACTCTAGGTTCAAGTCTCTTGCCAACCCTATGGTGACTCCCTTAACTAAGAATGGTGCTTCCCTGCTCTCCTATCCAACCTTCCTTTATCCCAATCATCCTGTTTCCCTAAGTTCCCCCCATCCTCCCCTTCTCACTTTTCTCTTTCCATCTTCCCTAACCCCCATCCCACCCTCCCCCAAGATCCCAATTGTCTCCCCAGCAATTTTGTCTACTTCCCATAGCCAAGAGGATAACTATATGTTTTTCCTTGGGTTCACTTTCTTATTTAGCTTCTTTAGGTTCAGCAATTGTAGACTCCGTGACCCTTATTTATGGCTAGAAACCAATTATGAGTGAGTACATCCCATGTTCATCTTCTCCCAGTCAGTAGGTTGCCTTTGGGTCTTAATGACAGTGTCCTTTGCTTTACAGAAGCTTCTCAGGTTTAGTAGGTCCCATTTATTCAATGTTGCCCTTAATGTCTGTGCTGCTGGGGTTATACATAGGAAGCGATCTCCTGTGCCCATTTGTTGCAAGGTACTTTCCACTTTCTCTTCTATCAGGTTCAGTGTGTTCGGGCTGATATTGAGGTCTTTAATCCATTTGGACTTGAGTTTTATGCATGGTGATAGATATGGATCTATTTTCATTCTTCTACAGGTTGACATCCAGTTGTGACAGCACCATTTGTTGAAGATGCTTTCTTCCTTCCATTGTATACTTTTAGCTCCTTTATCGAAAATGAGGTGTTCATAGGTTTGTGGGTTAAAATTTGGGTCTTTTACAGGATTCCATTGGTCGACTTCTCTGTTTTTATGCCAGTACCACACTGTTTTCATTACTGTAGCTCTGTAATAGAGTTTGAAGTCAGGGATGGTAATGCCTCCAGACAATCCTTTATTGTATAGGATTGTTTTGGCTATTCTGGGTTTTTTTGTTTTTCCATATAAAGTTGATTATTGTCCTCTCCAGATCTGTGAAGAATTTTGATGGGACCTTGATGGGGATTGCATTGAATCTATAAATTGCCTTTGGTAGAATTGCCATTTTTACTATGTTGATCCTCCCAATCCAAGAGCAAGGGAGGTCCTTCCATTTTAAGGTATCCTCTTCAAATTCTTTCTTCACTGCCTTAAAGTTCTTGTCAAATAGATCTTTCACTTCCTTGGTTAGGGTTACCCCCAGTATTTTATGCTGTTTGTGGCTATTGTGAAAGGTGAAGCTTCTCTGATTTCCCTCTCTGCTTCCATATCCTTTGTGTATAAGAGGGCGACTGATTTTTTTGGAGTTGCTCTTGTATCCTGCCACATTACTAAAGGTGTTTATCAGCTGTAAAAGTTCTTTGGTGGAGTTTTCGGGGTCACTTATGTACACTATCATATCATCTGCAAATAACAAAAGTTTAACTCCTTCCTTTCCAGTTCGAATCACCTTGATCCCCTTATGTTGTTTATTGCTATTGCTAAAACTTCAAGCACTATATTGAAGAGGTATGGAGAGGGTGGACAGCCTTGTCATGTTCCTGATTTTAGTGGGATGTCTTTGAGTTTCTCTCCGTTTAGTTTGATGTTAGCTGTCGGCTTGCTGTAAATATCTTTTATTATATTTAGGTATGACCCTTGTATCCCTAATCTCTCCAAGACTTTTATCATAAAGGGATGTTGAATTTTGTCAAATGCTTTTTCAGCATCTAATGAAATGATCATATGGTTTTTTTGTTTCTTTCAGTTTATTTATATGATGGATTACATTGATAGATTTTCGTATGTTGAACCAGCCCTGCATCTCTGGGATGAAGCCTACTTGATTATAATGTATAATTTTTCTAATGTGTTCTTGGATTCGGTTTGCCAGTATTTTGTTGAGGATTTTTGCATCGATGTTCATGAGTGAAATTGGCCTGTAATTCTCTTTCCTGGTTGAGTCTTTGTGTGGTTTTGGTATTAGAGTAAATATAGCGTCATAAAAGGAATTTGGTAATGATTCTTCTGTTTCTATATTGTGAAATAGATTAAGGAGTATAGGTATTAGGTCTTCTTGGAAGTTCTGGTAGAATTCTGCATTGAAACCATCTGGTCCTGGGCTTTTTTTGGTAGGGAGGTTTTTGATAACCTCTTCTAATTCTTTGCGACTAACAGGTCTATTTAGATTGTTCACCTGGTCCTGGTGTAACTTTGGTATATGGTATTTATCTAAAAAAGTGTCCATTTCTTTTACATTTTCCAGTTTTGTGGCATACAGGCTTTTGTAGTAAGATCTAATTATTCTCTGAATTTCCCTTGTGTCTGTGGTTATGTCCCCCTTTTCATTTCTGATCTTATTAATTTGCATATTCTCTCTCTGCCGTTTGATTAGTTTGGATAGGGGTTTATCAATCTTGTTGATTTTCTCCAGGAACAAGCTTTTTGTTTCATTGATTCTTTGGATTGTATTCTGTGTTTCTATTTTGTTGATTTCAGCCCTCAGTTTGATTATTTCCAGTCTTCTACTCCTCCTAGGTGAGTCTGCTTCTTTTTTTTCTAGAGCTTTCAGGTGGGCTGTTAAGTCTCCAATATGTGCTTTCTCTGTTTTCTTTAAGTGGGCACTTAGTGCTATGAACTTTCCTCTTAGGACTGCTTTCATAGTGTCCCATAAGTTTGAGTAGGTTGTTTCTTTATTTTCATTGAATTCAAGGAAGACTTTAATTTCTTTCTTTATTTCTTCCTTAATCCAGGTATGGTTCAGTAGTTGACTGTTCAGTTTCCATGAGTTTGTAGGCTTTCTGGGGGTAGCATTGTTGTTGAATTCTAACTTTAATCCGTGGTGATCTGATAAGACACAGGTGGTTACTAATATTATTTTGTAATTGTGTAAGTTTGCTTTGTTACTGAGTATGTGGTCAATTTTCGAGAAGGTTCCATGAGCTGCAGAGTAGAAGGTATATTCCTTCCTATTTGGGTGGAATATTCTATAGATATCTGTTAAGTCCAATTGATTCATTACCTCCATTAATTCTCTAATTTCTCTGTTAGGTTTCTGTCTGATTGACCTGTCCATTGGTGAGAGAGGAGTGTTGAAGTCTCCTACTATTAGTGTGTGCGGTTTGATGGCTGCCTTGAGTTTTAGTAATGTTTCTTTTACGTATGTGGGTGCTTTTATATTAGGGGCATAGATATTCAGGATTGAGAATTCATCCTGATGAATTGTTCCTGTTATGAGTATAAAATGTCCCTCTCCATCTCTTCTGATTGATTTAAGTTTGAAGTCAACTTTTTTAGAAATTAGTATGGCCACACCTGCTTGTTTCTTAGGTCCATTTGCTTGATAAGCCTTTTCCCATCCCTTTGCTCTGAGTAGGTACCTGTCTTTGTGGTTGAGGTGTGTTTCTTCTAAACAGCAGAATGTTGGATCCTGTTTTCGTATCCAATCTCTTAGCCTGTGCCTTTTTATAGGTGAGTTGAGACCACTGACATTAAGTGATATTAATGACCAGTGGTTGTTAACTCCGGTCACTTTTTTAGTAGTAGAGTTTGTGTGTTTCCCTATTTGAGTTGCGCTGGTGGAGGGTCTCTAGATGTCTGAGTTATTGTGGTCATTGTTGGACTCCTTGGTTAGTGATTTTCCTTCTATTACTTTCTGTACGGCTGGATTTGTGGCTTCATATTGTTTAAATTTGTTTTTATCCTGGAAAATTTTGTTTTCTCCATTTATAGCGAACGAAAGCTTGGCCGGGTATAGTAGTCTGGGCTTGCATCCATGGTCTCTTAGTTTTTGCAGTACATCTATCCAGGACCTTCTGGCTTTCATGGTTTCCATTGAGAAGTCAGGTGTATGTCTGATAGGTTTACCTTTATAAGTAACTTGGCCTTTTTCTTTTGCAGCTCTTAATATTCTTTCTTTATTCTGTATGATTTGTGTTTTGATTATTATTTGGCGAGGGGATGTTTTTTTTTTTTGTTTTGTTTTGTTTTTTTGATCCAGCCTATTCGGTGTTCCGTATGCTTCTTGAAACTTCATAGGTATATCTTTCTTTAGGTTGGGAAAATTTTCTTCTATAATTTTATTAAATATATTTTCTGGACCGTTGAGCTGCACTTCTACTCCTTCTTCTACTCCTATAATTCTCCGGTTTGGTCTTTTTATTGTGTCCCAGATTTCCTGAATGTTTTGTGATGAGAGTTTGTTGGATTTGCCGTTTTCTTTGATCAGTGTGTTTATTTTCTATATGGTATCTTCAGAATCTGAGAGTCTTTCTTCTATCTCTTGTATTCTGCTGGTTATGCTTGTTTCTGTAGTCTCTATTCGTTTACCTAGATTTTCCATGTCCAGCCAACCCTCCGTTTGTGTTTTCTTCTTTGCCCCCATTTCAGTTTTCAAGTTTTGAACTGTTTCCATTATCTGTTGATTGTTTTTCCTTGGTTTCCAAGAGTATCATTCACTGATGTATTCAATTCTTCAAACTTTCTGTTATACTTCTCATCCATTTCTTTAAGGGCATTATTTACATGCTGTTTAAGGCGTCAATCACTTTCATAAAGTCAATTTTTTCTACTTCATCTTTTTTTTTAAATATTTATTATGTATACAATAGTCTGTCTGTGTGTATGCCGAAGGCCAGAAGAGGGCACCAGACCTTATTACAGATGGTTGTGAGCCACCATGTGGTTGCTGGGAATTGAACTCAGGACCTTTGGAAGAGCAGGCGATGCTCTTAACCACTGAGCCATCTCTCCAGCCCCCTCTACTTCATCTTGATTAAGGTGTTCATGTCCACATGTTGTCAGGTCGCTGGGTTCTGGTGGTTTCATGTTGTTTTTGAGATTGTTGGGTGAATTCCTGCACTGGCGTCTGCCCGTCTCTTCCTCTGAATGCTCCCCTATGGATCTTCTTTTACAGGATCTGGTCTACTTGCCTACTGATGTATCTTCCCAGTGATGGCAGTCTCCAGTGATGGCTCTCCTGGTGCTCCAGTGATGTCTTTCCTGGTGCCAAGATCAGATCTCTGTGCTGGTTGGGTAGCTTGTAAAGAAAGCACCTACCTTGTTTGCTGCAGGCAGGCTATTGAAACAACGGACCTCTTGCCTGCCCGCTCAGTTGCCCAAAGAATTCGGTCCCAGAGCCCAGACAAGCTGAGCTGGGAGAAGTTATGTGCCCAAAGAGGGAAGAGAGGCAGAAGGGGGGAGGGTTCTGGATGCAAGCTGAGTGGGATAGGAAGAGAGAGGCAGTATGTGGGGGGGGGTGTATAGGCCCTGCAGGAAGCCCAGGGAGTATGGGGGGTGGGTGAGGAACGTCTGAGTTCCGGGGCCCCGGACTGCTGCCGCGGGTCAGAAACTCACCCCCCTGATGGCTCTCCTCCTTCCATAAGTTTTGAGCTGTGGGTTTTTCTGTTAGAGGAAATTTGGGTGAACCTGCCACTCAAATCATCCTCAGAACTGAAGTAAGTTTTAGTCGTAAGCAGAAAGTGCATCTGCTGTTAGAGTGATTTCATTGCTTGAACTTTTAAAAATTCTAGTAAAATACCTTTCTTTCTAAGAAAAAAAAAGAAACACAAGCTACCCTATCAGAGTCCAGCTTCAATGGGTAGGAGTGTGTGGATGAGAAATATTGGGCAGACAAAGCAGAGATATAAAAGATATAAAAGAATAGAGACACAAAATAGAGTTAGGAGAGCCACTCAACAAATACTGAATTCATCTGCTTTTATTTTCCATATGCTTATATACTCCAATCCAAAAGAGGAGAAAGAAGGCAAAAGACCGCTTTAACATGATACAAAGAACAAACAGAACAAGTACCTCTTCAATACCTGAAACATCAAGTAACTATATCCTGAGTTAAGTATTCTGTTGTTTAGGCAGGACATGCAGTGACCACACCTTAGGCCAAGCATCCTGTAGGCAGCTGCTCCCTGGAACAAAACTCCTGTCATAACCTGGACAGAGCAAGAACAGGCCTGAACTCTCTGGCCTTTGGTCAAGGTGGAACAGATATCACATTCATGGACTCCAACACTACTTTTCACAGTGTAATAGGAGGCCGCTTGTTTGTTCCCAACTACTCAGCCCTGAAATAATCACACAAAACCCATATTATTTGCAATAATATGGTCTATAGCTTAAGCGTATTTCTGGCTAACTCGTATCTTAAATGAACCCATCTCCATTAATCTGTGTATCGCCACGAGGCTGTGGCTTACTGGGTAAAGTTTCAGCAACTGTCTTTTGTGGGGCTACATGGCTTCTCCTGACTCCACTTTCTTTCTCCCAGCATTCATTCTAGTTTTCCCCACCTAACTAAGTTCTGCCCTATCAACAGGCCAAGGCATTTTCTTTATTCACCAATGGTATTCACAGCAGGTAGAGGGGAATCCCACATTACTCACCACTTCAAGGAACAGGTATAACTGACCATTAGATATTTCTGAATTACTTCTATTTCTGAAATGCATTTCTGTATCGTGAGTGGGTAGGATGCCTCTTTTGAACAAGAAAACTCACTGGCACCTACAGATTCCAATTCCAAAGATAATCTGGAAACAACAGAAAAATGAGGAAACCTTAAGTAATGCTTCCCATCCATTTTATGCCACAACATTCAGAAAAAAGTAATATTTTCACAGTAAAATAGAGAAACCTGACAGGTATTCCTAATATCCCAGGAAATCGGTACCTTGAGCCAATGGTAAACCATTCAAAGTGAGTCACTGTGAATCCTGAGCACCACCTGTTCTCAGGAATCAGTAAGTAACATAGGAAATGATTAAAGTCTTCTCTTCCCTCTTTACCAAATCACCATAAGTAAATTCTTCAGACCTTCCACGTATTCCACACGTGTGCATTTCCAGCTTCTTAGAAGCGATACTTTCACATGGTGTTAGACAGCAGGCCTCCACTACTACTAGGAGAATATGAAAAGGAAGACAGCTTGCTCAAGACTGATAAGTTAGGGCGATATTCAGCAAGGATGGGGTTCACTCTTTTCTTCCCCAGAGACAGCCTTAGTGTGGGAAATGTTGATTTACTTAAATTAGGCTTTTCTCTGCCTCTCTTGCCTCTGCACCCCAACTATACCGACTGCCTCAAACAGTCTTCATCACTAGATTTTGCTATATAGCCGGAGGACCTTGTTTATATGCAAGGAAGCAGCATTTGAGTCACAAGTGCAATGAAGGTAGATCCTCAGCAATCTACATCTTTGCTTGGCTTCCTGAACTCTCAAAGCCCAGGAAGTATGGCTCATAAGAACCTGAACTCATTGGGATTGCTCCACACAGCACCCTGATAGACAATTAGGGATCTGTGTATCAGGGAAGACTTACCTATGACCAAATAAAATGGAAGCTAGAAAGATCAAGCCCAAGATAAAATTAATTCTCAAAAATTTAAGCTACTTTTAGTGACATTTTTATATACCAGAATTAAATTATTATGCTAATTCATAGTGCAAAAGGGTTTTGATGACTTAGAAATAACTCTCTTCCATTAGTTTGAATATTTGAGATAACATATTTAATTGACCTCTTTCAGAGGTTTCTCTTCATGTAAAAATAAAAACTTATGTAAATAATTATTTTCTAATCTTGAATGCTTTTTAACACTAAGAGGGAGAAAAGCTAGATCTATAATGAAGTCAACTTTGTACTTATTAGCCCTAAAACCACTTACACATTCAAATTAAAATGTACACATTGTCTTCAGCAAAAAGTGCTGCTTTAATAGAACCTCAAATTCTGATTAAATTACAGTGAGGTATCTCTTTCCCAAAGTGAGAAATAATTATTAATAATGTATCAGGAAACAGTGTGTGGGCGGCTCATGTTGGCAAAGATAAGTTCCCGTTATATGTCCTGCGGCATCTGAGACTGACAATTCACACATCTTTGCATCTCCCAGAGTATCACACATTTAGCATCTCAAGATGCATGTGCAGATCTCTCAGATACTGTCCGAGGTATTGCCCTAGGGAAAGTGTGCGTGCTGTCATTATTGTAAATTACTATACCTTTTTATCTTTAATAGTGAACTTCAGGAATTACACACCTATTAGAAATTAGTACCCTAGGAGGGAAATATTTACTCATAATAACAGAACCATTCTTGGGTCTTGATGTCTCTTCTAAATCTCTAACTTCCACTTTATGTTTCATTCGGAATCACCAATAGTGACCAGAACGTCCACTACGCAGCCACTATCTGCTTCTCTCTCTTTACCCCCTTGGCTGTGGGTCTTATTTATTCTGCAGGGTGCTGTGAACCTAGGTATCTTCATCTTGACCTGGTGGGAGACACATGACTGCTTCTGCCAGACCCTCTGTCCCAAGGTAGGTGTAGTCCCTCCCACAAACCCTTGTACACTTTAGCACACAGTCCATGAGTCTGGCAGATGCTATGCAGTGCTTTTGGTACAGAAATACTAGGTAAGGGATTCACAATAAAGCAGTGGCTCTCAACTTGTGGGTTGCAACCATCAGAAAACATTTTTCCAACAGTCTTAGAAAGTAAGACACTGCTCACTATCAAAATTACAGTTATGAAGTAGCAACGAAAATAAATTTATGGTTGGGAGTTCCTAGGACCATTGGAAATATATGTTTTCTGATGGTAGAACCCATAGGTTGAGAACCGCTGCACTAAAGGAAGTGCTTGTTGTCTCCTGTGCCCATGGAGTCCTTACACATCTGTGCTCAGGCAAATATGAGGATTTTTATTGTTTCTGGGATGTAGCGTCAAATGGATATTTTTTTCAGTTCTTTTTTTTTTATTCCCCCAAATAGTCACCAATGTAGAAAAGCAAGTCTATCAGAAGAAGCAAATGCACAGCTGAGAGATGGGAGGCAGGAGTAAGCACAGGAGCATCGAGACAACAGGGAGACCCTCGAGGCATTGTGGGACAGACCCACACATGGCCCATGTAAACAGCACTAGAAGGCCCTCCCCTTAGAGCTGTCCCAGCCATAGGCATTCAGCAGAGCATCAATGTGGTCAAAGAAGATGACACTATCACCAACTGCAGAAAGAATGTCTGACCCTTCTTCTCTCACTCTCTTCCTGGTGTTGTAAACATACCCAGGGAGGAGGGGTCACCTGAACATAGATAGTGGGGAAAGGATGGGACATGCTTTCCCTACAGAAGGTTTATAAGAGGACAGGTAGAGAGAGGACATATCTGAATATAAGCATGAAATTGAGACTGGAAAGAGGCCCAGTGGAGGGTGTGGTATGGATCCACTTAGGTATCACTAGGGAAAGGAAAACATGGCACAATGAGATTGATTAGAAAGACTAAAAGAAAAAAGTAAAATAAAGAAAATGAAAATGTTCTCTTTTACATTAATACTTAAATGGAAGCCATTGAATAAACTAGTTGTATAAACTACCATCTTTTATTTTTTTTTAATATTTATTTATTTAGTATACAATTATCCCTTCAGGCCAGAAGAGGGCACCCGACATCATTACAGATGGTTGTGAGCCACCATGTGGTTGCTGGGAATTGAACTCAGGACCTTTGGAATAGCAGACAATGCTCTTAACCCCTGAGCCATCTCTCCAGCCCCCAACTACCATCTATTAACTAGGCCACCACATTGAGTTATTATTACAGTGCTACCAATATACATATCACTTTTGCACCTCAAACTAATATTCTTCCATCTTAAGGTGCAATATTTTAAACACCATGACAAAATACTTGAACTTGAGCTCAGAAGTTGGCATTGTCCTATCTAACCTAAGATCCTGGCATCGTCATGCATGCCAAGTTTTGGAGCCATGGACCCTGATCTTGGTTTAGTTTAGACCTCCCTACTTGTCAAGAGGCCTCTCGTTCTTAACTATGCCTCTCACCTTTTAGAGGATGGGTGGTATACTTTGTCTTTAGAAAAGAGAGAACATAGCAAATTGGCTTAATTTATTTTGTATTTCAATCTGGACAGGACTAAAGTTTACAAACACACAACAGCCAAACTGCCTAGCACTAAACAACACATAGAAAACTACTCCAACTTCCCCCAAATTTTTGAATAATAGATGGATGTTATCATGACTCAAGAGTACTTTCTGCTTCTGATCCTGAAACAAGGTCAGTGCTAGATGATGCCATTCTTCTTGTGAAACCAAATTACCAACTCAGAATACCATTTGAAAAATTGCCCAATATTATTTTATTATTGTGATTAAGTAATTTCCAGATGGCTGTTCCAGGATAAAAACTCTTTTCTCTCTCTTCTCTTCTCTTCTCTTCTCTTCTCTTCTCTTCTCTTCTCTTCTCTTCTTCTCTTCCTCTCTTCCTCTCTCTTTCTTTCTCTCTCTCACTCCCTCCCTCCCTCTTTCCCTCCCTCCCTCTTTCCCTCCCTCCCTCTGTCCCTCCCTCTCTCTTTCTAGAAAGAAGTTCACCATTTTCAAAATCCCCCAATACCATCCTCAATCTATAACATAAATCATCCTCTAAGAACACTAATGTAAACTCCAAACAATATCTGTTGTGCACCAGAGGCAAGGCCTACATTAAATGATAACAAGAAAGAAAAAAATAACAAAAAATCAAAAAAAAAAAAAATGAAAAGCCTGTGCTCTTTGCCATACAAACATTCTAGCTCCTGACTAGGAGCTACTTGCTTTAAAGCTGTGATTTAAAGCCGGTGGCACAGGAGTAACACGGTATTGAAACCAGATTTAAGCAAGAGTTTCTGAAAGTCAGATTTATGCAATCTTCAGTCTTACTCAATCCCAAAGGAGTGTGTTTACATATTTCATAGTCTTATTGAAATATTAGCCACTATCATGGGAAAATGACTTTGGTTTAACAGTGACAACATTTTTATTAATTTTTATCGAGATTAATAAGGCTAATAATAAGGATTTCGTTTCAGTTTAAATAAAAATGGTTAATTGCCTTCAAGGTTTTATTTTGTCTTGGATTCTAGCCTAGGCAGTCATCCAAATAGTAGCTGACATATTTATTATTCATGATTCTTACAGTTCATGAATTTTCTGGTCTCATTTAGAGAAAAATAATATTTTGTGATTGTTACTATATGAAGAAGCCATTAAGCAATGCTCACAAAAAATATGATAAAATTCAGTGCTTTTTTTATTGATGGTATTTTGCCAGTGAAGTCTGTAGTTCTATATGAATACCGTGGTGAGCCAAGGATGCGAGGGTGGACACGTAATGAGACCACGACCCTTTGCCTAAGAATACGGCTCTTGTGACTCACTGTCAGGAAGCCATGATCTTTCAGTTTCAATAATGGTAATGACTTTGTCCTGAGTCATCCACAGTTTTGCCCAGATGTTTCTATGACTAAGCGCTTAATTTCTCACCAAGAACATTTCAGCAAAACAAACATATAGCATGAGATATTTAGATTAATTTATAAATGCTTACGTGAACATAAATTATCAAATGATCATAGCTTCTACACCATGCCCTAAAAACATCTGTAGATTCACTCTAGAAATGATGAAGGCCATCAATGTGTTTTTTTAGCACTAGTGACTGAAGACTTCCTCTGTCTGACTTTTACTAGGCGTTGCAGGGACTACCAGTCAGCAGAATCTTAAAGGGACAGTTCAATTATATCAGTCACTGGAGTCATTTTACTGCTATTTCCAACTCATTTCCAGCCATATAAATTTCCTTGCCTTCGTTCTCTAAGACAGGAAATACAAGGGTGTGGTGTTTCCACCTGACTGCATGTGTAGCAATGCTATGGGCTATCACTCTTGACTGCCTCGTTTCCTCTCCAAGGTAACTTGTTCAGGGATTGGGTGATGATGGGGAATATAATTCTTACACATCAGTAGTGTTACAATCAGTAGAACTGGGAGATAATACATTCTTCTGAAGTGAATTTAGAAATTATAATTCCTGACTACATAAATAATGTGTGTTCCCCAAGCCTTTGTGTTGAATCACCTTTTTGGCTAGTGATGCAGTTTCGGGAAGGTAGAAGCTGCAGAAGTATGAACTCAAACCCCTGAAATTTGAAGGCAAAATAAGCATTCCTCCTTTAAGTTGGTCCCTCCAGTATTTCAGTCACAGCCACATAAAAACAATTAACACAGTAAGTCATGAATGCATTTGCAAATACAAGCCTTATAATTCAAACCTTGCCTGAGAACAAAGATCAGCTCTGTGCCCTTAGTGTGCTGCAGTAAGAGTATAAACTAAAACAAATGCAATCACTTTGGACGACTGTGTCTTAAATGACAAAATAACCAGCACTGAATGTTTATCAACAGCTGAATTATTAGGCAAGGATAGATCTCATAATTCTTGAGGATTGCTGCAGCCCAAACAGGGACGTCTGTTTGCAGAACACTAGTAGTGGAGAAATTTTAGCCCCAGCCAGCCCCTCTACGGAGTTTGCAATTAACTGACAAGATTCGCGGAAACTCCTGAAGGAAAATGATTGGCATGCAAACCCAAAAGGAGTGTTACTTAAAACCTATTACATTGAAAGAAAATAACTATGTGCTTCCATGGTGCTTTTCATGAAAGCAAAGCAGCTGGGATGCAAATGTTCTTGCTTATTTGATATTTATTAACATTTAGTCTTGAGAATTATAAGAAGGAGTTTTCATGAAGTGCAAGGTTTTCTTCTTTCCTGCCCTGAATTGCTCATATTTGATTGATGAAGACTATATAGGACATGAGTCCTTAGCATGCTCTGTGCTTAATAGTAATGGATTTGATGCTGCATGTCTACATGGATATTCAACATGATTCCTTAGAACTAGGAGTCTTAATTTTCAAGAGAATGTAGCTCTGTCTAGAATATCAAAGACAACATAAGTAGGCAATTCCCACCCTTCCATCATTTTCACACTATACTAAATAGAATGCCTAACCATAAAGAAAACATGACTTTTTACTGATTCAAAACAGCATTCTAGAGAGAAGGAATTATGCATACATTCTAAAAAAAAAAAAACCCTCCTTTTGAATGGCAATAGAATAGATGCGAGCCTGTAGAACAAAACTGGACTGAAACAGTTAAGAGGTTAAGCATGGAAGAAGGACCCCTTTCAACTGCCCCCCCCCACACACTACTATCCCTCACTCTCCCACCACTCTTGATAAAAACTTCAGGGAGAAGCTGAACAAACCATCGATGAAGCTCAGGAATTCACCCAAAGAGCCTGGCTAGGGTCAAAACTCATGAACAAGGTAACAAGATGGGTGTGAGATGATCAGTTCTAAAGAACATCTTGGAAAGAGTGTTAAGGGTTCTAGGTCTTCATGCTGGAATACAGCACCATAAGCTTTTTAATTGGTTTATTGAGTTTATTCTGACATAAACTGTTGGTGATTCTCCCAAAGAAATAAGAAGCCATGTTGGAAAGCTGTGTACAGGCATGCATTGGGCTGGGAAAATTGATGCAGGTGGGGTAGAATGATTGAAAGTATGTGTTGTCTGAACTTTCTGTCCTGCCCAGTTTTTGCAGTCATTAAGTCCCAAAGAAATCACATGGAGATCTACATTAATTAAAAACTGATTGGCCTAATATCTCAGGCTTCTTATTAACTCCTATAACTTATATTAGTCCATAATTCTTGTCTGTGTTAGCCAAGTGGCTTGGTACCTTTTTCAGTGAGGCAGTTACATCTTGCATCCTCTTCATCTGGGTCACGACTGCAGACTGAAACTGCCCTCTTCCCAGAATTCTTGTCACCCCACCTCTACTTCCTGCCTGGCTACTGGCCAATCAGTGTTTATTAAACAGGTACAAGAAACAAATTTTTACAGGGTAAAACCATTGTCCCACAGCGAGTATGCATGACAGTGTTCGCTGCCATGATAATCTTGTGTGAAGGAATGCCATGTTGTTGGGTAGGGCAGTGAACATCTTTTCCAAAGATCAATTTCTATCTATATTCATAGGGAAAATTCAAACTACAACTAAAATAACTATAACAGCTTCAATATTATCTGTTTAATTATCTACCTTGGCTATGCAGATAATTTGAAGTTGCCTAAAGTTCTTTCTTCTGTTTAAAAATCTTGAGACTGCAGTATAACAGCATCATTTCATTCTCCCCCTTTCCTCCCCTCAAGCTCTCCCATATCGTACTTTCTCTCTTCGGAATTCACAGCCTCTTTGTTTTTATCTTTTATTAGTTTTTAAGAACTCCCCAATGGATCGCACATTTGGGATGTCATTATTCTAACCTTTAATTTTAAAGTTACTGAAACTAGTCTCAGTGGATAGAAATTATAGCAATTTCTTCTGTTTTCAGAACCCTTTGAAGTAAATGGGAATTGTAATTGCTTTGGACACAGATTTAGAGGTGCACTCTAGTTCATAAATGGATTAAGAGTCATAAAGAAACCACATACAACTCACAAGGGTCTGGCATATGAAGGTATTGCATAAAACGAGGAGTCATATTTGCATAGGCATTAAAATCCAGCTACAACAGCCCCAATTTTTATTTTTTTCCCTTCCATTTATGCTTTATTGTGATACTATATAGCATACTTCTCATTTTAATCGTTTTTGAAATGTTTAACTGATAGGCAAAAAATAGAAGTTAAACATATTAACAGTGCACTATTTGACATTTCAATATACTGTATACTATTTAAATTGGACTATCCTGCTACTTCCTAATGTATTTATCCTGTCCATGTAGTGAAAATATCCAAGATTTTTTTCTTCTATTTAAAATAAATGAGACTTTTTTAAAAATGTTAGTAACATACTATGCGGTATTTCAATACATTACACACTATTTGAATCAAGCTAACCAACTATTTCCTCAAGTACTTACCCTGTTTGTATGATGAAAATATCCAGAACCTTTCTTTTATTTAAAGTAAATGAGAATTTTTTTAAACCTATAATCACCATAGTATGCAACAGCACACTGAACCCCTTTCTACCTGCAAGTTTCTACCCATTCACCTTTCCTGTGCTCCCCTCTCTTCTACTCCCCAGCCTCTGGTCAACAACTTTCTACCCTCAACTTCTAGGGTCAACTTTAAGATTCTGCATGTGAGTGAGACAACATTCTTGTCCTTCTGTGCCTGGTTCATTTCATATATGTAATGAATTCTAGTTCTACCTATGGTATCACAGGGGACAAAATTTCTTCATATACTTATGTACATACACACATACACACATATGTACACATGTATATGACATGGTAGGTATGCATGTATATATTGCCCACCATGCTGTCTGTATCTAGTGCTGGGGTCTTAACTCTTCTTGAAAACCTCACCAGGCTCTGGCCCCTAAGTCTATCTGCTCATGGTGTTAGTAACATCTCTAATAACCCTTATTCCACAGTCATCCATCTCAATGATGTTTTGAAGCACTCTGTTGGCATTCTAAGCCTAACAGGTTCTATTGAACTCGTTTTTTCTGTGTTGATTTTCCATATGCCCATTACTAAAAGTTGGCTATCAATGTCCCCCTCCACTTATGTATTGGGGTTTATCTGCCTTATTAAATTTATTAACATTTGTCTTATGTGTCTGGGTATGATGACAAGGAGTGTAAATATAGTTAGAATCAATGCTTTCCCTCACTTCATTGATCCCTTCATTATATAATAATATTCCTAGTCTCTTTTTATTGCTTTGGATTTAAACTCAGTTTTGTCTGAGAACAACGTGGCTATTCATGCTTTTGTCTGGAATCCATTGCATGGACTATCTTATCCCATCTTTTTGCTTCCTATCTGTATGTTCTTAGAGGTGATATGATTTGATTTATGTGGCATATGCTTGCTCTTGTTTTCATTCAGAATGGCACTTGTTCACTTTCATCCCTAGCTAAGATCTTACTAATGCCATTTTGAAACATAGTTTCCAATTTCATTATAGTTCTTTTCTGTGGGTAAACTGATTTGCTTTAGTAAGGTATTTTAAATCTTGCTTAGTACCTTTTGTTCATGAATTATAAATCTTTGCTGTGTGGTTACCATAAGTAACCACGTAACTACTTGTACAAAACAAAGTGGGTTATAATAAGCTACTCTAAAATGCTTTGGACTTAAAGTAAAAACAAAATATAAAAATTAAGTAGCAAAAAAAGTAACAACAAAATTTTCTGGATTTGCAAGTAACATTGCACACACTCCATGGGTTATACTTTTATGGATATAGAAATAGATTATGTTGATATGCCTATACACATAATAGATTATATTGATGTGTATATACAAATACATAATATCCATACAATAACAATTGGTGGGAAAAAAGGCCATAAATGTGAAGTGGGGGGAGAAAAGATGTATAGGAGAGTCTGGAGAAGGAAGAAATATTGTAGTTAAAATACAATCTCAAAAATAAACAAAATGAACAAAAAAATCTCTGGTGCTGGGGACAGGAGGCAGCATTTGCTCCAAGCTTAATAAGATAGAGCTGAAGTCCTCTGCGGCTGAGAGCTGCAGTTAGAAAACAAAATAAAGGCAATAACAACAAAAGTTGCTCTCACAATTTTTTACGCTTACAATTTTGATGCCACTTTGTATCTTAATATGTCAGCTATATCTTGGTCCGTAAATGTAGTTAGTTTTAGTTTCTTTGATTGTCTATGAACAGTCCGTGTGTCTGCCTTACCTTAAAGCTTCCTGAGCTTGTGTGTGTGCCTTCTCTTGCCATAAATTTATACCTTGTCCTGTTTTTTCTCACTAACACTTTTTTTGGGTTTTCTGATTTTTTTCAGAGCTAAGGACTAAACCCAGGGCCAAACCCAAGGCCTTGTGCTTGCTAGGCAAGCGCTCTACCACTGAGCTAAATCCCCAACTTTTTAAGTGGTATTGGCTGTCTTGTGTTACACAGTCATCGTTCCTATCACAGAAGTCTTTTTCAACCCAACTCTACCCAGTAAACATGAAGTCCTCTCTACTTGATTAAGGAAGCGAGCAATCTAAGCCACACTTCTCTGAAGTCCTTATACTTCTGCAGGTACAATGACAATGAACTAACAATGCTTCTCCGCCTCTGTGGCTACAAGCAAGGATGGGCTGGTACCCAGGCTAAACTGGTCTCCTTATCATCTAGTGCCTCCAAGTCATGCATTCCTCACAGAAAGGCTGCTCATTATCTTAGAGCACCCACTCTTTTGAGAAAGTTCTCAACGTGGAGAATCCCCTTTGTTCCCAGACTCTTCCTTCCTTAGCTTGGGACACTCCTTTGGTAGGATCTGAAAACGAGTCCTACCTATGGTGGCTGGTGTTCTTAAAGGATGTGCTTGCCTGAGATACATCTCCACACCTGCTTTGTAGGACCAGCTCACAAGTGAGCCACCCCTCACACGATGACCCTTCTCACCACCTGCCTCTTGTAACCTGTTGTTTACGTCACTATGACAGGATCAATATCAATCTTTATCCTACTTGTTTTGTTTAACATAATCTTCCCAAGACCTACACATATGATAGTGTGTGTCATATCCCAGTCCCTCTTGTAGACAAATAATATCTTTTTACGTGAAATTCCAGTTTGTTCATCTACTCATCTACTTGCTTCTTTTTCAGAAGCAGTAAGTCATGCTCTATTTTTAGATAAAATAATAATATTTATTATATTTTTCTATGCTAAATATAAGTATATATTTAGCAAAATATATAATATCAAAGTTGGACAGGACAAGCCAGTAGAAAGAAAGAACCTAAGAGAAGCACAGGAATCATAGACCCACTCTTTCTCACGCTAAGGAATCTCACAATGCTTTTTCAGTCTCTGAGTTCATATGAGCTTTGATCACATTGATTTAGGAAGCCTTGTTTTCTTGGTGTCCTCCATGGGCTCTGGTTCTTTCACTCTTTCCCAGCTCTGAGAGGAAGGATTTGATGGAGACATCCCATTTATGGCTGAGTATTCCAAGGTCTCCCATTTTCTGCATAATATCTGGCTGTGGGTTGGTGTGGGAGATCCTGCTGTATATGTGTTGCTTTTATTGGTTAATGAATAATAAAGCAAACATGTGCCAGGCATATAAAAACTGACAGTAACAATGGACTTCTGATGCCAAGATCATGTTAGAGTCCCTCAGAAACTCTCATTCACCTGTTGGAAGATCTATGGATCGTGTTTCCAATGCTCTGATAGGTTTTAAACAATCAATTAAGACGTTTTTATATTTGTGATTTTACTAAAAGATGTATGACCTGGCCTTTTAAATGTAACCTTATTTTTAAACTGCTTAAGGATGTTATGATGGTCTGTATTGATTGTTGATTTAACAACTCTGTACTCACCTAGGAGACAAGTCACTTAGCACGCCTGTGAGGGGTTATCTTGATAGAGGTGATAGAATTTGGAAGGCCCGTTGCAAAGAAAGGAGCACTGTTCGGTAGCCTGGGGTCCTGGACTGCCTAAAAAGGAAGAAGTAGGCTGAGCAGGGGCACATGTCTCTCTCTGCCCCCCTGGCTGTGCATGCAAAGAGACTGGCTGCCTCTTGCTTCTGGGTCACAACTTTTTCTTCCTTCCTTCAGTTACAGAGAATTCTGTTATAGCAGTGAGAAAGGTAACTGTCTTAGGGTCTCCTTCACTGTGAAGAGACATCATGACCATGGCAACTCTTATAAAGGAAAAACATTTAATTAGGACTGGCTTACATAGTCAGAGGTGTGGCCCATTCTCATCATGGTGCGACATGGTGACATGCGGGCAGACATGGTGCTGGCGAAGTAGTCAAGTGTCCTGCATCATGGCTGTCAATGAAAGGAACTCACTGGGCATGACTTTAGCATATATGAGACCTCAAAGCCCACCTCCACAGTGGCATAATTCCTCCAACAAGACTGTACCTACTCCAATAAGGTCACACCCCCTAACAGTGCCACTACCTTTGGGGGCTGTTTTCTTTCAAACCACCACTGTAATTCATACAGAAGTTATCTATCCATGAATTTTTAAGGCACAAAAATATTTGTCTGTGGCTCAGTAATTAGAAATACTGGCTGCTGTTGCAGGATTTGGATTCTATTCCCAGCACCCACATGACAGCTCACAACCATCTGTAACCCCAGTTCCTTGGGATCTGATGACTGTCCTGGCCTCTGCAGGCACCAGGAACACAGACATATATTCAGGCAAAACACTCATATACTTGAAATCATAACTTTAAAAATTATTTTAAGAATATTTATCTACTTTTGAGCCTCTTTTTGTGGGTTTTTGTATTATTATCTTCTTATAACCAAATTAGGCTTTATTATGCATGACAGCCTAAGAATTTATGATCATTACTAAACTCTGACAACATGAATCTAAAAATACGATATGTAGATCACCAGGTAATTAACCTGTAATTTATGCACCAATAATTAAACATATTTAATTCTGTACTCAGAATAGACATTTTGGATAATATGTTTTTAATACAGTAATAATATAAAGCTCACTGAAAGAATTTTTGTTTGTCTGAATTATTTCCCATCAAAATACACATTCACTTGGGATTTGACTATTTCTTCATTTGTCTGAACATAGAGGATAAAATGAGTGACAAATTTACTTTTAAAGTCCAATGGCGAGTAGCTTTGATTTCTCATTTTGTGACCACATTCCATTAAAACTTGTATATCTCAGGAGCAATAGCATTCCTGGTTTTAACCACAGAGAAACCCTGTCTCGAAAAACAAACAAACAAAAAAAACAAAACAAAAAAACCAGAGCCCTTACGGCCCAGAGCTGCCAGCTTGTGGTAGAAGAAGGGTTTCCCTTATCTGTTCCAGCATCCACACCCAGAAAATGGCTCAGAATCACTGATGTGGGGCCATGGAAACCTGACAGGATCCTTATCAGCGATGGGAGGCAGGAAGAGCAGCCCCACTTTCAGCTTTAAACAGATACAAATCCTACAAGTGTAGGCCCAAAGGAAGTTTTTCAAAGCATTCCTCACAGGCTTTGAACAGCAGCTGGGGAGGGAAGTTCCTTAACAGTCCTAACTTTGGAAAAGAGGGGGCAGGGTTTCTTTTCTTGTAAAGATAATGATGAAAAACATGAGTGCTCCTTGCTGAGAAAAAAAAACAAAAACAAAAAACAGAAAACAAAAAACTCTAGTGGAGTCACATATAAGAATGCTCTTCACTTTTCTCCAAGAATTATTACCAATATTTACTTCCATTTTTACAATATAGAAATGGACAGAATGTCACCCAAAAGACAGAACATAGGCAGAAATAAGTGATCAAAAACCAAAATTGGGTAAACATTTTTCCTCTGAGAAAATAGATCTTGAGAGCGTGTAAATATCAAGATGCCACGACAGTATATGTACTCATATTCAAACAGCAGTCAAACAAAGAAACATGGACAGCCAAAGTCATACTTAGAGTGACCTCTGCCTTGGCTTCTGTAAGGCAGAGTCAAGTCTGATTGTAAAGCACAGAACCCACAAAGTGGGATGAACAAACTGACGTGCCTTTTCATGGTGCTTCGGGGATGTACCATTACATGTCCTAGAGACGAGGATCATCTAATTGACCCCCGCGACCCACAGAGAAGATTGCCTCACTCAGAGGGGGCCAACTGCAATGTCTGTTCTTTTAGAAATAATCAATCTTCAAGACTGGAAAACAAAGTCAGGCGACACACACCAGAGCCCCCCCCCACACTATTTTCTTGCCTCTTGATTGCAAAGACAGGCATTTCAGTGACCCCAGAGGTTCTGCTCTCAGCTAAGGCATAGGGTTCCAGGGGAACCTGAGAGAGTACGGACACACTTTCAGATACACAAAAGCAAATTGGAAAGGGGTGGGATAAGAAGACAACTCACTACAGAATACCTAAGTGGTGCTCAGTCCTAGAGCAAAGGATGAAGTATATATGTATTTAACCATAGTAGGGTGTAGATTCTTCATTGTCTAAAAATCAAAAAATAAAATACAGTACAATATATTTTAAAAACCAAAAATCCAAACTCAAGGGTCCTAAGTGTTTGCTTCACACACAGTCTACCATCACCAGTCACTGGGGAAATGCAAACCAGGTAAAAAGTACTCCAATTACTGAGAGCACCATGATGATCAGCCTTCATCATCAGCCTAACTGGATATAGAATCACTGCGGATCTTCTAGATCTCCTTTCTGACTGGCCCAGTGAAGAGAAGGGAAAATACAAACATGTTTGGAAGGAAAGAGTTTAAACTAAAGATTTGACCTTAGAGGATGAAAGCTTCCCTCCCCAGGAGAAGGCGTACCGTGGTTACTACAACACTGGTCCAAGCACAGCCAGAAGATGTTTGGTGCTGGCAGCAGAACTTGTCAGCCTCCTCAGTGTGGTACTGATTTTTTCAGAAATGGAAGGGTGTAAAAGTGGGGGAAGATGGTCATGGAAGCTTGCAGACAGATTCCACAAAGTCACTAAGGCCAGGCAATGTGTGATCAGGTCAGATTCCCTGGCAAGGAGTTCCTGGGAGCCATTATATGGATCTGGGAAGGTGAAACCTAATTTGTAGTGGAGACCTCAGGATTCTGGCCATGCCTGGACCATGTAATATCTGCCAATGAACGGAAAGCAGGAACAGAGAAGAACCAGGCCAAGAGAGAAGCCACATGGACTGCAGTTATCAGATCCAGAGGGTTAGGGCTTCCCAAGGCTGTTGGAAATAGTGCTGTAGGGTCTGGTGTTTCCACTTCTGTGTTTCAGTTTTGATCCAGTCTTTCCTTGCCATCCTTCTGTTTCTCACTATGCCATTTATATTGGAAGTACTTTTTGTTGTTGTTGTTTTTAATTTTAATGGGACTAAAAATTAAGAGATTACCTTCAGTCTCTGAAGAGACTTAGGATTTGGGACTTTTGGGCAGTGTTCGGACTGTGAAAGACTATGGTTTGAGATGTTTAAAGATAGGCAAAACGCATTTTGCATTATAAGGTAAAAACAAGACTTTAGGGGACAAGATTGAATGTTATGGTTTAAAGTGAAGTGTTTCGGTGTCAGATTGACAAAAGGTGGAGTTGTGATAGTCTTCATTATTAATATGACTGAATTTAAAATCACCATGGAAACTGTATTGTGTGTGTGTATTTATACATCTGTTTCCAAGAAAGTTTAACAAAAGAGGGAAGAGTTAACCTGAGTGTGGATGCCATTGTCAGTGTGGCAGTACCCCAAACTGAACAAAGGGTTGGAAATAAGTGATGTCAGATGTCTTTTTGTATATGTGTTGCTTTTATTGGATAATGAATAAAGCAGTTTTGGTCAATGGCTTAGATTTCCCAGGTGGGAAATCTGAACAGAGAGAGAGAGAGAGAGAGAGAGAGAGTAGGTGGAGTCAAAGAGATGTCATGTAGCTGCTGAAGGAGACAGAGGCTGGAACCTTCCCAGTAAGCCACAGCCTCATGGCAATACACATATTAATAGAAATGGATTAATTCCAGATGTAAGAGCTAGCTAGAAATACGTTTAAGTCATTAGCCAAACAGTGTTGTAATTAATACAGTTTCTGTGTGATTATTTGGGTCTGGGCATCTGGGAAATGAACAAGTAGTCTCTGTTTACAAATGGCACCAGTGTGAGAAAACTACATTCACATAAAAGCAGAGAAGACTTTGGAAGGAATTCTTGACACAAAAGAATAGAGTTCAGTACTTTTTTCAGGTAGGCGCTATTTGCTGGCAGCAAGCAGAGGTGCAGCTCCTCTTAAGAAAAGGCTTCCTGACTCGGCATGAGCAACAAAAATTGCACAGCTTCTTTAAGAAGAGGCTTCCTGGTTCATGCTGGCACTGGTGGCCTGACTAGCTCTGGATCTTTTGGGAGGTCCTGCACCTAAATGGGGTTTGTGAGCAACCTGTTATGAATTGATTAAATGGCGACATAGACCACGGTGTCCCTGGAGTTGGGGCAGTGAGCATGGCTTGCAGAGGTGGTGAATAGTTCCTCCATTGGACTGGATGGAAGAAACAGGCAGGGCTGCAGAGGTGCTCCTAGCCCTGCCCGCTTGGGAAAGAGAGAAAAGGAGTATAGATAGTTATAAAAAAAATAAATCGTTTTAAAAACTAAAACAACGTCTTTAAAGAAATAGAGTACAGACAGTCATAGATTAAAGGAGTAAAGAAAAATAAGAAGAATAAGCCACGTAAAGATGCACAGAGAGTCTGGATTATGTATGTTATTGTGTTTTCTTTGAATTTCATGACTGTGAATGAGCTAAGTACAGAAAGACATTTCATTGTATGGGTTGCTAAGCTACACCAACATATATTTTAAAGGTATCTTGATTTCAAAATTTGAGTCTAAGGATGTGTTTCTTTGGAAAAGTGGTTCTGCTTTTGCTTCCATAGAAGATGAAAACCTGTGGATTCCTTCTAGGCTAATGTGGTTTGATGGAACAAGACCCCCTGAAAGAGTCTCGTGAACTTTAAAAATGCTTGACCCAACAAACAGCAGGAAGAAGTTTGGAGAAAACTATGCCCAAATTCCAAAAATGATTGTTTAAAAATGTTTGTTTTCATTTAAAAGGGGATACGATATAGAGATGAATATTTTAGCACTGGTATGGATCTTAGTCAATTGATACAAATTTAAGGTTGATTTTGTTACACTGTGTATGTGTATTTCTACTCTTGTTTAAGGTATTATGCTTATACAACTTATTTAAAAATCTAATGAATAATTAAAAATTAAGATTAATAGTCTTTATATTTATAATAGTCAAAATAGTAGTCATGTTAGTTAGGTTTTCTAGATACACAAAGCTATATTTCAGTTATATAGATAATCTTCAACACTTCAAAGACTACAGAACATGGCATTTAAAATATTTTAAGAACTTAAACTTTTCATAAAAACGAGACATATCTCCTGGCAACACCAATCTACTTCAAGAGGAAGATGGGCATTAAAGTGGCTCCTTTGGAATTTGCTAGGCATTTGGGCCAGAAACTGCTCTTGTCTGGACTACTTGATGGTATGTTATATGAACTAGACATGCAGGACCCACAGAAAAGTGACTGCTGAACTTTGCAAAAGATGGGATGGTCCTTCAGGGTTCCTGCTTCACAGAAGAAACTGCCAGACATTCTGCAGGACACAGAAGAAAGCTATTGAGGAACTTTGCCATTACAGGGCAGAACAGATATTCAAATTTCCTGCTGCATGGAAAAATCTGCTGGAAACTATGAACCTGAAGATGGATGCCTCCACCAAAGAAGAACTTTGGGTGACTGTCCAGGCAGCAAGATGTCTCCGACAATTCTAGAACTTTGGAAGTTGCTTAAAATACACTTCCTGTTTACTTAGGTAATATATCCTTCTGGTGTCTTTGAAGAGTTGAAGACATTATAATTTTCCTTAGCTATGTTAAAAAGATAAAATAGATATGAGAATTCAGACTCATAAAGAAATATTGTAACTATAATTCTTGTTTGATAACTGTTTTGTTTTATGTAATTTTCCTATTACATTATATGTAATAGGAAATGCTAAAAGCTACATTTTCAGAATATTATAGCCTTAAAATTTATATACCAAAAATACAACAGCTAAGAAGCCCCAGTTTACCTCTTAAGTAAAGTCCTGTAATTTTACCATGTATTTTATTTATTTCTGTTGCTGTGATAAACACCATTGCTAGAAGTAACTCAAGTAGAAAATTATTTTTTTTCTTACACTTCCAGGTAACAGTGGATCATTGAGGGACCAGGGCAGGACTCTGGAGGCAGGAACTGAAGCAAAGTGGTACCATATGACTTGCCCCCATGGGACGGACATACCCATATCAATCACTAATCAATAAAATGAACTTCAGACTTGACTACAGCCAATTTGTTGAGGACACTTTTTCAATTACTATTCTCTTTTCTCAGATACCTCTAGTTTGTATTGAGTTGACAAAACAAAACATAAACAAACCAGAAAATAAAACAAAAAGGGACATTGGACTAAATCAAAATTTTCTTTTTCTTAAATTTGAAGTGAGTAAGATCACTTTTGAGTTTGGCATGTTTTGCATTCATATCTAGAAGTGTTGAATTCATTAATATCAAATAAATGTTATACCACAGATACTAATTAACACATTCCAAATATTACATTTTTAATAGAAAGTAAAGGGGCAGTCATGGTTTTATGTGCTTTTTCTCCAGTATGAATACATAGCAGTGTACATTAAAAGGTTATTTTTTTTTCCTTCATTGACTCATTTGGGTCACTCTACTGAAATTTAAATATATTATTATGGGTCTATTTCTAGATTGACAAGTCTGTGCCATGAATGTTTGACTTCTTCTGAGTTATTGTATCTTTTCATGTAAATTTTAAATCAGATGTTAAAAATCTTCCAATTTTTTTTTCCTTAGCAAGATTGGGTCTCGTATTCTAGGTCTTTAGGTTTACATGTGAAATTTCTTACACGTTTCATTAATGCTATGGTTTGAATCTGTTATTTTTTCCATAAGTTCTTGCTTGCTCAACATTCACTTCCCAACTTTGTGAGGGGTGCAGGTTGGAAAGATCTTAGAATCTTTAGAAGGTGGGTCCTGGCAGAGGTATGTAGGTCTCTGGAGATCAGGTCATTTTAGGAGGTGGGTCCTGGCAGAGGTATGTAGGTATCTGGAGATTAGGCCATTTTATATCACTCCTGGGACCTCCGTTCTTACCTTGTTCGCTGCACCCTCTCTGCCCAGGTGAGAAGACCCACCACCAAGGATTCAACCATTCTGCCTTCCACCATGATGCACTGCCTTCTGTGAAACCTGAGTCAAAATGAACCTCACGCCTACAAGTTGTTTTTGGCTCCACCAACAAGATAAGGAGATAAGTAACTGACACCATTACAAATCTGACGCCATGTCCTTAGAGCTTGCTGCTATGTCCTTATATCTTGCTAAGCACATTTATTGAGTGTAGTGTTTATTAGATGTTGAGTCCTCAAATTTGTTTGTGTGTTTACAGTTATGTCACCTAAAATAACACATTATTCTCTCTTACTTTCATCACAATTTTTATGTCTGTAATTTTTTCACCACTGAATATACCAAGTAGAGCTTTTAATGTAAGATTGAGTAGCCCTGATAGAACTGACTTGCTTTGCCTTCCTCCTTACCTTAGGAAGAAAGTATTATTTCACTGTTAAATATATGTTGTGACATTATAAAGGGGTGTCTTTACAAACTGATGATGATCTCAATGCTTTCTTCTTAGAGTTTTATCGTGATGGATTTTTGTTGAACACATTTTCTAATTTATTTAGAAGCTTGTCCTATGTCTATGCCAGCGATGATGATGCATAAGGATCAGCTTCCTAATGCCCACCTTTCATCCTGGGACAAATTCATTTTTTTATGAAGCATGCCTTTGGAGTATTATTCACTGATTAGAGATTGTCAAGAATTTTATCGCAATTTAAATTAGCAGTATTAGCCCATCATCTCCTTTTTAATAAAAGTGTCTTTGGGGACCTAGAAATGATGTCATTAACACTTAATGAAATGAGCTAACAGGTTTGTAATTAGACTATTAAATGTTTATAAATTCTGCTGATTACGTTTATTTTTGTTTTCCCATTGAAGACTCAACAATACTTTATCAGTATTAACCATTTTTAAATGTGCTTTTGCTTTCGTGGGTTTTTTTTTTTGTACTACTTTTTCTCTCCCAGATTTCCCTTAAAACTTTGTTAGTCCTTTTCTTTTCTTCTTAAATTTGGCTTACTTTATTCTTTCTGGCTTTATAAAAAAATCATCTTATTTCACTGACTTCTGTATTATTTTTTTATTTTCTAACTATTCTCTTTGGCTAGTGATCCTTCTGCAGCAGTACCACTAAGCTTTCAGAGGAACATGGAGAGACTAGCAAAGCATAAAGAATGCTTGCAACTGTGGACACTCACAATGTCTAGAGCTTGAGTATAGGGGCAGAGGCCAAAGCCCAGCTGGAGTAACTCTGGAATCTGACAATATCATTGAAAAATCACTGTATCAGAAAATGACACAAGAGAAAAATATAGCAGTGAACTTGGGGAATAGGACACAAGCCCCTCGACATAAAAATAGGAGAAATAAAAGGTTTAAAGATGTTAAACAGAAAATTCAAGAACTTTGTTTTAATTTTACATACATAAAATTGGATTCAAGAGAGTTGAACAGAGAAGAGGGGAGACTTTTTTTAATGCTAGCATAAGTCCCACAGATGTGTGCTTGTTTGTTTTGGTAAACAACAATCCAGAGCTATAACACATTTAATGAAATTCAAGGAACATAAATTCTAAGAAACACCTACATAACCACATGGTGATCCCTTGGATATGAATAAAAACCGAAAAGAATGCAAGAAATTAGCAAGAGAAACAAGGAAACACTAGCTCCACTTCATTCAAGATAATAATGCAAAAACGTCATTCTTGACTTCACAACATGAGCAGAGTATGTCATAAGACAATATGCTGTTAGGGCTGTGTCTTTGACAGGGTTTCTATTGTGGTGAAGAGACACCGTGACCATGGCAACTTGATGCTGGATGTCTCTCTGTGTGTTGTGAGTATATATTATAACCATTGGTTAATAAAGATTCTGATTTGGCTAATAGCCAGGCAGAATAGGACTAGGTGGGAAATCCAAACAGAGATACAGGAGGAAATAAGGCAAAGTCAGGGAGATGTCAGCAGCCACTGGAGAAGCAAGGTGTGAGGTAATGCCACACCCATGTGGCAATATATAGATTAGTAGAAATGGGTTAATTTACGATGTAAAAGTTAGTTAGTAATAAGCCTGAGCTAACAGACCAGTTTGAAGTTAATAGTAAGCCTCAGGGTAGATATTCAGGAACCACAGGAAGAAGAAAAACCTCCACTTACAGCAACTCTTATAAAGGAGACATTTAACTGGGATGGCTTACTCACAGTTTCAGAGCTTCTGCCCATTATCATTCTGGTGAGGAGCATGGCAGCATGCGGGCAGATGTAGTGCTCAAGGAATAGCTAAGAGTCCTACAAACTGCAGGCAACCGGAAGTCAACTAAAACACTGGGTGGAATCCTGAACATAGGAAACCTCAAAACCCACCGCTACAATGACATACTTCCTCCAACAAGGCCATTCCTACTCCAACAAAGCCACACCTCCTAATAGTGAGAATCCCTATGAGATTATGGGAGACACTTACATTCAAACCACCACAAGGCTGAGATTTTTGTTTTTGTTTCTGTTTTCTAAATCTAATTGTTTATTGTAGGAAAGATAATCTGAAAAAAAAACATGAAGATGAAATGAAAACTCCTTCACAAACATAAAGGCTAATAGAATTAATTATTGGGATGTTATGCTGCAAGAAATAGGTCTTATTTTTAATTTACAGTGTTTCTTCCATATCTCAGGGGGAAAATGGTATTCAAAGATTGAATGTCTGGAACATAGTAAATATGCCAATGAATAGGAAAGCCAGTGTCTTCATTTTTCTGACTTACTTAAAGGACATCTGGCTATTTGAATCTAAAAGAAAAATCTGAATCATGAGGTTTATGACACATCTGATAAAATTAGTTAAAAGTGGGGTGTAGGCAAAAGGAAATCTATTTCAATCTTATTCAATGATGTATGATGTAATGGATAAGATTCATCTGTGATAAGCTAAAATCAATTAAGAGTACTCATTGCCATTCCTTGAGAATGCCCTGGGGTAAAATAAAGATAGGTATAAACTAAAAACCAACAGAGAAAAAAAAATAACAGTATAAGAGGCTAAATTTCTGCCACTATAAAAAAAATGCAACAAAAATGACAAAAAAAAAGTTACTAGAATCAGAATTTATTTTAAAAACTCAAGGCCTAAAGGCAAAACTGTGAGCCTTCTGTCAGTTTAATTCACCCCTAATTCCATCCTTCCTACCCAGCAGTTGCAATCTAGAATGTATCTCCCCACATTCACGGAGAAGGCACTCAATCTCCAGCGAGATCGTGTCGGGAGATGGGCTCCAGAGGGAACCTTCTGGCTGGGAAGACTTTGTCCTCATGGGAGATGAACGCTGCTGTGAGGGGGCTGGTGGGAGCAGACTCGCTGCTTGTCTTCCCTGTAAACACAGAGCACCATTTCCTTGCGTATCCCCACATTCGCACGTTAAAAGGATCCACAGATGTTGGGTGTGGTGGCTACACTAGAGTCGCAGCTCTTGGGAGGCAGAGGCAGGTGGATGTCTGCCAGCCTGGTCTGCATAGTCGGTCCCAGGTATTGAAGTGTCTGTGTTAAAGGAATACTTGCGGGAAAGCCTAATGTCGACATCATTCACCTCACTTGATCTCATTGTTCAGGCAATGTACCATCTCCCACCCTCTAGCCTAAGGTTCTGAAAGAGAAGGAGAGACTGTATTTATATAACTTTATTACAGTGGGTTGTTGCCATTATCCTACTGCTAACTATTATTATAAAGTCTTCTTGCCTAATTAAAAGATTAAACTTTATCATAAATTATGACTTCAGAAAAAAATCATAGTACATTTTAATTTCAGGATTCCTTGTGGTTTCAGGCATCTGCAGTGACGCTTGCATTGTGTCCCTGGTGGTCAAGGATGGACGACAGGATTTGTTTGAAGCTATTCTCAGAACATAAATGCAAAGAAATTCACACACTGAGACTGAAATAAAATGAGAGAATAAAGACCGAGAAGGTCACGGAAGAACCCAGAGTGAAAAAGCGGGTAAGACAATGCAAAACAGCCTCACAGCTACTAACAAGCAAGGAATGATTCCAAAACATAAGAAACAGCTTTAATCTCGTTACTAAATACAACAGTAAAAAAATACCTGTTAAGGCTCAGCAGTTAAAAGAGGACCTGAGTTCAGTTTGCAGCACCCATGTTGGGCGGCTCACAGTCACCTACATCTCCAGTTCTAGGAAGTCTGATGCCTCCAGAGGTACACACACACACACACACACACACACACACACACAATAACGTTTTATTTCTAGCAGGGTTTCTCTGTGTAGCCCTGCTGTCCTAGAATTCACTCTCTACACCAGGCTGACCTTGAACTTAGAGATCAGCCTGCCTCTGCTGCCCAAGTGCTGGAATTAAAGGTGAGCACCACCACTGCCCAGCTAGAAAACAACATTTTTAGATGTGTTGGTATGAATCAGGGGATATTTGCATGATGATTTGTCCCTGAAATGTTCTTAAAAGTCTTAAACAAAATATGAATTTTTTCTTAACAGTGGAATCAAATAGTATTCTATTCATACAATGGAATAGTGAGCACCAATTAAGCTATAGCTTTTGTTTCCTTAGAACAGGACCAAGTGAAAAGAGCAAGATGTACTGACCAATTCTTTCTTTAGTGTGAACACAGAATAAATTATTCAAAATGTTCTTCAGAACTAGCCTATATGTAGCTGAGAAATTGAAGACAAAATCACATTAAGAAATGGAGTTGAGGAGCGAGGTAGGTGGTCCCAGTCCAGTCACGAGGGTCTTTTACTCAGAGCCTGAGGAGATATCAGAGATGCCATGTTGCTGGTTTCAGAGAAGGACTCCACCACGAGCCAAGGAGTGCTGGGACCTCTGGAAAGAAGAAAGGGAAGAGTCTAGAGTCTCTGCTAGAGCCTCAAGAAGAAAATGCAACCCTCCTGATACTTTTAATTTCAGCCCAGAGATACCCATGCGTTCCTCAAGATCTCTAGCACTGTAGTAGTGATATTGCCTTACGCCTCGTGCTTCTGGTAGTTTATTACAGTAGAAACAATTTGAGTATGCTTAAAATATTTTTTTAATGTAAACGAATGAATTAACACAAAATCTAGAGTCAGGTGATGTGCTGGGAAATATTTTAGTTCTCAAAAGGAAAAACAGGGTTGAGTTTTTTGTTGCTGTTTCCTAAACTGGGTATGGGATTATAAATGATGTGTTCTTCAGATAAAGCCTTTACAGCGCTAGGACTGGACACATGACCTTGCAAATTCTAGGCAAATTCTCTGCCTATGGGGTTATACATATCGCAGCTTATGAATAGGGGAAAATACTTTTTCAAGAGGCTGGAGAGATACCTCTATTGGTGAAGTACTTTCCACACAAGCATAAGGACCTGAGTTTGATCCCCAGGAGCCATACAAAATGCAGGGTGAGGCGGTGTGTATTTATGATCTCAGTGCTGGGGAGAAAGAGACGGGTCTTAAAAAACACGACAGTCACCATCGGACCTTCACACACACACAGACACACTCTCTCTCTCTCTCTCTCTCTCTCTCTCTCTCTCTCTCTCACACACACACACACACACACACTCATTCTCTCACACACACAATGTACACTCTCTCACACACTCTCACACACATACTCATACAAACACACACACACTCTTTCACACACACACTCTCTCATACACACATTCACACTCACTCACTCACACACGGACATTCACACATACACTCTCACACAGACACAAACACACACACTCACACACACTCTCTCACACACACAGACACACACACACACACACAGAGACACAAATATACAACTTTTTAAAAATCCAAAGCAGTAGACAAGGATATTTGCTGCAAGAGGAGCCCAGATTTCAAGACAGGGCACAGGCATCTACTTTGGTTGTGGACTTACTAGCCCTATGGTTAAAGGCTGTCCTGACAAGAGGAGAGGAGACAGAGGGGAGAAGAGTGGCTTCCTATACTCCTTATCCTTCACAGCAGATAGACTGTGTGATTGTCTAATGGTTGTATGGCTAACATGGGACTTATCTATATATGAACAAATTTGCTGGAGTCTCAGCCCAAGTGACAACCCACTTAGCAAAGCAATGCCAGCCTCGAGAGTTTATGGAAAGAACCCCAGTAACAGGAGCTGTTGTAAAAGAAGCTTCTAGAAGTTTTGTAGCAGGATCCCAGTCTCAAGAATGAGGGACCTGTCTGGCCTATATTGCTTTCTGAAGACCCCACAGTTGCCCATGGTCCACCAGGATGGCACCTCTGCTACACGCATGCAAATGCCAGCCCTTGATGTCTCTCTCTAGGCACAAACAGCCAACAAGAGGGCTGTGACCAAGACCAGCTAAGTACAGATTTCTTTGCCCTTTTCTCCACATCTCTCTTCCCTGCTTACCTCTAACCCAGTAGGAGATGAATCAGAGCCAGGAGAGGTGGGGGAGGGGATGACAGATCTATGTCCAGTCTTTATTCCAAGTCCCTTGAGCCAGAAGCTTGCCCTGCAACTGGGAAAAAAAATGTCTCCAAAAAGGACGAATTAGAATTATAAACTGCACTAGCATTTACTAAGGGAATGTGACTTGACAGTTATGCGATCTTCCAAAGAAGTCACCAAGGAAGAGGAGTGAGAGCGATTTGGCACAGGAAGTTTTTGGAAACGATGGCAATTTAGACTGACAAAATATTGCATACATAGTTGTGGAAGAATCACGTGATTGTTTCTAAGCAAGGAATGGAGTGTTCATGTTCCAAGGCAGTAGAAGGCAGAGCTTTCTGCATCAAACACTCTAGCGCCTACATTTAATTCTTTAACCTTAGCAATACCCTACTACACAACACCAGGTTTACTCACCTAGAAAATGAATTTTTTTAAAGCACTGTTAGTTTGTTCAGGCTTAAAAAAAAAAAACGACAAAGCAGGGCCTTTTCACAGGGCTGCTGTGAGGAATAAGACACGTAATAAATCCGAGGCCATCCTTTCTGATATGTGAGCTTCAAGGGCTAGGGCTCATGGAGCGCAAAGAGGGGAGGGCTGGAGAGGCGGATCGGTCAATAAAGTGATGAGCTTGTAAGTGAGAGAACCTGAATTTGATCCCCAGGACTCAGACAAAAGCTGAGTGCGATGCCGGATGCTTGCAGGAGATGGATCGATCACAGGAGCTCAGTAACCAGACAACCTAACCTACACACAGACAACTCAGTGAGCTATACAACTCTGGGCGAGCAAGAGAGCCCATCTCAAAACCAAACAAAGAAAAAGAGTGGGCAGCTCCTGAGGAGCAACATCCGAGGTTTTTCTCTGTCCTCCACACAATGCCCGTATATGTACCCCTACCACACACACACACACACACACACACACACACACACACACGTGCATGCACGCACGCACACACACACACACACACACACACAAAGTATCAAGGGGGCAGGAGCATTGCTGATGGAGATATATAGGGAACAACATAAGCAAAGAAAGCAAGCAAGAAGCATGGTGACCTGCAGGGATATGGGATGGGGAGAGGAAGTGTGCAAAGGTGTTAGCAAGGCTGGGACATAAGCTTTTAAAAGGAACTAGAGACTAGAGAGTGAAAACCTTCATGTTCTACTTCAAATCCTATCAGAAAAAGTCTTAAGCTATTTAGTTCACATTCAACACAAACCTTTCACTCCTGGCCACCTCCCCAAATCCAAACTCTCCCATTCTGCTTGGACCCTTCACTGCTTGTGTTTTCTTGAGCTAAGTTTTGAATCTCCATACAATTCTTCTTGTTTGAAGCCATGCTATTCTTTCTCTCTAAAATGTAATTCCACCAGTACGGTCACCACGAAGCCTCAACATCCATTGTTACTGTTATTATTAGTCAAAAAGCGTATGGTGGGTACTCTATACATAGTATCATGCAATATGTTGGGCTGCAAATTTGAGAAGGATTTGAGGTACCCTTCCACAAAAGCCAAAGTTCAATGAGAAAATCTTCATTAAACACACAATTGCCAGGGTAATATTCTGACTGAGTTCAGAATAGGATGCCAAGAGAGGTCTGGACTCCAAACCCTAATGTCAGGAGTTTTCCTCACACCCCTGATCTTCTTCTGTGTTTCCAGTGCCTCCGTTCACATTATTGGAAGGGAAAGAGAACGAAGATAAATCAAAATGTGTTTGGCTCCCAGAATGTGTCAGAATCCACGGTAAAGTACTCTACCTGAACATAATCCCATAACACATTATCCTGGTTTGCTTCTCTGTTCTTGTGGCAAATACTGACTGTCTCAGTTAGGGTTTCTATTGCTGCGATGAAATACCATGACCAAAAAGCAAGTTGGGGAGGAAAGGGTTTATCTGGCTTAAGCTTCAGCATTGCCGTTCATCATGTAAAGCTTGAGGGGACAGTGGCAGAGGGCGATAAGCTGTTTTCATTACACGAGGCCCACCACAGACAACAGACAAAGCTTTTTATGGTCCAGCTATGTCTATGTCAACAGATTTATCAAAATAAAGGAGAAGGCAGTAGGCAGGTAGGTAGCTGACATCAAAGACTGTGAAATAAGATGAACACAGGCATATTAGTGCCTCAACTACGGGACCCAGAGAACACTAGCGCAGGGAGTAAGACGCCGTGATTAAAGGAAAGCCTTAATCATAACACTAAATCCAATGGCGTCTTCTTGGCCACTTGAATGCTTGGACCCCTCAGTCTGACAGACTACCCGGGAACACACACAGCATCCGACAACTCTTGCATGCTTTCCTGCTTTGCCTCTCGTCCCGGCTGTCACCTCAGCAACCTTTAAATAGCTTCCCAGTCTGTCTCTCCTCACTGTGGTATGCAAAGAAATCCTAGTCTCCTTTTGCCTCGCTTCCTATTTGGATTTCTCCTCGTGGATATTTAGCAGGCCTTTATAAAGTTACCTTCCATATGCACGGCCACTACCTTCTTACACAGACCATGGTTCGTCTTTATATCAGTCCTTTTCAAAATCTCCCAGTGCACCTTCAAGTCACCCAGAGCACAAACCCAGCACCACACAGTGTAAAGCAATACGTGAGTCCTTTTCCATCCTAACCTCCATTGCCGCCACACTCCCTGCTGTAGAGTGAGTGTGTGCTGGAAGTTCTCATGATGCAGGCTTAGTCTCCAAATGTATGTATCAGCGGTATTTGGTTTAGAGTGTCTGAGGAATAATCAGGATTTGATGAAGTCATAGGGGTGGGGATTCCATGAAGGCCTTACTGGCTTTTTAAGATGAGAAAGAGATAGGCACTTGATCTGTCTCACCATGTGACTCCATCTGTTACTTCATATTACATAAAGAAATCTTTCACTAGATGGCAAGTAGATACGGACCCCATGCCCTTGGCCTTCCCGTCTCTGAAACTGCCAGACAGATATGCTCTGTGCTGTATTGGTTGCTTAGTCTTGAGTATTTAGGTATCATACGCATAACTTAATGTCCTAACATACTCTCTACCTGTTCTCTGCTGCCCTATCCCCATCCTACATCGTCCCCCAGAGCCTCTGCTCTGGGGATGTTTGGCAGAAATTCTTTCCCCCCCAAAGTCCTCAGACTTCATCTCCTCCTTTCTTCAGACATCCACTCATGAATCACCTTCCAGGAAGGCTGGTCCTGTGATCACATTTAATTCAAGAACTTCTCGCCTACCTGCATGCCGACTTCCTCTCCCCTTTTCTTGAATCCCATTCAACATAATACTACTAGCAATTTATTAGACCTTGTACAGAGATGTACAAATTCCCATGGTGAAAGGGGAAGCCTTTCTTGTTACAATGGAGCCTTGTCTATATTTACAGCTATATAACTTTACCTGAATGAACACTCTAATGAAGGGTTGGTGCTGTAATGTAATTACATGGTGCCGATCCCTAGGTCATGGTCTTCTCTGTGGCTGTCAACTGCAGATAGAAGCAAATGACTTCTTCCGTGAATGTTAGATTTGAACTCTCCCCATTCTTGTGTTCCTATTGCAAATCCATAAAAACTACTGGAACCATTTCTACTAAAGACAACATTGTCTCACTGTGTAACATTCATGGGCCATTTTGACTGTTGGCAATTCCGTGCTGTGTAATTGAGAGTTCTGATGATTCCTTTTCTATAGGTCTGACTTGAATTTGAAGAAGAAAAAAAAATATTCCATCAACTATTCGCATTGTTTTGCCACACATGTAATGCTTTCTTCACCTGACACTATTGGATTTACACAGCTTCAAGATTATTTTCCATGATGTTTTCTTTCCCCACCATGCCATGCAGATGCTGCCTAAGAGCGCTCGTGAGTGGGAGAGTGGATGGGGCTTGAATAGGCAATCACTCCATATCCGATAAACTCAACTACTATTCACACATACAGATTGAGGCGAGATTCCGGAAAGTATTTTCATATACCACTCCAACATGTTTCACGCTGTGAGACTCGTCCACAGACAATCAGGAAACCAGGAAGTCTCTAACAAGGCTTGTCTTGTGGCGATGTGACTCGACATCCTCACTTCAGCTTAAGTACTTTTCAAACAGCAGCCGCATGGACTCTTCTCTGTGTTGAAAATCCTCAATGAGCTGATTGGCTGATCTTCCCATTTCCCCATAGACACACATTCACAGACTTGCTTTAGCTTTTCAAACTTACTGTACGATGAACCGAAGTATAATAAAGATACAAAAGCAAAAAAACCCGCAAAAAAAAAAATCAAAACATGGTTTTCCCCTATCTTACTTCCCTCCAGCCCTGGAGGAAGATCTGATAGGTGAGGAGATTGTTCCGCAAACCAGCAGCTCTCGTGTAGGAATTTTGCAAGTCTCCAGATAACACACCCTTCACCGTTAACTTCTGGAATGTGCTAGTCGCTCAGGGATCTGACTGCAGTAATTGAAAGTCACTACATTTTCTGAATGAGGTGAACATACAGAAAAGACGCTTCCTTCCTCACTGTGAAAGAGCAAGGGAATAGTGCCTCGCAGTACACTGCACCGGTTCCAACAGAAACAAACGGCATGCAAAGGTGAAGCTTCTCTCAATTGAACGCGTTTCTGAAGCTGTTCCAGATGTCTCTGTTGGAAACTGAAGGTCTTCAGAGCAATTTATGCTTAGGCCACACGGTGTTGATGTGGATTTCAGGTGTGAGTCAGCTAAAACATGGCTGACATTGGACACTCAGGAAGTTGTAAGTCTACACATAATGGCTGACACAAACTGTCCAAGGAACTGTATCACTATTTTTGGTAAAGCATCACTTTTGTGTGATACCCAGTTATGACCTTGAGGTCAAAGGCCTGAGCCCTAGCTTTTGTCAGCCTACCTGTGTGCAGGCTGTAGGCCTGAATGTCTTTCTCCATGAGGCCTGTGTGTTGGTCTGAGTGTGTGCCTGTGGCTGCCTGTGTGTGGCCCAGGTATGTTGGCTTACATCTGGGTACCTGCTGGCATCTGCCTCACCCATAACTCTCCTTCTTTTCTGGCATTGGAACCAGGACCTTGCAGACTTAAAACCAACTCTGCACCTTCAAATAAAAGTGGTAACTCATCCTATATGAACTGAGTGCAGCCAATAGAAATCACATAAAGATGATTACGTATACGGTCACAGACCCCTTCCTCTTCCTTGAGATACAAATTCTTTATTGGAAGACTGAGGTAATAACATTAAAATTTTCAGGTCCAACTCAGGCAAGTTGAGCGATTTCAACTTTAGTTGAAAACAAATTGTAAAACGATAAAGTATCTACAAAATATAAAGTTATATTCCTTTTTTATCTGTTTGGAAGGTAGTCTGCTTTTTCTTTTTATCTACTTTTCTTTACCTTATCTCTTTTGAGTATTCATGGAAGCACAGGGGTTTCCACCTTAGACTCTCTGGGAAGACCCAGTCTTAGAAGCTAGATTAAAGGTAGTTGAAACATTGTAGATCTTTGACATAATAGAAAGTGTGTCCACGTTCTCAGTCACATGATGCCTTCCTCTTCCTTCTGTAGACACTTACCTGGATGTAGTAGTCACAGCTTCCTAGTTTTAAAGGTCATTCCTTTCCCTGTTCCTTGGAAGGAAAAAGAAGCTGCATTCAGATAAATATGTGGGAAAGGAGAGTAAAATGGAACAACCTTTTAAGGGTATCAGATTTATCGAGATCACTCCCACTTCTCCTAACAAATATCTGTGATTACAGGTAAATGTCCTGCGGCTGTTGGACAGTAGCTTACTTCCCCAGTATCTGAAAAGATCTTGTCTGTATGTCTCCTGTCTACTTTAGTAAGAAAACGTTGTATCCAAACTGCTACTGTACCCAGATTTTCCCTTCTTGAAAAACACATCTGTTGCAGCCTAGAGATACTCATGGTGAGAGCCTGCTTTCCATGGTTACCGCACAAATGTTTAATGTTGATGAGTTGAGTGGGGTCTGGGGTCTGTCAAGATGAACCGCAATTCATTTCAGACTCACATAAGATAATCATACATTACAGTGACAGTTTTTTTTTAAAACAGAGGCTAGAGGACAGTGGCGGGAAAATAGTAGACATGTATAAAGTGTGAGATGTTGACCTGGGTGCCATGAAGTCAAGACAGCTGCAGGTATTTTCTAAGACCAGGATATAAATGCAGAGACTAAAAGAATTAGAAAATGAAGATCATGAAGACTCTGATTGGACTTGCCCATCTTTCCATCTCCCAGATGGTAGTCAACATGTCCAGTTCTTAGAACATTATCATATTTTGGCTAATGTAATAGGCCTCATAAAAAAATCACACACACACACACACACACACACACACACAGAGACAAATATTTTACATCTGACTTCAATAAATAATATGATACAGCATAGGTCCTATAATCCTATAGACCTAGGAGTCTGAGGCAGGAGGATCACAAGTTCAAGGTACACAGAGTTCAGAGTGAATTGAGGGACAGCCTGGGCAATTTAGTAAAACCTTAGTCTCCAAATAAAGACTCAAAAAGAAAGCTGGGGATGTTCCGTAGTAGAGATCTTGCCTTATATGCAGTAGGCCACAGGTTTAATTCTTGATAATGGAAAAAAAGAGAAACTGCAGTATGCTTGTTTTAAAGTTTGCTGTTGGAACTTGACTCTTGCATATAGTTTGGTTTGTATTTATTTATTTATTTATTTATTTATTTATTTAAGATTTCTGCCTCCTCCTCGCCACCGCCTCCCATTTCCTTCCCCCTCCCCCGATCAAGTCCCTCTCCCTCATCAGCCCGAAGAGCAATCAGGATTCCCTGCCCTGTGGGAAGTCTCAAGAACCACCCACCTCCATCCAGGTCTAGTAAGGTGAGCATCCAAACTGCCTAGGCTCCCACAAAGCCAGTACGTGCAGTAGGATCAAAAACCTATTGCCATTGTTCTTGAGTTCTCAGTAGTCCTCATTGTCCGCTATGTTCAGCGAGTCCGATTTTATCCCAGGTTTTTTCAGACCCAGGCCAGCTGGCCTTGGTGAGTTTCCGATAGAACATCCCCATTGTCTCAGTATGTAGGTGCACCCCTTGCGGTCCTGAGTTCCTTGCTCGTGCTCTCTCTCCTTCTGCTCCTGATTTGGACCTTGAGATTTCAGTCCGGTGCTCCAATGTGGGTCTCTGTCTCTGTCTCCTTTCATCGCCTGATGAAGGTTAATATTCAGGAGGATGCCTATATGTTTTTCTTCATATAGTTTGAATGTGTGCCACATGGCACCATCTTTCATAGGTTGGGCAGAGGAAATGGTGTTCTCTATTGTATGTGTTTAGAAACAACAGATTCTGGTGAGAAGCCATCGGCTCCAAGAAGAACCAACAGAAAACAACAAAGCCACCTTTTCCAGGCTTGTGATTTATTCCAGCATCTATTTATTCATTCAATAGGTAGTCTCCAAGTTGATATTATGTGCTGACTCTTGTTCTGAACTGCAGAGATGCAACAGAGAAAAAGTGAAGTTTTGGAAGATTTTATTCTAATATGGGGCAAAAGGGTAGAGACTAAACAACTAAATTGAATATTGAAAAAGTATTTCTTTAATAAAATGATTCAAGACAAGGGGATCCTTCTAAATAGAAAAAAATGTTTGCCTCATTGGATCAGTTTACATGGTGGTCCTATCAGGCCATTCTTAGGAGTAGATGCCTCCATGGAATTAAATAGTCTCCTATGTAAGGAAGTACATGCATAGATTCCAGGAAGAAAGAACAAGAGGTACCATATGCTGTCAGGCCTATGCAGCCAGGAAATCATAGCTATGATCCATAAAAGCAAGATAACAGCAAATACAGCTGGAAGGCTATTGAACAGAACCTCCCACGGGAAGAGATGGATCATGGGCTGTATTTAAAATACAAGGAAGACTACTGGAGGATCTTCAGCAGACACATGACAGGATCTGTATGCCTCTAGAAGATCATTAAACTGCTATTTAGAGTGTCTGGGGAGGAGAAAACAAGGAATCCAAATAGAAGGCCTTGAGTTATCCAGGTGAGAGACGGCGTCGGGTTGGATCAAGGCTACCGTGGTAGAAAGGGAACAAAGTGTACAAACTGAGTATATGTTTTTGAGGTAGAGAAAATATGACTTGCTAATTAAATGAATGGGGATGAAGGCAAGGAGGTAAAGCAAGGATGACTTCTACATTTTTGGATTGGATAACTGGGTTGAACAATCCAAGGAGGAACAGGTTTGGAGGGGGTGGATTTCCGCCGCTCACTTTCTGAGATGCCTGTTAAATGTGATAATAATAGTATCTACCTTGTGGGGTGGTTGTGCAGAGAGAAGAAGAAACACATGAAAAGAATTTAGGCCAGTATCCAACAGGAACTAATTGCTCAATGAATACCAATAATGATAGTTGTCAAAGCAAAGGTTCAAGAACTATTAATGGCTGTAATTCTGCAACGAAGGTGGGTCAACAAAAGCTCATTAGATTAAAGATACAAGGGTGAGAGGGTGACATGAGGGAGTCCCTACTGCTCATTTGATTTTCGGAGATTTTTTTTTTTTGGCCCATTATGGACCAATAATATAGAACATTTGTCTCCGTCAATCCCTGCATTGAAACCCCAATTCCCAAAGTAATTGCGCTCAGAGGGGTCGGCTTCCAAAGTGGTTAGATGACATGGATGAAGCATCATGCATGGACGTAGCGGTCTTTATACACGCCACACCAGACGGCCGTCTTATTTCCTCCAAGCATGTGAGGACAAAGCAATCCATATGTCAGTACTTGACCCCTCAAAAAACACCCAATCTGACTACATCTGATCTTAGACTCTCTGACCCTCTCCAGTATTGTGACAAGTTAGTTTCTGTTGTCTGTGAATCCCCATTCTGTGATATGTTAGAGAGG